>NC_134402.1:362001628-362629128 GCF_038048845.1 Mixophyes fleayi
TAGATGCACAGTATGGAGGTAAAAGAGGAAGAAGAGAGGCACAGTATGGAGGTAAAAGGGGGAGAAGAGAGACACAGTATGGAGGTAAAAGGAAAGAAGAGACACAGTATGGAGGTAAAAGGAAAGAAGAGAGGCACAGTATGGAGGTAAAAGGAAAGAAGAGAGGCACAGTATGGAGGAAAAAGGGGGAGAAGAGAGGCACAGTATGGAGGTAAAATGGGGAGAAGAGAGGCACAGTATGGAGGTAAAAGGAAAGAAGAGAGGCACAGTATGGAGGAAAAAGGGGAGAAGAGAGGCACAGTATGGAGGTAAAAGGAAAGAAGAGAGGCACAGTATGGAGGAATAAGGAAAGAAGAGAGGCACAGTATGGAGGTAAAAGGGGGAAGAAGAGAGGCACAGTATGGAGGAAAAAGGAAAGAAGAGAGGCACAGTATGGAGGAAAAAGGAAAGAAGAGAGGCACAGTATGGAGGTAAAAGGGGGAGAAGAGAGGCACAGTATGGAGGTAAAAGGAAAGAAGAGAGGCACAGTATGGAGGAAAAAGGGGGAGAAGAGAGGCACAGTATGGAGGTAAAAGGAAAGAAGAGAGGCACAGTATGGAGGAAAAAGGAAAGGAGAAGCACAGTATGGAGGAAAAAGGGGAGAAGAGAGGCACAGTATGGAGGTAAAAGAGGAAGAAGAGAGGCACAGTATGGAGGTAAAAGGGGGAGAAGAGAGGCACAGTATGGAGGTAAAAGGAAAGAAGAGAGGCACAGTATGGAGGAAATAGGAAAGAAGAGAGGCACAGTATGGAGGAAATAGGAAAGAAGAGAGGCACAGTATGGAGGTAAAAGAAAAGAAGAGAGGCACATGATGGAGGAAATAGGAAGAAGAGAGGCACAGTATGGAGGAAATAGAAAAGAAGAGAGACATAGTATGGAGGTAAAAGGAAAGAAGAGAGACACAGTATGGAGGTAAAAGGAAAGAAGAGACACAGTATGGAGGTAAAAGGAAAGAAGAGAGGCACAGTATGGAGGTAAAAGGAAAGAAGAGAGGCACAGTATGGAGGTAAAAGGAAAGAAGAGAGACACAGTATGGAGGTAAAAGGAAAGAAGAGAGACACAGTATGGAGGTAAAAGGAAAGAAGAGAGACACAGTATGGAGGTAAAAGGAAAGAAGAGACACAGTATGGAGGTAAAAGGAAAGAAGAGAGGCACAGTATGAAGGTAAAAGGAAAGAAGAGAGGCACAGTATGGAGGAAAAAGGGGAGAAGAGAGGCACAGTATGGAGGTAAAAGGGGGAGAAGAGAGGCACAGTATGGAGGTAAAAGGAAAGAAGAGATGCACAGTATGGAGGAAAAAGGGGGAGAAGAGAGGCACAGTATGGAGGTAAAAGGGGGAGAAGAGAGGCACAGTATGGAGGTAAAAGGAAAGAAGAGAGGCACAGTATGGCGGAAAAAGGAAAGAAGAGAGGCACAGTATGGAGGTAAAAGGAAAGAAGAGAGGCACAGTATGGAGGTAAAAGGGGGAGAAGAGAAGCACAGTATGGAGGTAAAAGGAAAGAAGAGAGGCACAGTATGGAGGTAAAAGGAAAGAAGAGAGGCACAGTATGGAGGAAAAAGGAAAGAAGAGAGGCACAGTATGGAGGTAAAAGAAAAGAAGAGAGGCACAGTATGGAGGTAAAAGGAAAGAAGAGAGGCACAGTATGGAGGAAAAAGGAAAGGAGAAGCACAGTATGGAGGTAAAAGGGGGAGAAGAGAGGCACAGTATGGAGGTAAAAGAGGAAGAAGAGAGGCACAGTATGGAGGTAAAAGGGGGAGAAGAGAGGCACAGTATGGAGGTAAAAGGAAAGAAGAGAGGCACAGTATGGAGGAAATAGGAAAGAAGAGAGGCACAGTATGGAGGAAATAGGAAAGAAGAGAGGCACAGTATGGAGGTAAAAGAAAAGAAGAGAGGCACAGTATGGAGGAAAAAGGGGGAGAAGAGAGGCACAGTATGGAGGTAAAAGGGGGAGAAGAGAGGCACAGTATGGAGGTAAAAGGAAAGAAGAGAGGCACAGTATGGAGGAAAAAGGGGGAGAAGAGAGGCACAGTATGGAGGGAAAAGAGGAAGAAGAGAGGCACAGTATGGAGGTAAAAGGGGGAGAAGAGAGGCACAGTATGGAGGTAAAAGGGGGAGAAGAGAGGCACAGTATGGAGGTAAAAGGAAAGAAGAGAGGCACAGTATGGAGGAAATAGGAAAGAAGAGAGGCACAGTATGGAGGAAATAGGAAAGAAGAGAGGCACAGTATGGAGGTAAAAGAAAAGAAGAGAGGCACATGATGGAGGAAATAGGAAAGAAGAGAGGCACAGTATGGAGGAAATAGAAAAGAAGAGAGACATAGTATGGAGGTAAAAGGAAAGAAGAGAGACACAGTATGGAGGTAAAAGGAAAGAAGAGACACAGTATGGAGGTAAAAGGAAAGAAGAGAGGCACAGTATGGAGGTAAAAGGAAAGAAGAGAGGCACAGTATGGAGGAAAAAGGGGGAGAAGAGAGGCACAGTAATGGAGGTAAAAGGGGGAGAAGAGAGGCACAGTATGGAGGTAAAAGGAAAGAAGAGAGGCACAGTATGGAGGAAAAAGGGGGAGAAGAGAGGCACAGTATGGAGGTAAAAGGGGGAGAAGAGAGGCACAGTATGGAGGTAAAAAGGGGGAGAAGAGAAGCACAGTATGGAGGTAAAAGGGGGAGAAGACAGGCACAGTATGGAGGTAAAAGGAAAGAAGAGAGGCACAGTATGGAGGAAAAAGGAAAGAAGAGAGGCACAGTATGGAGGTAAAAGGAAAGAAGAGAGGCACAGTATGGAGGTAAAAGGAAAGGAAAAGCACAGTATGGAGGAAAAAACGGGAGAAGAGAGGCACAGTATGGAGGTGAAAGGGGGAGAAGAGAGGCACAGTATGGAGGTAAAAGAAAAGAAGAGAGGCACAGTATGGAGGTAAAAGGAAAGAAGAGAGGCACAGTATGGAGGTAAAAGGAAAGAAGAGAGGCACAGTATGGAGGAAAAAGGAAAGGAGAAGCACAGTATGGAGGTAAAAGGGGGAGAAGAGAGGCACAGTATGGAGGGAAAAGAGGAAGAAGAGAGGCACAGTATGGAGGTAAAAGGGGGAGAAGAGAGGCACAGTATGGAGGTAAAAGGAAAGAAGAGAGGCACAGTATGGAGGAAATAGGAAAGAAGAGAGGCACAGTATGGAGGAAATAGGAAAGAAGAGAGGCACAGTATGGAGGTAAAAGAAAAGAAGAGAGGCACATGATGGAGGAAATAGGAAAGAAGAGAGGCACAGTATGGAGGAAATAGAAAAGAAGAGAGACATAGTATGGAGGTAAAAGGAAAGAAGAGAGACACAGTATGGAGGTAAAAGGAAAGAAGAGACACAGTATGGAGGTAAAAGGAAAGAAGAGAGGCACAGTATGGAGGTAAAAGGAAAGAAGAGAGGCACAGTATGGAGGAAAAAGGGGGAGAAGAGAGGCACAGTATGGAGGTAAAAGGGGGAGAAGAGAGGCACAGTATGGAGGTAAAAGGAAAGAAGAGAGGCACAGTATGGAGGAAAAAGGGGGAGAAGAGAGGCACAGTATGGAGGTAAAAGGGGGAGAAGAGAGGCACAGTATGGAGGGTAAAAGGAAAGAAGAGAGGCACAGTATGGCGGAAAAAGGAAAGAAGAGAGGCACAGTATGGAGGTAAAAGGAAAGAAGAGAGGCACAGTATGGAGGAAAAAGGAAAGAAGAGAGGCACAGTATGGAGGTAAAAGGAAAGAAGAGAGGCACAGTATGGAGGAAAAAGGAAAGAAGAGAGACACAGTATGGAGGTAAAAGGGGGAGAAGAGAAGCACAGTATGGAGGTAAAAGGGGGAGAAGAGAGGCACAGTATGGAGGTAAAAGGAAAGAAGAGAGGCACAGTATGGAGGTAAAAGGAAAGGAGAAGCACAGTATGGAGAAAAAAGGGGGAGAAGAGAGGCACAGTATGGAGGTAAAAGGGGGAGAAGAGAGGCACAATATGGAGGTAAAAGAGGGAGAAGAGAGGCACAGTATGGAGGTAAAAGGGGGAGAAGAGAGGCACAGTATGGAGGTAAAAGGAAAGAAGAGAGGCACAGTATGGAGGTAAAAGGAAAGAAGAGAGGCACAGTATGGAGGAAAAAGGGGGAGAAGAGAGGCACAGTATGGAGGTAAAAGGCTAGAAGAGAGGCACATGATGGAGGAAATAGGAAAGAAGAGATGCACAGTATGGAGGAAATAGGAAAGAAGAGAGGCACATGATGGAGGAAATAGTAAAGAAGAGAGGCACAGTATGGAGGAAAAAGGGGGAGAAGAGAGGCACAGTATGGAGGTAAAAGGAAAGAAGAGAGGCACAGTATGGAGGTAAAAGGAAAGAAGAGAGGCACAGTATGGCTGTAAAAGGAAAGAAGAGAGGCACAGTATGGAGGAAAAAGGAAAGAAGAGAGGCACAGTATGGAGGTAAAAGGAAAGAAGAGAGGCACATGATGGAGGAAATTGTAAAGAAGAGAGGCACAGTATGGAGGAAAAAGGGGGAGAAGAGAGGCACAGTATGGAGGTAAAAGGAAAGAAGAGAGGCACAGTATGGAGGTAAAAGGAAAGAAGAGAGGCACAGTATGGAGGTAAAAGGAAAGAAGAGAGGCACAGTATGGCTGTAAAAGGAAAGAAGAGAGGCACAGTATGGAGGAAAAAGGAAAGAAGAGAGGCACAGTATGGAGGAAAAAGGAAAGAAGAGAGACACAGTATGGAGGTAAAAGAGGGAGAAGAGAAGCACAGTATGGAGGTAAAAGGGGGAGAAGAGAGGCACAGTATGGAGGTAAAAGGAAAGAAGAGAGGCACAGTATGGAGGTAAAAGGAAAGGAGAAGCACAGTATGGAGGAAAAAGGGGGAGAAGAGAGGCACAGTATAGAGGTAAAAGGGGGAGTAGAGAGGCACAGTATGGAGGTAAAAGGAAAGAAGAGAGGCACAGTATGGAGGTAAAAGGAAAGGAGAAGCACAGTATGGAGGAAAAAGGGGGAGAAGAGAGGCACAGTATGGATGTAAAAGGAAAGAAGAGAGGCACAGTATGGAGGTAAAAGGAAAGAAGAGAGGCACAGTATGGCTGTAAAAGGAAAGAAGAGAGGCACAGTATGGAGGAAAAAGGAAAGAAGAGAGGCACAGTATGGAGGAAAAAGGAAAGAAGAGAGACACAGTATGGAGGTAAAAGGGGGAGAAGAGAAGCACAGTATGGAGGTAAAAGGGGGAGAAGAGAGGCACAGTATGGAGGTAAAAGGAAAGAAGAGAGGCACAGTATGGAGGTAAAAGGAAAGGAGAAGCACAGTATGGAGGAAAAAGGGGGAGAAGAGAGGCACAGTATGGAGGTGAAAGGGGAGAAGAGAGGCACAGTATGGAGGTAAAAGAAAAGAAGAGAGGCGCAGTATGGAGGTAAAAGGAAAGAAGAGAGGCACAGTATGGAGGTAAAAGGAAAGAAGAGAGGCAGAGTATGGAGGAAAAAGGAAAGGAGAAGCACAGTATGGAGGTAAAAGGGGGAGAAGAGAGGCACAGTATGGAGGTAAAAGAGGAAGAAGAGAGGCACAGTATGGAGGTAAAAGGGGGAGAAGAGAGGCACAGTATGGAGGTAAAAGGAAAGAAGAGAGGCACAGTATGGAGGAAATAGGAAAGAAGAGAGGCACAGTATGGAGGAAATAGGAAAGAAGAGAGGCACAGTATGGAGGTGAAAGGGGGAGAAGAGAGGCACAGTATGGAGGTAAAAGAAAAGAAGAGAGGCACAGTATGGAGGTAAAAGGAAAGAAGAGAGGCACAGTATGGAGGTAAAAGGAAAGAAGAGAGGCACAGTATGGAGGAAAAAGGAAAGGAGAAGCACAGTATGGAGGTAAAAGGGGGAGAAGAGAGGCACAGTATGGAGGGAAAAGAGGAAGAAGAGAGGCACAGTATGGAGGTAAAAGGGGGAGAAGAGAGGCACAGTATGGAGGTAAAAGGAAAGAAGAGAGGCACAGTATGGAGGAAATAGGAAAGAAGAGAGGCACAGTATGGAGGAAATAGGAAAGAAGAGAGGCACAGTATGGAGGTAAAAGAAAAGAAGAGAGGCACATGATGGAGGAAATAGGAAAGAAGAGAGGCACAGTATGGAGGAAATAGAAAAGAAGAGAGACATAGTATGGAGGTAAAAGGAAAGAAGAGAGACACAGTATGGAGGTAAAAGGAAAGAAGAGACACAGTATGGAGGTAAAAGGAAAGAAGAGAGGCACAGTATGGAGGTAAAAGGAAAGAAGAGAGGCACAGTATGGAGGAAAAAGGGGGAGAAGAGAGGCACAGTATGGAGGTAAAAGGGGGAGAAGAGAGGCACAGTATGGAGGTAAAAGGAAAGAAGAGAGGCACAGTATGGAGGAAAAAGGGGGAGAAGAGAGGCACAGTATGGAGGTAAAAGGGGGAGAAGAGAGGCACAGTATGGAGGTAAAAAGGGGGAGAAGAGAAGCACAGTATGGAGGTAAAAGGGGGAGAAGACAGGCACAGTATGGAGGTAAAAGGAAAGAAGAGAGGCACAGTATGGAGGAAAAAGGAAAGAAGAGAGGCACAGTATGGAGGTAAAAGGAAAGAAGAGAGGCACAGTATGGAGGTAAAAGGAAAGGAAAAGCACAGTATGGAGGAAAAAACGGGAGAAGAGAGGCACAGTATGGAGGTGAAAGGGGGAGAAGAGAGGCACAGTATGGAGGTAAAAGAAAAGAAGAGAGGCACAGTATGGAGGTAAAAGGAAAGAAGAGAGGCACAGTATGGAGGTAAAAGGAAAGAAGAGAGGCACAGTATGGAGGAAAAAGGAAAGGAGAAGCACAGTATGGAGGTAAAAGGGGGAGAAGAGAGGCACAGTATGGAGGGAAAAGAGGAAGAAGAGAGGCACAGTATGGAGGTAAAAGGGGGAGAAGAGAGGCACAGTATGGAGGTAAAAGGAAAGAAGAGAGGCACAGTATGGAGGAAATAGGAAAGAAGAGAGGCACAGTATGGAGGAAATAGGAAAGAAGAGAGGCACAGTATGGAGGTAAAAGAAAAGAAGAGAGGCACATGATGGAGGAAATAGGAAAGAAGAGAGGCACAGTATGGAGGAAATAGAAAAGAAGAGAGACATAGTATGGAGGTAAAAGGAAAGAAGAGAGACACAGTATGGAGGTAAAAGGAAAGAAGAGACACAGTATGGAGGTAAAAGGAAAGAAGAGAGGCACAGTATGGAGGTAAAAGGAAAGAAGAGAGGCACAGTATGGAGGAAAAAGGGGGAGAAGAGAGGCACAGTATGGAGGTAAAAGGGGGAGAAGAGAGGCACAGTATGGAGGTAAAAGGAAAGAAGAGAGGCACAGTATGGAGGAAAAAGGGGGAGAAGAGAGGCACAGTATGGAGGTAAAAGGGGGAGAAGAGAGGCACAGTATGGAGGTAAAAGGAAAGAAGAGAGGCACAGTATGGCGGAAAAAGGAAAGAAGAGAGGCACAGTATGGAGGTAAAAGGAAAGAAGAGAGGCACAGTATGGAGGAAAAAGGAAAGAAGAGAGGCACAGTATGGAGGTAAAAGGAAAGAAGAGAGGCACAGTATGGAGGAAAAAGGAAAGAAGAGAGACACAGTATGGAGGTAAAAGGGGGAGAAGAGAAGCACAGTATGGAGGTAAAAGGGGGAGAAGAGAGGCACAGTATGGAGGTAAAAGGAAAGAAGAGAGGCACAGTATGGAGGTAAAAGGAAAGGAGAAGCACAGTATGGAGAAAAAAGGGGGAGAAGAGAGGCACAGTATGGAGGTAAAAGGGGGAGAAGAGAGGCACAATATGGAGGTAAAAGAGGGAGAAGAGAGGCACAGTATGGAGGTAAAAGGGGGAGAAGAGAGGCACAGTATGGAGGTAAAAGGAAAGAAGAGAGGCACAGTATGGAGGTAAAAGGAAAGAAGAGAGGCACAGTATGGAGGAAAAAGGGGGAGAAGAGAGGCACAGTATGGAGGTAAAAGGCTAGAAGAGAGGCACATGATGGAGGAAATAGGAAAGAAGAGATGCACAGTATGGAGGAAATAGGAAAGAAGAGAGGCACATGATGGAGGAAATAGTAAAGAAGAGAGGCACAGTATGGAGGAAAAAGGGGGAGAAGAGAGGCACAGTATGGAGGTAAAAGGAAAGAAGAGAGGCACAGTATGGAGGTAAAAGGAAAGAAGAGAGGCACAGTATGGCTGTAAAAGGAAAGAAGAGAGGCACAGTATGGAGGAAAAAGGAAAGAAGAGAGGCACAGTATGGAGGTAAAAGGAAAGAAGAGAGGCACATGATGGAGGAAATTGTAAAGAAGAGAGGCACAGTATGGAGGAAAAAGGGGGAGAAGAGAGGCACAGTATGGAGGTAAAAGGAAAGAAGAGAGGCACAGTATGGAGGTAAAAGGAAAGAAGAGAGGCACAGTATGGAGGTAAAAGGAAAGAAGAGAGGCACAGTATGGCTGTAAAAGGAAAGAAGAGAGGCACAGTATGGAGGAAAAAGGAAAGAAGAGAGGCACAGTATGGAGGAAAAAGGAAAGAAGAGAGACACAGTATGGAGGTAAAAGAGGGAGAAGAGAAGCACAGTATGGAGGTAAAAGGGGGAGAAGAGAGGCACAGTATGGAGGTAAAAGGAAAGAAGAGAGGCACAGTATGGAGGTAAAAGGAAAGGAGAAGCACAGTATGGAGGAAAAAGGGGGAGAAGAGAGGCACAGTATAGAGGTAAAAGGGGGAGTAGAGAGGCACAGTATGGAGGTAAAAGGAAAGAAGAGAGGCACAGTATGGAGGTAAAAGGAAAGGAGAAGCACAGTATGGAGGAAAAAGGGGGAGAAGAGAGGCACAGTATGGATGTAAAAGGAAAGAAGAGAGGCACAGTATGGAGGTAAAAGGAAAGAAGAGAGGCACAGTATGGCTGTAAAAGGAAAGAAGAGAGGCACAGTATGGAGGAAAAAGGAAAGAAGAGAGGCACAGTATGGAGGAAAAAGGAAAGAAGAGAGACACAGTATGGAGGTAAAAGGGGGAGAAGAGAAGCACAGTATGGAGGTAAAAGGGGGAGAAGAGAGGCACAGTATGGAGGTAAAAGGAAAGAAGAGAGGCACAGTATGGAGGTAAAAGGAAAGGAGAAGCACAGTATGGAGGAAAAAGGGGGAGAAGAGAGGCACAGTATGGAGGTGAAAGGGGGAGAAGAGAGGCACAGTATGGAGGTAAAAGAAAAGAAGAGAGGCGCAGTATGGAGGTAAAAGGAAAGAAGAGAGGCACAGTATGGAGGTAAAAGGAAAGAAGAGAGGCAGAGTATGGAGGAAAAAGGAAAGGAGAAGCACAGTATGGAGGTAAAAGGGGGAGAAGAGAGGCACAGTATGGAGGTAAAAGAGGAAGAAGAGAGGCACAGTATGGAGGTAAAAGGGGGAGAAGAGAGGCACAGTATGGAGGTAAAAGGAAAGAAGAGAGGCACAGTATGGAGGAAATAGGAAAGAAGAGAGGCACAGTATGGAGGAAATAGGAAAGAAGAGAGCCACAGTATGGAGGTAAAAGAAAAGAAGAGAGGCACATGATGGAGGAAATAGGAAAGAAGAGAGGCACAGTATGGAGGAAATAGAAAAGAAGAGAGACATAGTATGGAGGTAAAAGGAAAGAAGAGAGACACAGTATGGAGGTAAAAGGAAAGAAGAGACACAGTATGGAGGTAAAAGGAAAGAAGAGAGGCACAGTATGGAGGTAAAAGGAAAGAAGAGAAGCACAGTATGGAGGAAAAAGGGGGAGAAGAGAGGCACAGTATGGAGGTAAAAGGGGGAGAAGAGAGGCACAGTATGGAGGTAAAAGGAAAGAAGAGAGGCACAGTATGGAGGAAAAAGGGGGAGAAGAGAGGCACAGTATGGAGGTAAAAGGGGGAGAAGAGAGGCACAGTATGGAGGTAAAAGGGGGAGAAGAGAGGCACAGTATGGAGGTAAAAGGAAAGAAGAGAGGCACAGTATGGAGGTAAAAGGAAAGGAGAGAGGCACAGTATGGAGGTAAAAGGAAAGAAGAGAGGCACAGTATGGAGGAAAAAGGGGGAGAAGAGAGGCACAGTATGGAGGTAAAAGGGGGAGAAGAGAGGCACAGTATGGAAGTAAAACGGGGAGAAGAGAGGCACACTATGGAGGAAAAAGGGTGAGAGGAGAGGCACACTATGGGGGAAAAGGGGGAGAAGAGAGGCACAGTAAGGAAAAAGGGGGAGAGGCACAGCATGAGAAAAAAGGGTAGAAAGAAGAGAGGCACAGTATGGAGGAAAAAGGAAAGAAGAGAGGCACAGTATGGAGGTAAAAGGCTAGAAGAGAGGCACATGATGGAGGAAATAGGAAAGAAGAGAGGCACAGTATGGAGGAAATAGGAAAGAAGAGAGGCACAGTATGGAGGTAAAAGGAAAGAAGAGAGGCACATGATGGAGGAAATAGTAAAGAAGAGAGGCACAGTATGGATGAAAAAGGGGGAGAAGAGAGGCACAGTATGGAGGTAAAAGGAAAGAAGAGAGGCACAGTATGGAGGTAAAAGGAAAGAAGAGAGGCACAGTATGGCTGTAAAAGGAAAGAAGAGAGGCACAGTATGGAGGAAAAAGGAAAGAAGAGAGGCACAGTATGGAGGTAAAAGGAAAGAAGAGAGGCACATGATGGAGGAAATAGTAAAGAAGAGAGGCACAGTATGGAGGAAAAAGGGGGAGAAGAGAGGCACAGTATGGAGGTAAAAGGAAAGAAGAGAGGCACAGTATGGAGGTAAAAGGAAAGAAGAGAGGCACAGTATGGCTGTAAAAGGAAAGAAGAGAGGCACAGTATGGAGGAAAAAGGAAAGAAGAGAGGCACAGTATGGAGGAAAAAGGAAAGAAGAGAGACACAGTATGGAGGTAAAAGGGGGAGAAGAGAAGCACAGTATGGAGGTAAAAGGGGGAGAAGAGAGGCACAGTATGGAGGTAAAAGGAAATAAGAGAGGCACAGTATGGAGGTAAAAGGAAAGGAGAAGCACAGTATGGAGGAAAAAGGGGGAGAAGAGAGGCACAGTATAGAGGTAAAAAGGGGAGAAGAGAAGCACAGTATGGAGGTAAAAGGGGGAGAAGAGAGGCACAGTATGGAGGTAAAAGCAAAGAAGAGAGGCACAGTATGGAGGTAAAAGGAAAGGAGAAGCACAGTATGGAGGAAAAAGGGGGAGAAGAGAGGCACAGTATGGAGGTAAAAGGGGGAGAAGAGAGGCACAGTATGGAGGTAAAAGGAAAGAAGAGAGGCACAGTATGGAGGTAAAAGGAAAGAAGAGAGGCACAGTATGGAGGAAAAAGGAAAGAAGAGAGGCACAGTATGGAGGTAAAAGAAAAGAAGAGAGGCAGAGTATGGAGGTAAAAGGAAAGAAGAGAGGCACAGTATGGAGGAAAAAGGGGGAGAAGAGAGGCACAGTATGTAGGTAAAAGGGGGAGAAGAGAAGCACAGTATGGAGGTAAAAGGGGGAGAAGAGAAGCACAGTATGGAGGTAAAAGGGGGAGAAGAGAGGCACAGTATGGAGGTAAAAGGAAAGAAGAGAGGCACAGTATGGAGGTAAAAGGAAAGAAGAGAGGCACAGTATGGAGGTAAAAGGAAAGAAGAGAGGCACAGTATGGAGGAAAAAGGGGGAGAAGAGAGGCACAGTATGGAGGTAAAAGGGGGAGAAGAGAGGCACAGTATGGAGGTAAAAGGGGGAGAAGAGAGGCACACTATGGAGGAAAAAGGGGGAGAGGCACAGCATGAGAAAAAAGGGTGGAAAGAAGAGAGGCACAGTATGGAGGAAAAAGGAAAGAAGAGAGGCACACTATGGAGGTAAAAGGGGGAGAAGAGAGGCACAGTATGGAGGTAAAAGGAAAGAAGAGAGGCACAGTATGGAGGAAAAAGGGGGAGAAGAGAGGCACAGTATGTAGGTAAAAGGGGGAGAAGAGATGCACAGTATGGAGGTAAAAGGAAAGAAGAGAGGCACAGTATGGAGGAAAAAGGGGGAGAAGAGAGGCACAGTATGTAGGTAAAAGCGGGAGAAGAGATGCACAGTATGGAGGTAAAAGGGGGAGAAGAGAGGCACAGTATGGAAAAAGTGAGAGAGGCACAGCATGAGAAAAAAGGGTGGAGAAAGGCACAGTATAAGAAAAAATGGTGAGAGACACAGCATGAGGAAAAAGGGGGGGAGACACAATAGTGGGAACAATTAATTTAAGATAGGGTGGTTTGGGGAGAATGAGGTCCCTTTATTAAATGTGCCTATGAATTATTTAATGGCAGTGACTGTTGTGGGAAATAGGTATATTTCTGAAATGTAAATACTATTAATTTATTTCTGGGGCTGTTTGTAGGGAGGGAAATAGGTTTATTTATTAAATGTGAATACTATTATTTTGGCTGGAGGAAGGCCTAATTATTAATCATGGGAGGTATTGATTTAATGCCGGGGGTGGCTGTAATTTTCTAAATGTACCCATTTTTTTTTCCAAATAGGGCCCCTAACATTCTAGGATCCAGACAAGCCGCAACTAAAGAAACCTGCAGCACAGGTGGTGAAAGTGAGAAGAACACGTAGGAGAGAGCAGCAAAGTCTGTGAAATATTGTGATTCTAGTGGGACAATCCCAATTTTTGGTGACCATTCAATGGTGTACACAACAATGCAGTTTTTTTGTCTGTAGGAGGGTGGCCTGGCCATGCCCAGTGATGCATTATCAATGGTATTTTAATTTGCGGTATAATTGCTAGTTTTAATGTGTATTATAAATTTTATTTTTAAAGTGCGTTATCATGCTAGTTTTAGCGTGCGGTATCATTGCTAGTTTTAGTGTACATTATCAATGGTATTTTTAATGTGTGATATCATTGCTAGTTTTAATGTGTGGTGTCAATACCCATTTTAATGTGGTGTTTTGATGATTGTTTTAATGTACAGTATTTTAGTTTGTGGAAGCAATGATTTTTCTTATGCAGACAACCTAAGCGAGCCCTCTGGGAGAGCTGTAAGTGTCATACTGTGGGCTGTAGGTGATGTAATGCAGGATGTGTCACTATGCCCTTAATTTTATATCTTAGGGGCCCCCCTGTCTTAAGTGCCCCGGGCCCCCCAAAGCCTTAATCCAGCTCTGGATTCATCTCATTAGATTGTAAGCCCCATTGAGCAGGGCTCCCTCCCCTGTTCTGTGTAAATGAATCAAATTGTAAGCCCTAGTGGGCAGGATTCATCTCATTAGATTGTAAGCTCCATTGAGCAGGACTCCCTCCCCTGTTCTGTGTAAATGAATCAAATTGTAAGCCCTAGTGGGTTGGATTCATCTTATTAGATTGTAAGCTCCATTGAGCAGGGCTCCCTCCCCTGTTCTGTGTAAATGAATCACATTGTAAGCCCTAGTGGGCAGGATTCATCTCATTAGATTGTAAGCTCCTAGGAGCAGGGCTCTATCCCCTGTTCTGTGTGGATGAATCAAAAAGTAATCCCTAGTGGGCAAGATTCATCTCATTAGATTGTAAGCTCCTAGGAGCAGGGCACCCTCCGTTTTATTTCTCTACAGAGCTATATATGATCCAGGATGAATATTGATTGCCATACGTGGAGTCAGGAAGAAATTATTTTTCCCTCTTTGAGAAAAATGAAATGTCTCTGAGGGGTTTTTCGCCTTCCTCTGGATCTATAAGAAGAGTAACTGAAGCCAGATTACCGAAAGCTGAAACAGGACCGGAACAATGGACATTATTACCAGAAATACTGGTGAATTTCACCTGTATGGATTAGCAAACATTTCAACTTTACACGTTATCTCTGCAGCCCCTTAATGCCCAGAGGGAAGGGCAGTCCTCACAGCCATGGTTCCCCAGAGGTTTCCTCCACAGGGGGGTTTTTCCTCTCCTGAGCGCTGAAGGATGACTCTTCGTGAGTCCAGGGGTATCCGTTAACATGGTTCTCTTATAGAACAAGTTTGTAAAAGACAGGACAATGTTCAAACATGCGTTCCAAATTTTATGCAGAATAACAAATGAATGTCTTAATTTGAAATAAAACATCAGCAATATTTCAATTGCATTTCTGAATATTGTTAAATAAAAAAAAATTGAAAATAAACTTTGTGTGATTCTTGTTTAAATTAAGCTGCACACACTCAAACACAATTATCAAATTAGGTATAACTAGGTAACTGGTTGGTTATCAATGGAGTTCTGGGAGAATGGGGAGGTGATGATTGTGAGAGGACGGATAGGGCTCCGGCCATACTTCCAGTCTCATCAGAGCCTGATTTTGGGAAGAGTGACTGGGAGAACAAATAGCTTCCTGCTGGTCTGCATGGTCACCCCCCATAAGCCAAGACTAAGGGGTGCCCATAAGAAGCACACACACAGGGACCCTGGAGTCCTATTGGAGGCCCTGAGTACCACGGATACAGACTGCCAGCTGATATACAGAGGAGGCTCATTTATAACCAATCAGTGGTTCAGCAGGACATGAGACGTCCCCATCCCGCACTACTCTTTGATGCTATCTCATGTTAGGAATTCTGGGAAAGTGGTTTATTCTGCAAAAATACCAGATGGAAATAAGAATGGAAAGAAGGGTCACATGACTACTGGGTAATCATTATGAATACAGGTACAGTTGAGGATTATTTTATTTGGAAACCATTAACCATATAAAAAAGAAAATCAGAAAGGAAGATAATTGCTGCTATTTGGTGATAATGTCATGCACACAGACATGATCAGAAAGTGTCTCCTTCAGTTACTGTGAGGAGCTCTGCTTCACAACTGTCAGGAGGAGAGGAATGCCAGGGGTAGTAACTTGAAAGACTGGGGTCTATTTATAATTTAGTATATTTAAGGCAAAGTGCTTCAAAATTCAGAAATAATCCCTTCTTCAGATAGCATAGTCCTGTGTATTTTGGATAATAGATCCCATAGCAGTAGTGTAAAATAAGGTAATGGTGATAGGTGATTTCTCAGCCTCTTGGTCACACTATGGGTAATCCCACTCCTACAGACATTGGCTAATTAATAACAGTAATATATATTTACATAAAACTGTGTGTATAACATACATAAAAAAATACATACATAAATATGTAATGGTTGTAATGGGACTTTTCCAGAAAAAAACAACAGCTTAGTGTATTGTTAAATAAAATGAAATTCTTAATGTGTGGACTGCTTTAGTATTCTTTAATGCACAAGTTGTTAGATACCTGGGTACAGTGTGGGTCTAAGTAAACGCCACTAACCTGAGCGCATACACTACGATTTTTCTAGATTTGCTTTTTAGGAGCTGCAAAACTTGTTTCTGATACTTTTAAAAATGGCTTTGTATAGCTTATAATGAAAAATATAAGTGGATACATTTTCATATGAATGTAACTCTTGTACATCTTAAGTGCAAAACCAAGCAAGACAATTGTCTGAAAAGCGCATTTTCTCTGATAAGTGCAGACTGTAGTTAAACGCAAAGAGAGAGTTCACCACAAGAAAGCAGGATATCAAGGTATATTTTTACAATTTGTTTTTCGTTGTTGTAAGTATCAAATAAAAGTTTTTTTATTTTTTTTAATACTACTTTTTAGTAGTATGTAGTGTCTGACCACTGTATTAATACACTACAGTACTATACTCATATAGCCTTAATTAGTGCTAGTTAAATAGTTTTCAATCCTTTCATATTAGTATCAGTATCCACATATAGTTGAAATAAACCTCAATTAGTGAGTGTTCCGTAATTGGTGATGCCAACCGGTATACATCATCTGGAACCACCTAGAGGGTGAATGCCGCTGTCCCAGATGTAAACGAGATACTCATTTGGAAGCCCAGATTCTGGATCTAAACGTACAACTGGCAAAACTGATGTTCAGTGACTACATGGAGAGGAGTTTGCTGCTAGCTGAGCAGACAGACGCTGGTTAGGACCAGTAAAGAAAGGGGTTTAAACATGGGAGAATAGGATCCTGAGCAAGTACTGGTTAGGGCCAGTATAGAAGGGGGTGGAGACATGGGAGAGCAGGATACTGGGTATGCACTGGCTAGGGCCAGTATAGAAGGGGGTGGAGACATGGGAGAGCAGGATCCTGGGTATGCACTGGATAGGGCCAGTATAGAAGGGGGTGGAGACATGGGAGAGCAGGATCCTGGGTATGCACTGGATACCGCCAGTATGGAAGGTGGTGGAGACATGGGAGAGCAGGATCCTGGGAAGGCACTGGATAGGGCCAGTATAGAAGGGTGTGTGGACATGGGAGAGCAGGATCCTGGGTATGCACTGGATAGGGCCAGTATAGAAGGGGGTGGAGACATGGGAGAATAGGATCCTGGGAAAGCACTGAATAGGGCCAGTATAGAAGGGTGTGGAGACATGGGAGAGCAGGATCCTTATTAGGCCCTGGATAGGGCCAGTATAAAAAGGGGTGGAGACATGGGAGAGCAGAATCCTGGGTATACGGGTATGCACGGACTAGGGCCAGCATAGAAGGGGGGGGGGGGGGTGTTATTTATAGACTGTGAAAAGAGAGAGGATGCGACTATCATCATTTCCAAATCCTGTACCTGATTTATGTAGGTGCAAAATTTACATCTCGTATCATATCCTACAAACATACATAATGTATGTATGTAACTAGCTGGACTTGCATCTACATACTGTTCCTTTATTGCACTTGCTCGTTAATGCACCTGAGATGCCTATCCAAGTGCAATGGCCAAAATGTGCAGGATACGTGCAACTCTAAGGGTGGACTCTTGTGCAACTCTGAGGGTAGACTCTTGTGCAACTCTGAGGGTGGACTCCGGGCTGTGCGTCAATTTCATTTCACACCCATCTGTACTCCACATAATCCAAATAATTGCACTAAGTTAGGCTCTGGTTGTACATCTGCAAAAGCCCAAAATACTTCCCAATTAAAGTATAAGCCGAGATCCTACTATACTGTGTATTATCTGTATTGCACGCAAGCACTTTAACAGACATGGGGGTAAATGTATTAAGCTCCGGGTTCTTCAACACCCGTGAGTTCGGCGTCTTCAGCGCTTAAATTTAAAGCGGCGCTGTCTTGTAAAGGGAAACTTCCCTTTACAAGGCAGCGCTGCTTTAAATTTAAGCGCTGAAGACGCCGAACTCGCGGGTGTTAAAGAACCCGGGGCTTAATACATTTACCCCATGATGTTATATAATATATAAAGACATATAGATATATATATATATATATATATATATATATATATATTTATAAGGGCACAGTCGTGCCCTTATATTAAGGTTACATGTAAAAAACGTCATTTTGCCATAGGGAATCTGTGAGAGGGGGGGCATGGTGTTTGAGGGTCTACATTTTAAAAAATATCAAAGCTATTAAACTGAAATTTGGCAGGCGAATGGAGAACTGTCCACAGGTGCCGCTGTGAAATTTCAGAAAAAAAGAATAAAAAATGAAAATTTAAGAACCATTTAAAGTTCAAAATCTCGCCGTTTCCTGTTTTGCAAAAGTCAAAGTTTTTCTGTTTTTTTTGGGAGAGAGTAACTCGGTGTACAGGGCGTTTAAAGACACGCGGTAAGTTTTGTTAGAAAGCTATTAGGGCTGAGGAGTGTCTTTTAGAGTTAACAAGTTTGAGAAAGTTACAGTTTTTTAACAATTTGGTAAAATATGCTCCATTTTAAAGATAGGGGATTTCAGAAAAGTTCATAACGTTGCACATGTCAGATAGAGTCTTGTGCTGGGTGTAGTATATGTGGCTTCACTTGGGAGCACAAATATGGCTGTGTGTTCCCCCGCATACCGATTTTGATTTGTAAACTACAGACAAATTAGAGATATTTACTGGCTGTAGGTGGGCTGGTTAGTGTTTTGGGACTGAGGGGAGGCACACTGTATGATTTTTAGCTCTGGCACCGCTTTTATTTTAAAATTTATCCCACAGTGCGATGCCAGAGGAATGGATGGGGAATGCACTCAGCACTCCTTTCCGGCAGCCGGAATGGATGGAGAATGCACTCGTCACTCCATTCCGGCAACCGGAATAGATTGGGAATGCACACAGCTCACCAATCCGGCAACCGGAATGGATAGGGAATGCACACAGCACTCCATTCTGGCAGCCGGAATGGATGGGTAATGCACTCAGCACACCATTCCGGGAGGGGAATGCACTCAGCCATCCATTCTGGCAGCCGGAATGGATAGGGAATGCACTCAGCACACCAATCCGGCAACCGGAATGGATAGGGAATGCACACAGCACTCCATTCTGGCAGCTGGAATGGATGGGGAATGCACTCAGCACACTATTCCGGGAGTGGAATGCACTCAGCCATCCATTCTTTATGAATGGATGGGGAATGCATTCAGCACACCAATTCGGCAACAGGAATGGATAGGGAATGCACTCAGCACTCCATTCTGGCAGCCGGAATGAATGGGGAATGCACTCAGCACACCATTCCGGCAGTCGGAATGGATGGGGAATGCACTCAGCACTCCATTCCGGCACCCGGAATGGATGGGGAATGCACTCTGCCATCCATTCCGGCACCCTCTCATATCTCTTCCTGCCGTGACCCCTGGCTTGTTGATTTCTGCTCTCTTCTACTACTCCTGATCCCTGCCTGTTTGACTCTGACTTCTGCCAAATACATTCTGGTTGCTCACTACCTGTTACCGTGAGCTGTCCACTCCATAAGACAAGTGCTATACTAATCTACATTAATACTTGGCTGAGCTCTGCTATTTACAGTCTGTTTGCTCACTACTTGCTGCCGTGTGCTGTCCACTTCATCAGACAAGTGCCAGACTACTCCATGTTAAACGCTTGCTTGTCTGGCTCACAGTTCTGCTTAATTTCCTGCTTGCCCATTACTTCCTAATGTGTTCTCCAGCGAGCAGGTGCTAGATCTACAACTACCCAAGCCTAAGTCCTGGGGGCAACCGAGTACTGTGGAACGTAACAAGTTCCTCGGAAAGGGGGCTGCTTAAAGTGAACATCTCACAAAGCGGTTCTAGCAGTTGAGGATATCACGCTACTCTGCCCTTAACACATTTATTGAGCAGTGCTGAAAAGACAATTCTCACAAATGAATGGTTTAAATATATTTATCTTTATGTCAAACACATTATTTGTTTATTAGGAAACTCACAAACAATTTAATACAATATCTCATTGCACATTCAGGAAGATATCATTGTCTAATAGTGCTGAACAAAACCCTGGGGAATCTGCCTAACAAATTAAATTCATTACTTATGTCAACTAACTATAAAATGATCTGGAAAGCTAACTGCATTTTAAAAGCAATGAGCCAAAACAATTTGGTCATTTTCTTAATTTGTTGGATTTTGGATGGTACTGGGCTACTTGGTACTATGACAGGGGGACCCAATGCTGTGGGTTTTTCTGCTATAATGTCACCAGGTCTGGCTGACAACACCTAGTAGTGGTATTGGAATTTTCCCCACATTTCTAATCATTTTTCATCCCCTTAATTTTGCTGACACCAGCCTAGGCTTGCAACACTAGAGCTGGTTTTAGTTTTTAGAGTGGATGCCACTAGTTGTATTTTTTATTTCTTTTTTATTTAACAGGAGGGTAAGGTCTGAGCTTGCACCAGAGGAGAAGCAGCAACAACAGATACACCCCTGCTTCCTACTCTGCATGTGTGGAGTGTTATCAACCTTACTGAACTCAGGCTGTGCTAGCCTGCCCCTTCCATCACCCAGTTCTCCAAGGGGACGCAATGGGGAGATATATCTGAATCTGTATACAGATTGCACAGTACAAAAAGTGCAGTTTGTACTTCTATATCAGACTTATGTCCGACTCTATATAATGCACTTTATGGTGGATATTCAATTGGCTGCATTAGTCTCGAAAGTAGAAATCTTGCATGAAGCTGGGTTAAAATTATCGTATGTACAGTAATAGTGCGCAGGCCACGTTACTTTCGAGAGTAACGCCAATTGAATTCCCCCCTTGAGTCTCTAAAGCAATTATTTTATTTGAGCCATTAATAATATATATATATATATATATATATATATATATATATATATTTCCCAAATACTGCCTGAATGTTGCAAATTCTACCTTAAAATGAATCACAGGAGTTTAATCTATTTGTAATAGAAAATTATTTCACTGACATATTTGCTTTGGCAAAATTACCAGACATCCTCTCTTTGCCAGATCTGCAGGGGTCCTAACCAGCATCCTAAATGGGAAGTTCACTGGAATAGGAAATTCAGATGGGCATCTACACCTTTTCATGTTAATTTAGACAGGCTGAGTAAAAGAGCAGAGTGGAGTGTAGTGTACGACCATTTCACCCATCCAGCGAACAACAGTGGAAGTAAGTTATTGAACAGAGAGTAAATGTAATTATATCTCATCAATCTCAATTTAAAACTCATTTTTAATTTTGGAGTTGGTTATCCTTTAAAATCCTCCATTTAGAGCAATATACATACACATCTTCCCTCAAGCTAGCTAGAACAATTGCAAACAAATATAAATTGATTAGTTTGGAGAAGAGTAATCTCAGGTTTGTCCCTTCTACAGCTCTTAAACTAACTACAAGTATAGAGGCTTTCCCACCAGTGACATCACATTGCATTTTACCACCTTACTGGCTCAAGATCATTTTTGGTTATCATGTACCAATGTTAGAGGTTGGGTGGAAACTGAAAGAGAAAATTTAGGTCCGTACTTCTTACAGGAGTTAATATGGTCTCCAAGTGTATGAATGTGTTATGCAGTGTGTCATTTAGATAATTTGGCTATATTTTCTACTTTACTGGCTTTGATGTCAGTTAAAGCTGATAAGAGTTTACTGTGTTCACTTCCCCATTAATTGATTGCCATTACAAACTGTCAGCAACCACATGCAGAATGTTTCTTTTATAAACAAACTACAACTCAGCATCCGCCTCCCTTTGAAGATCCTGATAGGTATGTAATATTCTGTCATTTGATATAAATAAATATCTTCACTTTACAGGCTGGTGAAGTGGTGCACATGATTAGCAATGACATTAAAATACTTCCTAAATGTATGACCTACATTGATGTATGTCTCCTTTAAATTACACAGCACCTGATTGCTTTCCATTCAGTCAATCTATGACTGTGATTGTAAACCTCTACACTTGAAATCTTGACAATGTTGCCAAGCAATCATTATTTCCCCTAGTTCCCAGTAAGATGCTGTGATGCAGAATGACTATTGGATCATGAACCTGTGTTTGCATTTTTCTGCCCATTGATAAGAGAAAATCAAGCAGAAATAATGATTCTATTATTAGAGGTCTAACAGCAGGACAAAAATACAATTTAGTGTAACACACTAAAGCACGGTTAAAATAACATTTAAAGTCAAGGATGTATATGTAGTACATTTTAAAAGTATGTGATTTCATCCACTTAAATGAGCTGTGACTTAATATCCCCTGTCTTGAATAGCAATAGCTTGCATTGTAGACTTAAAACTATTGAGGAACAATTTACGCAGCTAGCACTTCATATTGCAGTAGATGATAGAATAGAAGCTAGTGCACTTGAATTTGCAAGATAAATTAGAATGACATCTGGTAACAATGTCTTAAAGCAATTACTTCCAGCAACATGACTACAGCTGGGAATCTTATCTGAATCCTGCTGCTGCTGCTCTTTCCAAGGGCTGGGATGTGGATACACAAGACACAACCTATCTTGCTGGTAGAGTGTACACCCTCCATCATCTCAACTTGTATCCATGTGAAAGCAGTTGGAACCTCCTTCAAATGTGTTTTTCTTTGTAGATGTTTAGCATCATACAGTAGCAGAGACAACATCTCTAGCGGTGATGAATGAGTTGGGTGAGTTGATCTTCAATTCATTAGTGGTGGAGGTAGGAGTACCCCTTTTTTGTGGGAATTAAGCATTTTTTGGTGCAGAGACAGCTGAACTCAGGATACTCCACAGAGCAGCTAGAGAAACAATTTGCCCACCTCTTCGAGATCTTCACTTATAAACATAGTGGATTTCTTAGGCTTTGAAACATACAGGTCACATCAAAGACAGATGAGCACATCTTTATTCATGTAAGAAAGGGAATAAGAGTAAGAGAGTAACTAGAAAGAAGGTTGTTCAGCAGATGTGAAATTGAAGCCAGAGAATGACAGCCTAGGCCAGGGGTCAGCTACCTTTTTTTATTAGTGTGCCAGCTAAAATCTTGTCAAGCCCAGTGTTCCAGCTGTTGGCGCCATTCTGAGAACAGGAATTTGGTGTTAAATAGGCTTCCCCGTGCACTGGTAAATGCTAACGCCTACAGGAGTTTTGGTTTTGCAAAAAAAAATCCTCAAAGGTTTTGGTTTTGGATCTGTATTTAATTAAAAATTGTGTAAAATAAGTAAAATCATGTGATTTTGAGCTGTTTATTGCTCCTACATTTCTATTTATAGCATTACAATTAATTTACAGTTTATCTCTGCATACTGAATGCTGAAAATGACATTGCTGAGTTTTTCCAACAGTACAATAGTAAGAATAAGAGGTCATTAGACGGACAGCAGCATCCATAGACATTTAGACAAGTAGATAGGTGAAAGCCGAACCCAGAATAAAATGTTGAAAGACCATGCACACTAAATTTTGAATGCTAGAGGACAATCATTGACAGTAAGGAGAAGATTTCATTAGATGAACAGCGGCATCAGTAGATTTTTAGACAAGTAGATAGACGAATGTGGGCTGCCCCCAAAATAAGAATGTTGAAAAACTGCACATACAATCCACTTTGAATGTTAGAGGGCATCCATCGTTGACAGTCAATCTACAGTAAGCAGCGTTCATTAGATAGACAGCATGGCATTAATATAGAATTGGTGCAGATTTGGTTGCCAAAAACATCTGCCATGAAAATGGAATTGAAAATCTACTTTCTGAGAAATTAAGAGAACAGAATTTGACACTGGCAAAGAATAAATGTATAGATGGAGACATGATGGCTGGCGATTTACGCTATGTGATGGAGTTAAAGAACCGTTTAGACTGGTTAAGTATTTTTGGAATTGAATTGAAAAAGGAAATGCAACGATGGCATGAGGATCTTTTCTGATATGGAAATTACTGTAATAAACTCTCATTATGTGTGTGTGGACACTCAGTTGTGTCAGCAATGTAGTTAGAAAAATTCATCCATCCATGGGACTCAAACAAGAACTAAATAAAAATTGTTAAAGAAGAGATCATATTTCAGAAATGTAGATTGCACTAGCTTATTTACAGGATTGCAACGCATCCATTGAATATAACCCTAAACCACATTCTACTTATATCTTACAAAAGGGCACTACTATTTTTAAGAAAAACTAAAGTAAGAGATGTGTTATGTGTGACTTGAGCTGACAGGCTGTTTGCATCTATGAAGATTTGTGTCAGTTGGAAATAAAGACATTACATAGGCCTTTTTTTGTCCAAATATCCGTAGTTAAGTAGACAGTCGATACAATGGTATTTTCTAGGGACTGAATTACTTTTTGTTTAACTTCCTGGTACAGCTGAGGAATTGCTGTTTAGGAGAAAAGGAATCGAGATGGAGTTTTGTAGCATGGACACATGACCTCAACTACGGTCAACAGTATCCTCCTTTGCTGAGCACTTGGACCTCATATTGGGTGCTATTTGGTTTCGACAGAGCATCCCTGTGACAATAATTTGCCTGTTTACCCGTCCCTTTAAAATGTAGCCCAACAGAGGTTGTGTCCATTTTATCCCACAGTGCAGTGTTATTTAGTTACTGTTTGGAGGGGTTGATTGTTCTTTGTTAATATGATCTAGGTTCATACACAATCTCTAGTCATTTTCCATGATTTAAAGAAAATAAAAAACAAATATGAACATATCCACATTTTACACTGGTATTAGTTACCATAAATGGGAAAACTTGACATCTAAATCATTGCCATTGCTGCAGCTAATACTACCATGATTTAAGTGTAACACCCCCTTTCCTCGGCTAGGGTGTGTGTACTGGTCTTTGTGTGTCCTGTCTGCAAAGAGATTCTTTACTTTGTATTCAGTATCGCACAGTGTCTCGACCTTGGTCTAAGTACTATAGGCTCTTCATAGGGCAGTAGCTTGGCATTAACAACACCAGAGAGTGACAAAGGAACAAGTCCTTTACATTGAACCACAGGCACACACAAAACGATCACATCTAACTTATGAACAATACTGACTAGTATTTAATCTACAATATACACAGACCTCTGTAGTTAACAATAACTAAGAGGTAACTCTTTACCTTCTATCATGGCCTTACAATTACTATCTAACAGAGATAACTATCACAAGCAATTCTATCACAGTTGCTTTATCTTTGCAAACATGTAGCATAGAAATACATTTGGAAGTCACGCAGATATAATTTAGAGTTATAAAATTTCAGACATGAGTTAGTTGAAATACGGTTCTCTCCTTCCCTTCCTCAGTACAAAGCAATGTCCTGGTCCCTTATATTCCTCAGTATGGGGTTAAGCATGATGTTACAATTAGTAGCACCCCACTCTTTTACTCTCCTCAAACAGCACTTGCTGTCTTCAGGGTTTTCCTCCAATACAATAAGGACAGGATGTACTTTACACTCTTGTCACTTCCCTTCAACCATTGACATGAACATGTAGTCACTGTAATGACATACACTATACACCATGCAGGTATATGGATTTATCAGATGTAGCAGATCATAGTAAAGCAATTGGTGCAGTTTCTCACAAATTAAACTCAGTCTCTGTCCCCTAACTTATTTTGCCTACTCTTCACCCTTTTTATTATATCTCAGTCCAGCAAAAGGATAGAATAAAATGTTCTTCAGGCCTCCCCATCTGTTCCCTACCTGACTAATAACACAATGCAGAGTCTAAGTAAATAAACATGGGTTACTTACCCCCATTGATCGATTAGTATCTGTATCCAAGATGGCTCTTCTCAGTTTAGGTGTTTGGTAAGGTGTCTGTCAGGAGCCGCGGCAGCCCTGGTCTCACTTCCGGTCCTAGTTGCCTAGGCAACAACCGGGAAGCCTGCATTTATCTGTCGCGGCTCCCGGTGTGTGCGTGCAGGAGTTCTTTGACAATAGTGGCTAAATAAGGGGATCCTATTACTCTTTTACTGGCTGTTTGCCAGTAATTTATTATGCAGCCACCTGGCCGATTACTACTACCTGGGTACCTTTATCCTCATTGGCCACCAGCATTACTAATCAATTGGGCTAGTCCTGGGGATGCTTGCAGGGCTCTGTTCTGATTGGCTCTTAGTACTATTTAAGGCAGTGAGGACTGAGTCTCACTGCCGGTTATAGCGTTCTGTCTCAGTACTGCTGCCTGCTCCTGCTCTTGTTTGGTGTTGAAACCTCAGATTGATTTACCCGTGTATGACCTCTGTTTGTCCCTGGACCCTGAACCATTGCCTGTGACCCTGATCTTTTGCCTGTACCTGGACTCTGAACCATTGCCTGTGATCCAGACCTTTTTACTGTCCCCGGATTCTGAACCACTGCCTGTCACCCTGACCCTGCTGGTTCCTGACATCTCCTCCGGTGCTCTGTCCAGTCCGCAGATCTCTGGCATGCCTCTGCTCCGTGTTCTACCTCCTGTGCTTGTGCACTGCTGTGTGAACATAAACTCATACTACTCTGAGCATAAGTCCTGGGGGGCATCTGAGTACCTGTGAGCATATCCAGTCTCTATGGGAAAGGCAGCTGCTAAAGGTGAAGACCTCTTCTACTGTTCTTTGAGTTTATGCTGCACCGATTGCCGTAACAGTATCTCACTCTGCACTTATCCAATCTCTCATGGGGTCTCTCTCTCTTTAATCCCTCTGTTTCCCAGACCTCTCAGACTCCTGTTTTTCTCCTGACAGACTCCCAGGATGTTTGTCCCTCTGTGTCCCTCTCACAATCCGAAATGCCATTTGTAACTGCTCCTCCTCCCCACTCCTTGCTGGGATATGTAGTTTTCTGTCTGCAGGAGAGGCATCAAAAACACATGTGTATACTGCTTGATTCGCCAGTGCCATATAAGTACTGTCTTTACTATACTAATGACATGTACACAAAATACAAATACAGGAAATAGTCAAAAGCACATATTGACACTAATTATGAAAGTTTACTTTAGGGGCACCAGAAGACTTTTGGAAAAAAAATAATATTCTAAATTAAAGGTGTCCAGTTATTTTTTTTAGCCAGTACCCCACCCCCACAAACCTTTACCATTCCCATGATTCCTGATGTTGGGGAGATACAATTCTCTCTTCATCACTACAGCACCTGATGCCTTTCCCATGCTCACAGGCAGGCAAAGATTTGAATTAATCTAGCTGCATTAAGAGGTTGTTTATGAAGCAAATGGGACAAGTCACAGCAGTTTAATCAACAACCTTAAGGTGGACACAGATTACTTTCAAACATCTTCCAGCTGCTGAAAGACACATGAGATGCTGCTCTGAGGTGTGAAATGTCTATTGAAATATGAAACAAGGTGCTGAAACACTGCAGATTATATAGCTTGAGGGAACCCCTATATACTAGATTTATTGTATATTGTTCTGCTAATATCCCATCACAAATCTTCAGATTGCATAAATCTGATTTTTATTATTAGATATATATATATATATATATTGCATATCAGTACAATAAAGTAAAAGACAACTTTGTGCACAGGGTGAGAATGTGCATACTCACCACAGTGCGCATGTGGAAGTCTTAAGGTTTTCTTGTAGCTCTTAAGGGAATGGACCATATGCTTAAATGCTGTATCCATCTGTCACATTTGCAGCACAGTAGATATCCCTCTGATTATGTGTTTTGCAGACTGGTAATTTCTACTACCTGCTGAAATCTGTATGGAATTTTAGCAGTGCAATTTATGTGTGCATGTGTTTAATTGATTGTGCTCTGAAAAAGCATACCATTGAATTAAGGTGAATTTCCACTTCAGTGGTTCATACTGTGGACAGCATTTTTTGATTGCAGCTTATACGTTCTAGATAGATGCATAACTTTTGAAAACATTAATCTATGGTAATCAGCTATATACCATTACATGTCAATATCCACATCACTAAGCACCTTATGGCTTTAAAAGACCCAGGATTAGTGCAAGAAAAAGTTAATGGTGCCAAATATTTATAATATGAATAGTGTTCATTTTAGGACATCTCAAAAATCAGCATCACATCACTTTTAATACCGATCAGTAATACTCATACAGGATCAGTCATTCTTAGTTGTCTCCATCACATATTTCTTTTCTTTTGTTTTTTTAAATAACAATTGACATTGACATCTGACTGACACCTGATTCAGACTTTTTTTTATTCTACCAGCACTGATAATTGACTGAGTTTAGTTCTCTGTTATCTGGATGTTAGGATGCTGATTCTGATAAATCCACCTCCTCTAACTACAGTGTAATTGTCACTTGAACTCAGTCTTAGCCAAGATGGCCAGTGCGACCACATAATAATCCATTTTGGCTCCTGTTTCCTGTTTCGGCCTATGAATAGACACTTCCTGAATAATCCTTAGCTTGAGTATTATTGTTGTTAATAATAATATTATTATTATTATTATTATTATTATTATTATTATTGTTGTTGTTGTTGATTTGCATAGTGCCACCATATCACACTATGTTTGTTCTGCTCTTGTGATGTGTCCTGGAAAGCAAATTGCTCTTAGGCCGAATTGACATTTTTGCAAAATTGACATTTAGCAAAATTAAGTGTACTACTGTCTACTCACTGCATTGTTATCACCTGACAGCTAAAGACAAATAGGATTTCCCTTCAGACATACTCACCAAGGCATGTACCATTCCTGCTAGGTTTTGAAAATGTTCATCTTATCAAAAACACAATTTAATCCAATATAAATAGGCAAACTGAAACTCTAAATGTATCTGTGCAAGTTTATAAAAATTAAAGGCGTCTGACCTTTCATTGGCCTTTTCACCATATTTATCACAATCCACCCAGAGATATTATACAGTCTAAACAAATGGGCAATTCTAGTGTGCAGAGGGAGGCATGTAAGTTGAATCAAGTGTGAGAGAGAATGAGGATGAAAGAAGATGAGGTATACTACATAGTGAAATGGTTAAGTGGAGAACTGGAAGGCTTTTCTAAACAGGTGGATTTTCAATGGCTGTTTGAAGCTATACAGGCTAGAAGGCTGATAGAACAAGGGAAATCTTTCAAATGGTGGGGGGCAGCATGGGGGAAATCTTGGACAGGGGAGGGAGATGTGGTTACCGGAGGGGGGGGAACGGACATGAGGTTGGTTATTCAGGAAGCAGTGGTGTTGGAGAGGGTCTTGTACATGACGATGAGGAGTTTGAAAAGTATTCTATAGAGGAAAGGGAGCCAGTATAAGGCTTTGCAGAGAGAGGAGGCAGATGTGGAATGGCAAAAGAGGAAGATAAGTCTAGCTACAGCATTAATATAGATCAAAGATTAGTGAAGTAGGACTGGGGGAGGCTAGTAAGGAGAAGGTTGCAGAGTTTTAGTAGAATGATTGGAGAGGTAGGAGCCCATATTTCTTTTTGTGAGCCCGATTCCCCTACGGATTTCATTTGCAGGGTACAAATGATGAGAAGGTGCCAGAGGATGTTGGAAAGGGAATGAACTGGTTGTTTGTTGAAAAGAGAATACCATTTCATGCTGGATCTTGATTTTGAAGTAGGAAGCAAGACCTTGGGCACGGATAGTAGTCACAGGGCTTGGGGAGGGAGGGTTAAGAAGAGATTTAAATGTATTAAAAGGCATTTGCTGTTAGAAGCCTTAGCAGACATGAGAGATTGGAAGTATGTTTGTTTGCCAGTGTCCAGAGCATTTTGATAGGAGTGATAGGTAGCAGTATATGTGAGGAAGTCATTACAGGGGGGTATTTATGCCAATGACGTTCTGCATTGGAAGAAAGTTTTTGAAGATATCGTTGTGTTTCTTTTAGTTTCTTAGTCGACATGGAGAATGAAGAGCAGATGGAGCCAGATCAGAAGTGGAGAATGTAGACATTGTGGAGAGAAGGTGGTGCAGAAAGGCGGAGGTTAATAGAGTTAATTGTCACATGGTAATATGAAGTGTGCGGACAAATGTGTGTTTGTTATTCTTTAGAAACAATAGACATATTTCTTAAGTTGCAAAAATATGGTAAAATTTTCCTATTTTGAAAGGAACACATGATATAATGTTTCTTTTCTTTGATATTTCTGTTTGTGTTTGGAAATACTGTATAAAGGTTAACACAGTGATGCTATAACGTTCTACTTCAAAAACCTTGATACAAATAGTACTTGAAAATATCTTTTATTCACAATCTCTATATACTTTGCAAGAGCTGAAAACTTCCTTTAAGGAGGCAGAATTCTAAAAGTGGGGACTAGGTTCTCGCTTCCTGTGTCTTAGCCAAAGACTAGCCCAGAACCCCCACTCTTATTCACATTGTCATAGTGTGTCTTACACCAGAACACTTCTCATACATGAACTGCATGATGTGCATAGTAAGGTGAAACACACAATGTGAAGCAACTGTGAGAGGTGAGCATGAGACAGCATATAAGGAAGAAAAACACTTGATAAGATTTGCATGTCAAACATAGCTGCTCCAGTATTGCTGCAAGTCCCAGCATGAAGTACTAAATTGCTGCTGACTGATTCCGTAGTATCAGTGGTCAAAATGGAAATTTAGAAGTGCTGGTATGGAACGTCCACTTTGAAATGGCCTGCCGGGGGCGAGGGGCTGCCTAGGCCCACAAAGTTTAGGGTTTTTGAGGTGAAGTAAATTTTAGATGCATTTTAACACTACAAAGTGTAAGTATTCTCTGCCTGCACAGTATTTGCTGCACATAGAAAGAAAGAACAATCTGCAGTATAAGCACAAGCATAAGTGCAATATAAGGTCACATCAGAAAGCATTAAAAAAATGATAACATAAATGACCAACTCTTAACAGTATAATCATTAGTAAAATATGGATTTTAACAAAAAAATATTTTTAATTGTTTACATTAAATACATAAACATACTGTACTGTACATACAATGCCTTTTTATAGTCTATCTTACTTGCACACACATGTTTTGTGCTATCTAGTCACACACATATGTGTAGTTTTTAAAGCAAAGACTATGCTATGCCAGTCATCATTATGAATCGGCACTTACACCTGCCGTATAGCTGGTGCAAATAATACGGGTGAAACCAAGTGCACTTACGAGAAACCCTGGACTTGAATCGGTAGCATCTGCATCGGAACGCCCACGGCATACCCTCCTGTACATTACCTATGTTAGTCCGCCCGGTTCTGCCTCTCAAGTCATAGTTAGTTGTAACTTTCATTTGTGTTTGGACATCAATTGCATGCAAATGTTTTCATTGGCATAAGGTTCGTTTCTGGGCATGTGGGTATTTTTTACACAAGATACGCTATGCAAATGGACGTGCGTCCAAATATGAATCAGGCCCAATATACGCATTGTTTTATGTTAAATAGGTAAATATTTTCAATAAAAAACTGCAAACTCTTTATGTATAGGTAGGAATTTTATATCAGAGACTGATATTTTTATGTACATCTCTCCCAATGTTTTATCATAATACTCTCTCTTATAAAAAATATATTAATCAACCAAGGACTCACATCAATTCATGGTCCCTTGGCTTCTGGGAAAAAACTGTATCACAAAAAGGTGTGAATAAGATATTGCTCAAGTGCTGCGATCACAGAAGAGATAGGAAATATATCTGTGTTGAAATAAGTTTTCAGAAATGGTGATTAAATGACTTAGATACAGAGGATAGCTATTAGGTAAATACAGCAAGATAGAGACAGGAGAGCATTTCAAACAACTGTGAATTTATTTTGAATATGTTGAAAACTGATGATCAGATACAGATGAAACGCAGCTTACAACTGTTTAATGAGCTCTCATAATTCTAGCAGATGCAGTGGATTCACTTTCACCAACCTTAGATTAAAACTGACAGTAATAGTGGTGTGGAGTCTAGCAAAGTCACAGCTTTCAACATGGACCCCCACAAGAAGGTTTGGGCTTTATTGCAGGTAGGTTCACAAGTCATGGCCCTCTGGACTGCCTCCAGGCATGATGAGCTAGTATCAAACTGCAACAAGAGACTGGTTAACGTAGCCAGGACTGGTAAACGAATGGACTGTAGATTGCCAGATCAGTAAAACGAAGGAATGTCAGAACAAGCCAGGTCAGCAACAATCAGGAGCATAAACAGTACCAAACAACAGGCAAACAGTGGTCAGGAATGGTCCGAGTCAGAATTTGCGAAGATAAAGCACAAGAAACACTGGAACACTGGAGCAAAGGTTTGGAGCCTAATACTCTGGCACAGGCCTGTTCACAGAGCACCTTTAAATAGCTTAGCTGATTAGTAGGGTGGGTCTCAGGTCAGAACATATGCTCACAGGTTCAGAGCTCTTAAAGGGTCATGTGCCTTCAGTTGTACAAAGTATTATTATGGCATAAGGTTCTGCTCCTGGAGCAGAGGGAAGAGTAGAGGGAGCGTGCCGACCAGCAGGTTTTAAAAGTAACATCCGGACTCCATTGTGTGACATGAGTACAGATTCTAGTAATTGTAGTCTCGGACAGCTGTAGTAATTAAAGATCTTCAGAGACATTGGAAGCATGTATTGCTTCAAATAGTATAATAACAGTTCTGATAGTAGACAATGGTACTCACAGATTCCATTGGAGGATTTCCAATATTTCTAATTACCTGAAGGCACCAAAAGTCCAAGCCCAACCGAGATGAGTCCAGAGCCCCAACAGCAAGCAGAGCAGAGTGATGAAGAAAGACATATTTCCTTGCTAGCTGATAATTGTTTCATATATGCAGTTCTATGTTCAAGCTGCAATACTTACCAGAGACATCAAAGTAAGCTGGATGCCAAAAAGCTGAGTTAGTATTAGTGTCGTTTGCCAAGGTACAGAGTCAGAGTTGAAGCAAAAACTGGTAAATGAAGAATCTCTGAGAGCAGACTGTTCAGGAGTCCAGAGTAACATTCATCACTGAAAAACATCACATAGAACAGGAGGTTGTTTTAAACTTCCAGTAAGGTCAGGAGAGATATATACTCTAAATTAATGAGACAGGTGTGCAATGACTCATGTACACCTGAGAGGTAATAATCATGGCAGACTTTAATCTACCTGATGTAAAGTGGGAGGGGTCTTTTGCAAGTTATACTAGAAATAGGGACATTCTGAACTCATTGCAGGGAGCATTTCTCAAGGATTTGGCGAGGGAGCCCACTCGCAAAGATGCAATATTAGACTTCACACTTACAAATAGTGACAGAATATCCAATGTAAATGTGGGTGAGAACCTAGGATACTGTGACCATCAAGTAGTATGGTTTAGTATAAAGATGACTGACTTAAACCACACAAAAACAAAGGTATTAGACATTAGGGAGGTCTACTTTGTATAGATGGGAAAATGTGTAAGTGACTATTTAGTAGAGTGGAGGAACTTGAAAGGAGTGCAGGAGATGTGAGAAAAATGAAACAGTTCAGTACTAAAAGCAACAGACCTTTGTAGCAAAAGGGTTATGGAAACCACTAGAAAAAGGAAACCAGATTGGTTTGCAAAAGGAGTAGCAAGTATTGTGAAAAAAAAGATGGCCTTAAGGAAATATAAGCTGACTGAGAATAATGAAGACAACGAGGTGTATCTTGTTAGACAGAAGAAGAATAAGAAGGTAAACGGATCAGTAGGTAAAGGGGGCAAATTGTTTTTTAGGTATAAGTGAAAGGAGGAAAACAAAAGGAGGAATAATAAGACTAAACACACTGTCTGAGGGAGACAAGGAAATAGCAAGTAATCTCAATAATTGTTTTTCAGTGTTCACTACAGAAAGAGGGTGGAAGGCTTGGAGCAAGATGGAATACATCCAAGGATACTAAATGAGCTTAAAGGGGTGCTGGTAACACTATTAACAGTATTATTAAACCAGTCACTAATTACAGGAGTAGTTCCAGAGGACTGAAAAAGAGTGTATGTAGTCCCACTGCACAAAAGTGGAAGCAAAGAAGAGGCAAGAAACTACCAACCAGTGAGTCTTACATCAGTAGTAGGGAAATTGATAGAACCATTCTTAAAAGAAAAAGTTGTAGAATATCTCAAATCCAGCAAGTTACAGGATCCTAAACAGTATGGATTTAGTTGGGGAGAGATAAAAGTCAAAAAATTATTGTGCGTGGCAACTTAATGTAAAAAAATGCAAAATCATGCACTTGGGTCTCAAAAACCCAAAGGCTAAATATAGTATTAATGGCAGTATAATGGAAGCTACTGAGGAGGAAAGATAAGGTAAGGTAAGGTAAGGTAGAGGCAAAGGTAAGCAATGTAACAAAGCAAAGAGAAAGGCAAGCCAGATGTTTAGTTACATAGGGAGAGTAGCAGGCCATTTGTACGGCCTCATCTAGTTCAGGTCAGGAGGCCATATCTCCAGTAGGATATAAATACATTACAGACTGTACAAATAAGGGAAACTAAAATAGTGCATGCCTATGTGACGAGACCAAGTACCATAGTGGGAAAATTGGGCCAACCCGATCTATTAGCCAACCCGATCTGTTGGGCCAATTTGGCAGCATCAGCCCAGTTATTAAATGCACCCCTTGGCCTGATCCAGCATTCTTTGGTGACCAAAAGGGGAGAGGGATGTAGCTCACAGGACGTATGGAACAGCTGGGGACCCTGTGATAACACAAAGTAGTGTAAGGGGGTTAGAACAGGAGGGTCTGGACTTTATCTTGGATCAGGAGATGAGATTTTGACTATTGACTGACCATTGTCCCAGCACGTCCCAAAACCAGACTTGATGGCAGGGAAACAGCAAGTGGATTACTGCTGAGAACATATTCTACCTCCGCCTATGTTACCACCTATATTCCATTCACCACCAAAGAAAATGGATCATGACGCATGGTCACCCAGTGACCCTGGGAGGGGGCAAGGATGGGGGAATTTTTTATTTAGGAAAAGTTTTATTAAGTAAAATTATACATCTTGACTGACGAGTTGCCATACGCCCCCATTGATACAAACGCTCCGGATCACTGAGGATGCGTTGCTAGGGATGACGTCAGAGGGAGGGATTTCCCTCGTTATAAAAGACCAATAGGTGTACTCATACGGGTTGCCTTGACAAAGCTATTTTTAACCGAAACATGCGTCGGCTCTGTCCACGCCGCCGACTATCCTTATTATATTAGGGTTTAGATTTCTCATGCTCCTGTATGCGTCCATTTAGGTCATACAGGAGATCGGGGCAGTATTTATTTGACACTCTTTTCGGGCACGACTTTAGATATTTGTATGCTTAGGGGTTTGATACAGCGTGGACACTCTCCAGATAGTGTCAGCTTACCCCTGTTATAATTTCAATTTCATTTCAGCTGTTGGTGTCCGTACTAACAGAGATCTATATGATCTGCAGGCCTCCTGTTATTACTAATTTTTCCTTTTTTTAAGGGGAATCGCTGTATGTACATTAGGAATACAACCTAATATACCAATTAGGAGCATTTATCTACCACAATAGCTGATATAAATCAAAACTCAGTGCCCTATCGTATCAACAGCCCTTAACTAACACATAACCTGAATGGTTTATTACAATATTGACCATAAAAGTCTCTAGTAAGGAGACACTTTTATAAATATATGTGATACGCATAATATAAGATTGCAAAAATGAGCATGGTTTTTCTGTAGCAGTATTGATACCATAACTTGCTACTGAGATCAACAACCGTCCTTTCCTATTATTAATTAACTAATAATTATATCAGTTATTACACAATTATGGGATATTAGCTGGCAGACATGGCAAAAAGCAGAATGTTTTCTGTCTGTTTTTTACCAGTTTATTTCTAGGTATTCCTTTACACTCTACCATTTTAATATTTTCCTTATTTGTCATGTTCCTTAATAAAGTATTATTTTAACTGTTTATCATATATATTCCCTAATATAGTTCCTAAGAGTGCCCTATTTACACACATTTTTCTCTTTTTTTCTACACCTGTTATTCCGAGTTGCCTCCGCTATTCCAGCCTGCTCTCAGTTCGTGGCCTGTGCTGAACCATCGCTGCTCCAGTACCTCTATTTCCATCTCCAGTGTACTTCATTGTGACAGCTTCAGTTCTCTCATCGCTACCATTCAGAGCCACTACTACATCTGTGACTCATCAGCTGTTACTACAAGTTACCTCCGCCACTCCAGTCTGCCTTCAGTCTGTGGCCGTGTTGAACTATTGCTGCTCCAGTACTTCCATTACCATCTCCAGAGTACTCCATTGTGACAGCCTCTGTTCTCTCACTGCTGCCTCCCAGAGCTGCAACTAAATCTCAACAGCTGTTGTCCTGAGTTACCTCCGCTTCTCCAGTGTGTCCACTTATGTCTAGTGTTGAACTTCCACTGTTCCAGTATCTCTACTACCAACTCCAGAGTACACCATTGTGACAGCTCCTGTTCTCTCATTGTTATACCACAGAGCACCTAATCTCCTAGTGACTCATTGGTTGCTGACCATCAGCATATATTACTGTTGTTCCTATATCTATACCACCTACCTTTGGACTCCCTCGTCTCTAGCCGCTTTGCCTGGCTCCTCCATATCGTTCTGCTGTTCACTCACTCAAGGGACCGCGACCTGCAGGTTTGGTGCCGCTAAGACCATACCTCCTTGCGGGGGTTCTGTTAGACTCCGCGCCCTTGGGTGGGCTTAGCCATGTTCAGCAGAGCCTAGGGATCTATTTCCAGTAAACCAACCGTGACATACACGCATATATTTTTTTTTACATACTCAATCATGGCCACTCACAACCACAACCACCTTTTCTATGCTGCCGTATGAGACACTAAGAGTGATACATTAATCTAGGACCTATTAGTCTAGCTACACAGGATTTTATTTTATTTATTCAAAACACAGACTATCATCCTCCTCTACACAACCCTGGGTCAATATTCCTAAACTAAACCATATTCCTTACATCTCACAGGATATTTTGAGACACTTTACATTCTGTAATTCTATCACGAACACGCTCCCAGCTGCCGTGACTTGGGATGTTCACTGTAGGAGGTTACACGCGATTCCAGCACTCCATTCTTTCTCTACCTATCACACAGGTTATAGACCTACTCAATCACCCCTAAAATAGCACTCACACCCTCACACACTTCAAGTTTTGTCGCCACCTATTGAATACGAGCAACAGGACCCCAATATACTGGCCCACACTGGGGCACAAGGCTTCTAGCTACCCACAGGCTAACAAGGCCCACACCAGCAAACAAAGGGTTAACTCTTCACACCTCCAGACGGCTACACAAATATAAATGCAAGTACACACTAAGCTTGTTAATCAAATGTATCAACAAATCACACACCGGCCTTCAAAGGGTTAACTTGGTCAAGCTATATTCTTCTTAACAGGCTAATGGATTCGTTAGAGTATCAAGGACGTCACATATTAAATTATAGATTTAATATACAAATGTACAGGGCATTCATATATAAAAAACAATTAATAAATTGACATAACATACACAAGCAAAGCAGTTTAAAATAAAAGAGATTACATTCAGAGTTTAAGTTACATGAGTTGTATAATCTGTGCATGGGTAATTGGCTAGGAAGATGGACGGCTTATCAATGTGGATTGATTTTCCCAAAAGACTGACAATTTGTTGTAACTGGTCTCAGCTTTTTAAAGACACCTTTAAACCTTCCCACCTCCTGTGGTCTGTGATACTTTTTTTCAATCACCATCTGCATGTTGTCTGATTTACTACCCAATTCTACTATGTGACCTAACTTTTCTAGGGAGGAACCTTAACCATCTAGGAATGCTAGTAATAGATCATTGTCCAATATCCACTATTAATGCAACTGGTTTTAGACAGCTACTTCAGGTCTTCTGTCCCCATTACCAAATTTTAACACAACACCATTTCAATAGAAAAGCTATTCCTCACCTCTACCAGAAGGTTCGTAAAAATGTTATTATTGGGCAGCAAAATGCCATTCTACCCACTGTACACTTAACCACAGTTATATGGACAAGCGGAACTGGGCAAGCTAAAGATTATATGACTGTGACAGCCCACTGGGTTGGTGATTCATCTTCACCAGCAGGAACAGCAGCAGCATGTACCCAAGTATGTCACATTTGTCAGAGGCAAGCTACTCTGTGTATCACTGGCTTCACTAAGAGGCAAATAGCTGACAATCTGTTACAAAAACTAAGGGATGTCATTGCAATATGTCTTATCCCACTTGGACTCCTCAGGATATGTAATTTCTGATAATGCCACCAATATTTTCAGAGCCTTACAGCTGGGTGAATTCCATCACATTCCCTGTTTTGCTCACACAATAAACTTGGTGGTACAGAGCTTTTTAAAAAATGGCAGGTACGTGCAGGAGATGCTGTCTGTGGCCCGTAAAATATCTGGACATTTCCGGCATTCGGCAACAGCATGTAGGAGATTGCAGCAGCTGCAAGAGCAATTTAATTTGCCACCATCTGAAGCAAGAGGTGGTGACAAGATGGAATTCCACCCTGTATATGCTTCCGCGGATGGAGGAACAGCAAAAAGCCATCCACGGTTACTCCACAAGCCATAACATTGGGAAAGGAGGGGGGATGTAAATTAGTCAAGCACAGTGGAGAATACTTCCTGTGTTGTGCAAGGTGCTGAAAACATTCGAAGTAGTCACCTGTGAAGTGAGTTCAGACACTGCTAGCTTGAGTCAATTGAGTCATTCCCTTAATTAGACTTTTGGAAAAGCAGCTTGAGAAACTGAAGGAGACAAACAAAGCAATTACACTAAGTATGTCGGACTTGTAGATTAAGTACTTTTTTCGCTTCGCCAGGATCCAAGAGTTATCAAAATCTTGAAATCGGATCACTACATTTTGGGGGCTGTGCTTGATCCTCGTTTTAAGAGCTATGTCTTCTCTTTGTTTTCAACTGACCCAGATCTGAAGGTATGCAAGGAACTCCTGGTGAGCAAGGTGACAGCTCAAGTGCTACGTGACAGGACGGCATCTCCTCCTTCAGTTTCTCACTCAACTGCTGCTAGGAAAAACTTTGCTTTCCCAAGACACCCAGGGATGATTAAGATGATTCTGCATCAAATTTTGACATCTGGTCTAGTCTAAAATAATTAACCAGAAAACGTGACACCTCTGCCGTAACTCCACCTGATCCTACTCTCAGCATCCAAAGGATGGTGGAGAATTATTTTCACGACAGCATAGAAATAGACACATCAGACAGTCCCTTTACATACTGGGAGGAAAAAAAGGGAATTTGGAGACCCATGAACCAATGCGCTTTGCACTACCTAAGCTGCTCACCCTCCAGTGTGTACTCGGAAAGAGTTTTCAGCACAGCCGGGCACGTTGTCAGCGATCCTACTTCCTCAAAATGTGGAAAAGATTATGCTCATAAAAATGAACTTTAAGTTCCACGAGGAAGGCCTTTCCCGCCAATTACTTCAAAATACTGAGACCTCTGTAATGGTGGATTCCAGCGGTGATGAATTAAAAATGTGTGAGGATGATCTACACACTGGTGGGGATGAGGCTGGGGATGATGACAACAACATCTTGCCACAGTAGAGTTAATTAACAGCGCTGTTACCTTAGGTGGCTTAAGGCCATTGTTACCTTGTTTTGTGGGAGCTAAAACAAACCAAACACTTCAGCCAAATGAGTGGCATTTTGTGGCTGAAGTGCTTGGCATGTTAAAGTATATATTTCCTTTTCAAGATTCTATATAACCCAAGGACAATTCCATCTTGCACAACTTTTCTTTTCTGCCACTGCTATGTGCCAATGTGTCCCAGATGTGCTAGGAACTGCCGTGTGTTTGAGTCATTGTTCTGTCGCTTAGCTTCAAGCCTGGTCGCTGCAGTATTTGTCCGAAAGTGTATGAAAATAATAATGTGACCTGTTAGGTGGTCAAAACTGACTGCAAATTACTTGAAATGAGTGTTATTGCGGTTAATAATAATGTAGGATCAACAAAAGAGCAAAATTATGTGATTTTAGCATGTTTTAGCAATTTTCTAAAGAACCAAAACAACAAGAGGCGGTTTTGCCAAAACCAAAACACAAACATAATCCAGATCCAAAACCAAAACCAAAACCACTTAAAGGGGGTCACTTAGCATCTCTACTTGAAACTATGCAGCCATTTGGGTGTCACAGCAGTGTGTAAATTTTAGATTTTTCTTTAGGTGTTTCTAATATCTTAGCGTTGCAATATTAATCTGCTATTTCATATTCATTTTAGCTAAAAAAAAATTACAATTTCTTGCCTATGTGATTATTTAATACTTATCTAAATACACATAGTAGTACATATGTACAAAATTAGTAGTCTTTCATTTTTAAAAAAAGGAAAACAAAACAAAATTCATACTACATGTATTTTGTCATAAACCATATCTATCTGTGCTGATTCTGCACAGCATAGACCCACATTGATTAGCAATTAAACTTTTATGGTCTGTGCTTCACAACTCATAGCTTTACAGATTACCTTGAAGACAAGGTTCAATCTGGCAGGGTGAACTTCATCTGCTGTCAAAGTCATTTGGTTTATTCTACATTTTATTAGCAACAATGTTTGTTTCTAGAGTCAAACACATGCATCTCACATATCTCCCTCATACCTCTGTTCATTGTTATTTTAAGTTTTTCACTCTGTATATCAACTATTTGACTGCTTTGCATTATGGGGTCTATTTATTAAGTTTGGGTGATAATGTAAATTTTTTATTGCTGCTTAGTGCAAAAATTGCAGAGCGATCATTCATCCTACACTTTTAATGTGACACATTTTGCAGAATACAGTTGCACTTCAGCAAATAGACGCTCATTGACCAATAAAGAAAAAAAGGAAAAGAAAAAGTTTCAAACACCCATATGTGCCACATCCAATATAATTTTTATCTGTATTTATTTTAGAAATATTTTAATGAATTCTGTTTATCTTATGAATTGATTATTTAGGCTAATATTTCATAAATATTTCCAAATATATTTATATGATAAGTAACTTAATATATTAACAGCTTACACTAATAAGGTTTATTGGATCACCCCAGGGGTGGATCTAGACTATTGATATACCCGGGGCGATTTTAGGGGGGCGCGATTTAGGCCCCGCCCCCTTTCTGATTTCTATGGCTGCCGGCGACTGCACAGTATGTGCAGGTCCGCTCGGCAGTGACAGTGTGCTGCCCCGCTGCTCTAATTGTGTTTAAAACACAATCAGAGCAGCCGGGCAGCACACTGTCACTACCGAACGGACCTGCACAGTGTGCAGCTGTCGGCAGCAAGCCCCTGCTAGGGGGGCGATTGCCCTGATCGCCCCCTCCCCTGGATCTGCCACTGGATCACCCATTAGATATAAAATGGATTGTGAAAGGTGGTTCAGGCTAGGTACACAATACAGTGTTTTCAGCCGATTATTGGGTGAATTGGATGATAAACGTCCTTTCGTCCTGATATCGCAATAGGGAAGCGATGAACAATTGCTGTTCCAAAGCTCATCCTATTGTTTTATTTACTTTTCAAACTGACTTGAAAATCTCGTTCAGTAATGGAATGTCGTCCAATCCTGCAGTGTGTATGAACTCACAAGTCCGATTCTTTCTTCTTCTTTACCTTTGGGTCTGTGCGTGTAGTGTTCTTACCATAGTGACAAGCAAAAGACAACAAGCTCGCTGTCGATCAATTGTGTTCATTATATTAAAATAAACCGTAATAAATGTGCAGTTGCGAATAAACGTACACTATACACAAACGTGCTATAGAATGAATAGCGCTGACGTAATTACTTTTCCAGAAATTTTGTTTGTGGGAGGTTTTTTCGTGCTGATGTGCAGCTCGTTATTTAAATTTATTTAGACTATTGTTGCAGGGAGGCCATATATCGGTTCAGTGTGTACTTTAAGACGTTGACAGAAAAAAATCACAGCCCAGGGGCTAAATGGTGCGAAATTGTTTTTAAAACGTGTACAGTGTGTACGCATGAATCGTCAGACTGATCGAAACTTCAGTCATTGGTACAATCATTGCAGATAACACATTGGTCGAATCTTGCCCCCCGGGCTGAAATTTGCCAGCCCTCCCCTGACCATAAGATGGTGAAGGAAAAGCAGAACACAAAGATTGTATGGCCAGAACATTTTATTGTGTTTGTCTGTGTATGTATGTTAGGGAATTGGCTTGTCTCACCTCCAAAAATTATTTGCTGCAACTTTACTCATCTCAAAATATTGTAACATTGTAAATAAAAATAAATTAGGTTTCCATTCAGTTACATTTCTAGAAACACTGTAGAGCCCATTACACAGGACGAGGATCATTTACAGCACAGTATCACAGCAAACCAAAGTATCATTTTAAATGGCTGTGTCTGGTTTTGGCCACTCATGTTCATGTGGTGAGTGAGCATAAAATTAAGCGTTTACCCTAATGGTTATACAGGCTTCTTGTATCTTTGTGCACTGTGGCTCATAAACCCATAAGCTATGAATCTGTAACATCACATTAAAGAGGATCTGTCACGTTTGGCATATTTTCCGACTTTTCTTTCCTTCTTTCCAGTAGATATTGGCATGGAGATGATGTGTGAATGACATTTGGGCAGCGCGTTATTTTTGCGCCTACAGATTGCGATTCTTGATAAATCGTATTTTGGAGAAGCCCTTCCCACCCACTACGCTAGGAAGTGAACAGGATGTGGGAACATGGCCTGCTTATCCAAGAGTCGAGAAGACCTACCTGGAGTTCCAGAGACTCCTGGATTTTTAGATAGAGTGGGCAGGTTTGTGTTTGGGAGAGATCCATAACCTATCAGAATACTTAGTTGTTTTCTGTGTTTTTATTCAAGTATAATGGATGCAATCAAGCCTGAAAATAGTACTCATTGTTTTCTAATGTCACCACACCCACTCACATCTTTATTAGCATTCGGAATATAGCCTTCAATGTTGCACCTATGATTTTTGTTCCATCGGGAAATGCCCTATAATTTTTGATTTGCACAGACATTTCCCTTATTCCCTTATTTTACCACAATCACATCACAGAGCATAAGAAATAGATAGGTACAATGGGTTGTGCACTCCTACATTTGAGAGCTTTGCAGGTTACTACACCGACCACAGTAAAAAAAAACAGTCCTAACCAGTCATTTACACTAGAGGGTTTATTTCTAATGTGGTTTGATGTTAAAGCCCTCCTGAGGTCTGGTGCTTTTCTAAAAATATAGATACTACCTAATTCTGTAAGGATTAGAGTATTACTTTACCTATATTTATTAGGATTAGCACTTAGTCAATTACACCTCTGCTTCGTTATCCCTTATAAACATATATCCAAGATACCACCAATATTATGAACACAACCTGACCATATAGTCATTGATCGCATAACTAACATTTACCAATTTGAATTTGTGACGGAGTTATACCCTTGGTTACTGCAGCTCTTGTAAATTTGGATAGAGCACAGTACAACATCTAGTTGTATCCAGAAAGAATAGTTAATATTTTTCACCAGCTCTATTTCTAGACTATAACTTCCACAAAACGTAGAATGTGGAATTTCGAAACTCAGTACAGATTAATGCCATTCTGCAGAATTGCAAAGCAAAAGCAGAACTCGAAAATTGTATTGCTAGAACATTGCACTTTTCATCTTTGCACTACAAGCTGGGTAATACTATTTCTGGGGTATGCTTTGCCATGCACAAATGCACTTACTTTTGCTCTGAAAAGGAAAAAGGAGATTTTTTTGCGGGATATGATTATTTCAATTAGCTGTCAGGAGTGGAGCAGGCACATTTTGTTGTTCCCAGTTTTACAGATGGGCGCACACCATCCCCCTGATTTTCTGCATGCTTCAAGGTGCTGGATGCCAGACCTTATTGTATGGTTTTAATGGGATGAAATTTGCACTTTTCAGTTGCACTTTGGTGGAAAAGCATATTTCAGGGTGCATTTCTAATAACATTAATATAGATATTCAATTGCACAAAATTAAATGTAATAAAGACATACTTGCTTTTGTTTTATTTCTCCCCTCCGGGAAATCCCAGAGGGTAGGTGAAGTGCTAGTACAGAGGGGGGTGGGGCATCGTGAATTATGTCAAGGAGGTGCCACCCCCATGACACAGGGCCAAAATGATGGGAATTGCCATGACTTGTACATTATCTGGAGTATACACAGACCTACAGGTATGTTTCTAGGTGATCTAGTGCAAATAAAGACTCAACTGTTTCTGCATTTTTACTGATCGTAATTTAGCTTTAATGTCTCTTTAAGACTATATAATTTTCAGTGATTCAGAGCTTCCACATAATTTTATGATTTCTTAGATGCATAGACAAGTCATCAGTGGATAGCCCAGAGCTAGCTCTGGCTCTGTCCGAGTGTCAGTAACCAGAAATCTGTTTATTTGGTTTAATTCAAACCTAAGGTAAATCATTCTGCAGTAATTTATGGTAGTGTGTCTACTCCATGCTTTGCCCAACTTCTTCCATTGGCTGGCACAAACTTCTGTTCCTCTGCACAGGCTTTTATCTTCCTCAGTTAACCTATGTATTCATAAATGAGGCCCAGAAATAATCAACAATATTATGTATTCCCTGCTCCACCAGGTACCTCAATGTACCTGGTGGTGAGAGTGGTGGTAAGTCTCATGGTTAGGGTAATTTGACCTCTTAATCAATTTCTTAAATGCAGTGCCTCCATCTGAGTCATGCTCTTTCTTCAGGGTTGTAGATCCTGGTAACTCCTGCCTGACTCTAAATTTGACTTGTGATAACTCACTCACACACATGCCATTAAAAGGGCATAAGCCACTTGGCACGTTTAGTAAAAGACTGTTTAACTTAAAATACGGTAATCTGATATGTAATATGTAACAACGATACATAATGAAGTATCACTGCAATTTACCACACTGAGGCAGCTCTAGGAGACCTCTCTCACCCATGAAATCTTATTGATTGTCACCTGCAGGCTAATACTGCAAAAAATGGAGACCGTGTTATGTGCATAGTGCTTTCACCCCAGAGTGATCAAGTGAAGCTGAAGAGGCTTTAGCTGGTTCCCATTGTAACAGTCAGGTAATACCATTCTCAGATGCAAAGTTTTCACAGCTTAATAAATTGCCTAATGTTGCAGTCCCCATAGAGGTCTATGGAATCAGCAATAAGTGCCAGTAATTAGGTTAATATCTGAGAAATCTCTGATTTCACTAGCGTTAACTTTTTGTAAGATAAAAAGAAAATGCGGTTTCTCTGGCATTTTAGCTCTTCTCCGCTTGTTAAACAGACATCATAATTTCTGATAAGCATCTAGTGGCTGCGATCAATGTAACCATGAAATAAATAGGCATACAATGACAGGCATACAACAACAGTGATACAATATCATTGTGGAAAAAGATTAACTGAACATTGGCTATAATATAATGAAATTAGAAGAAACAATCAACAATGACAATATCTGTTAACATTAAATAAAAAATCAGTAATAACATTTATGAATTAACAGGTTCACAATGGCAATATCTTTAAATAACACTCTGTTATATTTAGAAAAATGTATTTAGAATGTGTCTGTGTATTAATACTATGTTGGCTTTCATTTGCTCTTCAAGGGCAGTAACAGCTGCCCCTATCTCCTCTATGGTCTAACTTCCACTTTTCTCTTTCTTCTCTCTCCTCTTTGATACCAAGCTCTCTGTATTTATCAGGCTCTGACATCACTTCCTCTGTCCTTGCTCCTGAGACATGCTTGGAGGTGTAGTTCCAGCACTCCAGGCAGCATTGGATCACCCATCTCTGCCGGTGGGTTCTCCTCTCCTGTCACTCAACTCCTGGAACCCAGTCCTCTTAGACAGGTGAACACTGGGTCAGAGGGCCACAAACTTACTAACCTCAGATGCACAGGCGATAGTCAATTTTTGGGAATTGTCCCCATAAAAAATATCTGTGTAACCATTTGATGCATTGTAGGTTTAGTTGGGAATGTGCATGGTGGACACGATAAAATCATCCCTCTGATCCTTTGCCTACTATCACATTAGCATTGATCTTCATTATTTCCAGCAAAAATTGTTCTCCTAAATTTACTGCTCATTTAGGTATCATTTATGTCTTAAATAAATAATGAGAGTACGAGAACATTGGGACTGTGTATACGGCATGCTAAAAATGTACTTTTCCAAGCAAAGTTGACTTGGTTGGTGGAAAAGTCGTTTCATTGCAAGAATAGGTTCACTCCTTTTTACTGACACTTTACAAATATCTAAAAACGTAATTTTTTTAATAAGTACACTCTCACCACTATTAAGGTAATGTAAATATTTCTTCTCGCAAAATGATTTACTGTTAAGTGCACCAAGGCCACATTCAGTATGAATGTCCCATTCCCCTAGCTTTTCACATCAGAAGATACAAACATTTGCACCCATTACAGATGCCTCTATCTTGATGTGCGGTTGCAGTCTTCATTTTTACACTTTCCATAATGACCCGTTACAGTGCTTTTTTTGTAAGAAAAAAGGTGCCGGAACTCACATCACAAAGTCAATCACTGTACACACACCCACACACGTCAGTTGTGTAATGAAACATAACAGTCGCCGCCCGCAGTAAGCACTCAGCGCGCGACCACACGATCAATCACAAGCTGAGTAGCGCCACAAGCCGAGCAGTTCATCACAACCAGCGCGGACAATGTACGCATGCATCGAACTAGACACACAAGCAGCCCGCATGCACCATTTTAACGATTTTGCCGCTGACCTGCTACACTCGACAGGATGATTCAAATCCACGTGGACCAAACATCAAATGTGAAAAAAGTTACTTTTAAAACTTGGAAAATCCGTTGAAAAAAGGTGCCGGAAATAAGTTCCGGTGAGTTCTATGACAAATAAAGCACTGACCCTTTATATGTCAACTGATAATCAGTGTCACATATATTTATCACATATATATATATATATATATATATATATATATATATATAAATATTATTACATTTGTCACCACCTCCTCTCCTCTCATATAGCTTCCAGGTGACGTAGGTGAATTTTTACCTGTTTGCTATTGCTGCTAAATTATTAGTTATGAGATAAAGTCAGGAAGTACAAATAGTGCTTTACAGATGATGCCTAGCGAAGTACAATTAAATACTTCAGCCTGAAAGCATGGCATGGTTACAGGAAAGCTTTGCCTATTCGGTGTACAGTATGACACTGATATAACTCTGTCTAGACATAAAACAACTCATTAATTTACTTTACATCCTCTGATGTTTTCTTCATAAGTAGCCGCAAGAGCTGCTATCACACATCACAGCAGGAGGCCTAAAAATGTGATGCCTAGTAATCCCTGGATTGTTGCCAAGCAAAAACTTAATGTGATGTGACAGTAAAACACTATTGCCCTTGACTGATTTTGGGGGCACTTGTAAACATTAAATATCCTAAGTCTTCTTTTGGGACTACAGCTTTCCCCAAGCCAGACACTGGGGGGAGTAATACAATGTAATAATAAATATGCCTAGTGTTGGGGAATAGCTAAATAAAAACACTCAATCCGTATAGAGAAATAATGTTAATAATCAAGATTAACTGTAGTATACTGAGAGTTTGTTATGTCATAGTTTTGTAGCACTTTTTCATGTTCCAAAAATAGTATAACCAGTTTTTTCACACATTGTCAGTAAATACTGTTTACAAATAATGTATTTATACAATATTATTCTCCAGCCTTTCCTACAAAATTGCTGTTCCAGGTGCAAATCCACACCTACATGCAGCCAAGGTAATGTCATCTACTCATCTATGGAATTTGGGATCCATCCCAACAGGATTAAAAAATGGTGTTACACCCATCTAAAGCTGTAGAGGGCCCAGTATGAGGCAGTTGTGATATCCGGCAGGTGGCAGGAAAGCTGCGAGGATCAGTTGGAGATCGTTCAAGAAGTCTATCCGTAGAGAAATTAATTCCAAAAGACAGGAACTCAGGAAATTCCTGAGAGAAGTAGCAAGTCTGGACAGAAGGTCAGTTAAATACAGAGAAGAGGTCAGTCCCAGGATCCTGCCAGACATGAGCTCAAGAGAGTTCTCTGTTTCTTTGAGAAAGAGAGAAAGAGACCACAGTAATGGACTAAAGAGGGAACCTCAGCAATACAAGGACTGTGTATTTGTGCAACCACTAAAGTGAAATGGGTAAGCAGTCTAGTTGCCCACTGCATAAAGAGTGGCCAAGAAGTGAGGTTGCGCCCTGAAATGGTGGGTATATGTTTGCTATTTTCTTTAATACAGTGTTTTTGCTGTATAGTTGCCAAATTATGTTAGCAATGCTGGGTTACCTGAAGTAGACCCGAGTTTTGCACCTAGTCACTGACCAAAAGCCTGCTACCAGTCTAATGCTGTCATAAACAAGCTCACATTTGTAACCCAAAACACACAATACAAGTAGTAACTAAATATTGAGATGAGCATGCAAGGTAAACAACAAGAACTGTAGTGCTATATATTTGTTCATAAATAAAAAATTGATTGTTCCAATTAGAGATTAGCGAGCCACATTATGTTTTGTTTTTGTTTCGGCAAACTAGGGTGGTATCTGTTTTTGGTTTTTGTACCAAAACATGTAAAGTAGTGGAAAAACGCTCCTAAAATAGATTCAGAAAATTATGTTGTTTAAGCTGCTTTTTTAAAAAAACTTCTCTTTATTTTTATTTTCAGACAAAATACAATGGGAAAAGAGTAAATAAGAGCAAAACACAGCAATGTGGAGAAAAAACATTGAAATGTATTAGATATAGAGTGTGACATTGTTACACCAGGGGGTAAATGTATCATAGTGCGGGTTGTACAAGTCGCCGGAAAATCGGCGAGATGACAGCTTAAATTTAAAGCGGCGCTGCCTTGTAAAGGGAAGTTTCCGATTACAAGGCAGCGCCGCTTTAAATTTAAGCTGTCATCTCGCCGATTTCCGGCGACTTGTACAACCCGCACTATGATACATTTACCCCCAGGTGTAACAATTGCAATTTAATAACTCACTTATACTGGTATCATGTAAAAGACAGTCAGAAGATGGATAAGAAATTAAGCAACTGTGAGTTTGAGGTAATTATACTATGCAGATATTTGCAGAAATGCTTTAAATAAGAATATAAAGGGAGGGTGGAAGAAATACATCAGTCAGGGGACATTTGTCATGTAGAATGCTCTCACATGGTGCCTGGGAGACAGGTATCATGGTAGGAATATCAGGGGTACAAGGTCTTCTGTTAGCTGTTTTGAAGGCTGGTGAGATACACAATTTGGAGACAAACCAGATGCGGTTGTTATCTTCCTGCCGTGTGGGAGGGTTATTTTTTTCCAACTGCATGATATTTGGTACTTTGCAGCACAGCAAATATGCAGAATACGTTTATCAAGCAATTTATCGATGTGTGTTAGGGGTGCACAAAGGAGCATGTTGGTGAGGGACAAAATCCTGTAAAGTTGGCGATGAGTGCTTTTATTGTGTTCCAGAATAAGCTGATTTTGGGACAAGACTACCAGATATGAACAAACTACCTATAAAGTTGCATTTTCTCTAGCAGTACCCAGATGCGTCTGGATAGATTTTATGAAGGTGCTCCTGGACTAAATACCATCTGGTTACCACTTTATGAGAGTTTTCACTTATGGCCATATAAGATTTTAAAGACTTGTGCAGAACTTGTCCCATGTTTATATTTCAATGGGTACTCTTATACCTGAATCCCATGCCAATTCATGGGTGTCTTTTCAGGTCCTTCTGAGCTAGTATTGTGTGGTATAATAGTGATATTAAGCTATGACAACTAGTATTATAAGTGCATGTGCACTCAATTCAGGTGAGTCTATTATTGGTGTCTCTGAGTGTGGTTTGAATTAAGTGATAAATTTGTAGGTATTGATAAAAAAAATTGTTGAGTAGTTGAATTTTTTCTTGTAGCTTGGACCACCTTTCACTTGGATGCCATAGAATAATGTTGACTGGTTGGAAAAGTGGGTGATCCCAAAAGTGACCCGACAGCCAGAGACTCCTAGTAAGACTGTCCCAAACGGACAGATAAGGCTGAGATTGGTCTCTGCTGGTTTTTAATCCAAGTGATGACTTCCAATAAGATCTCACCAGTTAACTCATTCTCCAGGTCAACCCTATGCTTAACATTTGGTTTATTATGCCAAGCCATAAATTGGCTAAGGCAAGTAGCATTATAATATTTGAGGACGAGGGGTAGTCCTAATTCCCCTGCCAATGAGGTCCTGGCCAAAAGATCCCTCTTCAATCAAGGTTTTATTGTAGCTTCAGTTGAAATTTTTACATGATGTCTGAAGTGCATTAATTGCCATATTCGACATGGCCACAGGCACAGTCTGAAACAAGTAAAGTAATTTGGGGAATATGTTCATTTTAATTCACTTGGTTCTACCTATCCATAAAATGTTGGAGCATGTCTTTATAAAGCTGTTCATAGGATTTAGTTATGTTGATGCCAAGAGATTTAATCAAATCAAGGTTCCACTAAAAGTGAGTGATCGCACAAGTAGGGCTTGAGACACCACCTTGGGTTAAATAGTACATGTTCATTTCATAGTCTGCTCTCAGATAGTCTGGTCTTTCTGTAACTCAGGGGTAAGTTTGCGGAGGTAGTCATGAGGATGTGTACTAGATATTCTTTGGCATTGCAATTGGGACATGACATAAGAGTAAGTTATTGAGAGGAGAGATTAGGGAGATTGGAAGGGGTCTGGTACCCTAGGCAGGGTATTAGACTCTTGCATCTGGGTGAGTAAATCTTTCCGATCTCTAGAGTCCCTAATCAGAACGGTCTTGCCTCCAAAGTCCATGATCAGTTTGCGGGATAGCCCCATTTGTAGCAAATTCCTTTGTAAAGGAATGCTCTTGCTAGTACTGTCAGTTCTCTCCTCTTGGCAATAGTAACTGGGGACAGATCTTAGTAAAACTGATGTTTGACATTCTCGTGGGTGATACGTGATTTGCTCCTGGCAGCATCTGTCATGCTTTCTTTATCTTTAAAGCTCAGAAATCAAATGATAATATAATTGGTTCATTCATTCTAGGTTTAGGACGAAGAGACCTATGAGCCCTTTCTATTGAAACTGAAACAGGGAACATTGCAGAGAACAAGATCTGAAGATATAGTTCTAGATTATCTTGGGTGACTGTTTCTGGTATTATTCTGATGCATATGTTGCTGCACCATTCACGGTTTTCTAGATCCTCATTTTTATCTTTGAGGTCTTCTAGTTCACAGCTAATGGGATCTAAGTGTCTATTGCTAACTTTCTGGAACCTGAGGAAGCTATCCTGATGGAATTCAAGCTTCGTGGTCCAGGCAGCAAGGGACAAAATATTGGCTTTTATGGAGGTGACCACCTTCTCAAATTTAGATTCAAGGGATTGCTTGAAGTCTGTTATGACTTTTTTCAAGCCAGGATGTCATCATTTGTAGATATAGCTGTTGACAATTAATATACTTGTTCCATTGGGTTTTCAGGAGATGGTGGTGATTCTTGCTGTGTAGAGGCATTTTCTTGTCTTGTAAAGTGGTGGGTGATCCCAACAATGGAGCCTTCCTTGGATTTAGTAGAGACTGCATGGGGAGTTCCTGTGTAAGTGCTGCAAGGGGAAATTCAGACAAAGCTGAAGGAAGCGAATGTTGATTGCAACTTAGATCAGAATTTGGTTACCCAGAATATAGGGAAAGGCCCTTTTAGAAAGCCATTCTTGTGGTTCATGAGTATTTCTCAAATAACCTTAAAATTATGGTGCTTTAAATGTTAATTTGACAGCACAAGCAGCTTTGCAGCTAGGGAAGACAACAATAAGTGAACAGCTTGATTTAAATAGTATACAGAATGTCCACAATATGATATCAAGCTTTCACTAACAGTTAGATAGTAGGTATTCTAGTGCAGGTGTAATGCAAAAGACATCTAGGGTAAGCACTTTTGCAGGGGCTATAGTCAAGTAAACTCTTAGAAGATGTTCTGGTGTTGTAAGTCGAGTTGTATGTTGCTTTTAGTGCACTGGATACTGCATTAATGCTAGGAGTTCTTATGATGAGGAAGTCCCAAACAAGTGGGCACAGACTGCTGTTAGTGATAGTAATTCCCCTTCATGGATAGGCTCTGAGATGGCCAGAAGATGATCTGCACTTGTTGCGCACTTCGGGTGTTTAAGACTTTTAAGACTCAGTCTGTTTGAGTTCCTGCTTACAATGAGTGTACTGTGCCACTAGTTTGGAAAAGATACAGCCGACAATAGGGTTGTCAAAGCTACCGGCCGTGTTGTAGATACTCACTATGATAAAGTTGACCAAAAGCTCGTGGAGTTGTTGGGAAAATGTAAGTGCTCCTTCCTCTGGCAGCAGGAATGTGATTTGGGCTCTGAAGTTGTGCCTGTGCAGGTTATTTTTACTCCGAATTTAGGCCGAAGGAGGGAACAGGCAACATGGTCTAGTGCAGGTAATGTGTTGAGGAGCCCCTATTTGGAGTCACCTTTTCTTGTGCCTGGTGTCACCAGGAGGACAGACATGCTTGATGTACTGGTGGATGAGGACCACAAGATGGCCATTACCCACATGGAGGCAAAGCAGTGAGTACTTTCAGGCCCAGATGATGCTATGGTTCTGTTGATTCAGTGTTGTCTGGTCCAGTTTGATTATTACATTAGGTGTGGCAAGTAGACTAATCTTCTATCTCACATTCCCGGGATCCACATGGTGTCGGGGAGTGTTCTGAACAAGTGAAGTGTTAACAGGCAGTCAGACCACTTTAATGCTGGGGCACAGACTTATTAATGTGGAGAACTGATTATCACTTGGTTTACGGTGCCTCAAGTTGCCCGTGGTGTACTAAAGATATTTTAGTATTGAGTGAATAGAAAACACTCACGGATGAGTTTAGATTGAAGCCATTTACCTTAAGCTCCTTTCTTGTTTCTACATTAGTATTTAGTTAACTTATATTCATATACAGTAATTTACATTCTAGATAATTTCATATTATTTGAGTGATTTCCTTTTTGTGTCAACACAGTGTCAATAATTACACCCTGCTTTGTTGACAAGAGCAGTCTCCAGTGTAGTATAGTCACACAATATACATATCTGTGTCTTTATTTCTGTCTGTGTAATTCCTTTTCCTGATGTCTCATCATCTCTTCTCATTATCAGAAATATTCCAATATTCACCATTATTTAAACACAGGCATTTCAAATCAAATTATATAACATCACAACAAATATCCCAGCAATCAGCATTGCCTGAGCACAGGTACTCAAATCAAATAACATCAACACTGTCATAAATTATAGCTCACACGTTGCATTACACTGTGTTGCATTATTTTAACTCACCACAATTATTGCAAATAACATGACATCACCAATTATCATAAATATCCAAATAATCAGTATTATACACTCAGTGACTACTTTATTAGGGTATCACTTTATACGCCTATACACCTGCTTGTTCAAATGAAGCACTGGAATGGAGAAAAAATGTGACTTTCACGGTTTCAGGCTTGTTAGTTCTAGATGAGGTGGTTTATGTCATAAACAGCTGACCTGGGATTTTCACGCACAATTGTCTCTTGGGACCTCTAGTGCTTTTGTCACGTGCCAGGTTTTCATTAGGGAGTCTCACATTTTTCTTGTGGGCATAATCCCACTAAGGAACTTAGCCCCGTGAAGTCTGGCCTGGAGCTAGTTGTAACTATTGCAGGTTTCCCCACTACAGTGTCACCAGGGCTGGCTGGCATAGCCTAGTGCTGGCACTGCCAAGTTTTTCATTCACTCATTTTTGCATATACCAGAATATGCTAGCAGCACTAGTGCTGTTTATACTTTTTTGGGAGCACATTCTTTTTATCATTTTAATTATTTATTTATATATTTTATACTGGTGCAAGAACAGTGCTGATCACCATCAGCAGCAGTATGTATCTTGCACCAGGGAAAAATCGAAAGCAACAGGACTTCTAAGAGGCATAAGAGGCATATTTGCGCCTGTTTCCACCTAATGGGGTATCACACTTGAAAACAACAAAATTAAAGTGAATTATTTTTTTTAGAAAAAAAATATTAAATGTAACATGATCTGAAATACCCTTGTTGCAGCACAAACACCTGTCATTTCAGGATGACTTTTGTATATCAACTGTAGAGGTTTTTCCCTTTTCTAATAAATGCTTCCTTTGAAGTAATGAAAGATGATTCAATATGTTATGTGTCATAAAACAATTCAGTGTTAGCTGTTTTGACTGATTTTTTTTTATAGATAAGTCAAGCATTTTTCTGTTGTTGCTTTGCAATGTAGTTTACACAATAATATAAAACTGCAATGTTATTGTTTTTCTATGAAGCCATCAGCAATGCCAGATGCTATGTTTTTGAAGCAAACAAAGCATGCACAGTAAGGTCTATGAAACAGAAGTGTTTGACGAGCTTATCTTTGCAAAGTTCACATTCTAGCATATTTACAAAAGCTCTTTCTTACGCAGTTTGTGTATTGCTTTTGTTTCAATATTGGCCAACACTTTAACACTTTTCTGTTTAAAGCTGGCTCTGCCTGCTATTGCTTCTTTGAGCAAGAATCACTCAACAATCTAATGTAATACACTGAAAGAAAGATATATAATGGAAATACAACAAAAGTAAATCTTCCATTACCAGAGTAAGGTTAAGTTTAGTATTATTTTAAAAAATAAATGACTGTTTAGCATCATATCCAATCACACAAGGATGTTCCTGTCAAGTCACCAAGAACTGACAATTGTGTGGAGGTAACTTCACCACAGCATTTATTTATTACATAAATAGAAAAAAAAACAGTTACATCACATTATGCTAATTTTAGCATGAATATTCATAACCTGTAAAACTCAAGTTGTTTGCTCAATAGGTCAGCCACACCAATGCAATCATCACCTCTGTACCTCGTCCTTGGATGATCCTATTTTATAACCATAATCACTAAGGGTCCCGGCCCTTTGGGGGTATCTTTTGTCTACCACCAGCCCTTACTAAGAAGAGGCAACCCAAAAAACAAAGACCTTCCTCTGGGAAGCCTTCACTCCTGACACTCCTGTCATATGTACCTTTGTATAATACTAACCAGACCCAAGTCCAGGTATTCCAAATCAGAGTGAAGGTGGGGGATGCTTTATCACTTGTCTAAGAACACTCCTCACCTGCCCCCTATAGACACCATTATAACTATAAGATAACCCTTAGTTCCTTTGACCAATAACTACACTTTACCTTCATAACTAGCTATATGTTATATATTTATTACCCCAACATAATCTCTTTCTCTCCATACATCTCATTTATACTTTTACGACCTTTCTTCACCCTCATTTTTGGCAATCTCTAGATTGTTTTGGTCTCAGCCATGTAACACTCCCTCCTTTCCTTGACCACTTCTCCAGTTTATATTTTCCTTTTCTAACACCAAGTGGGACATAACATAAGTTGCGTAATTACTGGATTCCCAACTCCCAATCCACATGTTCAGTTTGTCACTCAGTCCACACCTGGCGGCTTCTGTTGCTTCCACAATGCAGAAGAAGTGTTACCCATATTCTGCCCCTGACACACTTATCTTAGCCAAACACTGTCTGAAAAGAAATAATAACTGGAAGTTAAATAGGAAACTCACATCCTCATGTCACAACGATGGACCCACATGCACATGCCATACCCACATATATTCCCACCAGCATTCTTAGGGGCACATCTGACAGTGTGCCCCTTGGCACTGTAAAGAAGCAAATTTGCAACCATTTGTACACTCAATGTGCATGAATCATTAAGGCACGTATGTAGCTGTTTTGCAGAACCGGTTGTTTTTTGGTTTCAAAAAAAGGCTTTCTAGAGGCTACGTTTTAGGTGAGTGAACGGGGTGGGGAATGGGTGAAATCCCCACCCTCGTTCACTTTGGCAATGTAGAGTAAGGGTGTTCTCCTACAGGCACCATCCAAGTCAGCTTCCTTTCACCTGTATCTCCTGCACCAGCAAGGATTCTAGTCTTAAGTGCTTGTAGCAATAGACAGCTGTAAAAAACAGATCGTTTGTTAAAAAAAAAAGAATCATGGGGTGACCCACTCCCAACGATATTAACCCTTGTGCTGCCAGCCTAGTGCTGTTTGGAGCAAAATTGGAAGGGGGGGTGAAAGCATGGGGTACCCCCGATTTTTCTCCAACCAGCACTAGGCACACCAGCCGGGCTCGTAGCATGGGGTCTCCCTGCCATTATGACAAACCAGGGTGGTCAGCACAGGGTCGGATTCCTCAGGGAGTTGGGACCGCAAAATAAAAGTGTGCCCCTCCCCAGGGATAGCCAAAAAGGAAAGGAGCAGGAGCGAAGAGGACAGAGGAAAGAGAAGTGCCGAGGGGGTGACCAAGTGCCCCCGACTTGAGGGTCTGGAAGACAGAGAGATGCCGATAATTGGGATGATTTCCTGCATGGAACAGGTAAGTATGGCTCCCATACTCTGCTCCCTGTACCCCTTCTAGCCAGGTCGGACACATCAATAGTGGGCGTTAGGCCCAGAGCATTTTAGGTGTTGGAGGTTAATTGGATTTATCTCCTTGAGCGCATACATAATGTACAGGATTAACCTGTGGGCACTGGATAAACTTCAGGCTTAGCCTATGGCCTTAAGTAATTGCAGGCTTAGCCTGTGGCTCCAAGTAACTTCATGCTTAACTTCATTCTGTTTGTATTCTGTGATTGGTGTCCTTGAACTGTGGGGATTCAGTTAGGGCAGTGAGCTACACCAAGTGCTAGGAGTTAAAGTTTAATGGAGTCTGGTCATGTAGTGTTGTTGTTAGGACCAGGATGAGGAGGCAGCGATTATCTGGTGAGTATCATCCTTTGATTTCGTTTGTCTCTTGGTGGGGCCCTCACCAGTACATTGGTAAGTAGGATATTATATCTGTAGCCCCGCGCCCAGGTCCAGACCAAATCGAGGTGTTAACAATTGGAATTGAGTGCAAGGTCTCTAATTCTGACAATCACCTCTCTTACTCTGTATCCATGTCCTTCAGCAATTTGTTGTGGTTTCTCCCCCAGACTGAATCGGTGACGGGAGCCATGCTGAGGAGACTGTACAAACTGTAGGTGAACCAATCGAGGATAAGGTAGGACGTTTGTGTGCCTCTGTCATTCCCCGCAGGTGCTACACTACACTGTCCAAAGTACAAGGGAAGTTTGAGACAGCACAGCAAGAAGAGGGAAATGTGTGGGAATTGTATGAGAAATGTTTGCGTCTGTGTGTATGAGAGACGTGAGTCAAGCTTTGCATAATAGGCAGAATAGAAGTGAATATTCTGGAGGGAGACTATGGAAAGTTTGAACTTCTGTATCCATGAGTTCACTCTACACTCTGAGGAATACGCAGTCAGTTTAGCAAATGGAACCACTTAGTGGGCCCCACTGCTTGAGTCACCTCCCTCACTACCCCCTCATCTACCATCCTGGCTTTCTCTTATATATATATGTTCTTCCCAAAGACTGCTGTATATTGTGGTGTTCTACTTGTATCTATATGCTTTCCCTCCCATGCTGCTGTACACTGTTGTCTACTCACCTTATGTCTAGATGTTCATCACTCCCTGCTGCCAGAGGGTGTGGTATAAATGTTCAATGCAAATTATACTAACACAAGGAATACTGACACTAATATGCCAATACTTAAAATACTGATAAGTGGGAAATACATAACGTTGTAAACCCTGACATTTAAGAAATCCTGACAGCCTAAATACCTACATGTAAAAAATCCCAACACATACAAAATACTGACAGTTTGATTGTCAATAGTAAAAATGCAGACAATGACACTGCCGACATTAATATGGCAATGCGAGTGGGTCAGGCGCATAGACGGCTGTAATTAAGAAGAAGAACCAGCGCATAACACACCTAATATAAAAATCAATCTATATATTACATTTATTATGTTACAATCAGAAACTTATTTTAATTCAGATTTTAACATAATAAATTTAATATATAGACCATTGATTGGTTATAATTCTCATATTAGGTGTGTTGTACGCTGGGTCTTCTTCTTAATTGTATGTTTATAGTAAAGCGTGAGAGGTGCTTTACCCCAAGCAGCACACAAACCTAAGTAGGTGGAAAGTGCATTTTCAATTTGCTTCCTTTGCATAGACAGCTGTATACTGTTAAAAATATAACACGTAAAAAAAAGCGCCCCCCCCCGGCCTACAAACACTATTAATCCTAGTGCTGCCTACCTACAGCTGGTTTCCTTGAAATTGGAGGGAAATAAAGCGTGGGGTCTCCCGTTGGGGGTGGCACTATACCAGAGGACACGTGGCAGGGGTCCAATCCCAGGCTGTTCAGTGCGTGGCTGGATTCACTAGGGAGTGGGGTCTGCAAAAACAATATGCAGACCCCCCCCACCCTCTAGGAAAAACCAACCCTAAGCTAAAAGCACTAGGGCTCTTACTACACCCCTGAAGCGGTGGGTGTAGGGTATAAAAATGTGTGTAATGTATGTAAAAGTAAAGAACACCATTTTAGTTTGTGCAACTACAAGTCTCAGCCAGCCCTGGCTGCCATCAACAGTCTTGGTATGGTGGTGCTTGTAAATCTACAAGCACCAGTATACCCATGGCAGCCAGGGCATGCTGGCACTTGAGAACCACAAGTGCCACCATGCCCTGAAACCCAGGACTTGCTAAGCCTTATAGTGGCACATACAAAAAAGTTAAATAAACCACAACACCCTCATTATTACCACATTACCTTAATTTAAAAAAAAAAAACACAATTCCCTTTTTATAACCACATCTGTTTATTAAAAATAATGAAACCCTAAATACTTACCATCAAATGTCTTCATCTGTATAGGATCCAATTTTTTAAGCTTTCAATCCAATAATGCTTGTAACCATACACAAACAAACCATTATATTCCCAAATGTCTTGTAGCTGTCCAAAAAAATAACACTCCTGGTCCAGGAGTAGTTCAAAAATAATAAAGGTCAAGATTAATTATATTCCAATAGTCCATTATAAACAATTTCTTTTCTTCGGTCACAAAGACTTCCTTTTGTATGTACAATCTTCTTTTCTTCTGTCTTTTCTTCATCAACACACACACAGTATATGGGCCCCGGCCATTGCATATACCTGTTGGGCCCTTCATGTCCCAGTCCAACAATGCTAGTTGCCATTTTTGTTTGCCAACCAGAGAGGTTTTGCAAATGATATAATACTATCATATGCATGCTAAAAAGGTACTTAACTTCATTAACTTAATAAAGGAAAAAATAAACAAATCATGTAGGGTGGCATATAATGGAATTAATAGATTGAATCAATTTTTTTTTAAGAAAAGATATAATGGGTAAAAATTGGCAGAATAAAGCAGTGTTATAAAGAGATAGGTTATTATATTTAAATCTAAGCTTTCAAAGGGATACCAGCCACATCATATTTATTATCATATGTATAATATAATTTATCATGTGATTTAAAAGTATTGCCATCACTGAGTCCCTAGGTATTTATGTGCTCAACATTAATTATACAGTTCCCTGTATGTTTTATTTACATCTTAGCTTAATTTCAATAATTTGCATTGATATTTAATTTTGTGCACTATATTAAATATGTATGTAACATATGTTTATATGATTCTATCAAGAAATGTATTGGGTGCTATTGTGCTTTAAATATATGTATTACCATACAGTTTGCCGTAGTCTCTATATTTCATTCATGATTAATGTAGGTGTCACAGCTGTATATGCTGTCGTTGAACATTATTCTCATCCCATGCAATGTATTTTACAATTTGAGAGGGATTCTATATCAATTTGACCTGTGGGATCAAAAAAACATAACTATAGACTACATACTGTCAGCTAAATGTACCATCTTGCAGTGACATAGAAATGTGGTTTATATTATTAAAGCAAAAGCTATACTTTCCCTGCACTATGCTATCTACATTGTATGACATATGAATTACTGAGCCGTAAAAAAAATATTTAGTACCAGGATGCTATACACTTACTAATACATTTATCGCTCTCTATTCTGCTTTTCAGTAACCAACTACAAAAGATTGACTTCTCATTGAACCACATACATCTAATAATCTTTTTTCTACAATATAATGTGCTTGCAACCTTCATTTCTATGCACATGATGCTATTTAGTACTCACTTGGCCTGCACTTGTTATTTGAGTTTTTTGTTTGAAGTATTCACTGGGTGTTAAGAATTCAAAGCATATTACAAAACAAATATATGATTCTCATCTCTTTTACATGTTATATTTTCCTAAACTCGAGAAATAGTTTAATAGTGGGCATCATTTTAATTGACAACTTAATTCAGATTTTTTTTCGGGTACAACATCCTCACGGACTTTGCTGCAAAATGAGCTTCTCAAGGGTGTTCATCAGTTTTCTAAGAACTGTCCTGCTTCCCAAGGAAAATTTTTAACTTATTTGCTTTTTTTCATACAGTACAGATTGCTGACAGCTATGGATTCAGAGAGTGGCTGATATGAACTATGTCATTTCTGAGGGTCTATTATACAGCTGATCCAAAATGCATCAAACTAGCAAACTATGATATCCCAATTTATACAAAGATAGCAATAAATGGTGCACAATTGTTTCACTTAATTGTCAGTTCTTAGAATATACACCATAGAGCACTTCCCAGGGGCAAACGCAGGATTCGATGAGGGGGGTTTCCACGCCACGATACCAGTGGGCGTGACCAGCATGTGTAGGGGCGTGGCTACAAACACACATCGGGTCAAACACACAGACATGTAAATTGTCCCATACACAGACAAGCACAGACTCACATATACACAAACACACACAGGATCAAACACACAGTCATGTAAACTGTCATATAAACAGATAATCACAGACACACACATACACAAACACACACAGGATCAAACACAGATATGTAAACTGCCATATACACAGCTAAACACAGACTCACACAAACACAGATATGTAAACTGCCATATACACAGATAAACACAGACTCACACAAACACAGATATGTAAACTGCCATATACACAGACTCACACATACACAAACACACACACAGGATCAAACACACATACATGTAAGCTATCATATACACACCATACTTGCCAACTCTCCCGGAATGTCCGGGAGACTCCCGCATTTTGTGAGAGTCTCCCGGACTCCCGGGCGAGTGTGGCAATCTCCCGAATTCTGCCCACTTCACTAGGAAGTGCCCCACTTCCTAGTGAAGTGGGCAGAATTAGATCCCAAACGCCGCGATTCCCGGTGAATCGCGGCGTTTGGCCCCGCCCCCGCTGTCAAATGACGCAATTTGCGTCATGCCGTCACAGGGGGCGGGGCCGAAATGACGCGATTTCGGCCACCCCGCCCCTTCACGTCCCCCTCCACTGGCTGGCTCCCGGAAGGGAGCTGAAGAAAGTAGGTAAGTATGATACACACACACACATTCTTACCTTCTGCATTACACCCATGCTGGCTGTGTGGGAGGAAGGGGCAGGGCCACACTGCCGGCAGAGAGCTGAGCTCACACAGCAGGGGACTGACTGGGAGACGATCCTCCCAAGCTACAAGCAGGAGAGGGGCCACTGTAATCATACAGCACCCAGGTAGGACAGGGGTTTCTGGGGACTAGGAAACCCCCCCTGCGTGCGCCCCTGCTTCCTTATGTGTAAAAGGCGGCTGTCATCCTTCAAAAAGCTGGATGGTAAGTCCAGTAAAGAAAAAGGATCTATAAAATAGAGGAGAAGGAACAGGGTGCCTAATAGTGTAGTAATTAGGTGTAACTAATCCAATGCAAAAAGGTGTTAATTTATATGCGTACTGGATACATGCGTAAATAGGACACATTAGTGTTAGTCCCGAAGGAATCAGTGACCACTATACAGGGCCTGATTAAGGTTTCCAGCTGCCCCAGGCTAACACATCGGTTGGCGCGCCCCCCCCCCCCCCCCCCCACTCCCTCCCGCAGAACAGTTTGACACTTAAGGCAGTAAAAGTACCTATCCGCCCACTTCACCACTGTGTGTGTGCGTGTACATACATGTGTGTGTTTTATATATATATATTCATTGAGGAAAGGGAAATCCCCAAAAAATTGTAACTTTGCATGTCAGCAAAACCATGTTGCATTGGAGGGGGATGTAAGTTAAACTGTGGGGACAGGTTTATAGTTAGGGTAGAGCATGTCCTAGATCAACTTTAAAGTGCTGTGTAAACATAAAGCTAACAAGTATCCGTGTGCTACATGAAAAAACAGCCAGTATTTAACTTATGTGCAAAATAATAAACTAATATGCATCCCTTGCATTGGAACATGGCTTTGTCCAGAAGAAAACTTACTCATGTTTTTACTTACTTTCCTTAATGAATCTCTGCAATCACATTAATGTCACTACAGTAAAATTACTAGGGATGTGCACGGGTGACTTTTGAGGTCTCGTGTTTTCTGTTTTGGATCCGGATTTTCTCGATGTTTTGGGTTCGGATTTGTTTCGCAAAACACCTGCCGGAAGGTTTTGGTTCGGATTTAAGGTTTTGGATTCGGATTTTTTTTGAAAAAAGCATAAAAAGTTAAAAAATCAATTTTTTGGGCTTATTTTCACTCCTACGCTATTATTGACCTCAATAACATTCAATAGCAAGCATTTCCACTAATTTACCGTGTATTCTGAACACCTCACAATATAGTTCTTAGTCCAAAACGTTGCAACGAGCTATCTTTCTGGACTGCGTAGTGGAGTGGTTCCCACAATATAATAAGAAAACCATCAACTGGTCTTAATCGCACCAAAACATGTACCTGGACTGCGTAGAGGAGTGGGTCACCACGATATAAATTAAAAACCCTGAACTTGTATGATTCACACCAATAATGTACCTGGACTGTGTAGAGGAGTGGGTCACCACAATATATATAATAAGAAAACCATCAACTGGTATGAATCGCACCGAATAATGTACCTGGACTGCGTAGAGGAGTGGGTCACCACAATATAAATTAAAAACCCTGAACTTGTATGATTCGCACCAATAATGTACCTGGACTGCGTAGAGGAGTGGGTCACCACAATATAAATTAAAAACCCTGAACTTGTATGATTCGCACCAATAATGTACCTGGACTGCGTAGAGGAGTGGGTCACCACAATATAAATTAAAAACCCTGAACTTGTATGATTTGCACCAATAATGTACCTGGACTGCGTAGAGGAGTGGGTCACCACAATATATATAATAAGAAAACCATCAACTTGTATGATTCGCACCAATAATGTACCTGGACTGCGTAGAGGAGTGGGTCACCACAATATAAATTAAAAACCCTGAACTTGTATGATTCGCACCAATAATGTACCTGGACTGCGTAGAGGAGTGGGTCACCACAATATAAATTAAAAACCCTGAACTTGTATGATTCGCTCCAATAATGTACCTGGACTGCGTAGAGGAGTGGGTCACCACAATATAAATTAAAAACCCTGAACTTGTATGATTCGCACCAATAATTTACCTGGACTGCGTAGAGGAGTGGGTCACCACAATATATATAATAAGAAAACCATCAACTTGTATGATTTGCACCAATAATGTACCTGGACTGCGTAGAGGAGTGGGTCACCACAATATAAATTAAAAACCCTGAACTTGTATGATTCGCACCAATAATGTACCTGGACTGCGTAGAGGAGTGGGTCACCACAATATAAATTAAAAACCCTGAACTTGTATGATTCGCACCAATAATGTACCTGGACTGCGTAGAGGAGTGGGTCACCACAATATAAATTAAAAACCCTGAACTTGTATGATTCGCTCCAATAATGTACCTGGACTGCGTAGAGGAGTGGGTCACCACAATATAAATTAAAAACCCTGAACTTGTATGATTCGCACCAATAATGTACCTGGACTGCGTAGAGGAGTGGGTCACCACAATATATATAATAAGAAAAGACTCAAGCTTTCAAGTGTAGTGTTTATAAAATATAAACAACAATACAGTAGTTTTAGTCAGAGCACGTCAATACCTCTTGTTTTAAATTATGACAGGGCATTTTACTTTTGGTTTAATTTCTTGAATTTGTTTAAATTTGGTTTTACTTTTTGAACATGGCAAACGACTGTTGATTGAACACATAATGCAAAAAAAAAAGTTCCAAGATGGAATTGTCCTTGGGCCCTCAAACCCACCCTTATGTTGTTGAAATAGGACATGCACACTTTAACAAACCAATCATTTCAGTGACAGGGCCTACCAAACAACTTTGGCTGAAATGATTGGTTTGTTTGGGCCCCCACACCAAAAAAGCTATTCATCTCTCCCTGTACAGACTAAACAGGCTCTACTGAGGCAAGATGTCGTCCTCATCCTCAACCTCTGATTCCTCTCCCCCTACAGTGTGTACTTCCTCCTCATCACACATTATCAATTCGTCCCCGCTGGACTCCACAACCACAGGTCCCTCTGTACTATATGGAGGGCAGTGCTGTACTTCATTGAGGAATTGATTATTCATTTTTATAAACATCATTTTTTTAACGTTATGAGGAAGCAACCTCCTTCGCCGCTCACTGACCAGGTTCCCCGCTGCACTAAAAACTCTTTCCGAGTACACACTGGAGGGGGGACAACTCAGGTAAAATAGAGCCAGTTTGTACAGGGGCTTCCAAACTGCCTTTTTTTCCTGCCAGTAACAATATGGACTGTCTGACATGTCTACTTGGATGGTGTCAGCAAAGTAATCATCCACAATTTTTTCTATTGTGACAGCATCCAATGCAGCGAGAGTAGACATGTCTGCAATGGTTGGCAGGTCCTTCAGTCCGGACCAGATGTTATCAGCATCCCCGCCAGCGCCTCTTTTGGGAAAACTGAGCTTTTTCCTCGCAGCCATAGATGTGGAAGAAAATGAGGGTGGAGCTGTTGGCATGTCACGGTCCTCTTCAGAGGACAATCTCCTGACCAGCAGGTCTTTGCACCGCTGTAGACTTGTGTCCACCGGAAACAGAGACACAGCATACGCTTTAAACCGAGGATCGAGCATGGTGGCCAGAATGTCTTCCTCTGACTTTAAAAGAGTGACCACCCTCTGATCCTGGCAAAGCGTACGAAGGGCTACATCCACAAGAGCTACATGCTTGGTGTAATCGCAATGGCTTACCAGCTCCTCCCTCACTTTCTCCAGCTGCTTCTGCAACAGCCTGATCAGGGGAATGACCTGACTCAAGCTGGCAGTGTCGGAACTGACTTCTCGTGTGGCAAGTTCAAATGGCTGCAGAACCTTGCACAACACGGAAATCAGTCTCCACTGCGCTTGACTGAGGCGCATCCCCACTCCTTTGCCTATGTCGTAGGTGGCTGTGTAGGCCTGAATGGCCTTTTGCTGCTCCTCCATCCTCTGCAGCATATAGAGGGTGGAGTTCCAGCGTGTCACAACCTCTTGTTTGAGGTGATGGCAGGGCAGGTTCATGCTTTTTTGATGTGCCTCTAGTCTACGGTAGGCACTGGCTGAATGCCGAAAGTGTCCAGCAATTTTGCGCGCCACCACAAGCATCTCCTGCACACCCCTATCACTCTTGAGGTAATGCTGCACCACCAAATTAATGGTGTGGGCAAAACATGGGACGTGCTGGAAATTGCCCATATTTAATGCCCGCACAATGTTACTGGCATTGTCTGACACCACAAATCCCCATGAGAGTCTAAGTGGGGTAAGCCACTGGGAGATAATTTCCCTCAGTTTCTCTAATATGTTGTCAGCGTTGTGCCTCTTATTAAAGCCTGTAATACACAATGTTGCCTGCCTTTGCACGAGCAGCCATTTTGTAGATGCTGCTACTGATGCAGCTGTTACTGTTGCTGCGGGAGGGGATGCATCTACCCAGTGGGCTGTCACAGTCATATAGTCCTTCGTTTGCCCAGAACCACTTGTCCACATGTCCGTGGTTAAGTGGACAGTGGGTACAACCGCATTTTTTAGAGCACTGAGGACACTTGATCGTACTTCTCTGTACATTTTTGGTATCGCCTGCCTAGTGAAGTGGAATCTCGACGGGATTTGGTACCGGGGACACAATACCTCCATCAACCCTCTAAATCCCACTCCACTGATGGCGGACACCGGGCGCACGTCTAACACCAACATTGCAGTTACAGCCGCAGTTATACGCTTTGCAATAGGGTGACTACTATCGTATTTGGTGGTCATGGCAAACGACTGTTGGACGGTCAATTGTTTTGTGAAAGACTTAGCGGTCTTACGACTTTCCCTCTGGGAAGATGACCGACTAACAGCAGCAACAGCAGCAGTGGCAGTAGTAGGCGTACCGCTGCAGGATTCCTCGGATGAATCCCGTATTGAGGAGGACTCAGTCTGGCTGCTGACTTGGGCTGCAGGACTGAATCTGATGGAGATTGTGGAGGAAGTTGACGAGGAGGGTGTTGCTGGTGTGTATCCAACTGGACCACGGGATTTAGGTGTCCCTGTACCGATGAGGGTCCTAGCCCCAGTTCCTGAACTAACCACTGAACTATGAAGGTTATTCAGGTGACGTATAAGGGAGGATGTTCCTAGGTGGGCAAGATCCTTACCCCTGCTTATTTGAGCTTTACATAAGCTACATATGGCCATACATTGGTTGTCTGAATTTGGATAAAAATAACTCCAGACCGAAGAGGTGCATTTTTTGGTCTTCTGACCAGGCATGACGATGGGCTTTTTCATCCCATGGACATCAGCGGTTTCCCCCCCTGGTACCTCATTTACAATAACCACATCACCATCCTCATCATCAAGTTCCTCCACAGCGCCAGCTACATCATCAATAGGCTCCTCCCGAGCCACCTCTTCCCGTACAGTGATGGGAAGGTCAGGCTTGACAACCACCAACACCCTTGGACTCGCCTTGAGGATTTGTGATAATTTCTCTTTAGAAGGCAGAGTTGTTTGCTGTTTTGTTGCTGACAGCATAACTCTCTTCAATTTTTTGGAGGGGGGGGATGAGGAGGAGGGATAAGATCCGTGGGTGAAGCTGAACCACTAGTCATGAACACGGGCCAGGGCCTAAGCCGTTCCTTGCCACTCCGTGTCGTAAATGGCATATTGGCAACTTTACGTTTCTCCTCAGATGATTTTAAGTTTCTCTTTTTGCTACTTTTTCTTAACTTGGGCTTTTTGGATTTTACATGCCCGGTACTACGAGATTGGGCATCGGGCTTGGAAGACGACGTTGATGGCATTTCATCGTCTATGTCATGACTAGTGGCAGCAGCTTCAGCATTAGGAGGAAGTGGGTCTTGATCTTTCCCTACTTTATCCTCCAAATTTTTGCTCTCCATTATATGTAGCACAAGATACTGCAGAATGTGTGAACTTGGTAATATTGCAGTACCAATGGACTTATACTGCTGGATTGGTTTTGCAAATTTGGTTATAATTACTTTTTTTTAAAAATTTTTATTTTAATATTTTTTATAAAAAAATTTTTCATTTTTAAAAACTTGGGAATAATGGGGAAATAACTATGCCCTTAGAAGCACAGAGCACAGGACACAGCACCACTGGACTGAACAGGACACAGCACAGGACCCAGCAGCACTACGGAACTCAGCAGGACAGAGCACAGGACACAGCACCACTGGACTGATACTGCAGAATGTGTGAACTTTGTAATATTGCAGTACCACTGGACTTTTACTGCTGAATGTGTGAACTTGGTAATATTGCAGTACCAATGGGCTTATACTGCAGGATTGGTTGTGCAAATTTTGTGGTAATTAAAAAAAAATTAAATTAGTTTTTGGTATTTTTTTAAATAACTTTTTTTTATTTTTTTAAACACAGGAGAATATTGGGGAAATAACTATGCCCTTAGAAGCACAGAGCACAGGACACAGCACCACTGGACTGAACAGGACACAGCACAGGACCCAGCAGCACCACTGACCTCAGAAGGACAGAGCACAGCACACAGCACCACTGGACTGATACTGCAGAACACAGCACAGCACAGAACTAAACAGCACAGCACAGAATTAAACAGCACAGCACGAGATCTACCAGGACAGAGGACCACCTAACACACCCTCCCTCTACCCTGATCAATGCCCGAGTGAAGATGGCGGCGACTAGCGGGGAATTTATAGGATCCGAGTATCGCGAGATCCGACAACGGGATTATGAGTCAGAGCCTCAGTTTCAGATTTGAATTTGGCGCCAATACCCGGATCTGTCTCGGATCCGACTCGGATCGGCAACGTTCGGGTGGGCTCGGATTTCAGAAATCCGAGTGCGCTCATCTCTAAAAATTACACATTCAAAGATAGACAAATTGTGTCGTTCTCTCTTACCTGATCTTGCAGCGTAGACTACCTGATGTTCGCTCTTGCTTGTTCTTGAAGTGTTGTTGTCAGTTGCCTTCTGGAACCTTGGGGTCCTGTATTGAAAATGTGCAAAAATTTTATTATAATGCAAAATGTTAACTAACTCTGAATGATTCAAACACAACACTCCATTATGATGAAATAAAACTACCCCCTAGTACAGGCACATATAGGCAATAAAATATATGAAAATTATTTACAGTCATACACTGACATCTACCAACCCCTGACAGTAAGCTAATTAACCCCCTTTGCCTACAGCCTATCCCCCCCACCCCTGAGTCATGATCCCCCCCTCCTAGACAATTAATAATATTGTTGCCCCTGTAGTCTATTTTCCACCCCAACATGAGTCATGATCTCCCCCCCTCATAGACATAAAATAATAATGATGCCCCTGCAACCTATTCCCCCTCCCTGAGTCATGATCCCACCCCCTCCTAGACAATTAATATTATTGTTGCCCCTGTAGTCTATTTTCCACCCCAACATGAGTCATGATCTCCCCCCCTCATAGACATAAAATAATAATGATGCCCCTGCAGCCTATTCCTCCTCCCCGAGTCATGATTCCCCCCCACATGAACAATTAATAATAACAATGCCACCGCAGCCTATTCCCCCCCCCCCTCTCCCTTGGAGAATTAATAGGTGGACTCCATACACAAAAGTGGACTCCATAAGGTAGGAATTCCGGGGGGCGGGGAGGCGGACGGGTTGAATTGGCCACAAAAAATAAAAAAAAAAGGATTTTTTTTTTTATTTTACCAGCGCTGCGCCCCCCCCCCCCCCCCAAATGGCTAATCAGGCCCTGCCACTAAATCTTATGACTCAGAGTGGAAATGCTAAAAACAGAAAAACAAGTGACCAGAGATATCATATGGATAGTGACCCAAAGTAGTAGTGCATAAGTGTACCAGATTGAAATAAAGTATGAGGTTTATCTGTATCAATCCTTATTACTGTATCACTCAAGGTCCACTCAGTATGTCTCCAAATAAAGGGATAAGCAACTATATAAAATGGAGGTAGATGTTGATAGCCACCGTTTTTATGTAGTTTTTAGTATTAACTTTATTCCCAATTCCCTTGAGCAAAAAATCGAGGTATTCTATTTGTATGGTGTCAATTTTAGCTGTAAAAGATTGTAGTCATTCTGGCCAATATATGCAAGAAATTAGTTCAGGAAATCGGTATCTCCATTCTATACTAATATGGTACCATCTATATATATTTTATAGATCTTAATGTGATCAGAGTATGGGTTGGTATCATAAATTAATCATTGCTCCCAGCTACCAATAATACCCATGATATCACAATGCAGCATTTACAGGCTGTGTGAATAGTTATACGGATATATGTGTGAGGAGTAGGCATTCATTGTTGCTGTGGGTTATGAGAAAGAATTCCACAAATGTAGTTGAGCTACATCCGGTAAATGGTATAGTTAGTAAATGGTCCTCTCTGTGCTGAGGTTGGTCACAGTTTACCGTTTCAAAATCACAAAACTATTTTGAGATTTTGAGATAGCAATGAGGATTAAGATAGTTAAAAGTTGTTCATGAGACTGCTCACTATCCCTAGTTGCCTTTTCATGCTACAATACTGCTTAAAATGCTATAAATTCTAAAGATACAGGTCCTTATTTATAAAAAAAAAAAATTGGGGCAGCTCAAAATAATTTTCGGTGGTGATGTGCACTTCCACAGCAACTATATTTCCTGCAACAGGCATGAAATTGTGAAGCAAGTGGGCAGTGTTTGTGTTGAATAAGTTTGCACCACTGGAAGAAGTAGAACGGAGTGAGGCTGATCATTTGTAAATACAGAGTAGCGATGCCTGCGCACCTAGTTTTATAGAGCAGCGCAAAAATGAGATTACATTTTACTGAGCTAGATGATTGAAATGAGATAAAGGGGTAAAGGGGCCACATTGTAAAGATCATTCATTGTCATGTGGATGGCTGCAGATTTCTTTTCTGCAAAAATACTTGTGGAGCTTATGGAGTTTGGGTCTCCTTCTATAATGTTATTAGTACCCGCTTTGTGCCTTTTGCTTGCTCTTCAGAGAAGAATATTTCTAGGTGCATGTTGCCTAATGCAAAAAAGGCTTCAAACACACAGTGTCCCACTTAATAAAACAGTCCCAATGTTCCCTAACTGTCATGATTAATTTAAGCCATAAAGAAGACTAATCTAAGCAATATTTAGGAAAATAATAAATGTTTTATGTAATGAAAGGGTGGATCTATAGTGGTAGGAGGTTGAAATTTGATGTGATGTTTAGGGTTTAGCACACTGCACCTCTTTAGATTTCTTTTCCTCTCCGATTACTTACATGCGCTTCGAGTTTGCAGCGACCTCTATATCTTCCAAGAGTGTAAGTATGTATCTGCGGTCAGACTATCTAGACTAAGTGCTTGTCTACTACACTTAGTAAATGTAGTGCAATAATAGCAAAGCTATTTGATGGAGAGAATGTGAGCATAACGGTATACAACAAAATACACTACATGGGGAAAGCCCCCTAAAGTTTGACCACTCAGCACACTGTGAAAAACCCATTTAAGAAATAAATTTGGTGCCGTCATAGACCGTGGGACCATTAACTCTAAAACATGCACTTCAAGTATTCATAATTTGTTGTCATGTCCACTGAACTTACCTCTGTTTTGGTATATATATTATAACAAAAGGAGGCATTTAGCTGGCAATATGCAGAGAAAGCAAGGAAATAGAGTACAACATTTGTGCAGTAATGAACCTAGATTCAATGTAAAGACTTATGTATGAAAAGCAATAGTTTAAGTTTGGTTAACTTACATGATTTGAAATCCTTCCTCTCTGCAAACAGACAGGGTGTGTCTGTCTGCTAGTGCAAACAGAGTCAGTGATGGGCGTTTCCTTTTAAAGAGAAGGTGAGTGTGTCACCTGTCCATCAAGCTAAGGCTGGGGGAGGAGTTTTAGGTATAAAAGCTTGTTTGTATCACTTGTTCAGGGAGACCAACGCTGGGGTAGCTGGCTGGTCCTGAGAGAGAGCTGGTTTATGTATAGCTAGCATTTAGGGTCTCCAAGTATTGCTGTGAAATCTGTACGGTGTCAAAACATTTACCATCCTGACAATAAAACTACATAAAAAGGAAGAAGTTGTTCGCGTGTGCTTCTGCAGTAGCGGGCTCTTGCCACAAGTTGTGTCAGGAGTGGGATGCTCCGGGAAGCAAGTTTCCGCTACCCAACCCGCGCAGACGTCCACATGGAGGAAGTACTGAGAACCCTCGTGAATGTGGCCACTGCGCAGCAAGAACAGTAAGCTCAGATGCTACGAGTTGCCGAGGCACAGGTGGAAAACACAAGGCTCTTAAGAGAAGAGTTAAGCCAGGTGAGGCATGACAGAAATGAACCACCTGGTCCTGTTCTCCAGAAAATGTCACCAGCTGATGACGTAGAAGCATATCTGGTGTCCTTTGAGAGACTTGCAAAAAGGGCAAAATGGCCTCCTAAAGATTGGGCTGAGAGACTGGTGCCATATCTGACTGGGGAAGCTCCGCGAGCTTATATGGATCTAGATGAGGAATGGGCCTCTGATTATTTGTGCCTAAAGTCTGAGATATTGGCTCGCATTGGAGTTTCCGGACCAGGCCGATCCCAGCGCTATCACCAATGGCACTATGACAAAGGAAAACCGGTCAGAGCGCAAGTGGCTGAGCTTTCTAAAATTTTAAAGAAATGGCTGCAGCCTGAGGAGAATTCAGCTTCTCGGATTATTGAAGTTCTGGCGATAGATCACTGCATCCGGGGGCTGAACCGCGATTTGCAAAGGTGGGTTCTGCAATCAGACCCACAAACTTATGAAGAGCTTGCCACCGTGGTAGAAAGGTTTTGTGCGCTACAGCAAATGACTAAAGAACCAGCATTTATGCCAAAGCCGCTGCCACGCCAAAAGCCAGGTTTGACAATCCTTGCTACAGGGCCCAATGGCAAAACTGCTACGGACAGAGGGCCAGGTGCAAAGCTGTCTAATCTGAAGTGTTTTGAATGTGGTGAGCTAGGCCACTTGAAGGCAGAGTGTCCTAAACTACAGGAACCCATGGACTGTTCCGTGGCACATATTGGGCCTGCTTTTCCAAGCTGTTTTACCATGAGTCCCACATCAGGAAGTCCTTGTTTGTTCCGGGTGACTGTGCTAATCAACCAAAACCTTGTTCTGGCCTTGGTTGACTCGGGGAGTGAACTTTTACCCGAATCCATAACTTCTCGGTTGCCCAAGGTAGAGATTCTTTGCGTACATGGCACGACTGAGGTAAATGGGGTAGCGAAAGCCGCCCAGCCTGCAGAAGGTATACCATATTTTATTGTTAAAAATAATTTCATGTACAGAGTTGCTAGTGTACAGGGGGAAAAAGTAGAACAATTAATGGTTCCTCAGGTCCATGTAACCCTAGTGTTAGAAGCAGCACACACACATGTCTGTGGGGGACACCTAGGGTAGGATAAAACACGGGAACGAGTTCTGCTTAGGTTTTACTGGCCAGGTGTACACATGGCAGTGAAAAAGTATTGCCGGTCCTGTCCCATTTGTCAGAGAACCTGTCCCAAACCCATGTACAGGGCACCTCTTATTCCAATACCAAATATATATTAGTGGTGCTTGACTATGCAACCAGGTATCCAGAGGCAGTTCCCCTACGAATCATAAAGTCCAGCACCATAGCTAAGGAACTTGCATTGATGTTTGCACGTTTGGGAATACCCAAAGAAATTCTCACAGATTAGGGTACTCCATTCATGTCTAAACTGATGCAGGACATGTCCCAGTTGCTAGGGGTTACGACGCTTCACACCTCTGTATACCATCCACAAACAGATGGCTTGGTGGATTGCTTTAACCGCACATTAAAGCACATGCTCAGGAAAGCAGTGGCTCAAGAGAAAAAAGATTGGGACACTCTTATTCCCTATTTGATGTTTGCCATCCGTGAGGTACCTCAAGCTTCAACAGGGTTTAGTCCCTTTGAGTTATTGTTTGGGAGACAGCCCAGGGGTATCTTGGATATGTTAAAAGAAGGGTGGGAGCAGCAAGGTCCCAAGGAGCCAAATCTGGTCCAATTTGTGTCCCAAATGTATGAGAGGCTAGGAAAGATAGGGCCCATTGTGCAGCAACATGTAAAAGAGGCTCAGGAGCGACAGAGAAAAAATTATGATAAAGTGCTGTTGTTCGATCTTTCAAGCCTGGGGACAAGGTCCTAGTCCTGGTTCCCACCCAGGAAAGCAAACTTTTCGCCCATTGGCAGGGTCCATATGAAGTTCCAGAGTCCGCCAATTAGGTAGAAGAAGGGAGGAGCAAATATATCATGTTAAACTCCTCAAACCTTGGCATGACCAGGCTTGAAAGATCAAGTTTTTTTTTAACATGTCCGTAAGTGGAGCAGCTCTAGTGGCAAAGTGGCTTACAAACCGTCTGTAGTAACCTACTAAGCCTAAAAAGGTTCTTAACTGCGACTTTTTTTTCTGGTCTTGCCCAATTTTTGACTGCCTCCACTTTGTCTAGGTGGGGTTTTACATGCCCTCGACCAACAATGTACCCCAGATATTTGGCTTCTCTCATGGCTATGGCACATCTCTCTGGGTTAGCTGTTAACCCTGCCTACCTTAATGAAGCTAAGACCGCCTCAACTTTGGCTAAATGTGATCCACAGTCTGGGGTATAAATCACTATATCATCCAAGTAGGCGGCTGCATAAGCTGTGTGAGGTCGTAGCAATTTATTCATGGCCTTTTGGAAGGTGGCAGGTGCCCCATGCAACCCAAAGGGTAAGACTTTATATTGATAGAGACCACCAGGGGTGAAAAATGCAGTCTTTGGCTTGGCCGTGGAAGTCAGGGGAACTTGCCAATAACCCTTTGTTAGATCAAGGGTTGTTAAATAATTGCTACCAGCAAGATTTTCCACTAGTTCATCCACATGTGTCATCGGATAGGCATCAAACTGCGACATACTGTTTAGGCGCCTAAAGTCATTGCAGAACCTAATTGTCCCATTGGGTTTTGGGACAAGCACAATGGGACTATTCCATTCACTAGTAGACTCTTCAATCACATCTAACTGGAGCATCTTCTCGACCTCCTTTCTCACGTCCACCCATCTGGCTTCTGGAATACGATACGGCTTCTGCTTTACAATGACTCCTGGCGCAGTGACAATGTCATGTTCGATTAAGGTAGTGCGCCCAGGAATGGAGGAGAAGACATCCCTGTTCTGACGAACCATTTCTTCAGTCTGTTGTCTTTGCTGAATGGACAAAGCTGGCTCTATGGGCACTTCAGACTTTTCAATGGCAGTACTCACTACCTGAGGAGAGGTTTTCTCATCATGCCAAGGTTTAAGGAGGTTGACATGATATATTTGCTCCTCCCTTCTACCTAATTGGCGGACTCTGTAATTGACAGGACCGACAGCCTCTAGAACTTCATATGGACCCTGCCAATGGGCAAAAAGTTTGCTTTCCTGGGTGGGAACCAGGACTAGGACCTTGTCCCCAGGCTTGAAAGATTGAACAACAGCACTTTTATCATAACTTTTCCTCTGTCGTTCCTGAGCCTCTTTTACATGTTGCTGCACAATGGGCCCTATCTTTCCTAGCCATACATTTGTGACACAAATTGTACCAGATTTGGCTCTCTGAGACCTTGCTGCTCCCACCCTTCTTTTAACATATCCAAGATACCCCTGGGCTGTCTCTCAAAGGGACTAAACCCTGTTGAAGCTTGAGGTACCTCACGGATGGCAAACATCAAATAGGGAATAAGAGTGTCCCAATCTTTTTTCTCTTGAGCCACTGCTTTCCTGAGCATGTGCTTTAATGTGCGGATAAAGCGTTCCACCAAGCCATCTGTTTGTGGATGGTATACAGAGGTGTGAAGCATCGTAACCCCTAGCAACTGGCACATGTCCTTCATTAGTTTAGACATGAAAGGAGTACCCTGATCTGTGAGAATTTCTTTGGGTATTCCCAATCGTGTAAACACCAATACAAGTTCCTTAGCTATGGTGCTGGACTTTATGTTTCATAGGGGAATTGCCTCTGGATATCTGGTTGCATAGTCAAGCACCACTAGTATATATTGGTGCCCACGTGCGGATTTTTCCAGTGGCCCCACAAGGTCCATAGCTATCCGTTCAAAGGGAACTTGTACTATTGGTATTGGAATAAGAGGTGCCCTGTACATGGGTTTGGGACAGGTTCTCTGACAAATGGGACAGGACCGGCAATAGTTTTTCACTGCCATGTGTACACCGGGCCAGTAAAACCTAAGCAGAACTCGTTCCCGTGTTTTATCCTCCCCTAGGTGTCCATCACAGACATGTGTATGTGCTGCTTTTAACACCAGGGTTACATGGACCTGAGGAACCATTAATTGCTATACTTTATCCCCCTGTACAGTAGCAACTCTATACAGGAAATTATTTTTAACAATAAAATATGGTATACCTTCTGCAGGCTGGGCAGCTTTCGCTACCCCATTTACCTCAGTCACACTTTTAAAGGCATGTTCCAAAGTGGCATCATTAAGTTGGTCTCGAGCAAAGTCCTGCAGAGGAAACAAAATTGGTATTGTGGACCAGTCCGTATCCTCACTGACAGGCGGGGTGGGCTCATCTGCGACATCACCGACCAATGCTAGTTTGGACTGTCCATGTTTCCCCGCAGGTGGATGCTTTTGTGGAACTCCTGCTATGACTCCCAGGATGGCATTCTGGTTTGGCGATTCCCAAAGATCGATGTTCAGATGCTGTGGATTCTTAGGCTGTTCCTTTAAGACCAGGCTTCTGACCGTTGCATCAGTTGCCGGCATGTCCGGCCGGATCCGCTCACCGAGGACATCATTAAACAGTGGGAAGTCTCGCCCCAAAATGAGTGGATATGGGAGTTTAGGTGCTATGGCAGCTACCACCATAACAGTTTTGTCTTTGAGTGTGACTGGTAGTATTGTTCTTTCATACTCCTCTGTCGTGCCATGTACGCAAATAACCTTCACTTTGGGTAACCAAGAAGTTATGGTTTCGGGTAAGGCAGAGCTGGAAACCAATGAAAGTTCACTCCCTGAGTCAACCAAGGCCAGAACAAGGTTTTGGTTAATTAGCACAGTCACCCGGAACAAACAAGGACTTCCTGATGTGGGACTCATGGTAAAACAGCTTGGAAACGCAGGCCCAATATGTGCCACGGAACAGTCCATGGGTTCCTGTAGTTTAGGACACTCTGCCTTAAAGTGGCCTAGCTCACCACATTCAAAACACTTCAGATTAGACAGCTTTGCACCTGGCCCTCTGTCCGTAGCAGTTTTGTCATTGGGCCCTTTGGCAAGGATTGTCAAACCTGGCTTTTGGCGTGGCAGCGGCTTTGGCACAAATGCAGGTTCTTTAGTCATTTGCTGTAGCGCACAAAACCTTTCTACCGCGGTGGCAAGCTCTTTAAAAGTTTGTAGGTCTGATGCATTGATCTATCGCCAGAACTTCAATAATCCGAGAAGGCGAATTCTCCTCAGGCTGCAGCCATTTCTTTAAAATTTTAGAAAGCTCAGCCACTTGCGCTCTGACCGGATTTTCTTTATTATAGCGCCATTGGTGATAGCGCTGGGCTCGGCCTGGCCCGGAAACTCCAACACGAGCCAATATCTCAGACTTTGGGCACAAATAATCAGAGGCCCGTTCCTCATCTAGATTCATATAAGCTCGCTGAGCTTCACCAGTCAGATATGGCACCAGTCTCTCAGCCCAATCTTTAGGAGGCCATTTTGCAAGTCTCTCAAAGGACACCAGATATGCTTCTATGTCATCACCTGGCGACATTTTCAGGAGAACAGGACCAGGTGGTTCATTTCTGTCATGCCTCACCTGGTTTAACTCTTCCCTTAAGAGCCTTGTGTTTTCCACCTGTGCCTCGGCAACTCGTAGCATCTGAGCTTGCTGCTGTTGCTGCGCGGAGCATCCCACTCCTGACACTACTTGTGACAAGAGCCCGCTACTACAGAAGCACACGCGAATAACAACTTTCTTTTTATGGTGCTTTATTGTCAGGATGGTAAATGTTTGACACCGTAGACTTGTACAGCAATCATGGAGACCCTAAACACTAGCTATACATAGTCCAGCTCTCTCTCAGGACCAGCCAGCTCACCCAGCATTGGTCTTCCTGAACAAATGAAACAAACAAGCTTTTATACATGATGCTGCTCCCCCAGCCTTAGCTTGATGGACAGGTGACACACCCACCTTCTCTTTAAAAGAAAACACCCATCACTGCCTCTGTTTGCACAACCAGACACGCCCTGTCTGTTTGCAGAGAGGAAGGATTTCAGATCATGTAAGTTTAACCAAATTTAAACTATTGCGTTTCATACATAAGTCTTCACTCTAGGTGCATTACTGCACAAATGTTTTACTCTACTTCCCTGCTTTCTATGTGTATTGCCAGCTAAATGCCTTCTTTTGTTACAATATATATACATATGTGCAGCGCCACCTGCTGGGCGAAGTTATACACTGACCTACTAAATTCTTAGGGCTAGATTTACTAAGCTGCGGGTTTGTGAAAGTGGGGATGTTGCCTATAGCAACTAATCAGATTCTAGCTTTCATTTATTTAGTACCTTCTACAAAATGACAGCTAGAATCTGATTGGTTGCTATAGGCAACATCCCCACTTTTTTAAACCCGCAGCTTAGTAAATCTAGCCCTTAGTGTGTGTGGAAAAAGAAACTCAGAAAGGGCTGAAATTTGCTGCAGCGCCACCTGCTGGGCAGAGTTATACACTGACCTACTAAATTCTTAGTGTGTGTGGAAAAAAAAATTCAGAATGGGCTGAAATTTGGTATACTGAGATGTTTTTAATTTGTTAATTTAATTTATTAATTGTTAAAAGTGTTTATAAAGATTTTAAAAAAATATATATATATTTCTTGAAGGAGAAGTGACAGTTGGGAGTGGTTGGTGGTTGCCAGGGGTGACAGTGGGGAGTTGTTGGTGGTTGCCGGGGGTGACAGAGCGAGAGGAGTGTGATACTCAGGACCACTGAGAGAGATATCTGTGTCTGGATAGACATCTGGATAGATGTGGCGATAAAGATGAAGGATGAAGTGATGGAGAAAATGATGAGGTGGTGACATGTGGACAAAACCACGTTAAAAAAGGGCGCTTGCGTTGGGAAGTAACGCTCTTCCCCTGAGGATGCCTGGCCTAGCCCCAAATGCATGACAAGAACCTTTTTAACACCTTAAGTAGCTTGATTTGACTAGAATGCATGAGTATCATGCACGGGTTAACTTGTAAATATATATGTATATATATGTATGTATATATATGTATGTATATATATATATATATGTATATATATGTATATATATATATATATATATATATATATATATATATATATATATATGACCATTTTTTAAGGGCGCTTAAAATTCGGCTGGACAATGTTGTGTGATCCTTAACACTTTTGAGCTCACCAACTGGAAATAGCTTGTGGCCATAAGGTGTAGGGCACACAATAATTTTGGCTGTCCAGACACTGCGTAGGCTCTAAATTACGGCTCCCCTTCTCATAAAGTTGGAGAAGGTTTTTGCGTTTTAGGCAAAGAATCCACACCACCTCCTGCCCTGAGAAGGAGTCCAGGGCCAATCGAACTCTAAACACGTGGGCAGTGCAGCGTTAACCTTGCATCTCGTGTCGAGGTTCATCCTCACTCCTGCGTCTTTCATCATCCTTAGTTAAGTGGAGGATCTCAGTATTGGATATTTAAAAAAAAAAAAAAAAATTCTACCATCTTTCTCCAACAGGAAATTTAAGGTTTTGGATGGGTTTTTATAGGCATTTGATTTGAATCATCTTGCCTGACAGAGGCACTTCTATTGTTAGGCGGATTTCTTGGGGGATTTCCCAGAGATTTCTTAAGATTTCTTAAGCCCAGCTTTCAAAACCCAGTGGGTTGTATTCAGACCATGTTAAACTTTGGGATGGCGATTTACGGCTAGGCAAGTTTGAAAATCGCAGCTTTAAAGCTATATTGATTGTACAGTTAAACTTTAAAAAATCTGGTGGTTTGTAACAGGACAAAAAAGGCACCGAAAACTGGTGATCTGCTCAAATCGCTCCTTGATAAATTCCCCCTCAGGTGTTACTCAAGGTATATTAGTAATGTTCTGTTTTCCAGAGCAGCAAGAAAGGTATGCCATTCGTTATTGTGGTATGACTTGTAATTGCTATGTAATTGCTATGTTTTGCTGGTTGAATGATTTGTACTTGTTTCTGCTACCCTCATATAAGTAGCACACTTTTTTGATTTCCAGTCTAAAGCAATTTTTCAGCTTTGCTGAAAGTAGCAATGGAAATGTCACTTAAAACTCACTTTTGCTGAAAAAGGATTTAGTAAGAGGATGTATTTATCCTTCGATCCAAGCAAAGCTGGTAAGTTATCTGGGTTTGCTAGCATGGATTTATTTTACAGTTGACAGCAAACGGAAGTAGTGCCCCTAACAAAATAGCATGTTTTGAGCACCTGAGACCTGAGATATTTGAAACATTTCAGGAGCAATTACTTGAAGACATGTAAGTAGAGAAGAACTGAATTGCAGCAAAAGTTAGTGAGAATAGAGTTATAGGTCGTTTTGTAGGATTGTGAAGTTCCAGGGAAACTTTGAGTTCCACTTTTGCTTTGCCATTCTGCAGAATGGCTTTCTACACTGTAATTGTAGAATTTGCATTTCACTGAATGAACAAAGCAGCATCATATTCCAGGCAAACTAAAGCAATTATCCCCTCAACCTGGGCAAAATTGCTTCAGAAACTTTTTTAAAGAGTTTCTAGCTCAGGAATCATTGCTGAATAACATATACTAAATAAGACAACCCCCCCCCCCCCCCCCCCCCAAGATAATGCTTTTATTTACATTTAACAATGTTTTTTAAAAAAACCTTCTTTCAACAATCTATTACAACACCATCATTTCTCATGTAATTTTGATGTTAGAAATTTAAAAATCAAGGAGATAACAATTATTTCCAATTCTTTTTCTTAGTAAAAGACAAACTTTAATTAATCCTCTTCATCATTGTCATCATATTCACAGACGGCAGTGGGGTGGTTGTTATCGCAACCACTGATTTGGCACTCGCCACAATCTGTTGAACAGAACCATCCATTACGCTTGCATCCACATCGTTAAGTAGGACATTTCGTTATACAGGAACAGCAAATCATGTTGAGTAGATAATCTGGAGCTGGTGGCATGTCGCAGAGTATAGGGTAGTAGGAATTATTCGTTTCAGACCAACCCCACTCTTCTACCTTGATACATTCTTCTGTAGACTTCCACATTCTTATTTCAAAGTATTTGCGAAAGCTGTTGTACTTTGTGGATGAATCGGTAAGTGGAAAACGCTCGGGTGTAACAATTGATATAGCTGCAGCTACCTTTTCAACTAACATTTGAAGACATAGTGCGTTTGTGGATTCCGATGACTTGAAGTCATACAATAGAATCATTGCTATTCTTGCAGTGACCTTTATATCTGAATGTTGACAAGAATCAAAACAAAATATATTTGCAACTGAACAGAGCTCAGTTACCTTCATCAGTTTAACAAATGCTGAGGACTTCTCAATCGCCAAAATTCTGGATGTGGAATCACAGCCCATGAAAGCACGCAGAAACAGGATTAACTTGCAGATGTGACGACCCAACAATTATTGAATGCAGAAGATATCATACACAGGATTGGGAGATGGTCCCCGTCTTATGTCCCTGCAGCAGTACAACTAGAAACCACTGTTCTTTTTATGGTACAGAAGCAGAATCAGCAATAGAAGTCTTCCACTATCACTGTTATACTTGCAGCAGGAACGATTACCACATCAGCATCCCCATCTGCATTGTGCACAGTACACCAATGCTTCTTCAACATCTCACCTATACAGTAAATTATTGCTTGCTTGTTGTTTTCATTAGCCAAGAAGTGTTCCTTCTTGCTAACAAACTACATGCACAGACTAAAATTAACATTCCTACTGGTCTTGGTGCAGCGTCTTCTGTGGGCCATGTCTTTGATCGTTGAAGAGCCACTGTAATTGGAAATTAGATCTCCAATCTGCAATTGTTCTTTATCATTCCCTTCTAAGTACAGGTCTGAAGGATTGCGTGGTACTGTTCTTCATTACTTGTTGGAGGAAGGGTATTCGGAGGGATGTTTTTCCCACTTCAAAAATTGACGCTGCAGGTGTGATGGTATAAGCAGCATGAAGATCACCAAGATAATGCTTCAAATGGTTTCTTACCTTAAATGACCATTCATCACAGCGGCTCTCCCAACACTTATCTATGGTTGAAACAGACTTTGAGGTTTTTACTTTCACATGCTCTGATTTAGGTTTATGTGTAGAACAAAGGTCCACAAAGCTATTGTCACAAATGTAAGATAATGGAAATGGTCCTGACGTCTGCTCGAGATGACAGCTTACTCTCAGAGAGCTTAATGCTGAGAAGCGATGAACTGCACAGGTACTTTCTGAGAAGCAGTGAGCTGCACAGGTAATGCTGGGAAGCGATGAGCTGCACAGGTATTGTTGGAAAGCAATGAGCTGCACAGGTAATGCTGAGAAGCGATGGGCTGCGCGGGTAATGCTGAGAAGCGTTGAGCTGCACAGGTAATGCTGAGAAGCGATGGGCTGCACGGGTAATGCTGAGAAGCGATGGGCTGCACAGGTAATGCTGAGAAGCGGTGAGCTGCACAGGTGCTTTATGAGAAGCGGTGAGCTGCACAGGTATGGCTGAGAAGCGAAGAGCTGCACTGGTATTGCTGGGAAGCGGTGAGCTGCACAGGTACTGCTGAGAAGTGATGAGTTGCACCGGTGTTTGGTGAGAAGCGAAGAGCTGCACTGGTATTGCTGGGAAGCGGTGAGCTGCACAGGTACTGCTGAGAAGCGGTGAGTTGCACCGGTAAACACTGAGAAGCGGTGAGCTGCACAGGTACTGCTGAGAAGCGATGAGTTGCACCGGTAAACACTGAGAAGCGGTGAGCTGCACTGGTATTGCTGGGAAGCGATGAGCTGCACAAGTAATGCTGAGAAGCGGTGAGCTGCACAGGTATTACTGGGAAGCGATGAGCTGTACAAGTAATGCTGAGAAGCGATGAGCTGCACAGGTGTTTGGTGAGAAGTGGAGAGTTGCGCAGGTAAACACTGAGCAGCGGTGAGCTGCACAGGTACTGCTGAGAAGTGATGAGTTGCACCGGTAAACACTGAGAAGCGGTGAGCTGCACAGGTACTGCTGAGAAGCGATGAGTTGCACCGCTAAACACTGAGAAGCGGTGAGCTGCACAGGTACTGCTGAGAAGCGATGAGTTGCATCGGTAAACACTGAGAAGCGGTGAGCTGCACAGGTGTTTGGTGAGAAGCGAAGTGCTGCACTGGTATTGCTGGGAAGCGGTGAGCTGCACAGGTACTGCTGAGAAGCGGTGACTTGCACCGGTAAACACTGAGAAGCGGTGAGCTGCACAGGTGTTTGGTGAGAAGCGAAGTGCTGCACTGGTATTGCTGGGAAGCGATGAGTTGCACCGGTAAACACTGAGAAGCGGTGAGCTGCACTGGTATTGCTGGGAAGCGATGAGTTGCACCGGTAAACACTGAGAAGCGGTGACCTGCACAGGTGTTTGGTGAGAAGCGAAGTGCTGCACTGGTATTGCTGGGAAGCGGTGAGCTGCACAGGTACTGCTGAGAAGCGGTGACTTGCACCGGTAAACACTGAGAAGCGGTGAGCTGCACAGGTACTGCTGAGAAGCGATGAGTTGCACCGGTAAACACTGAGAAGCGGTGAGCTGCACAGGTACTGCTGAGAAGCGATGAGTTGCACCGGTAAACACTGAGAAGCGGTGAGCTGCACAGGTGTTTGGTGAGAAGCGAAGTGCTGCACTGGTATTGCTGGGAAGCGATGAGTTGCACCGGTAAACACTGAGAAGCGGTGAGCTGCACTGGTATTGCTGGGAAGCGATGAGTTGCACCGGTAAACACTGAGAAGCGGTGACCTGCACAGGTGTTTGGTGAGAAGCGAAGTGCTGCACTGGTATTGCTGGGAAGCGGTGAGCTGCACAGGTACTGCTGAGAAGCGGTGACTTGCACCGGTAAACACTGAGAAGCGGTGAGCTGCACAGGTGTTTGGTGAGAAGCGAAGTGCTGCACTGGTATTGCTGGGAAGCGATGAGTTGCACCGGTAAACACTGAGAAGCGGTGAGCTGCACTGGTATTGCTGGGAAGCGATGAGTTGCACCGGTAAACACTGAGAAGCGGTGACCTGCACAGGTGTTTGGTGAGAAGCGAAGTGCTGCACTGGTATTGCTGGGAAGCGGTGAGCTGCACAGGTACTGCTGAGAAGCGGTGACTTGCACCGGTAAACACTGAGAAGCGGTGAGCTGCACAGGTACTGCTGAGAAGCGATGAGTTGCACCGCTAAACACTGAGAAGCGGTGAGCTGCACAGGTACTGCTGAGAAGCGATGAGTTGCACCGGTAAACACTGAGAAGCGGTGAGCTGCACAGGTACTGCTGAGAAGCGATGAGTTGCACCGGTAAACACTGAGAAGCGGTGAGCTGCACAGGTACTGCTGAGAAGCGATGAGTTGCACCGGTAAACACTGAGAAGCGGTGAGCTGCACAGGTACTGCTGAGAAGCGATGAGTTGCACCGGTAAACACTGAGAAGCGGTGAGCTGCACAGGTACTGCTGAGAAGCGATGAGTTGCACCGGTAAACACTGAGAAGCGGTGAGCTGCACAGGTGTTTGGTGAGAAGCGAAGTGCTGCACTGGTATTGCTGGGAAGCGGTGAGCTGCACAGGTACTGCTGAGAAGCGGTGACTTGCACCGGTAAACACTGAGAAGCGGTGAGCTGCACAGGTACTGCTGAGAAGCGATGAGTTGCACCGGTAAACACTGAGAAGCGGTGAGCTGCACTGGTATTGCTGGGAAGCTATGAGCTGCACAAGTAATGCTGAGAAGCGGTGAGCTGCACAGGTATTACTGGGAAGCGATGATCTGTACAAGTAATGCTGAGAAGCGATGAGCTGCACAGGTGTTTGGTGAGAAGTGATGAGTTGCACCGGTAAACACTGAGAAGCGGTGAGCTGCACAGGTACTGCTGAGAAGTGATGAGTTGCACCGCTAAACACTGAGAAGCGGTGAGCTGCACAGGTACTGCTGAGAAGTGATGAGTTGCACCGGTAAACACTGAGAAGCGGTGAGCTGCACAGGTACTGCTGAGAAGCGATGAGTTGCACCGGTAAACACTGAGAAGCGGTGAGTTGCACAGGTACTGCTGAGAAGCGGAGAGTTGCGCAGGTAAACACTGAGAAGCGGTGAGCTGCACAGGTACTGCTGAGAAGCGATGAGTTGCACCGGTAATCACTGAGAAGCGGTGAGCTGCACAGGTGTTTGGTGAGAAGCGAAGTGCTGCACTGGTATTGCTGGGAAGCGGTGAGCTGCACAGGTACTGCTGAGAAGCGGTGACTTGCACCGGTAAACACTGAGAAGCGGTGAGCTGCACAGGTACTGCTGAGAAGCGATGAGTTGCACCGGTAAACACTGAGAAGCGGTGAGCTGCACTGGTATTGCTGTGAAGCTATGAGCTGCACAAGTAATGCTGAGAAGCGGTGAGCTGCACAGGTATTACTGGGAAGCGATGATCTGTACAAGTAATACTGAGAAGCGATGAGCTGCACAGGTGTTTGGTGAGAAGTGATGAGTTGCACCGGTAAACACTGATAAGCGGTGAGCTACACAGGTACTGCTGAGAAGCAATGAGTTGCACCGGTAAACTCTGAGAAGCGATGAGCTGCACAGGTACAGCTGAGAAGTGATGAGTTGCACCGGTAAACACTGAGAAGCAGTGAGCTGCACAGGTACTGCTGAGAAGCGATGAGTTGCACCGGTAAACACTGAGAAGCGGTGAGGTGCACAGGTGTTTGGCGAGAAGCGATGAGTTGCACCGGTAAACACTGAGAAGCGGTGAGCTGCACAGGTACTGCTGAGAAGTGATGAGTTGCACCGGTAAACACTGAGAAGCGGTGAGCTGCACAGGTGTTTGGTGAGAAGCGAAGTGCTGCACTGGTATTGCTGGGAAGCGGTGAGCTGCACAGGTACTGCTGAGAAGCGGTGACTTGCACCGGTAAACACTGAGAAGTGGTGAGCTGCACAGGTACTGCTGAGAAGCGATGAGTTGCACCGGTAAACACTGAGAAGCGGTGAGCTGCACAGGTACTGCTGAGAAGCGATGAGTTGCGCAGGTAAACACTGAGAAGCGGTGAGCTGCACAGGTACTGCTGAGAAGCGATGAGTTACACCGGTAAACACTGAGAAGCGGTGAGCTGCACAGGTACTGCTGAGAAGCGATGAGTTGCACCGGTAAACACTGATAAGCGGTGAGCTACACAGGTACTGCTGAGAAGCAATGAGTTGCACCGGTAAACACTGAGAAGCGGTGAGCTGCACAGGTACTGCTGAGAAGCGATGAGTTGCACCGGTAAACACTGAGAAGCGGTGAGCTGCACAGGTGTTTGGTGAGAAGCGAAGTGCTGCACTGGTATTGCTGGGAAGCGGTGAGCTGCACAGGTACTGCTGAGAAGCGGTGACTTGCACCGGTAAACACTGAGAAGCGGTGAGCTGCACAGGTACTGCTGAGAAGCGATGAGTTGCACCGCTAAACACTGAGAAGCGGTGAGCTGCACAGGTACTGCTGAGAAGCGATGAGTTGCACCGGTAAACACTGAGAAGCGGTGAGCTGCACAGGTACTGCTGAGAAGCGATGAGTTGCACCGCTAAACACTGAGAAGCGGTGAGCTGCACAGGTACTGCTGAGAAGCGATGAGTTGCACCGGTAAACACTGAGAAGCGGTGAGCTGCACAGGTACTGCTGAGAAGCGATGAGTTGCACCGGTAAACACTGAGAAGCAGTGAGCTGCACAGGTGTTTGGTGAGAAGCGAAGTGCTGCACCGGTATTGCTGGGAAGCGGTGAGCTGCACAGGTACTGCTGAGAAGCGGTGACTTGCACCGGTAAACACTGAGAAGCGGTGAGCTGCACAGGTACTGCTGAGAAGCGATGAGTTGCACCGGTAAACACTGAGAAGCGGTGAGCTGCACTGGTATTGCTGGGAAGCTATGAGCTGCACAAGTAATGCTGAGAAGCGGTGAGCTGCACAGGTATTACTGGGAAGCGATGATCTGTACAAGTAATGCTGAGAAGCGATGAGCTGCACAGGTGTTTGGTGAGAAGTGATGAGTTGCACCGCTAAACACTGAGAAGCGGTGAGCTGCACAGGTACTGCTGAGAAGTGATGAGTTGCACCGGTAAACACTGAGAAGCGGTGAGCTGCACAGGTACTGCTGAGAAGCGATGAGTTGCACCGGTAAACACTGAGAAGCGGTGAGCTGCACAGGTACTGCTGAGAAGCGGAGAGTTGCGCAGGTAAACACTGAGAAGCGGTGAGCTGCACAGGTACTGCTGAGAAGCGATGAGTTGCACCGGTAAACACTGAGAAGCGGTGAGCTGCACAGGTGTTTGGTGAGAAGCGAAGTGCTGCACTGGTATTGCTGGGAAGCGGTGAGCTGCACAGGTACTGCTGAGAAGCGGTGACTTGCACCGGTAAACACTGAGAAGCGGTGAGCTGCACAGGTACTGCTGAGAAGCGATGAGTTGCACCGGTAAACACTGAGAAGCGGTGAGCTGCACTGGTATTGCTGGGAAGCTATGAGCTGCACAAGTAATGCTGAGAAGCGGTGAGCTGCACAGGTATTACTGGGAAGCGATGATCTGTACAGGTAATGCTGAGAAGCGATGAGCTGCACAGGTGTTTGGTGAGAAGTGATGAGTTGCACTGGTAAACACTGAGAAGCGGTGAGCTGCACAGGTACTGCTGAGAAGTGATGAGTTGCACCGCTAAACACTGAGAAGCGGTGAGCTGCACAGGTACTGCTGAGAAGCGATGAGTTGCACCGGTAAACACTGAGAAGCGGTGAGCTGCACAGGTACTGCTGAGAAGCGATGAGTTGCGCAGGTAAACACTGAGAAGCGGTGAGCTGCACAGGTACTGCTGAGAAGCGATGAGTTACGCCGGTAAACACTGAGAAGCGGTGAGCTGCACAGGTACTGCTGAGAAGCGATGAGTTGCACCGGTAAACACTGATAAGCGGTGAGCTACACAGGTACTGCTGAGAAGCAATGAGTTGCACCGGTAAACTCTGAGAAGCGATGAGCTGCACAGGTACTGCTGAGAAGTGATGAGTTGCACCGGTAAACACTGAGAAGCAGTGAGCTGCACAGGTACTGCTGAGAAGCGATGAGTTGCACCGGTAAACACTGAGAAGCGGTGAGGTGCACAGGTGTTTGGCGAGAAGCGATGAGTTGCACCGGTAAACACTGAGAAGAGGTGAGCTGCACAGGTACTGCTGAGAAGTGATGAGTTGCACCGGTAAACACTGAGAAGCGGTGAGCTGCACAGGTACTGCTGAGAAGCGATGAGTTGCACCGGTAAACACTGAGAAGCGGTGAGCTGCACAGGTACTGCTGAGAAGCGATGAGTTGCGCAGGTAAACACTGAGAAGCGGTGAGCTGCACAGGTACTGCTGAGAAGCGATGAGTTACACCGGTAAACACTGAGAAGCGGTGAGCTGCACAGGTACTGCTGAGAAGCGATGAGTTGCACCGGTAAACACTGATAAGCGGTGAGCTACACAGGTACTGCTGAGAAGCAATGAGTTGCACCGGTAAACACTGAGAAGCGATGAGCTGCACAGGTACTGCTGAGAAGTGATGAGTTGCACCGGTAAACACTGAGAAGCAGTGAGCTGCACAGGTACTGCTGAGAAGCGATGAGTTGCACCGGTAAACACTGAGAAGCGGTGAGGTGCACAGGTGTTTGGCGAGAAGCGATGAGTTGCACCAGTAAACACTGAGAAGCGGTGAGCTGCACAGGTACTGCTGAGAAGCGATGAGTTGCACCGGAAAACACTGAGAAGCAGTGAGCTGCACAGGTACTGCTGAGAAGCGATGAGTTGCACCGGTAAACACTGAGAAGCGGTGAGCTGCACAGGTACTGCTGAGAAGCGATGAGTTGCACCGGTAAACACTGAGAAGCGGTGAGCTGCACAGGTACTGCTGAGAAGCGATGAGTTGCACCGGTAAACACTGAGAAGCGGTGAGCTGCACAGGTACTGCTGAGAAGCGATGAGTTGCACCGGTAAACACTGAGAAGCGGTGAGCTGCACAGGTACTGCTGAGAAGCGATGAGTTGCACCGGTAAACACTGACAAGCGGTGAGATGCACAGGTACTGCTGAGAAGCGATGAGTTGCACCGGTAAACACTGAGAAGCGATGAGCTGAACAGGTACTGCTGAGAAGTGATGAGTTGCACCGGTAAACACTGAGAAGCAGTGAGCTGCACAGGTACTGCTGAGAGGTGATGAGTTGCACCGGTAAACACTGAGAAGCGGTGAGCTGCACAGGTGTTTGGCGAGAAGCGATGAGTTGCACCGGTAAACACTGAGAAGCGGTGAGCTGCACAGGTACTGCTGAGAAGCGATGAGTTGCACCGGTAAACACTGAGAAGCGGTGAGATGCACAGGTACTGCTGAGAAGCGATGAGTTGCACCGGTAAACACTGAGAAGCGGTGAGCTGCACAGGTACTGCTGAGAAGTGATGAGTTGCACCGGTAAACACTGAGAAGCGGTGAGCTGCACAGGTACTGCTGAGAAGCGATGAGTTGCACCGGTAAACACTGAGAAGCGGTGAGCTGCACAGGTACTGCTGAGAAGTGATGAGTTGCACCGGTAAACACTGAGAAGCGGTGAGCTGCACAAGTAATGCTGAGAAGCGATGAGTTGCACCGGTAAACACTGAGAAGCGGTGAGCTGCACAGGTACTGCTGAGAAGCGATGAGTTGCACCGGTAAACACTGAGAAGCGGTGAGCTGCACAGGTACTGCTGAGAAGTGATGAGTTGCACCGGTAAACACTGAGAAGCGGTGAGCTGCACAGGTACTGCTGAGAAGTGATGAGTTGCACCGGTAAACACTGAGAAGCGGTGAGCTGCACAGGTGTTTGGTGAGAAGCGATGAGTTGCACCGGTAAACACTGAGAAGCGGTGAGCTGCACAGGTACTGCTGAGAAGCGGTGAGTTGCACCGGTAAACACTGAGAAGCGGTGAGCTGCACAGGTACTGCTGAGAAGCGATGAGTTGCACCGGTAAACACTGAGAAGCGGTGAGCTGCACAGGTACTGCTGAGAAGCGATGAGTTGCACCGATAAACACTGAGAAGCGGTGAGCTGCACAGGTGTTTGGTGAGAAGCGAAGTGCTGCACTGGTATTGCTGGGAAGCGGTGAGCTGCACAGGTACTGCTGAGAAGCGGTGACTTGCACCGGTAAACACTGAGAAGCGGTGAGCTGCACAGGTACTGCTGAGAAGCGATGAGTTGCACCGGTAAACACTGAGAAGCGGTGAGCTGCACTGGTATTGCTGGGAAGCTATGAGCTGCACAAGTAATGCTGAGAAGCGGTGAGCTGCACAGGTATTACTGGGAAGCGATGATCTGTACAGGTAATGCTGAGAAGCGATGAGCTGCACAGGTGTTTGGTGAGAAGTGATGAGTTGCACTGGTAAACACTGAGAAGCGGTGAGCTGCACAGGTACTGCTGAGAAGTGATGAGTTGCACCGCTAAACACTGAGAAGCGGTGAGCTGCACAGGTACTGCTGAGAAGCGATGAGTTGCACCGGTAAACACTGAGAAGCGGTGAGCTGCACAGGTACTGCTGAGAAGCGATGAGTTGCGCAGGTAAACACTGAGAAGCGGTGAGCTGCACAGGTACTGCTGAGAAGCGATGAGTTACGCCGGTAAACACTGAGAAGCGGTGAGCTGCACAGGTACTGCTGAGAAGCGATGAGTTGCACCGGTAAACACTGATAAGCGGTGAGCTACACAGGTACTGCTGAGAAGCAATGAGTTGCACCGGTAAACTCTGAGAAGCGATGAGCTGCACAGGTACTGCTGAGAAGTGATGAGTTGCACCGGTAAACACTGAGAAGCAGTGAGCTGCACAGGTACTGCTGAGAAGCGATGAGTTGCACCGGTAAACACTGAGAAGCGGTGAGGTGCACAGGTGTTTGGCGAGAAGCGATGAGTTGCACCGGTAAACACTGAGAAGCGGTGAGCTGCACAGGTACTGCTGAGAAGTGATGAGTTGCACCGGTAAACACTGAGAAGCGGTGAGCTGCACAGGTACTGCTGAGAAGCGATGAGTTGCACCAGTAAACACTGAGAAGCGGTGAGCTGCACAGGTACTGCTGAGAAGCGATGAGTTGCGCAGGTAAACACTGAGAAGCGGTGAGCTGCACAGGTACTGCTGAGAAGCGATGAGTTACACCGGTAAACACTGAGAAGCGGTGAGCTGCACAGGTACTGCTGAGAAGCGATGAGTTGCACCGGTAAACACTGATAAGCGGTGAGCTACACAGGTACTGCTGAGAAGCAATGAGTTGCACCGGTAAACACTGAGAAGCGATGAGCTGCACAGGTACTGCTGAGAAGTGATGAGTTGCACCGGTAAACACTGAGAAGCAGTGAGCTGCACAGGTACTGCTGAGAAGCGATGAGTTGCACCGGTAAACACTGAGAAGCGGTGAGGTGCACAGGTGTTTGGCGAGAAGCGATGAGTTGCACCAGTAAACACTGAGAAGCGGTGAGCTGCACAGGTACTGCTGAGAAGCGATGAGTTGCACCGGAAAACACTGAGAAGCAGTGAGCTGCACAGGTACTGCTGAGAAGCGATGAGTTGCACCGGTAAACACTGAGAAGCGGTGAGCTGCACAGGTACTGCTGAGAAGCGATGAGTTGCACCGGTAAACACTGAGAAGCGGTGAGCTGCACAGGTACTGCTGAGAAGCGATGAGTTGCACCGGTAAACACTGAGAAGCGGTGAGCTGCACAGGTACTGCTGAGAAGCGATGAGTTGCACCGGTAAACACTGAGAAGCGGTGAGCTGCACAGGTACTGCTGAGAAGCGATGAGTTGCACCGGTAAACACTGAGAAGCGGTGAGCTGCACAGGTACTGCTGAGAAGCGATGAGTTGCACCGGTAAACACTGAGAAGCGGTGAGCTGCACAGGTGTTTGGTGAGAAGCAATGAGTTGCACCGGTAAACACTGAGAAGCGGTGAGCTGCACAGGTACTGCTGAGAAGCGATGAGTTGCACCGGTAAACACTGAGAAGCGGTGAGCTGCACAGGTACTGCTGAGAAGTGATGAGTTGCACCGGTAAACACTGAGAAGCGGTGAGCTGCACAGGTACTGCTGAGAAGCGATGAGTTGCACCGGTAAACACTGAGAAGCGGTGAGCTGCACAGGTGTTTGGTGAGAAGCAATGAGTTGCACCGGTAAACACTGAGAAGCGGTGAGCTGCACAGGTACTGCTGAGAAGCGATGAGTTGCACCGGTAAACACTGAGAAGCGGTGAGCTTCACAGGTGTTTGGTGAGAAGCAATGAGTTGCACCGGTAAACACTGAGAAGCGGTGAGCTGCACAAGTAATGCTGAGAAGCGATGAGTTGCACCGGTAAACACTGAGAAGCGGTGAGCTGCACAGGTACTGCTGAGAAGCGATGAGTTGCACCGGTAAACACTGAGAAGCGGTGAGCTGCACAGGTACTGCTGAGAAGTGATGAGTTGCACCGGTAAACACTGAGAAGCGGTGAGCTGCACAGGTACTGCTGAGAAGCGATGAGTTGCACCGGTAAACACTGAGAAGCGGTGAGCTGCACAGGTACTGCTGAGAAGTGATGAGTTGCACCGGTAAACACTGAGAAGCGGTGAGCTGCACAAGTAATGCTGAGAAGCGATGAGTTGCACCGGTAAACACTGAGAAGCGGTGAGCTGCACAGGTACTGCTGAGAAGCGATGAGTTGCACCGGTAAACACTGAGAAGCGGTGAGCTGCACAGGTACTGCTGAGAAGTGATGAGTTGCACCGGTAAACACTGAGAAGCGGTGAGCTGCACAGGTACTGCTGAGAAGCGATGAGTTGCACCGGTAAACACTGAGAAGCGGTGAGCTGCACAGGTGTTTGGTGAGAAGCGATGAGTTGCACCGGTAAACACTGAGAAGCGGTGAGCTGCACAGGTACTGCTGAGAAGCGGTGAGTTGCACCGGTAAACACTGAGAAGCGGTGAGCTGCACAGGTACTGCTGAGAAGCGATGAGTTGCACCGGTAAACACTGAGAAGCGGTGAGCTGCACAGGTACTGCTGAGAAGCGATGAGTTGCACCGGTAAACACTGAGAAGCGATGAGCTGCACAGGTACTGCTGAGAAGCGATGAGTTGCACCGGTAAACACTGAGAAGCAGTGAGCTGCACAGGTACTGCTGAGAAGCGATGAGTTGCACCGGTAAACACTGAGAAGCGGTGAGGTGCACAGGTGTTTGGCGAGAAGCGATGAGTTGCACCGGTAAACACTGAGAAGCGGTGAGCTGCACAGGTACTGCTGAGAAGTGATGAGTTGCACCGGTAAACACTGAGAAGCGGTGAGCTGCACAGGTACTGCTGAGAAGCGATGAGTTGCACCAGTAAACACTGAGAAGCGGTGAGCTGCACAGGTACTGCTGAGAAGCGATGAGTTGCGCAGGTAAACACTGAGAAGCGGTGAGCTGCACAGGTACTGCTGAGAAGCGATGAGTTACACCGGTAAACACTGAGAAGCGGTGAGCTGCACAGGTACTGCTGAGAAGCGATGAGTTGCACCGGTAAACACTGATAAGCGGTGAGCTACACAGGTACTGCTGAGAAGCAATGAGTTGCACCGGTAAACACTGAGAAGCGATGAGCTGCACAGGTACTGCTGAGAAGTGATGAGTTGCACCGGTAAACACTGAGAAGCAGTGAGCTGCACAGGTACTGCTGAGAAGCGATGAGTTGCACCGGTAAACACTGAGAAGCGGTGAGGTGCACAGGTGTTTGGCGAGAAGCGATGAGTTGCACCAGTAAACACTGAGAAGCGGTGAGCTGCACAGGTACTGCTGAGAAGCGATGAGTTGCACCGGAAAACACTGAGAAGCAGTGAGCTGCACAGGTACTGCTGAGAAGCGATGAGTTGCACCGGTAAACACTGAGAAGCGGTGAGCTGCACAGGTACTGCTGAGAAGCGATGAGTTGCACCGGTAAACACTGAGAAGCGGTGAGCTGCACAGGTACTGCTGAGAAGCGATGAGTTGCACCGGTAAACACTGAGAAGCGGTGAGCTGCACAGGTACTGCTGAGAAGCGATGAGTTGCACCGGTAAACACTGAGAAGCGGTGAGCTGCACAGGTACTGCTGAGAAGCGATGAGTTGCACCGGTAAACACTGAGAAGCGGTGAGCTGCACAGGTACTGCTGAGAAGCGATGAGTTGCACCGGTAAACACTGAGAAGCGGTGAGCTGCACAGGTGTTTGGTGAGAAGCAATGAGTTGCACCGGTAAACACTGAGAAGCGGTGAGCTGCACAGGTACTGCTGAGAAGCGATGAGTTGCACCGGTAAACACTGAGAAGCGGTGAGCTGCACAGGTACTGCTGAGAAGTGATGAGTTGCACCGGTAAACACTGAGAAGCGGTGAGCTGCACAGGTACTGCTGAGAAGCGATGAGTTGCACCGGTAAACACTGAGAAGCGGTGAGCTGCACAGGTGTTTGGTGAGAAGCAATGAGTTGCACCGGTAAACACTGAGAAGCGGTGAGCTGCACAGGTACTGCTGAGAAGCGATGAGTTGCACCGGTAAACACTGAGAAGCGGTGAGCTTCACAGGTGTTTGGTGAGAAGCAATGAGTTGCACCGGTAAACACTGAGAAGCGGTGAGCTGCACAAGTAATGCTGAGAAGCGATGAGTTGCACCGGTAAACACTGAGAAGCGGTGAGCTGCACAGGTACTGCTGAGAAGCGATGAGTTGCACCGGTAAACACTGAGAAGCGGTGAGCTGCACAGGTACTGCTGAGAAGTGATGAGTTGCACCGGTAAACACTGAGAAGCGGTGAGCTGCACAGGTACTGCTGAGAAGCGATGAGTTGCACCGGTAAACACTGAGAAGCGGTGAGCTGCACAGGTACTGCTGAGAAGTGATGAGTTGCACCGGTAAACACTGAGAAGCGGTGAGCTGCACAAGTAATGCTGAGAAGCGATGAGTTGCACCGGTAAACACTGAGAAGCGGTGAGCTGCACAGGTACTGCTGAGAAGCGATGAGTTGCACCGGTAAACACTGAGAAGCGGTGAGCTGCACAGGTACTGCTGAGAAGCGATGAGTTGCACCGGTAAACACTGAGAAGCGGTGAGCTGCACAGGTACTGCTGAGAAGCGATGAGTTGCACCGGTAAACACTGAGAAGCGGTGAGCTGCACAGGTGTTTGGTGAGAAGCGATGAGTTGCACCGGTAAACACTGAGAAGCGGTGAGCTGCACAGGTACTGCTGAGAAGCGGTGAGTTGCACCGGTAAACACTGAGAAGCGGTGAGCTGCACAGGTACTGCTGAGAAGCGATGAGTTGCACCGGTAAACACTGAGAAGCAGTGAGCTGCACAGGTACTGCTGAGAAGCGATGAGTTGCACCGGTAAACACTGAGAAGCGATGAGCTGCACAGGTACTGCTGAGAAGCGATGAGTTGCACCGGTAAACACTGAGAAGCAGTGAGCTGCACAGGTACTGCTGAGAAGCGGTGAGTTGCACCGGTAAACACTGAGAAGCGGTGAGCTGCACAGGTACTGCTGAGAAGCGGTGAGCTGCACAGGTGTTTGCTGCTAGTAGCTGAACAGGAGTCAGAGGAGATGCTTCCTATCAGGTAGAGAGACCCGATGATCTGACACCCATTAAACGGAGGAGGGAACTGGCTGCAGGTGATCCAATCACCGCTGAGCAGCGGTTTGAAGGTTAGGAAGGCATATGCGCAGACCACTAGGCAAGATGGCATCCGATGAGAGAGGAACGCCCGGCTGAACAGCAGATAGCGGTAACCATGGGAAACCAATGAATGCAAAGAGCCACACGGAACTAAATTGGTGCAAAGCGCGATTGCTATCACAAAACAAGCAGTGAGTGGCACTACAAACTGGGCCCTCATTTAAACGAGCACTTTTCCTTTGTATTGCTTGACATCTGGTCTGTCGTTTCAAGGTTTTTTTTATCTGTAAATATTTTCCAACATGCAACGTGGACACTTATTCCAGCAACTGCAAAAACATCACTTCCACGGCTGTTTAGAGGTCTCCATTCTTAAAGGCAAAATTTAATCTGAAACAAAAGGAAAACTCAAACTATAAGTAATACACAAAATATTAAAAATTATTCACAAATAAACATAAAATATTACAAAATTCACAACAGCCAGTCCGCCATTTTGAAATCCATTTTTTTGGGGGGGGTTCCCATTGTCTGAATTTGTCTGTTTTTATATATGTTATTCAGCACTGATTCCTCAGCTAGAAACTCTTTTAAATGCTTCTGCAGCAATTTTGTCCAGGTTTAAATGCAAATAGACTGGACTAGATGGTCACAACTGTCAATTCATTCTACTGTGTGGTGTGACTGAGATATGACTTGGAATACTTACGGCCAAATTACACACTGCCAAATTTTTGAAATTTTGAACGAGGAACATTTTTTGTGGAATAATTTTAAAGTTATCTAAATTTAAATCAACCAAACAGCATGTTCTAAAGGAAATTGAATTATTTTTTAGATATTAATCACATTATAAATGATGAGGAATCAAATCAGCCCATATTTGTTACAATTTTGATGCCTTAGTCAGTATTAGCACAGGCTTACCTAGGGCGCGGAGTCTAACGGCCTTCCGGTCTTCACCAAGAACCACCGCAAGGTAGTGTGGGCTTAGCTGCCGAAGAACCGCAGGTCGCGGCCCCCAGATTAGCCTACTGACGTAAGGGAGAAAGTTCTAAGTGATGGCAGGCAGACAAGAAAATAGACAATGCGGTGCAAGTACAGGCACTAACCGTTAATTCCAGGCGTAGTAGGTCTGGAACAGTAACCGGTAGATGCACGGAGGCAATGGGTGCGTGGCAGGATCCAGAGAATAGTTGGTAACACAGCCGGGTCGGTACACAGAAGGTATCAGGTATACAGTGCCAGAGGGAGATCCAGAGAATAGTTGGTAACACAGCTGAGTCGGTACACAGAAGATAGTCCAGTTGCGTAGTGCCAGGGATAAGCGAAAGAATAGTCAGGTCACAGCCAGGTAGGTACACAGGAGTAGGAGGAATAGAGGGGTTAACAGGGAGCAGGTTCACAGGAGTCAGGACACAGGAACTGTAGCCAGGAACAGGAAACACATTGCTCTGACACAGGCAGCGTGTCAGAGCAGGGAAGATATAGGAGTTTGAATTCCCCGCCCAGGAGTCACATGATCAGCAGCAGAGAGAACCCGGGCGTGCGGCAGCGCTAACAGAAGAAGCGCTGAAGAGATGGACACCGCTGTCAGCTCCCGCTGACAGCGCAGCAGAACGGGAACAAGGTAAGTTCCTAACAATATTCCACTTTCTGGACCGCTAGACTTTCTATGGTCATCTTCCATGGATGGTTAGAGAGTCCAGGATCATATTACAGATATAGGGATCATTTCGTAGAATGGCTAATTTTTAGACAATAAAAACATATACTTTAAAAATATGAACAGAGGTAAACAGCTTTTTAACCCTCAAATTCACTTCTTAAACATATATTTAAATAGCTTAAAAAATAAATAATTGGCAAATCAATATGCTAAAAAACTAATCATAGTCCCAATTTGGCAAATACATTGGTGATTTCCACTGCGGTTGACTCATTGTATAGGTCTTTAGATTTTAAATGAAAACAATTGAGATCCCTTAAAATTCTCCAATACTTCCTTTTAGGTGTCAGATAAGGGAAACCATATACATGAACATATTTTGGTTGTTATTTTGGTTACATCAGAAACTTATATAATGGGTATTGGTAATGATTTTAGAGGAATGGGTTCTGTCCTTTGATAAGCAGGATAAATTGTAGTCTAATTACTCTTTGATGAGGTGGCATTGTGATGCATAACAAACCTTTTCATATAAATAATTTACTAATCAAATTTTAAGAGTCAATAGAATCATTATCCACAATCATCAAGAATGAATACATACACTTACCATGTGCTAGAGGCAGACAAGAGAGGAGACAGCAGTGACTTTCCATATTAAATGGCCTTTCATTATTAATTGATATGGTCATCATGATGATGATACAGCTAATACATTCATTCCAAACTAAACTCAGGTGTCTTGTCAAAAGGCTTCTGTATTCAGTCTTCCCTGACTAGAGCCGTACTACCAGATGGAGTGGGAACTTCCATGGGCTCATCAGCTATTGTGACAGGTCACTGCATGAAATATGCTATGCAGCAGCGCATTTATTATTCATACTTGTGATTCATGAAGCGAAATTGCAAATTAAATCCTGTTGCTTTTAATACCTGACAAAAAAAAACTGTCAGATGTGAATGTGCATTCAGATGATATTGTACATGTGCCAGAACTGAGCTTAGAACATCTGCACTCTGGACAAATATTATTGAAGCTTGGGTTTTAACAGCAAGCTTCATGATAATTTGTTTTTTGGTATTGCATTTTTGATACAACAAAATCAGTTTATTTCTATAGTGCCAACATATACCATAGTACTTTACAGATATTTTTTTCGAGCACCTCAACCACTGTCTGCTACAGTGGAGCTTACAATCTAATTATTCTAAAAGGAAAAAACAGAGACAAATTCCTCCAGCACACTGCTATAGCCAGCAACAGATCTGCTATTTCTACTGTAGATAAAAATGCAAAAGTCTCAGTTGCACACATTTGCAAATGTATGTTGAAGCCACCCACCACGCCAAGGTGCTTTTGCTAATAAGGTGGTCCTACTCTAAACAATGAGAGTCCCATATATTTGGGCCATACATATGTGTTTTTAAATTAAGAGATAACTTACCAAAGAGGTACCCCAGAGACCTCCAAATAGCAATCCAATGTCAGTACTCCCCCTCAGCTACTGACACCAACATGCCTCTCAGACAAATACAGAACTGGTAGTAGCTCAAATCAATTTATAGGCTATAACAGGTGCATGAAAGGGTGGGGTTATCCTAAAAGGAAAAAACAGAGACAAATTCCCCCAGCACACTGCTATAGGACCACTCTATTAGCAAAATCACCTTGGCATGGTGGGTGGCTTCAACATACATTTGCAAATGTGTGCAACTGAGACTTTTGCATTTTTATCTACAGTAGAAATAGCAGATCTGTTGCTGGCTATAGCAGTGTGCTGGGGGAATTTGTCTCTGTTTTTTCCTTTTAGGATAACCCCACCCTTTCATGCACCTGTTATAGCCTATAAATTGATTTGAGCAACTACCAGTTCTGTAGTAATCTAATTATTCTACCACATGTACATTAGCAAGCAAATTCCACACAAGGCTCCAAAGTCACTGCATTAGTGACTTTGTTAAACTATTTCATAGAATTAACCGCTGGGGATCAACTAACAGAAACCATCAATACACAATTAGCATCCTAATTAAATGAGTATAACTTCTGGGTTTAGCAGTTTTACAGTGTAGAACAAAATATATTAAAGTAATACAAGAACTGACAAAAATACAAGTATTAGCCCAATGCTGGGTCAAAATGAATCATCAAACACAATTAAAAAAAAGTTACTCTTGTCTGTATGTAAGGCCTGCTTGTCTAGGTGGTGGTATTGTATTATTGTTAATTCTTACATCACAGTACTCTATGGTCAACCATTCAGCTGCAGTTCTGTCTCTCTTACCTCACTATCCTGTGGGTGAAAGTTAGCAAAACTGTCACACTTCAATACTGAAAGCTGTAAATGACAGCTATGGAGCCCGGAATGTGATGAAAGCATATGATACTTATTGAGCATATATAATCCAGATAGTGCAAAATAGTACAAGGAACACAGCTGGTGCAGGTGAACAGGCTGAGTGGAGAGAAACCAAGTACAGAGATATCGGCAAGCAGCTTGTAAGAGTCCCAGGGGAAAGGAGAAACAAGTGCCGCCGCCTCGTTCCAGAACACGGGAGAGAAAAGTCCTAGCTGGAGAAAGTCAGAATGGAACAGAAGCCCTGCCAGACGGTAAAGATTGGTCCCCAATATCCAGGACTGTGTCACTCCAGGACTTTGCAAGAGACCAAGTAATCATAGTGCTTTGGAAAATGCCTATAAATATGTGGTGGAAGTGAATGGAGTGTTGAAGGCTGAGAGACCAGCCAGGGGAGAACCTTATTTTATAATAAAAGGAGATCTGTTATATAGGGTAGCAGTCGTACAGGAGAAAATAGTTAATCAACTCTTGGTGCTATAGGTACACGTTCCTTTGGTACTAACAACAGCCCATACACACCTTTTGAGGGGCATCTGGAAGAGGAGAAGACTCTAAATCGAGTGCTCCCGAGATTTATCTGGACGAGAAACCGCATGTCAGTCAAGAGATACTGTCAAGCCTGCCCAGTGTGCCAGCTGATGGCCCCTAAACCAGACTATTGAGTTCCCCTGGTAACTCTTCCTATAATTCCAGTTCCATTCGAGCAAATTGCGATGGACTTAATGGGTTCCTTGGAGAAGTCTGCACGAGGGCATCAGTATGTATTGGTAGTCCTTGATTACGCTACACGATACCCTGAGGCAATTCCGCTAAGGAATATTAGGTGAAGCACTATTGCCAAAGCGCTACTGTAATGTACATTCGACTGGGAATCCCAAAAGAGATCCTAGCGGATCAGGGAACCCCCTACATGTCAACTTTATTGAAGGAGTTATGCAAATTGCTAGGGGTACAAAGAATGCAGGCCTCGGTTTATCATCCGCAAATCGACGGTTTGGTTGAGCGGTTTAATAGCACCCTAAAGCAAATGATCAGATGAGCTGTGGCTCAGGATAAAAGAGATTGGGACACCCTGTTACCCAATTTTATGTTTGTGACAAAGGATTTGCATCAGGCATCAACAGAGTTTAAATAAAACAAATGTAAGGAAAAAATGGCGCTGATGGTATAAATACTCAAAGTCTACAAAGTTAATTGTAACATCAAAGTGTCCTCAAAGTTGAATAATGAAATAACATCAAACGACCAAAACTCCGGAAATAATGATAATGATGTAATTCTTCTATGCTTGATCCAATCCTCCAATATTGATCTCATAGATGAACATGAAAAAGAAACATACATAGCGTAACCTGTAAATTCCAATGTAACACAGGAAGCTATCCCTATAATGCCCGTGTGTAGATACTAGTACACATTCACCACGTGATAGGGGAAAAATTTCCTTAACCCCTTAAGGGTGTACACTTACTAGACGTAGTGAAATTTCAAGCATTGAACCAAACAGAAAATGCTCCTCCTGTGACAAACTCCTTCAAATACGAATATCCACTCCATCAAAATAGGAACCATCAGCGCCATTTTTTCCTTACATTTGTTTTATTTATATGTCTTTCTAGTACCATTGGGGATTGTGTACTGTAAGGTGAGAGGCTGCTTTTGGGTCTCATAGCGCAGATACACCTCATTTTTGTGATTGATCAACAGAGTTTAGTCTCTTAGAGCTCCTGTTTGGGAGACAACACTGCAGAGTTTTGGATATCCTCAAAGAAGGGTGGGAACAGCAGGGGCCCAAGGAGCCAAATATATTACAATTTGTGGTTGGGTACTACAGACGCTTTATCTAAAACTTTGCTACCCAAGCCGCCTCACTTACCGAGTTTGTTAAAAAGAATAACCCAGACAAATTAAGTTGGTCTGAGTCTTTGGAAGCTACCTGGGTAGACTTGAAGGAACCCTTATGCACTGCACCAGTCCTACAAGCACCCAACTTTAGGGAGAGGTTCTTTCTCCAGACAGATGCTTCTGGGACAGGAGAGACCAGTTATTTTCCTCAGCCGTAACCTCCCGCTGAGGGATAAGAGGTATGTCACAGTAGAACAGGAGTGTTTGGCCATTAAGTGGTCAGTAGAGGCACTCTGGTACGACCTACTTGGTAGGGATTTCACCCTGGATACCGACCACGCCCTGCTACAGTGGAGGCACACAAATAAGGAGGTAAATGCCAGAGTCACACGTTGATTCCTGGCATTCCAACCCTTTAGCTTTAAGGTGAAACATAGGCCACTGGCTCTGCATAAATAATTCAGATCCTCTGTCACGGAGAGATGCTCTCCTCAGGTTGGCCAATTCGCCTGGTTTGGCAAGACCAGAAGAGGGGGAGTTGGCAAAGAGGAAATTTTTGCCAAATTTCACTTCGACAGGTATGGCAATGCTAAGGGGAAGGGTATGTGGAACAGGTAACCAGAATAGGACCTGTTCAGCAAGTAGAAGTACAGACAGACAGGGTTAATGATCCTGCTGTTACCTGGAGAAAAGAGTTCACACACAGGTGCACAACATGTGTGTGTGTGTATAAAAGGATTGTGGGATCTGGTGGGCAGGGCTTCTGATGCCGACAGGAGGCAGGACAATAGGCAGTGATTGTGGACATAGTCAGCTTGTCAAGAAGCCATGGAATCTGTAGCAGTTTTATGCTGAAATAAAACAGCTACTGCTTAAGAAGCCTGGTTTGGGGATCCTATGATTTGGTGATTTCTACTATATATATATATATATATATATATATATATATATATATAATTTGCAGGTTCAGGTTAGGGGGATGCCTTCTCCTGGGGTAGATGGCTGTACTTCACATGTATCAGCCAAATATATCACACCAGTTCCGTGCTTTTTATCAAAGAGGCCTGTTTGTCACACCTCTGCTATATAGGGACAGGTGAGGTCCTGGGAAGTCTGCAGGGGATAGCTGCATACAGGGTTAAATCCTTACGCAGTCAAACTCCTGGCCTGCACATACACAAGTGGTCTAATGAGGTAATTAGATCAAAGGGAGGGGATTTGTGTATATAAACCTGAATTGTGCACTTGTGCATGCTGATATGCTGAACAAGTCGCTCAGAGGTTAGAGAGCTGCACTGTGTTAGCATTATAGTCACAAGGAGGTGTAGACAACTTGTTGTTTACTGGTGTCATTCTGATAAAAGTTTGCTGTTTATTGTGATGTGAACAATAAAGCACCATTGATTTCAAGCAATTTTGTGATAGTGTCAGAAGGGGTATCAGACGTTCTACAATACCCTCAGCTAGTTTATTCACTAGCATCAAAATAAACAATACAAAATCCTTGCCTGTATGACTTCTAAACAATACACAGGAACACCTCTCTAAATTGAGGAACCTAGTGTCCCACATACATACAAAATAACAGAACTGGTTATAAACTACAGTATCTCTCAGGAGCCATCTGACCTCCTCCTTAGGTATTGAGAGATTGAGGAAACAACTCATGACTTTTTAACAGCACCTAATTAGGTATGACTCCTAATTAGCCAGCAACTTGCTAGCTCTCTGGAAGACCCAAAATGGACTTAATGAATGGAGCCTGCCCTTCTCTCTCCATTCATAACCCTGAGGACCATTACACCAGCTTTACAGCTACAGCCAAAAAACTCTTTGTGAAGCTCCTTCACAAATAAAAACAATCACCATGTGGTTTTAAAACAGTAATATATTTCTCACATTCCCAGAGTTTCTATCACTATATACATACATACACACTCACACATCAGCAAACAAATGATTAGGTGAAAATAGCTGATAAGGCATATTATGTTATTTATTTTGTCAGTAGGTAAATAAATAATAATACAATATTAGGACCAAATATTGTTTCGTTTTAAGTTCTCAACACAAGTAACATTTTGGGACAACATGCAGTTATGTTTACTAAAATGCATCCTCCTTAATTATAAGTGCACTGATGCATGTGTAGATGGCGGTATCCGAGAAGACTGCAAAGATTTTCAAGTAAGGAGATGGATGAAACTGGGCAGATTGTCTTTTCTCTTGCTGAATGTGTGTCTCTTATTGTATCCACATCAAAAACTAGATATCATGAAGTATTTACATTTCTCCATGGGGTGGAGCATGTGTATTATTTAAAGTTTATCCATGGAGTCTATACTTTCAATGCCTTTTTTACCATCCAGGTGCACCGTTTATGGAAAGTTTACTAATTAAAAAATCAAAGTCAAATGAACAGCGAGATGAAGTCACTTTCATTTCTTTTTTAAGACACAAAAAAAGGTTTTAAGAAACAATATTTTAAGAGAAAGAGAAACAAAATAAATGAGTCTCTATCTGTTTTATTAGGGCCTCTATTACAGCCAACACTAAATGATAACTGAAATTCTTATTTATACTTCACAATGACTTTTTTTTAGCAGCAATGTACCTTTAACTAGCTAAGAAAATACAAAATTGTTCAATTTAGAATGCTTTCACTGCAGCACATGTTATCTTATTATAGAATGACCCAAATGTTCTGCCTGTCGGTTAGTAGATGCCCTACATTTGAGAAATATTTAACATCAATTAAAAAAAAACATCTACTCATGTAATTATGCGCATATCATGTCCTAGTTTCCCATTTTTCACCTCTTTTTAACATTAATATCTGTTAACTGCTTCATAAGGACCTGTACAAAACTTCAAAAGATCCAACTATAAAACATCTTCTAATGATATTTCATTATTCACCCATGTGTATTTAGGCAGATCATACAATTCTACACGTGAATAATGTATGAGTATTACTCACCTGGCATACATTCACATATTCTGATTTTGTGAGATTTCCTTTAATGTCAGGCCAGATGCAGTGTAGTCCTGCTGTACTATTGTAACTAATACGCACAATTGCAGAGAGTTATTCTTGCATAGTCTAGGGAATATTCACTAAAATAGCAATTTTTCAAATTATCTATAGACAGGGGCTGACTGGCAAATTTTAGCTTGGGAAGCAAGCACACAGCACTGACCCATGGTGCATGAGCAATGGTGCATTTCTTTAGGTGCCATAAATATGATGGAAGTGCCACTTTACAAGTGTATTATTTGACTGGATGTATACCAGTGTAACTTATGTCTGTCCAGGTATTTTAGAACTACCAGATTGCCCTTTGGCATGGCATGCTGTGCTTTGAAGTTGCACAACAATGAACAGATATAGGCATTGAGAAAAGTAGTTGCAATAATTGAAGGTACACATACCTTGCTTATATTCTGCTTTAAGTAACCAGAAATTCAATATTTTAAGGGTTCTCATTATGGATGTTGTACGCTATCACGATGATAAGAGCGACAACATACACCCCGACAAAAACACAAGGAATGCAAACTCCCAGACAGTGTTGAAATTCTGACACCTTGAAAAACAATTCTTGAAGAACTGCGACCAATCAACATGCCGTCTGTGAAGAATGACGTCACTGTGAAGTGCGGCGCTGTCACTTCACATATGAAGGAAGTAATTTCAAAAGGCGCCGCATGCACAATGTTTTTTTTTACAAACCCTTGTACATTGTGCAGGCGGTGCCTATTGAAATTAGGCAGACTAACAGCGAATTTCAACACTGTCGGTGAGTTTGCATTCGTTGTGTTTATGTTGGGGTGTATGTTGTCGATGTGTTTGTAGTTGGGATATAGACTACCACCTCTCATTATATCAGAAAGACTTCTGTCACAACTAAATTTAAAAAAATAATGTATTCATTATTGTAAAAGTTCCCGTATTTACGCCTTAATTGCACACACTTTGTATTCTGTTCCTGGACACGTTTGTTACGTAACCACACGCTTTTACACTTTCCGTCTTGTGACAATCCTACTTCAGTCCTTTAAACCTAATTTACTGCATCTCACAGAGTTCTATATGTAATATCTACTGTATCAAGGCATAATAAATTCATAATAACAATGCAGATATGTATGTATGAAATAGAATCTTTACTTGTACAATAATGTAATAACAATGCAATAATTTCATTAACATAAATTTACACACGGTACATATAACTTCAACGTAGATGACAATCTGTGTGTAGGTACAATATCTTATTCTTTTCTTGCAAACAGTGTGTGTGTGTGTGTGTGCGTGTGTGTCTGTGTATGTATGTATCTCAGAACTTATTACAATTCACATGTTGGCTGCATGATCTCCATTTCACATATTGCAGCAATATCCATAAATTTTAATTGCATCAGCTTATACATAATATATGTGTGTGTGTATATATATATATATATATATATATATATATATATGTACACACACAACAGGCAGGGCCGCCATCAGGGGGTACTGTTGTACCGGGCCCGGGCTCACCAGGGGGCCCGGTACAACAGCGCACAACAGACTTACCTGGGGCCCCGCTGGTCTCCGCTACTCTGTCTTTAGCCTGGCTGTCACCGTGGATGCGATCGCAGGGGTGGAGGAATCATTCCCCCTGCCATCATGTGATCTGCCTGTGACAGCCAGATCACATGATCGCAGGGGGAATGATTTCTCCACCCCTGCGGTGACAGCCAGGCTGAAGACAGAGTAGCGGAGACCACCGGGGCTCCAGGTAAGTATGCGTTGCTGTTGCTTATGGGGGGGGCGCTCATCGGGGAGGGGGGGCCCGGGGGACACGGGGGGACCGTACTGGGCCCCATGATTGCTGAAGGCGGCCCTGCCAACAGGGACTGACATTGGGCCTGATTCATTGAGGGCAGTGCAGCAAAAAAAAAAAAGAGTACCTTTGAACCTTGGTAAAACCATGTTGTATTGGAGGGAGAGGTAAATTTAAAATGTAAGGACAGATTTGTTATTGTGGTAAGGCATGTCCTTGATCAACTTAAAATTTCAATGTACAAACAAGCTATCAAGTATTTGTCTGCTACATGATAAAACAGACAGTTTTTAATGTGCAAAATAATAAACTAATTTGCACTCCTTTCGTTGTAACATGGTTTTGTCCAGAAGAAAACGTACAATTTTTTTTTGCCTTACTTTCCTTAACGAATCAGGCCCGTTGTATTTAAATACACATATTTTAATATGGAGTTGGTTCCCTTTTGAAGCCATAAGAGCTTCCACTCTTCTTGGAAGGCTTTCCACAAGATTTTGGAGTGTTTCTGTGGAAATTTGTGCTCATTCATTCTATAGAGCATTATTGAGGTCAGGCACTGATGTTGGATGATAAAACCTTGCTAACAATCTCTGTTCCAGTTCAATCCAAAGGTGTTCGATGCGGGTGAGGTCAGGGCTCTGTGCAGGCCAGTTAAGTTCTTCCACACCAAACTCATCAATCCATGTCTTTATAGTCCTTGCTTTGTGCACTTAGGCACAGTCATGTTGGAATAGAAAAGGACCTTCCCCAAGCTGTTGCCACAAAGTTTGTAGCATAGCATTGTCCAAAATGACTTGTTATGCTGAAGCATTAAGATTGTCCTTCACTGGAGATAAGGAGCCTAGCCCAAACCCTGAAAAACAGACCCATACCATTATCCCTCCTCCACCAAACATCACAGCTGACATAACGCAGTCAGACAGGTGATGTTCTCACGGCTTCTGTCAGACTCGCCCATCTGACTGCCAAACAGAGAAGCGTGATTCGTCACTCCGCAGAACACGTTTTCACTGCTCCACAGTCCAATGTTGGTGTACTTTACACCACTCCATCCGACACTTGACATTGGACTTAATGTGAGGCTTGCATGCAGCTGCTCGGCCATGGAATCCCATTCCATTAAGCTCCTGATGCACTGTTTTTGTGCTTACATTAATGCCAGATCGGAACCCTTCAGCTATGGAATCAGCAGAGCATTGGTAACTTTTACACACTATGCGCCTTAGCAGTCATTGAGCCCACTCTGTGATTTTATGTGGTCTTCAGCTTCGTGACTGAGCTGCTGTTGTTCCTAAATGCTTCCATTTTCTAATAATATCACATACAGTTGACCATGGAATATCCAGCAGGGATGAAATTCCATAAACCATCTTATTGCAATAGTGGCATCCTTTCACAGTACCATTTCTGAAGTCATTGAGTTCTTCGGAACAATCCATTTTGTATCACAAATATTTGCGAATGGAGACTGCATGGATACTTGCTTGATTTTATATACTGCTGGCAATGGGTCTGATTGAAACACCTCGATTCAATAAATAAGAGGTGTGGCCAGATACTTTTGTTCATGTAGTGTAGGTGGCGGGACTTTAAATGCAGAATTATAGATAAATCACGAGATCAGATCAGACATGCAAGGAAATATGTGGGCATCCTATGGAGTCATTAGACCTCAGCGCTCTGGAGTGCGCAGCATTGAAATGCATCGATGGCCAAGTGGTGCAGGGATTGGGACGGATAGATACTGGTTGGAGCACACCTCCAACCACACAACAATCCCTTCCAAGTTAATTTCATTCAGAAATAAATGCATCAACTATTCAAATTACTGTAATCTTGTGACTAAATGAATCTTAACAGCCCCACCAGTAATGTATATGTTACTTTATTTAATAAATTAATCTCCACTTGCCTTTTTACAAATGAGATTGTCTATTGTTGAACACCAACCCCACCAAAGTCTAGCGCTCTAGACTGTAACCTAGTCCGCCTATTGTATAATCTGGCCATGCGGTCAAATTTACTATATATTTTCTGTGATGATTCCTTGGAGAATAAATGGATGCATTTGTAAAATTACCATCAAGCCAAAGGTACGGAGTTTGCAGTTTATGCAAATTGTCAATTTATTTCTGTAAATGATTCCACATATTCACACACACGATGTGTGTTATGAAATTTACTTATATGATGCTAAAAGTAGGATGTTATAGACAAAAACATACATGCTTTTAAAGTTATTTTTTTTCTTCCATTATGCAAGTTGCACATGCTGGGGAGCCCAGAGAGGATAAATATGACCCCCTAGAGGAGGACACCCATGATGGTGCTGAAGGCATATGAGGATACCGAAAATCATGCGACTAACAGGACAGTGGCAATATGTTTATTTTGCACAAATTATTTTAGAAAATGAATGTGAACACCACTTATTTGCAAGAGAAACTGAATCACATAAGAAACACACATATACATATACATATACATAGTTCTTTTTTAATATTGACAGATGCTATTATAAATTATATGGAGTGAGTGACACCAGCCCTGTGGCACCTGCTGCCCCTCCTGCTTTGGGGGAGCTTGAGCAGGGAGAGCCAGATGCTGTTCCATCCCCTGCTCAGGTGACCCAGAGGCAGCTAAGGTCACTGCCGTGTTTGGTCATCACTATCATCCATCAGTCACACTAACCTTGGTGTGGATGCAAACCTTTGTGTTCAAAAAGAAACGTACTTCTGACTACCGCAGGACTTGAATCACCTTGTCTGCTTGGGAACACCATTACTGTACCTGGGCTATATTAGTCCATCCCTTCCCACCCCGTTACAGCCTTCAAATCTTAGGCAATCGTAGGTGTCATTTGCATTCGGACATGAATTGCATGTAATTGCATTCATTGATGTAAATCCTGCTCTGGCTCACGCGCAGAGCTATTTCATGCACATATAGGGCACGCAAATGGGTTTGCATCTGAAGATGAATTGGGCCTAGAATATGGATGAAGACATGAAGTTGAAACACAAACACCAGCATACCCTTCCAGTCGATGGATGCCAGTACATGCTGAAACATACAGTATACGTACACAATAGTTGTAGTTACAATATATAGGACATGGGTCCCTAAGAAACCTGCCCATTATACAAAACGGAAAAAAACGCTTGTGATTAGTTGAGTGTCTAACGATATTCCTGGTCAATTTATGACACCATCCCTTTGAGGAAGTTTGGAAGAGCAAGACCATGACTCCCTTAATACGGATTAGGAGCAGGAATGCACCTACTCTGCACCAAATTGCAAAAACTAGATTATTTAAAAGAGATGTTAGGGAGGACACATTTATAGTGGTGCGCCCTGCTTTGTGGAAGAACGCACAGCCCTTTTCTCCCTGTAAAGAGACTTGATTTGTCTTTTGCCTTAGATCTCAGCCCACAATTTTAATGGGTCGTATTTTGCGTCTTCCACTGCACCGGAAGGGTATTTACAGGTGCAATTTGCCCAATGTAAAAAAATAAATATTCAAGCACACAAAAGTTCCTCATATATTACACAGCCTCAGTGTTTCCTTGTTTTCATGATTGATACCATACATGATTTTAGAAGAAAAATGAAAAAGGTAAAATTAATAAAAGGGTTTTTTCCTAAAGTGGTAGTAAGTTGGATTGCACAGTGATGTTTCATTCTTTTCTGGATGTTTGCTCAAACCTGCAAATCTACCACAGATTGCTTTTGTGGAAGCATTTCTGTGAAATGGAACCTTAAAATGTGCTAGGTGGAAAAGTAGAACACTTGCACACATAAAGAAGTATTGTAGATCCACACTTTTTGCTGTATGTACATGGCAATTACTGTCTCTAGCCTGTTCCAACATAAAGAAAATGTTAAAGATTCCCTTCCAACAATCAATGCCATCTTATTCATAGGCTTAAAAATAGACAAAATGACACGTTCATAAGTGCATAGTATCACAAGCAGGATGGAAGCCATCTGTGCTTCTGCATTTTTCCTGATTTGTAAATGGCCACCGATAAGTCCTGTCCTCTTCACACTAAAGCTCATTTACAAAGTGCAGTTGAAATGCAGTTTAGTGAAATCATGTGTCTACCAGGGGTGGAATCGTCATAGAACCTACCAGGTCTCCAAATGTCTATTGGGGGGTACCTGACCAGGTGCAGGGGGGGTAATGTGGTAGTGGGTGGCTGGGTTCAGCCGCCTTCCTTAATGTGCCTGCAGATCTGATGATTCGTTCCTCCCGCCCTCCTCCCCCTATCTCTGTAACCTCCTCCCATCCAGCTAGAGGTCACATGGGAAATGCACTGCGCGACAGGTTCCCTCTCGTGTGTGCAGAGAGAGGAGTCTCCAGCAGCAGCAGCAGTAACAATGTAAGTGTGAGGGAAAGGAAGGGGTCTTCTATAATGTGTCAGGGAAAAGAGGAGGGACGGCTACAATGTGTGAGGGAAAGGAGGGGGCTGGCTATAATGTTTGAGGGAAAGGAGGGAGCTCCTATAATATGTAAGGGAAAGGAAGGGGGTTGCTATAATGTGTGAGGGAAAGGAGGGGGGCTGCTAGAATATGTAAGGTAAAGGAGGGGGCTACTATAATGTTTGAGGGAAAGGAGGGGGCTCTTATAATATGTGAGGGAAATGAGGGGGGCTGCTATAATGTGTGAGGAAAAGGAGATGGGCTGCTATAATGTGTGAAGGAAAGCAGGGGGTGTATCCAGCTATAATGTGTGAGGGAATGGGGGAAGTTTTAATATAATGTGTGACATCATCATCATCATTTATTTATATAGCAAAAAACATATTCCGTAGTGCTTAGTGCAGTGCCGTAACTAGACATTTTAGTGTCCTGGGCGAGACAGGGCACCGATGCCCCCCATCTAAGTGGGAGTGTCAATAGTCGAGTGGGCATTGGTCAACCTACTGTGGGGGCGTGGCTAGCGCTTTACAAGTTCTAGACCGCACTGAAACCCCCTCCCCATTCTTCACGGTCTGGCTTTGTAAGGATCTTTATGTAATAAGCCTCCATAGAATCAAAGTACTTTAAATGCAGCTGTCACATGCTAGCGGTATAAAAAATGAATTGGTTTTTGAAATAAAACTCACTGAAACAAATTAAAACATAAATGTAACGGTACCATCTGTATCACACTGCTAATTCATCCCACTGTGCCCTCCATCACAGTTTCTCCTTTATCACACCGTGCCATGGAGCCATCTTTATCACATTGTGCCCCCTTATCACCATCACACTAAATGAATAATAAATATATATATATATATATATATATATATATATATATATATATATATATATACACACATGTACACACGCAGACACATACAATATAAAGAGCCTCCTAGTGTCTGCCATACCATACAGAGAGCATTCCTGTGACCTTCATACCATACAGAGAGCATTCCTGTGACCTTCATACCATACAGAGAGCATTCCTGTGACCTCCATACCATACAGAGAGCATTCCTGTGACCTTCATACCATACAGAGAGGATTCCTGTGACCTTCATACCATACAGAGAGCATTCCTATGACCGCCATACTATACAGAGAGCATTCCTGTGACCTTCATACTATACAGAGAGCATCAGCTACATGGAATTAGGGGGTGGTCTATATAAGATATAAGGAAGACGAGGGATACCTGCAGTAGTGATGGAGAGGGTGCAGAGGTTACAGCTGTATTTCGGGGGTCCAGCCAGGAGTCAGAATTGACAGGTGTCAGGGATCAGACGGAAGGGAAACATATCTGGATAGAAACAGAGGGAACTGATATGCAGGGCAAGGAAAGGTCAATGATGATGGTTCTGTATGGTACAGTGCACCAAGAGGTGGGAGGGGCACTGGAGTCATAGTTATCAGGAGCAGAGGGGACAGGTCGGCACGTGAGAGGGCTGTCAGGAGGAGCTGGGGATGCTGGGAGGGGCAGTCCTGGAAGCAGAGAGCTGCTAACACACAGCATGTGATTTAACAGACCAGTGCTTAGGGAGTGAACAACTTACAGGGCTGACAAATCCCCCTCCCCCTCACTTACTTAAGGTCTGTTCTCAGCTCCCCGCAGTTTTGGCTCTTCTGCACTGACAACATGGTGACATCATCAGTGGTGCTGCAGTGACAGGGAGCCGGCTTTTTTTTTCATAGTTCTTTCATGGACCAGCCACCACACTAGCCCCTCCCTCATCTCGCGGCACCCGACCCCCCCTTCCCCGACTCGCGGCACCCCCCTTCCCCGTACGAGTCACGGGGGAAGGGGATGCCGCGAGTCGGGGGAGGGGGCCACAATTTTTTTATTTTTTTTTACTATGTGCCACAGAGGGGAAGGTAGCGGGCGGCTGCTGCGCCCCCTCGGGCTTGCGCCCTGGGCGACAGCACCGCCCGCACCACCCTAGTTACGGCTCTGGCTTAGTGACATGAGGGAAGGGAGGGGGGCTGTCTTAATAGTACATGGCTAGAAGATAAGCTATTAATTTATTAGTGAAGTTTAGGTGGGAGCTAATTATTTAATGTTGCTATTTTATTTGTTAGGTGATGAATGGGCAATTTAATTTATTGGTGGGCTATTTAATAGTGGGGCCTATTAAATTAAGATGGGGTGACAGAACCTTTAATTTAATGTTGGAGTGGCTTGTGGCTGTTAATTGAATGTATGGCTGAGTTTGGGAAGGAATGCTATTTATTAAATGTGAATATGAATTATTTAATGCCAGGGATGGTTGTGGAAAATGGTAATATCAAAAGTAAATGTTATTAATTTTTTGCTGGGGTTGGTTGGAGGGAAATAGGTCTATTTATCAAATGTGAGTACTATTATTTTTTTACATTTCCTTTTTTTTTGTGAAAATTTGTTTACTGAGTGTTGTCATTAGAGATGGTCACTGACCCCCGTGTTTTGGTTTTGTATTCGGTTTTAGATCTGAATTACCATCGTGTTTTTGTTTTGGATTTGGCCTGCTTCTTTTTGGGAAATTAAAATTTTTACAAGCAGCAGCAGCTTGAGAAAGTAAAGGAGGACATGTCGTCAAGCCGAGGCCCAGTTCAGCAGCCAACTTGCTGAGCAATAGCTCCTTGCAGAAGTTCACATCTGGCTTATTTACAAGTTAAGACTCAATGTAGGTCTTACACCTTGGATCAAGCACAGTGGCCAAAACGTACTGATCCGAGTTCAAGATCTTAATAACTCAAGGATCATTGTGAAGCGAATTAAGTACTTGATCGACAAGGCCAACATACTTTGCTGAATTGCTTGCTTTCAGCTCCTCCTTCATTTTCTCAAGCTGCTTTTCCAATAGTCTAATTAAAGGAATGACTTGGCTCAAACTAGCAGAGTCTGCACTCACCTCACACGTCACAACTTCAAATGGTTTCAGCATCTTGCACAGCACTAAAAGGATTCCCCACTGTGCAAGAGGGAAATACAACCCCCCTCCTTTCCCAATGTCATAGCTTGTGCAATATGCTTGGATGGCTTTGCGCTGTTCCTCCATCCTCTGAAGCATGTACAGGGTGGAATTCCATCTAGTTACCACCTCTTGCTTAAGTTGGTGGCAGGGCAAGTTAAACTGCTGTTGGAGCTGCTGTAATCTCCTACATGCTGTGGCTGAATGCCTGAAATGGCCTGAAATTTTACAGGCCACCGAAAGCATCTCCTGCACCTCACGGTTATTTCGTAGGAAGCTCTGCTCCACCAAGTTGATGGTGTGAGCAAAACAGGGAATGTGTTGGAAATCACCCAGCTGTAATGCTCGCACTATATTGTTGGCGTTATCATAAATGACATACCCTGGGTATAGTCCAAGTGGTTGTTATGCACGTTTTGTCGCTATCCAATAACGATTGTCGAATCTCAATTTGTGTTTTCAACGCACAAATATTTATTTTCAAAATGTAGCAGAATAATTCAAGCGAAATAATAATAACTACAGCCGTTACTTATCGCAGGCGCTCTGGATCCAGTGAACAATCATTCAGGTCTGAAGTCTGTGGTCTATATGACTGAACACTAGATGAATGCTACTGCTTATATGCAAACAGAAATACAGTAAAACAATGCAGATGGTATGGCTTGCTTCTATTGGTCCAAGCTTCAGGAAGGTCCAGGGGGTTGCAGATCATAGGCTAGTTCAAACTAAAGGTGGGGGTCACCTCTCCAGGGGATGTGCGCCTTTGTTCCCGCCAAGACTCCAGTTACAACTAGTCTATTAGCATTTTATAGTCAGCATCATATTAAAGGTTTATTCCCTAACATCAATAACTATGCAACTATGAGTATGCAATGTGCGATCTCTTTGCCGAATGCACCGGACAGCTGCTGATGTAAAGGGGATTAATATGATATCAGACATGACACATTTCCTTTAACCTGAGCCATATGTATCACTAATATGCATATAACTTATGATATTACACATAAACACTACTATATTTAGACATAAATAACTATGTGTTGCAACTACGATTAATGTGTACTATTCACAACTGTGTGTGTTTGTGCGAATGTATAGAAAAGAGTAGAAAACTGTTATTGCCACGTGTTGCGGCTGGATACGACCTTCCACGCCGTAGCGTGCTTTACGCATAATGTCAGACAAAGACAATCAAGTTTGCTCAATATTAATTGAAATGACTTTATCCAATTAGCTGACTTCGACATGGTATAAGCCATGTATCAATCACATCTCTCAGTTTGCGTAACAAATTGTCAGCTGTATGCCTGTTAGTGAAGCTGGTGATACAAAGAGTGGCCTGCCTGTGACAAATGTTACATAGTAGTGTAAATGCTGCTGCTGTTCCTGCTGGTGAAGGTGAATGACCAACCCAGTGGGCTGTCACAGTCATATAGTCTTTGGTTTGGCCACTTCCACTTGTCCACACAATTTCTACATTTTTACACACTTTTTGGTATAGTTGTGGAATTGCTTTACGGGAGAAATGGTGTCGCGATGGAATTCTGTAATGCGGACACAAAACCTCAATTAACTGTGAAAAAACCAGCTGCATTTATTGTGAAGATTGGACGCAGATCTAACACTAACATTGCAGCCATGGCATCTGTGATTCGCTTGGTGACTGGGGGACTGCTGTCATATTTGCTTCCCCTAGCAAATGATTGTTTCACAGTTAATTGCTGAAATGTAGGACTGCTCATTTTCTTGACCTGCCTCTGGGCTGACAATTCACCCCCAGCAGCAGCAACAGCAGCAGCAGCAGTGCGACTAACGCTTTCTTCAGAGGAATCAATAATAGTGCAGGAGTCATCCAGCCTTAAGTGGGATGCCGGGCTAACTCCGAGCGCTACTGAGGATATTGATGAGGATGGTGTGGTGGGTGTATTGTGTAGCCGTCGGGATGTCGGTGAGCGGAGGGTCTTAGCTGATGATGGAGTGCTTGTATTTTTTTCGAAGAACTTTCAGCTTTTCCCAACACTTTGCCATGAACTCTCGTTAAATCGCGTAACATAGACGAGGTTCCAAGATGGTTAAGGTGCCTCCCTCGACTGACTGTGGCTTGACATACACTACAAATGGCTATACAACTGTTGTCTGGATTTGGGTAGAAATAATTCCACACATAAGAAGTGGATTTTTTGGTTTTTTTGCCCAGGCATGACAATGGCCTTTTTCTTGTCCCATGCCAGAACTGCGGCCACTGGTGCAGGACTTACACAAACAACCTCATCCTCATCAACATCCTCATTAGCGCCCTCGTCGCCTGCACAAATCTCCCCATCATCCTCTTCTAATTCCAAAGTGGCATCCTCAATTTGTGTATCACCGGCTACACTCAGGCTATTAAGGCTCACATCAACAGAATGCTCACGATTAGACATCCCACTGTTGGATGGACTCTCCACAGGGATTGGTGTCATTTGTGAATCAGAGCAAACATTATCCTCTAATGCCTTACTGTTATCTTGCAGCTCGGCTTTGACGCGTAACAGTAGTTGTGCACCAATTGTAGGCTCGGTAACTTTTTGGGATCTGCCACTAATAGCCAAAGGTGAAGGCCTCATTCTCTCTTTGCCACTGCGTGTGTAGAATGGCATGTTGGCAATTTTTTTTTTATCGGCACTTAACTTTTCCTCAGTAACACTTCTTTTTCGCTTCAACACAGTAAAAAAAAAATTTGTTTTTTGTTTTTTTAACTGATTTCTAAACACTTTGTAGTTTGACATCGCCTTGCCCAGATGACGTACTGGGAACACTAACATCAGGACTGGTGACAGAAACTGGTTGCTCATTCTGCTCATATGTGGACTGCTTTGAATCTATTCTGAGCCCAAAGGACTTGTAGTGCTAAAAATTATTTGGTAGATACTGCTGACAGATAGAAATTTTGACAGCCAGAAATATTTATGCACAATTATGGGGGACACCCCAAAAGCACTGGGGAGTGCTAAAAATTATTTGGTAGATACTGCTGACAGATAGTAATTTTGACAGCCAGAAATATTTAGGCAAATTAATGGGGGACACCCAAAAAGCACTTTGAGTGCCAAATATTGAAAAAGAAAAAAAAAACCTCTATCCTCCTCTCTTCTCTAGTGATTTTTGTTAGCACAATTGGAATCAGAATATTGTATTCTCTGTCCCTCCTCTAATCAGCCTGTGACTACACCCTGCTCTCTCCCTCTGTCAAATGGCGATGGATTGCTGTGGAGGTGTATATTTATAATCTTCAAGTATCGCGAGAACCGAGCCCCGACGACGTCACAATGACGTTCGGCCTCAATTTGGATTCCGAGCGGGCGGGAGAGTACCGAGCTACTCGGCTCGGTACTCGGATACCCAAAGTTCGGGTGGGTTCGGTTCTCGGGGAACCGAGCCCGCCCATCACTGGTTGTCATAAAAAAGAAGGCGGGATGAGGGAAGGGACACAGAAATAGAAGGAAAGGTAGGGAAGGGTGTACAGAGTCCAATCGGGACCAAAGACAATCTAATAATAAATTAATAATATTATTATTATTATTATTATTATTATTATTATTATATAGTGAGTACTACTACTATATAATGAGTACTATTATTTTAATGTTGGGGCTGGAGCGAGGCCTTATTATTAAACATGGCTGCTATTGATTTAATGCAGGGGCTGGTTGGCATTTCATGTACCCCTTTTTTTTATCAAATAGGGCTTTCAGCATTTCAGAATCCAGACAAGCAGCAACTGATCCAAAGAAACCAGCAGCTACAGGTGGCGAAAATGGCAAAAACAGGTAGGAGAGAGCAGGACCGTCTGCCAACTATCCTGAATCTTGTAGGGTAGTATCGAATTTGGGTGACTGTCTCACTTAGGATTTGGTCTGCCTGCAAGGACAGTTGAGAGGTATGTCCCGTTTCATACTGTACTGCTCGTGAAGGCAGAGCTGCGTGTATCTAACAGTAGTGCACACAGTTTTGACTGTATTTGTCTAAAATGTGACTAAAATGATAACCCCCGGTTTTAAATGCCCTGGGGCCCCCAGAGCCTTATTCCAGCTCTGGTGATACTTTAGTGGTTCTTGCATTGATTCCATTGCCTGCTTTCTACCTTGCACTGGTCCCATTCTCAGATCACTTTGTTGGACAAATGGCCAGCCCTCAATGCATTGACAATATAATTAATCCTTCCTCCTTTGCACTTACTAGATCATCAGCAAACCCTTGGAATAGCTTACCCTTTCACCTATGCCATTGTCTGCCAACCCTCCCTGCATTGTTAGTAATTCAAACCACTCCCAATCTCTGGGGTCATTTAGGCCACATACACAATTGTTAAAAAAGAAGTGTTTTCTTGCAGATGCTTAAAGCATTTCATCTTTCTTGTGATCGCACCCGGACAGCCATTTATTATAAGGATTATTTTTAATGCATTTTTTGAAACACACAGTACACCTATCCGATGACCCTATCATGGTTAATTTAAGACATAAATGTGGCTAAACCAAGTAATATTTTAAAAGTTGACATTCATGAAGTGCAAGATCATTAAGTGGTATTAGCATGTGTCTGAAATGACACCAAGCTCATATTCAGATGGATCTGATAACCTGAAAAATTAGTAGAAGATTGATTTTCCAGGGTCAGTTTCATGGACCAGAATGTGAGTGGGCAAATGGGTGTGAATCTTGAAAAAGGACAAAAAGGTGCAAATAAAAAAAACTATGTATGTCCGCATTTTGTGAGGTACATAAATGAGGATTACCATACCACCCAACTTGCAAGTCCCAGGCACCATGCAACAGGGGCATGGCCACGCCCCCCAGAGGGCTGCCTAGTGATGGAAAAAGCTAGGCTGTCTATTAGATATCTCCCTTACCCCTGACATTGCCACCAGTGGGGTAAACATATCTCCGGGCAGGACAGAGCCCTAAATTCGGGTCTATCTTGCCAAAAACGGAACGGTCAGGAGGTATGACATTACTGAGATTGAAATCAGTTCGTAGGTGTTTTTTTAATTTGTGTGAAATTGGATATAAAAGACAGTACTAAACTATTTTTTTTTTAAAAAAAAATAACTGGTCCTTAACAAGTGTCCTCACTGGGAATACATTCCAGCAAAACAACACATAAGTATGTAAATCACTTCACCAGCATTTATATTGTATATTGTATATTAGAGAATAATACTCTTTTGTATTAAGGATCTACTGTATGATAATTGGTTGCTGTATCCATAGTACTATACAGCTAAACTTTACAACTTTAAAGGTTCAGTTTGAAATCGTAGGAGTATAAAATGAAATAAATGTTTCCTTCATCTCCTTTGTACTGTGTGTCCGTTAGCTGGTTTTAGAGCACTGTGTGAAGGGAGTCCCCAGTGCCATCTTGAGGCTTCTTTGATAACAGGCAAATATATCTCACTTTGAGATTCATAAATTATAAAAGATCCCTTGGTCCATGAATCTTCCAAAAGTTAAAGATTTGTAAAAAGTGAAAACAAAAAAAGTTTCACTTTTATTGCTATAGGTTGCAATTTAACTAAGCAATTACAATTACCTATAGCTTACTGTGGCATGTATAGTGCCAAAATGTTTTTTAAAGTAAAATACTTTACAGTAACATATGTGCTGTAAAAGTTTATTCTACAAAAGTAATTTTTTATTGGCAGGCCATTTATGAAAACAGAAATTTTGTCAACACAACACTTTCTTTTTGCAGTGAAATTGTGTATCTGTTTTATGAAGAAGTATGGCAAAATTGAGATGAGCCTTTATTTTCTCAAAATGATGCACTACCCTGAAAGACATGGGCAGATCGGTGCTTTCTCATGCTATCCCTGGCCAGAAGATCTAATATGTTCCTTGCAATTTAGAGGGGCAGTGGTGTAATGATCTGTGGAGTGGGGGCATAATAATATAGATTATCAATTTAATCGCCCTGCTGCAATGAGAACCTGGCTGTTTTATGTTTAATTGGCCTCATGACACATTACAGGTGTTCTTGTAATAAATTGGCCCCCAACCTAGAAATGGGACTCTAACCAGTCCTACCTGACTTAATTGTAGGGCTAACGTTTAATAAGATGTCCCCCTGCCTTTGGGGGTTGTCTTACTGGCCCCATGAGGAGAGGTATTGGGCTGGGGAAATATACCCCTAACCGCATCCTTGTAGCCAAGTGGCTATTGAGTTTGCATGGAAATCTGGCTCATAAAAATTGCAGGAATTGTATTTTAAAATCTTATTTTTGAACACAAATTCTAGAATAGAAAAAGATGTATCAATGATCATGAACACTGAACAATTATACATTCTAAATGAGCTTTTATATCATTAAAATATATTTTAAACATTTATTGGTTTTGAAAAAGCCAGGGCCCAATTGAGGGTCAAGACCACCCTAGGCTAATACACTGATAGCACTCCCCTGTCTTAATTTAATATCCAGCTTTAGTCATCCCTCTCCCACCAATGCTTATGTTACTGTGTTTTCAAAACGGATTTCCACTTGACTTTTTAATAGGGTCATGGCAATCTTTGTCATTCATTTAGTTTTCAATAATATCAGAAATGTATAGCAGAACAAAGGCATGAGTGAGCACAAATGAAGGTGAGGATGTGGAAAGGGCTGTCATGCCTGTGCCTGACGCCATCCTTGTCTCTTATTAGCCTTAATGCCATCGGAATATGTTAAAATTAAAACCTTATTACATTTTTCTTTCATGTTTTCTTTTTACTTTATAGAACAACTATTCTCTTATTCTCTTATATTTTAAAATCAATTTTAGTTTTTTGGTTTGTACCGCTCCCTGACACTATTTTGGACCCTCCAAAATTTTGCGCCTCCCAAACTTTGCTGCCTATTAGATATTTAAATAGCCTATTAGATAATCAAATAGAAATACAAGAATGTAAATGGATATGTTGAGAATCACACTATTGCCATTTTATTACAAATAATCCCATGAATCAAACCATGGAATCTTAACTCTTCACGTCACTTTGCAGTTCTGTCTGCTAACTATTTGTCACCCATAAATCACCAAGAATGATAATTCTCCATGTAGTAGCATATGAAATAATGTACTAATATATAGGTATGTCAAAACAAAGTTTGAAATCACTATAGTCAAGTTGAATTCTTAGTCCAGAGTGGTAGCTGATTTGGGACAAAACGAGTTTGATAACACTTTAACCAGCCTGTTCCTCGTTTCTCATAAAATGTGGAGTATAACATGTACATTTTATAGACATGTTTTTGTTCCCCAGCTCACTAGAGTACAACTACAGTGTGTAATTATATGTAGATAAGTGGATATTGTAGGCATGCCTATATAAAAATTTCTTCATTCCATGTTACCCATTGTAAAAATGTGTTTGTTCTTATTGCAGTGATGATGTTATGCATTGTTCTCAAATTGAAGCCAAGTGGGTTATGGGTAAGGATTGGGTGGGATCCAGTTGCAGGATACAGGTAAAGGGGCTTTAGCTATATTCATTCTCCCCCTCTTTTCTCTACAGGATGCATGGAGCAGCTGGGGACCCTATGACATTACAAAGTAGTGTGAGGGGTTAATCTCATGAAGGGCTGAGTACTATCCTAAATCTGAAGGTGGGGCAGGACAATTACTATCCATTGTCCCCCACAGGACTAGTCCAGATTTGTCTGGAACCCAGCAAGGAGTCACTGTGGAATTACAGCTAATCTCCACTCCCCCTCTAAACCCCTAGACCAGCACCCACCAATGTTCAAGAAGGAGAGAGCCAGGGTTGTGCCCAGGGAGGGAAAAACACAGTGGTAATTTGACCCTAGATATAAGGAGCCACTCCAGGGGAAGGGGGGAGTTTTGTGGAATGTTCATTCTGAGGATTGATTCCTGGAAGGTGCAAGGTGGCTGGTGTTGATTTGCCAGTGGACTACATCTGTAGCTGAGAGAAATCCATGGGTTTTGGATTCTGTAAGTCAGGACAGCCAGGTGACTGGAACTCTTTAAGCTAGAGGGTTAAGGGTCAGATGATGTGGTAAGCACAGGGTTATCCTCCAACCTCTTTTAAAGGATCAGGAGAATCCCATCAATACCTTTAGTGTCTATAGGAAATGGATGCTCACTTTAGGTCCCCACATGCCACTCTGGGATTAAATGCAATGTCTGCAACAGAGTTTTGAAGAAGCAGAGGACGAAGTATGGCAACAAGGACTTATTGACACTGAAGTGTTGCAGGATCAGTGTTATCGAATGAATACTGAAAATGCCAATTACAATCTCTTTTGTCATATCCTAAAAAAGGGGCTGCTCAGTCTGGTAATCAGGGGGAGGCCAACCAAAGAACAGAAACACTGTGAGGCATTAGTTTAAAGCCCCACAAGGATTTATGCTACCTCTTTCCTTTTGCTGAATTGGAGGACAGTGATTTACCGATTGCATATGATATTCTAGTGATCATTTTTATTACAATAAATGTATTGCTTTACTTTCTAACTGCATATGCCTGAGTGACTATAAAAACTTTAGAAGGTACTGGGTAGTCTTCCCTTGCATAGTAAGGCACCCCTGGGCGGCCAGCCAGTTTGAAGTTGGTAGAATTGGGCCAGCTAAACCTGGTATCTTCACAAGGTGAACACCACATCTTGGATGGTAAATTGATTACTGATTAATTTTTACCAAAATTGGTAATATTAGTTTAGTGTCACATTACTGTATCTTATTATGGGGTAACTATCTTCCTTGAGCTGTAATACAAGGTTGATCAGATGCATTTCAATCCAAAATATGCAGTAAATAATATCAGTAATCCATTCAATTATATTTCGATTATAGGATAAAAATAAAGAATTTCAATTAAGTAAATCATGCAATTACCTCTGTTATATGTTCCCTATAGAACTAATTTATGGATTTACTAGCACCTTCCCTGACTAGAATTCCCATTCCCCTTATCTCTATTTGTCTGAAACAGACTTAAAAAAAACGGATGTTGCTTCTAAGAATTTCTTTTCTACTGAAAATAAGAATTGTATTGTGTATATTGCATAGCTGTGGTGTTTACTTTCATTGATTATGATTTAAGGAATAGCTAGGATGCAACTCTTCATAATATATCAATCACAGTGAACAGGAAAAATCAGATAACACTTTATCTTTAAGCTGCAGGCTCTCTGTGTATTGAAAAGAAGCCATCACATTTATGCAAATGAAAGCAACAGACTTTTAAAAAGAAACATAGTAAGTAAAGTTACACAATATTCATCCAACATAACAATATAAAAGAGGTTTAGGAATGTGCAAAATGACAGATGTGAAGTACAAATGCCATTTTTTTTTTATATTATGTAGTTATTGTGCCAATTTTTAAAAGTAAGTACATGGCTAGGGGTATCAGATGGCAAAATATTGCTCCTTCTGCTGGATTTTGCATGTTTTGGGGCATTCTCCTTGTCAAAAATTCAAGTAGCCACATGCCTATGACAGCCAAATAGGCACATTTGCATAAACAAATATATTTTGCTCATTTTTATCTGGTTCTCAAATGGGCTGGAGTTAGGTCTCTTTAAATGAAATATGGAGAAAAATGTCCTTATAATTATCCTTTTAAATGCAGTTCTAGGATTGCATAAATATTTGTGATGGGACTTCTTTATAATAAATTCCATTAGCACTGTATTATGATTCTTAGTGCATAATTATGTTATTGCACGAATGAATGACTGAATAAACCTTGATGAGAGTTTGCATGTTTAAGCCAGCATATGCTACCTATTTCCTACTTACTTGTTAGATAGTGGTATCTTACAAACAATAAAAAGCCAGAAAGGGTATTTAATAGAGATGTTCGGGCTCGGTTTTCTGAAAACCGAACCCACCCGAATTTAGGGGATCCAAGTAGGCTTGTGAGCCGGCTCGGTACTTTCGCGTGTCCTTGGATCTGAATCAAGGCAAAACTTCATTGTCGCGTTGTCAGGTCTCACATGTTTTAGATTACATATCTCCCTCCCTAGGAGATCCAGCGCCATTGCTCACACAGAAACAGGGCTAGCAGTGTTCTTGTCACTCTCCAGTCTCCAGTGACATTGCTCAGTGCCATTGCTCATACAGAAACAGGAGGGGTAGCACTGTTCTTGTCACTTGACAAAAAATGACTGGAAATTAATGTTATTGAGTGTGAGGTAACCGGGTTTAACGTAACGTAACATAATACATTTATTTAACAAAATGGTAGCACAAAACAGCAATAAACGTATTTAAATAATAACTTGCAACAAATAACACTACAGTCTGGCACAGACAACATACAGGGTATAATGAAAACACCTCACCAGTATCCTTTTCACTTTCAGGGACTGCTGTCTATCAAAGAGCATCAAAGATTTGAAGGCTGTGGGAGAGTCTGATTGAGCGTGGTAGGGAATTCCATAAGTGGGGAGCAGCAAGGGAGAAGTCTTGAAGGCGGGACTGAGAGGTGGTTATCAGAGACGAGACAAGGCGCAGATCAGAGGTAATACCGCTGACATCCTGTTTGAAAAACTAAGGGATGTCATTGCAACATGGCTTATCCTGCTTGGACTCTCCTGAGGATATGTTGGAGCATTACAGCGGGGGGGAATTCCATCACATTCCCTGTTTTGCTCACACAATCAACTTGGTGGTACAGAACTTTATAAAAAAAAATGACAATGACACGCAGGCGATGCTGTCTGTGTCCTGAAATATTTAAGATCATTTTAGGGATTCTGCAACAGCATGTAGGAGTATGCAGCAGCAGTGGAGAATTCTTTCCGTGTTGTGCAAGGTGCTGAAACCACTCAAAGTAGTTACCTGTGAAGAGAGTGCAGACATTGTAAGCTTGAGTCTTTTTAGACTTTTTGAAAAGCTGCAACAGAAATTGAAGGAGGAAATAAAACAAAGCAATTCTGCTAATTATGTTGGAATTGTAGATTAAATACTTTATTCGCTTCACCAGGATCCAAAAGTTATCAACATCTTGAAATTGGATCATTATAAATTGGTAACTGTGCATGATCCTAGGTTTAAGAGCTTTGTCTTTCCTTTCTTACCAACTGACCCAGATCTCAAGAGATGCAATAAGCTCCTGATCAGCAAGCTGACAGCTCAAGTGGTACATGACAAAATAACATCTCCTCCTTCAGTTTCATTGGAAATTGCTGCTAGGAAAAAACTTAGATTTCCCAAGACACCCAGTGTTCATGCAGATGAGTCTGCACAACATTTTGAAAATTGGTCTGGTCTGAGAGAATTGCCCAAAAATCGTGACAGCTCTTCTATAAAATGAACTACAAATTCAATGAGGAAGACCATTACCGGCAATTACATCAAAGTACACACTTCTGTGATGATGGATTCCAGCAAGGATGAATTAGTATTGTTTGAGGATGATGTACACACTGATGAGGGTGAATATGATGACAGTGTGGATTGCAAGTGCTGAGATCTAGCTGAGAGAAGGGAGCTAGCTGATGCTGGTATGCTTGATAATATTTTGGGTAGAATGGCATGTTGGCAATTTTATTATTTTCTACAGTAAACTTTCACCTTTATTAGAGGGGTGTTTTTTTCTTTAAAAAGGTACAAGCTTTTTATTTACATTTTTGTTTCCCTGACTTAAAACCACTATGCACTTGAACATAGACTTTAGTACATGAGGTAGAGGGATTAGTATCATAATGACTCAGTCTGGAGAATGACAAGAACAATACCACCCCTCCTATTTCTGTATGAGCTACAGCACAGTAGAATGTCACTGGAGACTTTTAAGAACACTGGCAGCCCTATTATTACAATTTCTGTTTCAGCACTGAACCCTGCCACCTCTCCTGTTTCTGAGTGAGCTAAGGTACAGTAAAATGTTATTGCAGATTTAGACCAAGACTGTCAGTCCTATTATTTCTATTTCAGCAATGACAATTAGCAATGGAGCTCTCCTCATTGTGTTTTACCTATATAACACCGTACAATTTGACTGCAAATTCAGAAGACCAAGCCTTCCAGCCCTAGTATTTGGATTTCAGCAATGACAATTAGCAATGGAGCTCTCCTCTTTGTGTGTAACCTATATAACACAGAGCAATTTGACTGCAAGTTCAGAAGACCAAGCCTGCCAGCCCTAGTATTTGTATTTTAGCAATGAAAATTAGCAATGGAGCTCTCCTCTTTGTGTGTAACCTATATAACACTGTACAATTTAACTGCAGATTTCCACCAAGCCTGTCAGCCCTAGTATTTGTATTGGCAGCATGGTGGCTAAGTGGTTAGCACTTCTGCCTTACAGCACTGGGGTCATGAGTTCAATCCTTGACCATGGCCATATCTGTGAGGAGTTTGTATGGGTTTCCTCCGGGTGCTCCGGTTTAATCCCACACTCCAAAAAATATACTGGTAGGTTAATTGGCTGCTAACAAATTGACCCAAGTCTGTGTGTCTGTCTGTGTGTGTGTGTAAGGGAATTTAGACTGTAAGCCCCAATAGGGCAGGGACTGATGTGAGTGAGTTCTCTGTACAGCGCTGCGGAATTAGTGGCACTATATATATAAATGATGATGATGATGATTTCAGCAATGACAATTAGCAATGGAGCTCTCCTCTTTGTGTGTTACCTATATAACACTGTACGTTACGGGACTGCAGATTTAGAAGACCAAGCCTGCCAGACCTATTAATTCTATTTCAGCAATGACAATTAGCAATGGAGCAATGGAGCTCTCCTAAATGCCAATATAGACTTTGAAGAACACTGCTACACCTTCCTCTTTCTATTCTTCCTATGACGCTGCCAAACTGCTCTACAGACTGCCAAGAACTGTGCTACCCCTTCCTTGTCCCTCTGTGAAATGGCGCTGGATCGCCGTGGAGTGTGGTACTTATAGAATCCAAAAATCACGAGATCTGAGATCCGACGAAGTAACAATGACGTTTTGCCTCGTTTTCAATTCCAAGGGCACGTTAAAGTACCGAGCCGGCTTGGCTTGGTAATCGGATCTGCTAAGTTTGGGTGTGTTCGGTTCTCGGGGAATCGAACCTGAGCATCTCTATTAGAGATGCCGTATGTGGTGAAACAGGGAATAATACCATTGTTACATCTATGTTATTGCAAGCATCTGTTGAATTCATTCAAACTAAATTAATCAAATAAATGTAAATAGTCCATTGCAACTGGTAGATGTTGTAGCATAAAGAAGTTGACTGTTTACAATTTCAGTTACAGCAAATAGTACAGTACACAGCATAGTTTCAATACTACCTGCAAATCCACGATTTCTTGGGAGAGAGAGCTCTCTGCTTGGTGTAGGCCAATTTATAACTTTTAACAAAGCTGGGTGTGTCTAAACAAAATGATGTTATCACAAAGGTCACATGAACAGTTTAAAAGAGATTAGTGAACCATCATTGTTTCACGGATCTTCTTTCTTGTGCAACAGATATATTTTGAAGTCAAATAGTTCCTAACATTGTCATAGTAGTTTATAAGCGATTCCTAAATAAACCATATATAGTGTATATTGCCAATAATGTTTTGCAACATTAATAATATTCAGTAAAATAGATGATGATTGAGTATTTAATCCCCCCAAATGTAATGCTGGGTTTATACCTAAGCAATCTTACTTCAGATGCAATTCCTCTAACAATATCACCAACAATTGAAGGGAGGTAGTCAATCTGTCGACACTGAACCTATCACCAAAAATGTCTTTTATGTTCAAGCTGCCAGATCAAGTGATATAAATCATGGAGAGACATGGATTGCAGATGAAGAACCTGCATGTTAGTGAGTATTACAGGGGTGGGATTTTTTTTCTTTCAAAACAAAATCATTTTTAAAGTGTGTTTTTTTTATATTTTGACTTGGTGCACTACAGGTGTCAGTGGGTCCTGGGAGTCAGGGCATGCTGGCACGTGCAATTCCCTATGTGCCTGCATGCCCTGGCAAGCATGGGTATGCTGATGCTTGAATTACCATAAGCACCAGCATGCCCAAACTGTTAATGACAGCCTGGGCTTGCTGGGACCTGTAGTGCACTAAGCCATAAAGGTGTGTTTACTATCAAATACTTTTTCTCTACCCCACACCCTCTGCCCAGGGGGTGTGGAAAGAGCACTAATGCTTTCAGCACGAGGCAACCTTCAGAGGATGTCCGCTTTTTATTTTGCTGATCCCATCTCCCTAGGGAATGTACTGTACTGACCAGCCTGGAGTTGATTGTTATTATGGCTAAGGGACTTCAAGCTGTAGGTTCCTCTGCTGTAGTGCAACCAGAGAATAGTATTAGTGAAATCAGGCCCCCATGCTTCCCTCTGATTTTGCTAGGACCAGCCCAGCAGGAGTGTTAGAAGGATACACTGGATGATTTTTTTTTATAGGACCTGTCATAGCCTAGTGCTGGTAGCTGCTTTTGTGGGGGGATTCCAGTGCTATTTTCCCACTTAGCATTGCCGCAACTAACACAATATATGAACTCTGCTGATTTTGCTTTTGTTTTGGGGGGCATTCCCTACATTTAAACACCAGTCATCATGATCAAGATGAAGTCTCAACAGAATGATGATACATCTAATAATGTAACAGCATGTTTAGGCATTGACACGCTTTTAACATGCTATCCTAAGTCGCACATATCTTACAAATATAGACAAAATTGAGGTTTTTTTGGTGAACACATTTTACATCTGCATTATTTGAGGCAAATGCATTAATGCTATGCATCAACCCATATGTGGATAATGCTGGGACACTATGTGAGATCAGGGCTGGATTAACCCTAGAGCTAACTGGGCTACAGCCCAGGGTCCTTGGGCATCCAGGGGGCCCTTGAAAGTGCTCAGCAGCATTATTGATCAGTCGGGGGCGGGGGCGCCCCCGGCGCGATCAATGCTGCTGAGCACTTTCACTGCTGTCCTTCTCCGGCGTGCTGTAATCTCCTTACTGAGGAGATCTCGTGAGTCTCACTCTCACGAGATCTCCTCAGTAAAGAGCGTACAGTGCGCCAGGAAGGACTGCAATGCCAGGAGAAGGAGGTAAGTGCCTTGGGGGCGGCTTGGCTCACCGGGGCGGAATGGCGGCTCGGATTACGGGGACGACGACGACCCTCACGGGGGAATGGAGGCCCCCTTAGCCCAGGGGCCTCCATTCCCTTAATCCGGCCCTGTGTGAAATGCATATACAGGAGACTTGTGATTTAGATATACATATAGCAGCATGGAGATTGTTTGTTGGGGGTTGATTGTTAGATATACATATAGCATGTGGTTTTTTTGTGATCTACTTGAGAATATATAGGAGCTTGTAACACATATGGAGTTTGTGACTGCACGCATAATAATAGGTTAATTGTAGTAATGCTGTGCTGTGGTTATCTCTTCCTATTGTACACTATAAATGTATAGCAGCATCTGTGTGTAATTGACTGAAAGAAAATTATACGTATTGTGTGTATGATTATAGAAAAGGAATAGTATTTCTTGGCTCAACTGAAAACTACCTTTATTAGTGCGTAATTAAAGAGATGAATGAGATAAGTTATTAAGTGATCATGAATGTATTTGCCTCAATATTTGCTACTCTTGAATATTAGCATATCCTTTGACAGCATTCATGGTCAGAATTGAACCCCAGACTTTAGTGTTCTGAGACGGTATGCAAGTCATGTGCCACTAATACAGTCACAAATGGAGTAAACATACTCCACAGCTTCACAAAATGATAGAGAAAATATTGGGGGTCGATACCGACTTTTATTAATTTGTCAATTTAAGTTGAGGTTTTCCTCCCTTTGTGATGGACTGTACCAAAGGAGTATTTTGAAACAGAACTCTTTCATTTAAGCAAGTTACATTTACAAAACCAACTTTGCAAAATTCAACTCCTATGGACCAAGACACAGTGTGGGACCACAGGAAGGATAAGTAATCCATTTGTGTTGTATAATGTGTTGCCACTAGAGATATATGAAGCTGAGATTTCATGTAAAATTGCCAGACTTGTGTTTCTGTCAAAATCGCTATTTCCAAAATCGATAGAGATCAAGCTCCTGACTGTTTGCCACTCTACCTATACAAGTCTCAAATGTATGAAGCTGTGATTAAGCAAACTCTCCTGAGTTTGCTTTAAAAATCACTACAAACAACACTGCAACCTAGCAGAGTGTTTAGTAAACACATCACTGTTACACTGTTCTCCCTATACTGCCGGAGGTCAGGCAGCTGTCAAATGTTTAAAAATAGATATAAGTTTTAAAAACAAAAAGCTTTAGGTCCCCCCGCCCGGTCACTATTAACCCTAGTGCTGCCAGCCTACTGCTGGTTACGTGAAAATCGGGGAAAAAATTTGCGTGGGGTCCCCCCCACCCGATTTTCACATAACCAGCACTAGGTAAACCATACAAAATGAAAGAACCCAAAGGTCATACTTTGCGCCAGTACCTTCTGTCTACTAGGTAAACCAGCCTGGGATGGGTGGCACTATACCAGGGGGACACGCGGCAGGGGTCCCTCTGCCATAATGACAAACCAACCCCAGGCTGTTCAGTGCGGGACTGGATTCCCTAGGGAGTGGGGTCCGACGAAAAAAAACGAGTGGGACCCCCCACTAGGGACACACAGCTCAGTGCTAAATGCCCTAGGGCTCTTCCTACACCCCTGGGCAGTTGGTGTAGGGTAATAAATGGTGATTTAATAGTTAAAAAAACAAACAGACGCCATTTTGTTTTGTGGAACTACAAGTCCCAGCCAGCCCGGGCTGTCATAAACAGTGTGGGCATGCTGATACTTGTATAACTACATGCACCAGCATACCCATGGCAGCCAGGGCATACTGGCACTTGGAGAAACACAAGTACCAACATTCCCTGACACCCACGGCTGGCTGGGATCTGTAGTTCCACAAAACAAAATGTTAAATAAACCACTTCTCCCTGTTTAAAACCACCAAATTTTAATATAAATAATAAAACCCCAATAAAAACAATGCACACCCTCATTAATGCCACATATATTTATTAAAATTAGGAAAACCCCAAAATACTTACCAATCAGACTTCTTCTTTCGTCGGCAGCTTTTAATCCAAAATGTTTGAAAACCAAGTCCAAAAGTATTTGTAATTCCAAAGTCCTTGCTTGAAATATCCAAAAGAATTTGTAATTATTACCATTTTAACCATGTTTGGGATGGGAGGAGTCATTACCCAAAGGGCTCCATGTTTGTCCTCAAGGACAAACTTTACCAGCCTTTGTGTGATTATTGAATAATGTAGTGTAAATTAAATTATCCTTTCTTACTAAAATGTTTATATTGTAAAAAAATATATATATTTTTTTTATTTGAATTTCCTTAAGACGGCAAACTTATGGGCATTTTTTGTTAGGCTATCCCTGCATATTTGCATTTACTGTATGGTTACAGGTATATATATAATTTAATAATCACAAACATTGTACACAATGAGCAATTCATAAATTATTACTCCATACCTCCCACGTTGCTTCTTCTTCAATCGGGACAGGGGGTGTGACACATCACAATGGGGGTGTGACCATTTCATGATGAGGGTGTGGCCACACCCCTGGTGGCATGCCTAGCGCTTTTGAAGTGCTAGGCTGCCCTGTACTCTATCCTCATCCTCTCCAAACACCATCATTGCTGTGTGCACCAGTGTACATGGGACCCATTCACCGCTGCTCTGACATGCTTCAAATTCACCATCTGTGGGACAAAGTTCAAATCAGGATTGTCCAACCTAAGTAGAGACAGTTGGGAGGTATGTTACTCTCGACTGCTCTGACACCTGAGGAAATGCATGAGTAACACTGTGTATTACATATTTCACTGTTTGTTGACACTGTTCTATTGTATGTAATTGTCCTGAGCTGAGCTATCAGCATGCCAGTTACCATTTATATTAATACGTACAACTAGGTAGAGTAATAAAGTTCTCTGACCAAAGCTGGATGATCTGAAGTAACCCATTATTTCATATTCTTGCTTTATAATCCTATTTCTGCTGTATAATATATACTTATACATTATTACATATGTAATAAATTAAGATTAAAAATGTTCATGGACAGGCACTTACCTGTGTTTGCCCCCCATGCCAAATTTTGCCAGCCCTTTCCTATCAATCTATCCAGTATGCAATCAATAAAATATAAACTACTACTGATAGACTACTACTACTAGTCTACTACTATAGACTACTGGCCTCCACCTCTCTCATCTCGCTCCCCTTCGATCTGTACTTAACGCAGCCGCTAGGCTTATCTTCCTTTCTCGCCGCTCCTCTTCTGTCTCCCCCCTCCATTAATCCCTCCACTGGCTCCCCTTCCCCTACAGAACTCTGTTCAATCTCCTCACTCTTACATACAAGGCACTCGCCAACGCCACTGCACCCTACATCTCCCCACTCCTATATATTCACGCTCCATCCCGTCCTCTCCGATCTGCCAATGACAGTCGCCTATCTTCCCCCCTCATCACCTCCTCCCACGCTCGTATCCAAGACTTCGCCCGCGCTGCCCCCCTCCACTGGAACAAGCTCCCTCCCTCCATCAGGACTTCCCCTAACCTGTCCAGTTTCAAACGGGCTTTAAAAACCCACCTTTTTCTTAAAGCTTTCCAGTCTCCCACTTAACTACCTACCTTATCTTCTGCCTCTCCCCCTTCTTTCCCGCCTCCATCCCCCTACTCTCTCTCTCTCCCCTGCGTTTCTCTGTCTGTCCACCCCTCCCCTTAGATTGTACGCTCCTCTGAGCAGGGCCATCTCTCCTCCTGTTTCCACCACTTCTAACTCTGCTCTCCAGCTACTTTGCCCTCCTCCTCGAGGGCCCTCCTCCCCCCTCTGGGGGTCTCCCTGTCTTCCGCGCCCTCCTTTTGGGCCCTGTCATTTGCGGATACTCCCCCCGCCCTCACTAGCTGTGCATTGAGCTTACTGAGTTACTGTGCTTTATGTTTACTGTACTGTGCTGTCTCACCTTGTATTGTAATTCGTTTTTGTCCCTGTACGGCGCCACGGACACCTTGTGGCGCCCTATAAATAAAAATTAATAATAATAATAATAATAAACAGAAACAATCGTTAAACAAGGAATGTTAAGAATGTCACTATCCTCAATTATTCAGAAATTTGAAATAACCTGAAAAATATCAGCACCACAATTCCACACACCTCTTCAATCAATTCCTTTACCTCAAATACTACCATCTTGTCAATCATGCATATTCAAGAAATATCCAATAGAAAGAATCATAATAATAATGGTAATACAAATAAAAATAATATATAGTATAATGCACCCCTACTGCAAAATAAAAGGATTTTAGATTTCACAAGGGGTGCCCATATAAAAACACAATGCCACAAATGCAGGTGTGGTGCATACATTATTATGGGCAGTATACTTAATGGTTGAGGCACCATATATGGAGTAAACCACTGATTAGATGAAAGATACACATACATCTTTTAACTGCTTAACAAAGCTGTAGGTGGCCCCACAAAAGCTTGCATTCTAATTCTGTTTTATTAGTCAATAAATGTAAACTCATGAGTTTGTTATTCTTTTTAGTGCTCTAAGCGGAGAAGATATTATAGGATATCATATGACTGAGAAATATTTTACAGTAAAATCTAAACTATTACTAAAACAGTAAATATATATAAAAGCTATTCATCTCTCCCAGTACAAACTAAACTGGCTCTACTGAGGCAAGATGTCGTCCTCATTCTCATCCTCTGATTCCTCGCCCCCTTCAGTGTGTACTTTCTCATCCTCACACATTATCAATTCGTCCCCGCTGGACTCCACAATCGCAGGTCCCTCTGTAGTCTCTGGAGGCCAGTGCCGGTCTTGATTGAAGAATTGATAATTCATTTTTATGAACATCATCTTCTCAACGTTTTGCGGAAGCAACTTCCTTCGCCCCTCACTGACCAGGTTCCCCACTGCACTAAAAACTCTTTCCGAGTACACACTGGAGGGGGGACAACTCAGGTAAAATAGAGCCAGTTTGTACAGGGGCTTCCAAACTGCCTTTTTTTCCTGCCAGTAAGAATAAGGACTGTCTGACATGTCTACTTGGATGGTGTCAGCAAAGTAATCCTCCACCATTTTTTCAATGGTGACAGCATCCAATGCAGCGACAGTAGACATGTCTGCAATGGTTGGCAGGTCCTTCAGTCCGGACCAAATGTTCTCAGCATCCCCGCCAGTGGGTCATTTATGAAATCTCAGCTGTTTCCTCGCAGCCACAGGTGTGTAAGAAAATGAAGGAGGAGCTGTTGGCATGTCTCGGTCCTTTTCAGAGGACAATCTCCTGACCAGCAGGTCTTTGCACCGCTGTAGACTTGTGTCCGCCGGAAACAGAGACACAACATACGCTTTAAACAGAGGATCGAGCACGGTGGCCAGAATGTATTCCTCTGACTTTAAAAGAGTGACCACCCTCGGATCCTGGCAAAGCGTATGAAGGGCTTCATCCACAAGAGCTACATGCTTTGTGAAATCGCAATGCTTTAACAGCTCCTCCCTCACTTTCTCCAGCTGCTTCTGCAACAGCCTGATCAGGGGAATCACCTGACTCAAGCTGGCAATGTCGGAACTGATAATATTTCTGGACTGCAGGAACAGTGAACGTAGTTTAATCTCTGGTACTAATATTTCTGGACTGCAGGAACGGTGAATGTAGTTTAATCTCTGGTACTAATATTTCTGGACTGCAGGAACAGTGAACGTAGTTTAATCTCTGGTACTAATATTTCTGGACTGCAGGAACAGTGAACGTAGTTTAATATTGCAGTACTAATATTTCTGGACTGCAGGAACAGTGAACGCAGTTTAATATTGCAGTACTAATATTTCTGGACTGCAGGAACAGTGAACGTAGTTTAATATTGCAGTACTAATATTTCTGGACTGCAGGAACAGTGAACGTATTTATATATTGCAGTACTAATATTTCTGGACTGCAGGAACAGTGAACGTATTTATATATTGCAGTACTAATATTTCTGGACTGCAGGAACAGTGAACGTAGTTTAATATTGCAGTACTAATATTTCTGGACTGCAGGAACAGTGAACGTATTTATATATTGCAGTACTAATATTTCTGGACTGCAGGAACAGTGAACGTATTTATATATTGCAGTACTAATATTTCTGGACTGCAGGAACACCGAACGTATTTATATATTGCAGTAGAAATTTTTTAATACTTTTTTTATAATTTTTTTGTAATTTTTTTTTATTATTTTTGTATAATTTTTTTATAATTTTTTTTTATATATTTTTTATAATTTTTTAATAACAATGGACTTAGCAGGACAGAGCAAAGGACACAGCACCACTGGACTCAGCAGGACAGAGCACAGGACACAGCACCACTGGACTCAGCAGGACAGAGCGCTGGACAAAGCACCACTGGACTCAGCAGGACAGAGCACAGGACAAAGCACCACTGGACTCAGCAGCACAGAGTGACAGGGCAAAGCACCACTGGATTTAGCAGGACAGAGTGACAGGACACAGCACCTCTAAAAAACCCAACCTCCCTCTTCCCTGGTCTTAGCCCGACTGAAGATGGCGGCGGCAAGCGGGGAATTTATACAATCCGAGTCTCGCGAGATCCGACGGCGGGATTTGGAGTCTCAGCCTCGCTTTCAGTGTTTCTCCCCGCCGGAAGTACCCGAACAGTGCTCGGATCGCCCTCGGACCCGCACTGTTCGGGTGGGCTCGGATTGCGATAATCCGAGCCCGCTCATCTCTGGTAGAAACAAGATTACATTTTAGTGAGCTAGATAATTAATTTATAATTTGATAAAGGGCATACAGTCCTCATTATTCAGGGGCGCTCTTTGCCATGTACATTCATTCCCCACTCCTCAAAAGCTCTTCTGGACCTGATCAGAACAGGTGGAAGTTGGGTCTCTTGATATACTTATATTAAATCAAAATAGTTCCCATGTACAGTGCACTGATTTCCACAATAGCAGGGAGACCACGAATGTGAGGGTCCCCCTGCCATAGTAAAAAACAGTTTGAAGCTGGTCAGCTAAGAAAAAACATTGTACCCTACCACTCAGACTACTTGGCAGTGAGATAAGTAACAATATTTGAACCCCCTGGGGTAACTTGTGATCGAAAGACTAACAAGGAGAATTCTTGAAATATTTTTTCCTTAAGTAAATTTGGGTGGAAATAGTTTGTGAACTTAATTAAAATAGATAGATGTGTCAAATATATAGCTTAAATAACTGGCATTGGTATAATGATTGAGTGTGGAGTGATAGGTGGAGTCGGAGGAAAGGTCAGTGGGGACTTCATATCTACTTTTTGTTAACCTGCAGATGTGCTTCACTGCCAAATGGGTCACATTAAAATTGTAGGGCCAGACTAGATATTAACTAGCCTTCTGTGGAGCAATACACACGTCACACTAAAATGACACATATTTTTTAAAAAAACAGTCCTAATGACCTCTCACTCATGAATTATTAAATCCATAAATATGGCTAAACTGAGTAGCACAAAAGCAGAAATGATTATTTAATAAAAAAAAGGGCTTTACTGGGGGGGCGTGGCTTGACTGAGCATGGAGTAGGACACTCGGTGTTCACTCTCCCGCACATATCCTGCAAATTATCCGTTCCTTCTGCATTTACCATCACAAAATTAACACCCATTTGCCAGCTGGACTCCCTGTGTCTCCCTGGTGTGGTCCAGCCTCGAGTCCTGCTGTCTGGTCCTGGAACTTGTTTGTTGAGCCATGGCTATGGTGTGTGGGGTCATTGGCGGAGCAGTTTCTGTACTGGTTCATGTCTGTGGCCCCTCTCCTGTTGGACAGTGTCAAAGGCTTTTATTGACAATTACATTAATTTTATGCAAAGAGTCAATATGTGCAGTGTTGACCCTTCTTTTTGAAGACCTCTGCTGTCAATCAAATTCTGGGCCACATACTGACTGATGGCCGCCCATTCTTGCCTAATCAATACTTGGAGTTTGTCAGTATTTGTGGGGTTTTGTTTGTCCATCTGTTTGTTCTGGGGAGTTTCCTGTCCATGGACTCGAAATTTCAATGTTTTGATCACTGAGCCACTTAGTTATCACTTATGCCTTATGGCAAGGTGCTCCATCATGCTGGAAAAAGCATTGTTCCTCACCAAACTGTTCATGGATGGTGGAGAGAAATTGCTTTTGGAGGATGTTTTGGTATCATTCTTTATTCATGGCTGTGTTCTTAGGCAAAATTGTGAGTAAAAGGGGACTTAATGATTGTATTAATATATCCCTGGACCTCACACAGATTTTAAAAAACAAACCAGATGTGACGTTTTGGCACACATTTTAACTGTTTATAATTTAATTAGTCAGATGTATCTATTATGCAGAAACTCCCTTTTTATAATTAGCTAATTTAAATTGTAACGACAAAAATTATAGGAACTAAGCGCTCACCTCCCGATGAGTGCAGGAGCTGCTATCAGGGCTAGGGATCCCTCCCTAGTTGTACATGCAAACGGTAGAGAATACCTGTGCGCTCATTGACTATTGATATGTACTAGTATGTATGTCTAGTTTCAATTGAGGGAAACTATCTCTGGATAGGTTAAAAGTTAAATGTCAAAAATGACAACATTTATTGCATATCTGGTACACATAAATTGAACAAATAATCACAAAGGGATAAAATGCAATATGATGGCTTGATATTAGGCCTATAAAACTAAATACGTCAAAATACTATACATAAAATCAATTCCTATTAGGCATAAAATGGACCCATGCATATGGGTTGCAATATATGCTATATAAATTAATTTTGTAAAAAGAACAAACATGGATAGGAGATCTTGTATGTAGCAGCGTGTATGTAGATATACAGGAGGCAAAAAAGCAATGATATACATTCAGCAATGTTCTCAAATGGTGGCGATCGGGCCACTGTGTATCATGAATCTCACTGCAGACACAACAATGTGGTAAACTTGTTCTGGGTAGTAATAGAAAGTCTATGTATTTTATGTATGTCACCACCAGGGTGATGCCTATACTTGCAGTTGTCGCGAGGAGATGCCGATGGTGTTATTCAGTCCTAGTGTCCCAATCTGATGTTCTCCCAATAAGACTGGCGGTGTATAGAGGATGGAATTAGTTGGGGGTGATCAGTCCCGCTACTAAGGACGGCAGAGGAACGGTGCGCAGCGTACTTCCAGTCCTAACTTCCGGGTATGATGTCACATCCGGTCAGCTGTTTGGCCAATAGAATGGTGAGGGACGGGTTCCCAACGTGTTTCGTCACAATAACTTTCTCAAAGGAAAAACTAATTTAATTTAAATTGTACTTATATCTATACGCACATCCATGTGCATATCTGTATACATATGCACGTTAACCAGTACAAATATATATAAAAAATGATATATATACCTTCCCTTCTGATATATATATTCCCCTTAGATTGTACGTTCCTCTGAGCAGGGCCATCCCTCCTCCTGTTTCCACCACTTCTAACTCTGCTCTCCAGCTACTTAGCCCTCCTCCTCAAAGGTCCTCCACCCCACATCCACTTTCGCTCCCTCCTCCCCCCTGGGGGTCTCCCTGTCTTCCACGCCCCCCTTCTTGGGCCCCGTCATTTTCGGATCCTCCCTCCCCCTTCCCCGCCCTCTCTAGCTGTGCATTGAGCGTACTGAGTTGCTGTGTTTACTGTACTGTGCTGTCTCCCATTGTATTGTGATTTTGTTTGTCTCTGTACGGCGCTGCGGATGCCTTGTAGCGCCTTATAAATAAATATTAATAATAATAATAATATATATACGTAGTGAAAACGACGATATACTATACACCAAATGTGATGCCCGTGAGTGTACAGTAAACTGATCTTGAAAACATATGTATAGTAAAGGTAGTTAGCTTTCTGCATAATAGATACAGCTGACTAATTAAATTATAAGCAGTTAAAATGTGTGCCGATTGTGCATGTATCTCCAAACACATGACGATTCATGACTTCTTTGTCACCACATGTGCAACTGATTACCACATTTAAGTAGGTATTTAAATGGATTGTTTGTGAGCACACAGTTCCCTTGAGAAAGTGCAGGTTTTTTGGATGAAATGCGTTGGGTATATAAATCCACATGTGATATTTCATTTTAGCGATCTTAGAAAGTTGTATGTAAGTGTAACTTTTAATCCCTAATAAGCAAAGTGTTTAATAGTTTACGATGAATTTGCAAATTGATTTTCTCTAAATGCTCCCGGACACACGAAATTAACACCACCAGAGCGCCGGGTCAGCTGACAGGTCAGCTGATCAGTATACACTACGAATTAAGGATCACTTTATTGGACCATTATAACTTATAAATTCTGTGAGGCAGCTACTCTGCCGCCAGCCATGACTGCGGCAGTAATAGTGGTCATCTCTAAACCGGGCAAGGACCTGCTGCTGCATGAATCATATTGGCCCATTTCCCTGCTGACAACAGACGTTAACATTTTAGCCAATGAGACTAAACAATGTTTTTGCTCTGTTGATCCATCCAGAACAGACGGGGTTCATGCCGGGAAAGTCTACGGCCATCAACCTTCGGCGCCTTCACACCTATCTACAGATGCCTGACGGTCACAGGAATGGGGCAGTGGTTGTATCCCTAGATGCAGCTAAATCATTCGACTTCATAGAATAGGAATATTTGTGGGCTGTCATTTATAAATTCGGTATTGGTCCCAATTTCTTGTCATGGGTGAGGTTATTATATTTGGCCCCAGTGGCCAGAATTAATGTGAATGCTCACACCTCTTCCCCAGTTACATTGAGCAGGGGCATGAGGCAGGGGTTCCCCATCTCTCCAGTCCTGTTTGCCATTGCCATAGAGCCCATGGCATGCTTGATTTGTGCACATCCTGAAATTTGTGGACTCAGGGCTGGAGACGGGGTAAACAAGGTTGCTCTTTATGCCAACGATATGCTCCTTTTTCTCCAAGACTCTAGGCAATCCTAGCCACACTGCTGCGCCTGGTGGCTTCTCTGACCTAAAGATAAACTGGTCTTCTCTGGTCTGGGGGCAGGGCCGGACTGGGACTAAAAATCAGCCCTGGCATAATTGAAGCAGACAGGCCCACCTCTGTTGATGAACAGGAAAAAACTGTGTTACCGGGGCGCCAAGGGCGTGACCTCATTATGTTGGGGGCGTGGTTAACATGGGGCATTGATACATATATTATAATAAAACATTATATTTTTTAGGTCCTCCCCATCCACATCACGCCACCTCCCACCCCAGAAACACATTACAACACCCCAGGGCCGCCATCAGGGGGATAAGGGGGGTACTGTTGTACCGGGCCCGGGCTCACCAGGGGGCCCGGTACAACAGCGCAACACATACTTACCTGGGGGCCCGCTGTCTTGCAGTCCGCTAGTCTCCGCTACTCTGTCTTCAGCCTGGCTGTCACCGTGACAGCCAGGCACCAGAATGCGATCGCAGGGGTGGAGGACTCATTCCCCCTGCGATCATGTGATCTGGCTGTCACAGGCAGATCACATGATCGCAGGGGAATGATTCCTACACCCCTGCGATCGCATTCTGGTGCCTGGCTGTCACTGTGACAGCCAGGTTGAAGACATCAGCGCAGAGTAGCGGAGACCAGCGGACTGCAAGACAGCGGGCCCCCAGGTAAGTATGTGTTGCGCTGTTGTACCGGGCACCCTGGTGAGCCCGGGCCCGGTACAACAGTACTTTGCCAAAAGCTCCCTGTGCGATCACACACTCATTACTGTGCCCCTTCAATATCACCACGCTATGCCCCCTTATGATTGCACTGCGCCCTCCATGCTGCCCCCCCCTTCATCACACTCTGCCATGCTGATTTTGCCCCTCCTCAGACTCTGCCATGCTGCTTTTACCCCTCCTCACTCTCTGCCATGATGCTTTTGCCCCTCTTCATCACCCTGTGCCATGCTACTCCCCTCCTTTTTCATCCCCCTGTGCCTTGTACCCCTCCTTCTTCATCCCTCTGTGTCTTTTATCTCTCCCCCCCTTTCTTCCTCCCCCTGTGCCTTTTATCTCTCCCCCCTTTCTTCACCCCGCTGTGCCTTTTATCTCTCCCCCCTTTCTTCATCCCCCTGTGCCTTTTTATCTCCCCCCTGCTTTCTTCATTCCCCTATGCCTTGTATACCTCATCCCCTTTCTTCCGCCCCCTGTGCCTTTTATCACCCCCCTTTCATCCTCCCCCTGTGCCTTTTATCTCTCCCCCTTTCTTCATTCCCCTGTGCCTTTTATCTCTCCCCCTCTTTCTTTACCCCCCCTGTGCCTTGTATCGCTCTCCTCTTTTCTTCCTCCCCTTGTGCCTTTTATCCCCCCCACTTCTTCATTCCCCTGTGCCTTGTATCCCTCACCCCCTTTCTTCCTCCCCCTTTGCCTTTTATCACCCCCCCCTCTCTACTTCTTCATCAGCCTGTGCCTCTCTTTGTTTCTCCACTTTTCACTTACCTTTGAATTGCTTTCTTTCATCTTTATTTTCTTTTCTTCTCTTTTCTCTCTTCTGTCTTCTTTCTTCCGTGTTGCCGCTCCTCACTGAATGTCGGACGCCTGACATTCAGTGCAAGTGGAGGGGGGAGATGGACACAGGCACTGCGATCATGTGACTCACATGATCTCGCTCTCGCACGCTGCCTCAAAATAGTAAAATAAATAGTGCTAGAAAGAGAGCCCAAAAAAGTGAAATATTGCATCTAATTCAAATCTATTGCAAGATAAATAAATAAGACACAAAAGTGGGTGTAACTGCATAACCTAGTAAAGATAATATTTATACTATCTATATGTTGGGTTTAATGAGCTCAAGAAATCAATTTAAAACTCGTCTGCATTTACTTAAAACACAATTAAGCCATATTAAATGCAGGCTAACAAATATTTATCAACAAAGATTGAAATAATGTTTAGACAGATTGTTAGGCAGATCGTGTCCTACATGCAGTAAGTTTACACACAAACTTTGTGTTACCATCTCGGTTGTGATTGAAATAATGAAACAGAGAAAATAGTGACTACTTAAGAAGTTGTAGATCTTAATAATGATGGGTTTGCCATTAACGACCCCAGCTGATCGTGAGAGACCCCAGATAAAAAGATGCTTACTTACAGCCCCGCTCTTGGTTCCTTCCTGCCTCCCTCAGCTAACGTGCTTCACCTCCATCCAGAGAGTTTCCTCTCCAGCCCAATAAACCTTTCACCAGGCTCAAGTCACAGTTACCGCCCCTGAGTGCAGCTGAGGAAGGAGCAGAGATGCCTGGAATCCTCTGCATAGGGATGGCGTAACAACACATCAATACAAACAGCTATAGCTGAACACTGAATTCATTTAGCCCAAAATGAATTCAGCAGAGCCCCCCCCGCCCGCTGCGGAAAAAGAAATAGTTGAAAAGAAAAAAAAAAACGAGAGTGAAGGCGTGGGAGCTTAGGCGCCGCGATCATGTGAGTATGCAAACACTCACATGATCGCTGCGTGGGGTACCGGCCCATACAGCCATCGGCCCTTCTGGCAAATGCCAGAAGTGCCAGATGGCCAGTCCGGCCCTGTCTGGGGGGGAGAAGCGAGCACGTATCAGGTTGTCATCCTTCTGTTGTCCTTAAGCGTTGGGTGGCTTGGCCCTCCCTGATTTCAGGGCCTCCTATTTTGCTGCGCAAATGGCTCATCTCTGGAAATGAATTGGGGACTCCCCGACAGCTGATCTTGTTAGTTTCCTGAAAGGGTGTACAGGGTTTGATAGACATACAGGCCTTATTGGGCACTAAAGTCACGAGAATGATCCTGCCGTAGGTTAAACAGGCTGTAATGATCTCGAACATTGTAAGGGGGCACTGCAACCCATGATGCTAGACACAGATACTCCAATATGGGTTAATAGCACACTCTCGGAGCTTTATAAATTACGACAATTTTGAAGGTGACGGACAGCAGGTATAACTTCTCTTGGGCAGTAATATGGCACCCTCAAATCCTTTGCAAAGTTACAGGTAGATTTTCACTTACCAAATAACTTGTTCTATACCTACAGCTCCATCACTCCCTGGTGGCACAATTTGGAAGCACCCATATCTCTTTTGGACCGGACCCTCGCCGGGTACTCCTTAAAAAGTGTATTCCACAAAAACCATCTCAATGCTATATGCCAATTTACCGTCCATACTCACTCCCGATGATTTGGCTAGACTGCGACAAAGTTGGGAACTAGACCTGGGACCATTGACAGATGGGGATTGGAAATGCGTGCTTGATAGTGCCTGCGAGGTCACCTCTTGTACCAGGTATAGGCAGGTCCAACTGTATATTTTACATAGAAATTATTACTCTCTCTACAGGCTGCTTCAGATGGGTGCCCAATATGACTCGAACTGTACAAAATGCAGAGGTGCTTCCGCCACTTTCTGGCACCTACTCTGGGGCTGTCCTGTGGTAGGAGAATTTTGCAGGTGGTGGAGTGTATACAGAACACTTGTATCGATATTCCATTATTGTACCCCCAGACAGGCATATTTGGTTTGGGGGTTGATTTACTGTTGGGGAGGTCCGCGACCAGATATGTTCTAAATCTTTTTGCTCTAGCTAAGGTTCGTAATTGCCAGAGTGTTGATGGTGCGGGATGGGCCTGACTTTGGTGCCTGGGTAGCCGTGGTTAACGTAGTGGTGGGTGGTAAGGGCATCATTTATCAGTCCAGAGGCACCATGCCAAAATATTACAAAGTATGACCTAGCCCATCTCGGGCTAGGTCAAGGTATGTGGTGCATTCTCTGGCCGTTGATTTTGACCATATTTGAATATTACTTACTTTCATGCATTGCTCCCACTTAACCCCTTTCAGCGCTCCTAAAACACCATTAGCTGATTCCCACTGCATGTTTCTCCTGCCACTTGCATTTAACATACAATATAACTACCCACCCTATACAGAAGAAATTTGGTGACCCAAACTCAAGCTAAGCTATTCACTTGTTAATATGTAATGTCATTCAGGTGAATTGTCTGTATGTTGCTGCAAATTGTGATAATTAGAGTTGTTAATACAATCTTTCTTTCCATATTAATGTGGAATTCATTATTCTTTGGAACTATGTAATGTTTCTTTTTCTTGTTCTGTTATTATTAAAATCTGAATAAAATTATATGATTTTTTTTAAAAAAGGGCTGTACTAAATGCATAGGAAGTTGAACTTTGATCTATTGTTACACTTTTTCACAGTGCACCTCTTAGGCTTGGTGCAATTTTTCAAAACTAAGGTATTGCACTGTACATTGGATGAAATTGAAATCCAATATATACTGTAATAAAAGAATAGTTCTGACTATTTAATACCATTTAATATTATAACTATTTAATACTAATTATACTTTTTTTTCAGAAGACATGAATTTTCAGAAAATACCATTAGTTTGACTTTAGAGCTTGTCACGGCAAAAGAAAATCTATCCAAGATGGCCAAAAAGTGTTTGTTTTTTGATTGAAGTGCAAGAAAATAAACTAAATGCAAAAGTGTTTGTTTTTTTTTTAATCACCACCAATAAATACTTTGAGGGGACATCTTGGCTTTAGAATTATTTCTGAGTGGTCTTATCTAAAGATGCTCGGGTTTGGTCCTCCGAGAACCGAGCCCAACCAAACTACGCAGATCCAAGTACGAGCGAGCTGGCTCAGTATTTTCGAAAGCCCTTGGAAGTGAAAACGAAGCAAAACGTCATTGTTGCGTCGTTGGATCTCACAAGTTTTGGATTCTTTAAGTACCGCCCTCCACGGAGATCCAGCGCCATTTCACAGAGAGACACAGAAGGGGTAGCAGGGTTGTTGGCAGTCTCCAGTGCAGTTGGGCAGCGTCATTAATGAAAGATAAAGATGAGGGGTGGCAGTGCTCTTGGCAGCATCCAATGACATTTTACTATGCCTTAGCTCACGCAGAAACAGTGAGGAGGCATTTTTTAGTGCTGAAAGACAAATTATGGGTCTGGCAGTGTTCTTCAAAGGCTCCAGTGACATTGTACTGTGCCATAGCTCACCCAGAAACAGGAGAGGTGGCATTTTTCAGTAATGAAACCAAAACTATAATAATTGGCTGGCAGTGTTTTTAAAAGTCTCTAGTGACATTGTACTGGTCCATAGCTCACCCAGAAAGAGGGGAGGTGGCAGTTTTCAGTGCTGAAACCAAAATTGTAATAATGGGAATGGCAGTGTTTTTAAAAGTCTCCAGTGACATTCTACTGTGCCATAGCTCATACAGAAACAGGATGGGTGACATCGTCCTTGTCACTCTCCAGCCACATTGCTCTATGCCATTGCTCATACAGAAACAGGAGGGGTGGCAGTGTTCTTGTCACTCTTCAGTCTCCAGTCACATTGTTCTTTTCACTCTCCAGTCTCAGTGCCGTTAGTCACACAGAAAAAGGGGTAGAGTGTTCTTGTCACTCTTCAGTCACATTGTTCTTGTCACTCTCCAGTGTCAGTCATGATGATATTAATCCCTCTATACGTCATCTGCTAAAGCCTATGTTGAAGTGCATAGTGGTTTTAAGTCAGGGAAACAAAAATGTAAAAAAGCACCCTTTACCTTGGTAAAGAAAAAAACACCTGTAATCCAGGCAAAGGTAAGTACTGAAAAAAATAAAATTGCCAACAGGCCTTTCTACACAGGCAATGGCAAGGAAAGAATCAGGCCTTCACCTTTCTTTATGAGTGCTAGCTCTGCAAGCCATCTTCTTGTAAGGTCAGTCATGACGATACAAGACCTTGTCATTCTGACTCAAAAAGTGGTGCCCAAATATTTTTATGTGTAAAAGCCGAGCTGGAAGAAAACAGTAAGGCAGTCGACAATTCAGGTTTCAACAGTATTATTAGGTCACCAATTCACATGGTGCACAGTATGATTGGGTTCAAATGTACACAGTACTATTATAGGGTTAGAGATATGGTTAAGAACAAGTCTAGGGATAGGGACAGGTCTAGGGATAGGGATAAGGGCAGGTCCAGGGACAGGGATAGGGAAAAGGGACAGGTCTAGTGATAGGGACACAGTTAGAATTAGAGATAATACTGTCTACATTTGAATTGTCAACCTAATAAATACTGTTTACATTGCAATTGATGCCCTAATAATACTGTTATTATTATTATTATTATTAATTTTTATTTATAGGGCGCCACAAAGTATCCGTAGCGCCGTACAAGGACAAACAATGGCACAGTACAAGGTGAAACAGCACAGTACAAGTAACAGTAAGCACTATAACTCTTGGGGCTCAGGCACAGCATGAAAGAGAGGGAGGGAGGGGAAAAGTGAGTACAGGCAGGTAACTATGGCCCAAGACGGTGGGCACGGATGACAGGTTGAGAGTCACTGATGGAAGCAGAGAGAAGCGAGAGGAGACAGAGGGCAGAGGGACTGAGAGGAGGTGAGCTGAGTAGCTGGAGAGCGCAGTTAAAAGTGATGGAAACAGAAGGTAGGAGAGCCCTGCTCAAAGGAGCGAACAATCTAAGGGGAGGGGAAGACAGACAGACACATGGATGAGACGGAGAGACGGGAGGAAGAGGGAGAAGGGAAGAAGGGATGAGAAAGAGAGGTAGCCGACCGGTGGGAGTTTAGGCATGAGACTGGAAGGCTTTAAGGAAAAGGTGGGTTTTTAATGTTCGTTTGAAAGAGGACAGATTAGGGGAAGTTCTGATGGAGCGGGGGAGCTTGTTCCAATGGAGGGGAGCGGCGCGGGAGAAGTCTTGGATACGTGCGTGAGAGGGGGTAATCAGAGGGGAAGAGAGGCGACGATCGTTGAACGATCGCAGTGAGCGGGAGGGAGTGTGAATAGAGATAAGGTTAGAGATGTAGGGAGCAGTGGAGTTGGCGAGGGCCTTGTAAGTCAGAGTGAGGAGCTTGAAAAGGATTCTGTAGGGGAAGGGGAGCCAGTGAAGGGCTTGGTAGAGTGGGATACAGAGGTGGAACGGCGAGAGAGGAAAATAAGCCTAGCAGCGGCGTTAAGTACAGATCTAAGGGGAGCGAGATGAGAGAGGGGGAGGCCGATAAGGAGAAGGTTGCAGTAGTCCAAGCGGGAGATAATCAGAGAGTGGACGAGAGATTTGGTGGCATCCTGGGAGAGGAAGGGCCGAATGCGGGCAATGTTGCGAAGCTGGAAATGGCAGGATTTGGCGAGAGAGTGAATGTGAGGGGCAAAGGAGAGAGAGGAGTCGAGGATGACACCTAGGCAGCGGAGTTGGGGAACAGGGGAGATAGATGAGTTGTCAATAGTGATAGAGAGGTCAGAGGGGAAGGAGGTACGAGAGGGAGGAAAGACAATGAGTTCAGTTTTAGCAAGATTGAGTTTAAGAAATCTAGAGGACATCCAGGAGGAGATGGCAGAGAGGCATGCGGATACCCTGGAAAGAAGGGAGGGAGAGAGATCAGGAGAGGAAAGGTAGAGTTGAGTGTCATCAGCATAAAGGTGGTACTTGAGGCCGAAGGAGCTGATGAGTGCACCCAGAGAAGAGGTGTATAGTGAGAATAGTAAGGGTCCAAGGACAGAGCCCTGAGGGACCCCGACTGGAAGGGAGGAAGAAGGGGAGAGAGAATCAGAGGTGGAAACAGAGAAGGAACGGTCGGCAAGGTAAGAGGTGAACCAGGAGAGGACGGTACCGGAGAGGCCAATGGACTGAAGGGTGTGAAGCAGGAGGGGGTGGTCAATGGTGTCAAAGGCCGCTGAGAGGTCGAGGAGAATCAGAAGGGAGTAGTGGCCCATGGCTTTAGCCGAGAGGAGATCGTTCGTAACTTGAGCCAGGGCAGTTTCAGTGGAATGGAGGGGGCGAAAGCCTGATTGGAGAGGGTCAAGGAGGGAGTGTTCAGAGAGGTAGGTGGAGAGACAGTTGCAGACAAGTCTCTCGAGTATTTTGGAGGCAAATGGGAGAAGGGAAATTGGGCGGTAATTAGAGAGTGAGGTGGGGTCAAGATTGGGTTTCTTGAGAATGGGTGAGACGAGAGCATGTTTAAAGGCGGAGGGGAAGATGCCGGTGGAGAGGGACAGATTAAAGAGGTGAGCGAGGTGGGAGCAGGTGGAGGTGGAAAGGGAGCGAAGAAGGTGAGAAGGGATGGGGTCCTGGGGGCAGGTAGAAGGGGGGAAGAAGAAATGAGAGAGTGGACTTCCTCACCCGAAGTGGGGCGGAAGGAGAGAAGGAGTTGGTGGCTGGGGGGAGAGGGGGGGAGTGTTGATGTCATTATATTATTGACTTTATAACCTTGTCTACTCTGCTACCCATAAATCATATTATGTCAATCCAACATAAGGGTGGGTGGAAATTCTGACAGACAATTGCATCTTGCACCTTGCATCAACTTTTCTTTTCTGCCACTGCTGTGTAGAAATGTTTTCTAAATGTGCTATGAACTGCCATGTGTTTGTGCTGTTACTAATTGGCAGAGCAACCAGGCAGCTCGCTGCAGTCTTAGGGCTAGATTTACTAAGCTGCGGGTTTGAGAAAGTGGGGATGTTGCCTATGGCAACAAATCAGATTCTAGCTGTCATTTTGTAGAAGGTACTAAATAAATGAAATCTAGAATCTGATTGGTTGCTATAGGCAACATCCCCACTTTTTCAAACCCGCAGCTTAGTAAATCTAGCCCTTAGAGTTCATTGACAGCACTGTTAGCTTAGCTGCCTTAAGCCCATTGTTATCTTGTTTTGTGAGGGCCCAAACAAAGCAAGCACTTTAGCTACAAAAGTGGCACTCTTTGTCGCTGGAGTGCTTGGTTTGTTAAACTGTACATTTCCTTTTCAATATCTTACATAAGGGTGGGTGGGAAAGGACAATTTCATCTTGCACCAATTTTCTTTTTTTTTCTGCCACTGCTGTATGGCAATATTTCCTAGAAGTGCTATGAACTGCCATGTGTTTGTGTTGTTGCTCTGTCGCTTAGCATCCAGCCAGCTCGCCATAGTCATTGTCCAAAAAGTGTATGAAAATAATTTTGTGACCTGTGAGGTGATCAAAATTTACTGTAAATAACTGGAAATTAGTGTTATTCAGGTTAATAATAATGTACAGTAGGAGCAAAGAAAGAGCAAAATTATGTAATTTTAGCAATTTTTCAAAAAAATAGAGATACAAAACCAAAATATGGGGGTCAGTGAGCATCTCTAGTCTTATCTAATCTATGTCTATAACATAGTCTAGCAATGTGCATACTTTCACTTATCTCTCTAATGTCTGAGTTGCAGATTCTTAACAATGCATGGATCCTATAAAATATTATGGTACATTATTTTAAACATGTTCGGAAGCAAGTCAAATTGCGTGTCGTATCTTGTGTGAAATATCTCTGTGCATGTCTAGAAATGGACCTTACACCAATGAACACAATTGCAGACAATGACACTGTCGACTGTCTACAACTTGGAGGGCGCAACGAGGGAGGGAAAGAAGGCAATAACGTAGCCCAGGTACAGTAGGGACATTGCCACCCAGGTGGGGCCGATTCAACTCCTGGGGGAAACTGTATCAAGCTGCAAGTTTCCAGTGGGTTTGAAAAGTGGAGAAGTTTCCTATAGCAACCAATCAGATTCTGGTTATCATTTATTTAGTACATTCTGCAAAATGAAAGCTAGAATGTGATTGGTTGCTATAGGCAATATCTCCACTTTTCAAACCCGCCAGAAACTCACAGCTTGATTCATTTGCCCCCTGATGTTGTCAGAAGAATACTTCTTTTCAGACATAAGATTTAACTCGCTCCGGGGCAGGTGTAACTGATGAATGATAGTGATGATCAAACACAGTATTGCCTCTCACATTGTAATGGGATCATTGCCAATTCACCTGCACACAAAAACAAATTGATTTTATTTAAAAAGCATTGCATATGTTAGCATGTGCAGATGTTTTAAATTTTCTTTCTCTCCCTTTGAAAGCATTTGCAGACATTTGCAATATCCTTCTATAAATGTGTATTTTTAATTGCACACATTTAAAAATAAAATTACACGCTGTATTATACTGAATTGGAAATAGTTGTATTTTTTGCTTTTTAAACACAGAACCGTAAATAAATTGTATAATAAAAATGGAAGTAATTTTGTCTATAATGTGTCATTTGAAAGGCTACCCAATAATCTACAATGCATAAGGTATTTTTTATCTATTATTTTTTTCCCTCCATCTTTCTGACATATTGCCAATCATCGCACAAGCTATCAATCTAGAGATGCCATCCCCTCCAAAACCGGAAACTGCTTCACTGATACTGGCTCAGACAGCATGTGTTCAGGCCATGTGAAAGCCCCTTTGAGATTTCAGATGCTGAGGTGGTCCATTGCTATTGGTTTCCATATCATGTCATCATGGGAACTCCATGCATTGCGCATAGTGCACAATATCCCTACAGCAACAACACCACTGACCAAACTCTTGGCGGTATTACACTTCTGTACATCTGGGTCATTCCAGGCCACAGTCGGTGTTGCGGCGGGATTGTCCCAGCCCATTTTTAGTAGTGTGTTGAAGATGGTACTGCAGGCTTTCCTATTGCGCATCCATTAATTTATATATCTGTCACTCGTTAAGGAGTCCCTTGTACACATAAAGCAGCAGTTTCCCACCATAGCAGGCTTTCAGCATGTTATATGGGCAGTAGATGGTACACATATAGCCTTGATTTCATCAAGTATAAATGAAGCTATTTTTAGAAATAGAAAAATTTCCACTCAATAAATGTTCAGGCTATATTTGATGCATCGCTCCAGATTCGATGCCTGGTTGCACAGTGTCCAGTAAGCAATCATGATCAGGCGGTTTGGTGGTGGATGTGGTGCAGATTGGACCAGAGGTAGAGAGGTGCAAAGCTACATAGTAACATGTAACTATTAGGAGTTTTTAAATTTGCATAATTGTTTATTGTTATCCCTTTTTTTTCCTAAATAGATTTATCTACTTTGGATTAGTAAAAGGTTTGTTTTGAACCTTTGCAAAATGATAACAATCTTTGCATTAAGATGTATTTATATAAAAATGTGTGGCATACTGCTGGATTATAATAGCACCATATCATGTCAAAATCTATTCCTCATTGGTTATAATATTTTTTGAACAAAACTCATATGCAATTACCTATTTTTTCTTGTTTGAAGGAGATAATATTTACCATTTCCTCCCTTATCTCTTCACTCCCATTTTACATTCACACACAGAACAAGAGGTCGTATACAATGCCGCACATACCTCATCTAGATTGGTTATAGAATGTACTTTTGGTCTTTTAAAAGCATTGATTCCATTGCCTGACTTGTCTGGCGGAGCCCTTATGTATACACCAAATATTATGTGCAGTTTCATAACTCTGTGTGTGATATTTATACAATATTGCCATCGGGAGTAGGGTTCAGAGGTTGCTGGCCAGGAGGAAGATAATGTCAATCCTGGTCTTGCAGAATCCAGATTCGTTCACTCTCAAGGCCTGTGTGATTTCAAGTTACTTTTCATGTAAGTACCTTTTGTGTTAACTTAAAATGGAATGTTTACAGTAACTGTATAAAGAATCAAGGAAGCATTTTTTTTTTAAAAAAAACCGGTACATTTAGTAGTTAAAAATCAAATACAAATACACAAATATAATTTTCTCATCCCTTTCCTAATGACCAATATTCCCAGTGCTGGTGGACCATAGCTGCCTCCGGGTCACCCGAGGAAGGAATGCAACAGGCACAGAAGCAGATGGTACAGCCTCTGGCTCTGCCTGCTCAGATTCCTCAGAGCAGCAGGTCCCACAGGGGCTGGTGTCACACCACTCTGCACTCCAAATGGATTTTAGCGTCAGTCAATTTTTCAAATATTGCATGAATAAATGTGAAGTTGTGGCATACCATTTCCATTTTTGATTGCACATGGTGCTGTTCACATTCAGTTTCTGCATTACATTTAGAGATACTGAGAGATTTTTACTGTCATGAGATACAGCTGCAAGATTTTCAGTTTCCTCAGGTGACTCTTGTTCTTCAGAACCATCATGGGTGTCCTCACAAGGGGTCCATACTTTCCCTCACTGGGATCCTCGGCATGTAGAGCTCACATAATGGAAGGTATAAAAAGATTAAAATCATGTATAGTTTAGTCCATCCAACTTTTAGCACCATATAAGTAGATTACCGTATATACTGGAGTATAAGCCGAGTTTTTCAGCACATTTTTTGTGCTGAAAAAGCCCCCCCTCGGCTTATACTCGAGTGATAGTTAAAGACCACAATACACGGCCGTAAGGAGGGTGGTGCCTGCCTCCATAGCTTCAGCCCGCTTAAGGGCTGAAGAGAAAGAGAAGGAAAATATTAACTGAAGAGTTTGGTGGACAAACAAAATCAACTCACAAGAGTTTGGTGCTTGCCGTTAGTTCCGCAGTGGAACGCACATGCGTTCCACTGCGGAGCTTTCGGCAAGCACCAAACTCTTGTGAGTTGGGAGGAGACATTAATATCTCTGGGGATAAAGCAATGGGACCGTGGGTATATATCTTTGCATGTGTATTTATATTATGGTGAGGTAGCTGAGCATAAAACATTACCTTTGTGTGTGCAATGATGTATTTTTCAGGAAGCGTGGTATTGGCTGGAGCCAGGCTGCCCCCCTCTCTCCCTGAATGTCTGTGTAGTTCCGCAGTGGAACGCATGTGCGTTCTGGCAAAGACAGTCTTACAGACATTCAGGGAGAGAGGGGGGCAGCCTGGCTCCATTCAATACCACGCTTCCTGAAAAATACATCATTGCACACACAGAGGTAATGTTTTATGCTCAGCTACCTCACCATAATATAAATACACATGCAAAGATATATACCCACGGTCCCATTGCCTTATCCCCAGAGATATTAATGTCTATAGCAGTGCAGTCCTAGTCAAAAGTTTATAAAAATCACTTATAAGAAGATGAACAGGGAGAGATAAATGTGTATTTATGTGTCATATAGTCTTTGAAAAGATTTGTTGTATTCTTTTTGGGGGGGGGGGTATTTTTGTAAACTGACAGATATCATCATCATCACCATTTACGGTATTTATATAGTGCCAATTCCCACCCTAGGCTTATACTCGAGTCAATAAGTTTTCCCAGTTTTTTGTGGTAAAATTAGGTCCCTCGGCTTATATTCGGGTCGACTTATACTCGAGTATATACGGTAGTTTTCTTGTAAACTTAATTACACACATTTGTAATTTTACATGGGAAGTGTATACACTTTTTTTCACTTGTGTATATGTGGGGTCATTTAGAGAAGACAAAAGCACCAAATGAACTGACAATATGCATAAAGTACTAAATTAACTTTTTTTGCCTTGATGGCAATTTTATATATGCATTCATTTAAATGACTTATTCTCAAAGGGATCCTCACAGAAAATACATTGAATATTTGAGCACAGGGTCAGATTATTCAATATCTGACCAGGCTGCAGTCTAGTGACCTAGGTATTAGGGAGGTGGTGTTGAAAATTTGTCAGTATTCTTTTAAAAAGGCAAGTGGAGAGGATTTTTGGAACTAATACATTGTTGGTGGGGGTGTTAAGATTTATTTTTTTACTTAATTTAACTCATTTGAATGGTTAATGCATATATGATGATATGATATTTACCTGAAGTGTATTGTTGTGTGGTTGGGGGAGAACTCTCGTCAGTGTAGATCTGTCCCACACCCTGCACCAGTTGGTCGTAGATGCAGGCCAATGCTGTGCGCTCCAGAGGGCTGAGGTCCAAGGGAAGGGATGCCGTCAGGGGGTGTACAAGTGTAAAGGGCCCCTGTGGACTAGGGTGCCCACCATTGCTTGGCCTAACTAACATTTTAATTTTTTTACATTGTCCTCCAGCGATGCGGCACATGACACAAAACCAGCCACTACACTTTGTGCGGCAGGATCCGCAGAGGAAGGATCTGTTCATTGATTCCTCTCCTACCTTATCAAAAGCATGTGCCCTTCCCTCCTCCTCCATCCAATATCATGTAGGTTGCACACCACATGATCTATGTGCTCTCTCCCACTCCGGGGAAACAAGAGGCAGACAGAAGAGTCTGCCTCTCCAACGCTGCACCAAACGGAAGAAGCATAGAGAGGACAGAACAGAAGATAGAAGGATAGAGAAGAACAAGTCTGAGTAATTCTGTTTTTGTATTGCAATGGTTAGGTGGTAATGCTATGTAATTTAATGGTGAGGTGGGAGAGATTATTTACATTTATTTGTAGGGTGTATTAGATTTAATAGTGAGACCATGACAGTGCCTACTCATTTAAAGTAGGGTGATGGGACAATTTATGAAGTGCTGTGGTGGTTTGTGGGCTATTAATTGAATGTGGATCTGAGTTTAGCGGATGGAGGGCTATTTATCAAATGTGATTAACTTATTATTTAAAGCTGGGGCAGTATTGGGGAAATCAGTTTAATTATTAATCGTGAATGCTTTTAATTTAATATTGGGACTCTGGGGGATAAATATGGGTATTTATTAAATGTAAATGCAATTAATTTAATGTTGGGCTATTTGGGAGTGGAGTTAGTAGGTCTATTTGTTAAATATATATATTCATTTTTTACTGTCAGGACTATTTGGGGGCAAAATAGGTGTGTTTATTAAAAGTGAATACTAAAAACTTTTATGGCACCGCATATAGGGAAGAAATTGGTATATTTATTAACATTGAATGCTATTAATTTAATGTTGGATCTGGTTGTAGGTCTATTTATTAAATAATAATGCCATTCATTTTATGTTGGGTTGGTTACAAGAAGGGAGGCCTAATTAATAAATGTGAATGCTATTGATTTAATGGTAGGACTGGCATGGGGGAGGAAGACCTAGAGGGATCACTCATTGCCAAACTTTTCATATTTCATGTACCTATCACTTTTTCCAAACAGAGAGCCAACATTTCATGATCTAGACAAGCAGCAACTGAGCTTAAGGCACAAGGAGCAGCAAGTAAGAAAGAGTCTGCCAACTGTCCTGATTCTGGTGGGGCAGTCAAGATTTTGGGTGACTGTCCTGCTGTTGATTGCAAGGGTAGTTGGGAGGTATGACCTACTTCAAACTGCACTGCTCGTGAAGTTGGAGTGGTTACAAGCACACAATATTTCCGTGTATTTTAAGTAGATGGGAAGGGGTTGGCATGCGTAAGGATTTTGGGATGCGTGATATAGCCGTTTGGGAGGGAGAGGGGCATTGCCTGTTTCATTTGCATTTGGCCCCAATATTTCTGATGGCAGCACTGTCCAAGGACTCCATGGGACCATTACTCAGTGGTGCCGAAAGGGGCGGGTACTAATTATCTGGGCCTGGGCATGCTAGGCGGCCTGTGCTGCACACCAGTGCCTTTTTTTGTGTGTGTGTGTGTGCTGCACAATTTCTTCCTTCACTTTTTTTTTAAATTGATGTCTCCCGGGGAGCGCGCCTATGGCCACCAGGTGTGCGTAGGTGGGAGGGAGGAAGTCCTGGAAATCTGTGAACAAATGGGGGTTTGTACATACCGGCGAGTGGGGGGCAGGGCTTATACTTGCCGACCGAATGCTCTTATTTACCAGCCAAACAGCTCTTCTGAAATATATATAGACAAAACAAGGGAAGAGCCCCAAGTGGATTAGGTTAGCTGCCGCCGTGCAGAATTGTAAGTCTTACTACACAAACATTATAGTTATCCTATAGTAAAAATAAATTAACTTTATACTTATTAAACCGGAGTTTAAAGACTCTTAATTATCAACATATATATAAGGAGTAGTATCTGAACTGTATTTTGGATTATGTGGATTACTTTGACAATGACTATGATTTAAGGAAATGTACCTATTAATAGACTTTTGGACTTATTTCTTCATTAATAACCTGCTTTACACTGATTATACGATTGTTACTTTGAAATCCCTGATCCTCAGTTTTTTGAATATTCAATTAGACCTATGTTGAAATTACTTCTGGCCAGCAGCTACAGATTTACTGTTTTTAAATAAATGCATATGTTTATGTTTATGTTTATATGTTGATATATTTAGAACATCACCATTTCATAGCGCCTTGTAAAATGTTCTATATTTGTGCTTCCACACTTGCTTATCTGCTCACACTTGCTTATCTGATCAGGGCAGCACAGATAAGGCCCTCTTTCTTTCTCCATTTATGTGCAGGGGGCGGGTACTAATTATCGGGGCACAGGCCTTGGATCCCTTTTAATTTATTTTTCTGTGCTTTTTATTTTTTTTTGGAACTGGGGGGGGTTTGTGCTCTTCTACTGTGTCCGTTTGTGTTTTTTTTTATTTGTATCTGGTCCACCCAGCGCGAAGTTTGCATGATGACAACATCATCATCTTGTGGAACTGTCTGTAAGAATAGTGTACCGATAACTGATGCAATTGTCTTGCCCACCGCGCTGAGTAGGAGGTGAGCACACAGGGGGGTGTCTTTTTTTATTATGGATTCCTACACTGTGCACATATGCAAATGCTCTTACTTATATCCTGCTAGCTATACAAGTTACAAGACACCATAATCAGGTATATTGGACTAATATATTTCCATGTATGCAATGTATGTTTGATTGTTTTTTAATCATCCTTGATAACATCATCTAATACAGGACCACTAGAAAAGGTTGTTAAAATGTAATGTAAAAATGTTTTATTTCTTGAATATGTGGCATAATGTGAATTGGCAACACTACTGTGTGTCATAATATGACTTGGGGGCACTACTATATGGCATAATATAAACTGGGGGCACTACTGTGTGACATAATATGGACTGGGGGCATTACTATGTGGCATAATATGAACTGGGGGCACTACTGTGTGGCATAATATGGGATCGCGGTAGAATGCTTCACACTATACATCAGGGGGGCCTGACCCTTTTCATTTGTAAGGGCCCCACAATATCTGATGGCAGTCCTGGTTATTGTAGGTGAATATTATCCTTAGCAAATCTAAGCAAAGTATAAATATATCTATTATAGAGCAATCTGATAGTAATCACTGACTTAAAATGACTCCACACAGTAGCTATTTTTCAATATCTTTTTTTGATACACACTGCTGATTTACGCATGCGTGATCAGCGCCTGATTATCCAATAGGCTGACTAGGCTGCAGCCTAGGGCGCTAGACTTTTAGGGGGGGGGGGGGGGTGTGAAAATTTTGGTAGTGCAAAATGGTGACAGGGAGACAGACAAGTAAAAAGAAAACATGAAAAAAAAATGTAGTAAGGGTTTAATCTTGACATATTTCCATACTTTGATTAGCTGACCAATTAGCAAAGCTGTAGCGTTTTCCTAAATTAGCCCGACTATATCTTATCTTCAGTCTATGGGGTGACGTATGTGGGGTGAGACGTATGTTTTCTACACTAAGTGGGTTTTCTCACAAACTGTAAGAAAATGCACAGTTAGACAACACAGTTGGACAAACATTGGACTACATTTGACTTTATTTTACTTCCAGGAATAAGCTACAACTGCCACAGCCTATTTCTACATTACTTGTCTATCTATACGGAACACTGCAAATAGGTGATTCTTTAAAATCCCCTAACTTTTTGCTTTTTTTCCTTTTATCACAATGTTTAACAAATTGCTTTTCTTGGTCTCTTTTCATGGCATTCTCTTTAGGACTGTATCATTTTTCACCCCTTCTCCAACACAAACATTTGTCCACATTGCACCTTCATTACTCCACTCACCTCTAGTTAACACCCATGAACTGTTGTCCTATTTATTACCTCTAACAAGTACAGCCTCCATCTGTCGCCAGAAAATAAAAAGTCACACATCTTACAATCCCCTTACCTATCTTTCTCTCACTCTGCTTCTATTAGCCGGTGATATATCACCTAATCCAGGTCCCCCACACTCCTCACACACACATACATCAGAGCACTACCACTCTATAGCAAACCTCAAACACATCAACTGTCTCCCCTCTCTTCCAAAGTCCTTTAAATGTGCCCTTTGGAATGCACGCTCTGTTTGTAACAAACTTACCTCCATTCATAATCTCTTCCTCTCAAAAAACCTCAACCTTCTGGCAATAACAGAAACATGGCTCATGCAATCAGACACTGCCTCACCTGCAGCACTTTCATATGGTGGCCTCCATCTCACCCACATCTCCAGACCTGAAGGCAGACAAGGAGGTGGGGTTGGACTACTTCCCTCCCACAGTGCACGTTCACAGTTCTACCAAATATCCCATCACTCACGGTCACATATTTTGAAGTACATGCTATTCGCATTTTTAATCCATTTTCTCTACGTGTTGCGGTGATCTATCGTCCCCCTGGAGCACACCAACAATTTATTGAGGATTTCTCTGCATGGCTCCCTCACTTCTTATCTTCAGACATCCCCACCATCATCATGGGTGATTTCAACATCCCCATTGATAACCCACCTTCCAAAGCTGCTTCCAAACTGCTCTCTCTAACCTCCTCACTTGACCACTCCCAGTGGATTGAATCATCTACTTATCAGGATGGCCACTGCCTTGATCTTGTTTTCTCTAGACTATGCTCAGGTTCTAATTTTCTTAACACACCTTTCCCCCTCTCGGATCATCACCTTATCAGCTACACAATCACCCCCACTGCTCTAACCTCTACTGTCTAACTCTACCAAGCCACCTCATACCCGCAGAAATCTTAATTCTATTAATCTTCAAAAATTTTCCACCTCTCTCCAACACCTTCTCTCCCCTATCTCTAAATTCTCCTCCCCTGAGATGGCAGTACCTCATTTTCACCAAACATTAGCAACGGCCCTTGATCAAGTGAAATATTGCCGGGTAAGGTTTCACGCTCCGACCAAGCTGTAGCTAAGGGCAGTATTCCTGAGGCAGTTACCTGAGTAATGTAGCCTTTGATCCTTCTGAATCCCTCCGAATGAAGATTTGCCGACCAAGCTGTTTTTGCAATACCATGCAAGTAAAAACAAACTCTAGTCAAAGTGGTCCTTGCAATCACATGGCGGTAAACACAAAACCCTTGTCCAAACTGTATGAAAATATCCTCACAGTACATCTCAATCACTTGATGATCCCATCTATCAACGTGATAGGGATCTGAACCCCACTCTCAGCAGGGTCACCAGGCAGACAGACCTATGAGCAACTCCGGATGGAGCAGAGTTTCGTAGCAGCAAGATATGGAGGATAGTTGCTGGTCAGATGCAGGATCAGACACAGGAAACACGATGGAGCTGGTGAGAAACAAAATTCTACCCAGTGTTCGAAGGGGAAATTTAAAAGTGTCAGCATAGACATTTAGAAGTGGTGGTATGGAACTATAGGTGAATGGAGTCAGAGGCGGAACTAGCGAGCTGTGGGCCCTGGTTCAGGGAAGCAGGTAGGAGCTCGCTAGTTCCCCATGCAGTGGGCCCCATTATCTCCATGGGCCCCAGTACACCGCAGCTGCTGCACCAATGGTAGTTCCGCCACTGAATGGAGTTTTACAATGAAGGCAGTAGGAGAAGCAACGGTATACCATACAACTGTTTGCCAGCCCACTTCAACCACTGTTTGCACCTCTAAACAGTTTAAGTAAATAGCCGTCAAGGATAGACCATTAGTTGCTTAGCCCTTTTGCTTTATGTCAGGTAGGTATTTGCTAGAGAGAGAATTTTGTTCTGTTAAAATAGAATTTCATTCTGTCGTATTATGAGTCAGTGGAAAGTAACAGGTTAAGACAGGCTGATAAATATCCTCTTTCTGTTGTAGGAAATTGATTCTTTATGATTCAATGCAGCTTTTGTTGAATTTCTTACTACAGTTCACTGCAGCACACACATCAGAAAGCCAGCTGGACTACAATGGCAATCTATTTACTTTTCACCTACTGACAGAGGCAATGCTGTGGAACCCTTCCATATGGTTTACTGATCTGTGAAAATGTGGCAAGTTACAACTGTGAGACACTTCTTGCAGATGCAGTGATGACATGGAAATTATGAATAAATTTAATGCAGTTGAAGGACCTACAGAGTTACTATTTGTGAGTGGGATATTATAAGAAATAAACAATTCGTTACAAAAAGGTTTTTGGGACAACTAAATGGAAAATACAAATTGCTTTATGTGATACTGTTAAAATATAGAACAATTTCATGTTTGGTAACTAAATATTTGAGTTAGTCACTACTACATAGATTTAAGGAATGCATTCACATTGCCAAGTTGTTGTTACGTATTACATCTCTACATAGTGGATTCTGGTAATGATTGCATTTGTGATGGTAATCACCACTGAATTGTAGATGAATAGACTCAGACATGTTTTTGTTTGCTTGCTATGTATTCCCCCTGTATTCGCCACTTTAAGATTAAATACCAGCACATAATGTTACGGCTTAAATGCATGGACAGAAGTTTAGACCTTTGTTGTCAGCAGCCAGAACACAAAACACAATACTGACTGCAAATCAGCAACTTAACTTAAATACAGCCTCTCTTCAGCAGTACACAGGATGACCATAAATACAATTTCATCTTCAGCAATATAAACTTTCTGCCTAACAGGAATAAATAGCTTACCACACACAAGTGAATTATGCATCTGCAGTTCCTCCAGATCTACACCTTGCCTTTATGGAAAAAGGGAACTCCTTGATATTTCAGCCAGTCTCCTTATATGGGGAACTGTGATTAACAAAAGAGGAGTCTAGGGAGGACTCCACCTAGTTCATAGAACCTCTGCAAGACCTAAGGGGGAATCACAGGAATGCAACTGCACAGAGTAGTATGCACAAAACCTGAAATGGGATAAAAATACATTGGAGCAGTAATTTTCCTGATACAAACCTGAGGAGCAGAAAGCATTCTGCTATTTTATGTAAGCCCACTCTTCCAAAGCTGAAGCCCTATCCTCCAGACATTCTGAAATAAAGTCAGGAGGGTAAACACAGTTAGCAGACCCCGACCTTGAAACCGATGGATTTTTGCATGCTGTGTCCAAAAGAGCAGGACATATCCTCCACAATAATTCCTGCAATTGAGTCATATTCACAAGCATCCCACAGGCAACCCTAACTAAATATAGAGAAAATAGTTTAAACAAAGTGAAACAGCCAGCAGGAGTGGGTAACAAATCAAAGGAGGTACTATACCCAGACTAATAGATATCTATGTAAAACAAAGCTTTGTGGTCCCAGGATGCTTGCAGAAGGGACTGTGCTTCTTGCAGGAGGTTGACCACTCACCAATGGTGTGACAGATGGCTGGACTTCCAATCAGTGGGAAAAAAAACTGTTGGGCCTCATCTCTGGATCTAACATGAACTGCACTTAGGAAAATCTACTTTGGATTGAACAGAAACTGATGCATTTGACCTTTGAAGTGCAGAGTTTTTAGCCTCTCTGGAAATTTCAGCAATGTTTCTTTCTTGGGTGACAGTGGACATAAGAATTGATTCAAGATTCTATTAAATAAATCTTCATACACATGTCCAGGCATAGTTAATGTAGGTTTTATTACAACAAGAGAATAATGCAACAAAAAAACAAACAAGAAAAAAAATCATTCTAACTAAGCAAACTAACAGTAAAGTCTATATATTAATGAGCATGAGAATTAATTTATTTAACCCTTTGCATAGTTTATACTGCATAGTTTATACTGAGAGCAAAGGTGCCCCATGTTCACATGACTATGAATTCTGCTTACCATGACAGCACTTTCTTGACTAGGATGAAGCAGGTGTTTTACTTTACTGAATGACTTTATTTTAAAGCAGAGTGTATTGAGACTATGAAAGAGATTTATAAAAGTTAAAGTAAACTGCACTGGAACGGGTTCAAGCCAACTAATTGAACAGCACATATGTTTCAAATTCCATTCTAATGCCTATGTAAATCTGGCACCTATAGCTATGAATATGGAAAATAATATTATATTATGATGTCTGAAAGAGGAATCTGTGTTGGTTTCTGCAGACACTTCAGTTGGAAAAGTAGTACACTTATTTACAAAATGTTAGGTGTTGGAAGTCCAGACTGTGAGGTTAGTAGTGATGTAGGTTAAATTGACAATATACAGTATTTACAGTATTTACCAACTGTGATGTAAATGAGTCTGGAAGGGATTCAGCATTTCATTAGGAAACACCTCCCAAACCCAGTTTAGGATCAATTTGCAGTGTCTCTTGCCACTGAATGAACCTCAAGATCTCTACCATAATGTTTCTAAGGTCAGGCTACTGTCTTGGAAGCTAAAGCCTCCAGAGCCTTGATTTTTGGGTGTGAAAGTACTGTAGATAGCCAGCAGACCATTTCCTCTTAAGTAGAGTTATTCTTGATAACAACAGATGTCTTGTTGAGCAATCGGCTAACCATCTGGTGTTTAGGTGCCTTAGGATTGGGAATGTTGTTAGGATTCTGCTTCTGTTACCTGTTTCTGTTGCCATTTCAATCTGTGTGTGAGAACTGTTTGCTTTCAATTAGCATGAGCTGCAATGCAGGTACGATATCTGCATATGCTAGGATTCTGTTGTTAGATTATGCTGTATTTCCTTGTGTATGAGAGTTCTCTGCTGTCAATTAGGCTGAGATGCATTGCAGATGTGTTACCTGCATTAACCTGATTGGGTGCTTGTCTTATCCTGTGTCTGCTTTCTGGTTCTGATCCCTGGATAAGTCTGACTATGATTCTGGTTCTGATTCTTGACTCTGTCTGACCTTTCATGTTCCTGTTACCTACCTGGCTGCCAAGTATTCATCGGTCCATTCCTGGCTGTCGTGGTGGTGTCCCGGCCTCCATCCTGACCATTAGTTGTGCACTAAATCCAATTGGAGTGGTAAGAGTTTGTATTGACCTTCGTACTGCTACAAATGACATTGTGGATGTCTATGCTGAAGGACTCTGAGCTTGTCTCAGAATACTTTGGATACTCTGTACTTTGTTATAGACTGCTGATAAGTACACTGTGATATTCCGCTGTACCCTGCCTGCTGATTTGGGTTAATCTTTGCTCTGATATTGGGTATTCCTGTTGATAGCAGAGCCATCTGTGCATATGATTCTGAAACTGATAAATCTGCAGATGATTCTAAATATGATATCCTGCATCTGATACTCTGCATATACTGTTTGTTGCTAATCATTTGTGTTCTAGAAAAAAGACTGTCATTTTAATTCACACACTTAATAATTTCTGCTGATATGCTCACTGGTCCTAAAAGTCTGAGGTATGTTGTTGTCAATATGACTTCCAAACTGGGACCAGCAAAGGTTCTGGGAAACCAGATCCTGGAGTTGCAACAAGCAGTACAGATTCTGGCTGACCGACAAGCAGCAAATAAAGCTCACACAGATTGTTCACCTCCTGAATATAAAATTAGTTTACCTGCTAATTTTGATAGTAATAGACTTTCCTACAACAACTTTTTGCACAGTTGTAAGTTAAATTTCAAGCTCAGTCCTGCTTGATCTGGTTCACAAGCACTACATGTTGGACTGATTATTTCCTTGCTATGAGGTAATCTACAGTCTTGGGCCTTTTCCTTTCCTTCTGATGATCCTGCATTACAGTCAGTAGAAGCCTTTTTTACCACCTTGTCTCTCTTGTATAATGATGCTTACAGAAGGGCATTGGTTGACTCTCATTGACGCCTAATGAAACAAGGTAAGTGGAAGACTTTTGCCCCAAATTTCGTAAATGTGCACCCAACTCTGCCTGGAATAATCGAGCCCTGTGCAGTCAATGTCGGATTGGGCTGAATGATTATATTAAAGATACCTTATTATAACACCCATCCGCAGAGACTTTAGACCTTCTGATTAATCTTGTTTTTAAAATAGTCCAACACCATCAGGAGAGGCTTTTGGAGAAAGGTCAATTTGTGTCTGTACCTGTATATGTATTCTGTGGCCACGGAGGTGTCAGGTTAGCATGTAGGATGGAGCTACTAACTGGTATTGGCACAATAGAACAAGGAGTTGCGAGTCTAATGCACCCCTGGTTTTCACCAGGGGCCCCGGCAAGGAGGTTTGGGCTTAGCCATGGTTCTCCAGGACAGTTACGAGTGTTGCAGAGGTGAAAATAGTCCGGGTCAAACCAATCAGGTAATGTAGTACTGAAGGAGATCTAGAGAAGGTGGTCACAATAGCTGAGGTCACACCAGGAGAGCAGAAGCATCAAATCACAATCCAGAGGAAGGGTCAAAACAAGATGGGTCAATAACTAGGAGTCACAACAGGATGCAGGATACCAAAGGAACGTTGGAGGCTAGGTAAGACCTGATACTCTGCCACCCTAATGGTGACAGTCAGGTTTAAATACATGCAGCTGAACGCTGATAGGAGGGTGGTGTTAGGGACGACACTGACCACCGACAGGTGCTGAGGAAATCCTATCGTTGCTTAGCAATGGGACCCAATGGCGCCCAGACAGCCGGGGAGATTGCATCCCTATTGCCTAGAAACAGGACGCCCCCAGCCGAAAATGACAGACGGTCGTCCCTGCTGCAGAGAGGAGATGTGGGGATGGTGAGTGACAGGAGGTTTCTGAACCAATGCAAATGGGTTTCACTTGTTTGACCTCTGGAGAAAAGTCTCGGAGATGGCATCACACTCTCTGTCCAGTGGACATTATGCTACTTTCTGTCCGCAGAAGATTTTCCTGGTAAGAAGCAGGGAAACGATAGAGCATAGAAAATGAGGGAGTGATTTGCCTAGGTTTAGTCTGGAAATCAGTCCAACTCCCTTTAAATTTTGTGGTGGCGTCTTACCTGCACTCTGAGATATGTCGCTCTGTCTTCATTGACTGAGTGGCTGCAGGTAACTCTCTGTACTTCCACTTTGGTAAAATACTTGTGGTACTTTGCACTCCTTTGACTTGTTCTCTAATTCCGAAAGGAGTAGATAGCACACTTCAAACTGGCAGACCTATCAAGAGTTCCACAGCACCAATCACCTTAAAAGTGGGCATATTTTTAGAAGATCTCAACAGCTAGTATTCCTGGAGTACCAATGGCTTGAGGCACATAATCCTCATATTAATTGGAAATCCATAGAAATTGAACAGTGGAGTGATTCCGGTCACAAAGAATGTCTTCACATTGTGCAAGTCTGTACCTGAAACGTACCTGAACCCTATATCCAGTTTTCTGATGTCTTTTAGTAAAACTGCAGCTGGAATGTTGCCTCCTCGTAGAGTCTATGACTGCGCTATAGACTTGATACCTGGAGCACGCTTGTCCAAAGCCAGGCTTTAGTCTCTCTCAGCTTCCGAGCCCCAGTCCATGGGGGAATACATTAAAGAAAATCTTGAAAAAGGCTTCATCCGACCATCTAAATCACCAGTAAGTTCTGGGTTCTTATTTTTGCCAAGAATATGGGGTGCTACGGTCCTGCATTGAATTCCGAGACCTTAATAAAATAACCATAAAAAAAGAGTATAGCTTACCCCTGACCTCCCAATGAAGTAATATTTCTTTCAAGAACATTTTGTTTCTATGGAAATTCCAAACGCTCTGAGTGGAGTTTCCATGAGAAATCTATGTTATTGATTTGTTTTATTCTTGTTTTATATTTACTATAACTGAGACTCAGTGCTATACAACTTATATTATGTGTTATAGTATAAAATGTTATTATGTATAATTAACAGTGTTTATAATTTCATGAAAGATTATTATGCAATAATTGATATTTTATTTATCTGTCTACACAACCTAATAAATGGCGTTGTTAACAAAACAAGACTAAATAATTCACAATATTGATATTTTCTGATAGCTATGAAAAAGTAATATAGGTATTTTGTCTAGATAAGAAATTAACCAGTATGTGATGATTCCCATGAAAGATTGAACAATCGATATCCTGAGGCATAGATAAATAAAGGGAATGAGCTCAATACACATACAAATAGAATATGTGATCAATGCCTCTTTAAACCTTAAATCCAATAACTGGAACTTGAATAATCAATCACAAGTAATCTGGGGTCTTAAACAATTACAAGTAGCAGTGGAAAGCAACACTAATTGGAAAACTAAAGAAACATTCTTGCTAAACCTCTGACTAAAATTTGTGCAGGAATGAATAGCTATTTGTATACACCGAATAGATTAATATGGTTTATTTCCACCAAACATATTCAACGAGTATAAATACTGACCATAAGCTACAACATGTTGCTAGTTTCAGAAATCTGTATCCCTTTACGTTAGACAATTAATATGAACAATTCTTTGAAATTTAAAGTTAAATTTATGAAGGTTCATTGTAATACTTTACATGATTAAATAAATAAATAATAAATAAATAATTGAATCTTTTTTTACTACTCAAGATGTATTATGCAGTGAAATGTTTTAACTCATTTTTAACCGAGGAGACCTCCAGAGAAATTATAGGATGGAAATCCTTTAAAATTAAAAGAATGGTTAAATGCAACTGTGTAATTATTGAGTTTTTTAAGGCAATTACAATGAAAGTCCCAAGGGTCCAGCATCACATGACCCAGTTTACATGGATTGCTGTATTCCTCTATTGTCACTAGACCACTACTGTCAAGGAAAGCCTGAGAGTCCTGAATTAAGAATATAAACCTAGTTGTTCGCTCGACTTTAATTCTTTTACAGATTTACAATTCTGTATGTAGTATGCACAAGATTCATGTGTTCCCACATTTTCACAGCGTGATGTCACTAGCACTAATACTGTAGATCCATGTAAACTGACTATAATAGCTAGTTTGTCAGAAGGACTATAGTTATCATACAGAAACACTAAGCACAAACCTAGGGCTGCACTGTACAGGGGGCATCACAAACATTATTTGTCTATAGATGGAAAAAGTTAGGAAAGGGGGAAATTAAAATTAACTTTTGTAGTCATATATTTTGCTTGATTCATTAAAATTGGTTCTGACTATTGCACATATACCCTCTAAAAGTGAAGTGTCTTCACTGGTGATACAGAACTCTGGTAAGTAAACTACCATTTTTATGAGGTAAATTAGCAATATAGAAATGAGGTGGACTCACAGTTGTTTGCAGCTTTATTGAGGGCAAGACAAACAATGTTTTAGGATAATAATTGGGAGCAGGGGACCAGTTTTAGCAAGAAACATTAGATATCTGTATCTTGTATATTATTTAGAGGCATTAAGAGATAGAAATTGTGGAGATGAAAGAGTAAGCCTATAGGTCATACCCTTCATATCATTCCTCAGATTAGCTCTCAGCAGGTTGAGGGTTAGATCATACTTGCTTACATGTGTATCTCCTTTCTGGGATCCCCGGGCCTTGTCATTCAACTATGGGTTAGATCAGCTTTGGCCAGTACAATATTAGCCCCTGACACTGATACCATAAGTATTTGTGTCATTTCTAGCTTGTGCTAGAAATGTCTGCTGATCCTTTCCAGAGCTTACCACTATGTTAGTCAGGGGAGGGCTGGCAGACTTTAACCCGGGGGAAAAAGCACATAGCACTGGCCCATAAGTATATTGTACTACAAGCTGTAGTACAATATTCTGTAAATGAATGATGCAGCCATACTGATGAGGCCGTCTGTGCATTGACTGCCTGCACCGCATTCCCACTGGACCACCAGGCGGCCTAAAATGGACTTTGGGCGTCCGGCCCAGCCCGCCCCTGATGTTAGTTAAGGTACAGTTAATGTGCTCTATTAAAGAATTGTCTCTAATGTATTGAACAGGAAAGGTAGAGAAAGATAGTAGGGCTCATATACTAACATTGCATTTAGGGACAATATTTGCATTGAACCAAAGCAACCAATAAGCAATTGACAGGTGACTGATTGCTTGCTGTGGTTTACTGCTATGGTTTAGTGCAAATTGTATACCTAAATTCAGTGAAGAATTAACCCGAGAGATACTGGGTAAAATGTCAAAAGCACAGTGAAAAATAGTCTTTTTTTAGCATAGTGGACATTAGTTTGCATAGTTACACCTAGATTTCTACTAAAGAGTACGTGTCACGGTTCTTTCAGTTTGGATCCTAGATCTGCCCAATATTAGCCCTACATCCAGCAAGGCGCGGAATCTAACGGGCAGAAGGCATTCACCAGGGACCGCCACAAGGTGGTTTGGTCTTAGCTGTGTCTGCACCGCAGGTTGCAGCCCTTATTGGGAGTATCAGGCTAGATCTATAGGGGAAAACAGAGAAGTTAGTTTGTTTAAACTCAGCAAGCTTACTACTAGACATGTGGTGTAGTAAACGATGAAGTGTCAGCTCTGCGGACAGCAGGTTACCACTGGAGTGATGATGTTGTACACAAAGCAGTGTTGGCTCTGCAGTCAGAAGATTACCACTGGAATAGAGGCGTAGTTCACAGAGAAGTTTCAGTTCTGCGGACAACAGGTTACTGCAGGAATGAAGAAGAGTCAGCTCAGTGGACAACAGATTACCACTGGGATAGTGGGGAAGTTCACAGAGAGGTGTCAGCCCTGCGGGCAACAGGTTAGGTTACAGCAGGAGTGATGAAGTGTCAGCTCTGCGGACAACAGGTTACAGCAGGAATGTAATCCACAGGAGAAAAACACCAAGCAGGAGTAAAGGAGCCACATCTAGTCACATCTAGCCACATCTACCTGCTAGGTAGCAGGTAACTTGAAGAACAGGCACTGAGCTGCAGGGGGAAGTGCCTTTTAAATTTGGAGCCAAATTGAGCAGCCAATGGAAGGGGAGCAGAGGCTATAAAGGAACAGCAGATGGCCAGGACGGAGCGCAGTGGTCAACGGGGATCAGGTAAGTGTGCCGGGCTTCGGTTATAGAAGCCGAATGCCAAGCGTGTGACAGTATGGGTGTGCAGAGAAACAGCACAGAATTTATGGAGGAGAAGAAGTTTGCAATTGCCAATGGGTGGAGTTGGGTGTTCCTATTTAGAGGTGTACCCTTGTTGGCAGAAAGACAGTCAGCCATTTTCAGATGCAAAAACACTTCAATTGTGTAATACCGGTTGCTCAGAGCTGGTAAAGATCAGATTTCATCCTATATTTTTAAAGAGACTAATTTTTCACCTTCCAGTTGAACTTAGAAGGAAAACGCATTTCTGGGTATACTTTGTCCAAAGTAGAAATAAGCTTTATACACACAAAAGTAACATATGCAGTAAAGGAACATTGAAGTGCACAAGTAACTCCATCTTTGTGTACCAGTGTAAAACCAATGAGTTTTGCATTAAGTATCAGTGTGCTTCATAAATGTGGTCTGATGTTTCTATCCTCTTGCCCTGCTTTTATCTTACAGAGATGCATTGCTAGTAGGAAATGTGGTAAGATTATGGGAACCAGCATATGTGGTCCATGGGGAATTGTTTACTCAGTATGCCCCTCCTTTAAGGATTTAAAAAATTAAAATATTAGGCTTTGGCCATATCCTTTACACTGCTTGGTGTTGAGTCAGTTATTGAATAGGTGATTATTGGATAATTGTGGGACAGAAGGACAAATAGTGGACCTGTCTAAGGTTATGCCACCGTCTCCTGGATCGGGGGCTCGACCATAGACCTGGACACTATCAACCGTATACAGTGCCTGATAACAAAAATCCAAGGGTCATGTCCAGAGTGCCCAAATAACTGGTCACCTGTTGGCCTGTCCTGGTGATAATCAAAACATGGGTATAGTATATTAAAAATGCCTAGGCCAATATATGACAAATGCCCTTCATTTTGTATATACAACCCAGGTGTATGATGCTAATTTCCAGTGCCATCAACACCATCATACAAAAAAAATCAGCTTATTTCATATTTACATTTTTTCAGGCTCTTATTACATTTTTGAAGTTTTACTATTAGTAGCTTGCTGCCAGACCAGGAGCTGCAACATTTTGGACATAGCCACCATACACCCATCAAACATCTCTGTGACCAAGGCTATGTCTCTACAAATATTGAGTGCCAGCTCTACAAATGTAATTTTCCCCATCTCCTTATCTCCCACATGTAATATAATGAAATTCTGGCATTACTTATTGCATTTTCTTGTTAATTCTGGGAAACCCCTGGGCTTACTGCATGCCTCTCCTTCCGAACCAATGCAGCTGCACCTGCTCAGACTATTACCAGGTTCTGTCCCAATGCCAACTCTGCTGCTCTTACTTCTGCTTAATTTATGTAGATCTCCCTGCATATCTACACCTTGTTGGATCTGTATTTATATTTCTTCTTTTAACAGCATAGCATGTAATACCATTGAACAATGCCACATAAAAAAATCCTCACCCTCTGCCTTTTTTATATATGTTATTTTGTTTTCTTTTTCCACCTGTTTACTTTGTATTGTGCATTTTATGTCTTCCAACATTATCCCACTTAGTTCCAGCCATATACATAGCCTGTACCTGTTAGACTTCAATCTCCATAAACTCTTAATGGCAGCACTATCCATAGGCTGCATCTGTGGAAAAGAATGAGAGCTTAAATGTGTTCCACCCCTGCTGTAGACAAACTAGTGCATAACATGCTTGCAAACTGATATTTAGCCATCCATGTCAGATCCTAATGAATATATAAAGGGCCCGGAGGCCACTCTGCTGACCACACAATAACCTGTGTGCCGGATTCCCAATGTCTGGAGTAAAAAATCATGATAACAGCCACTTCTCCTGCATTCCGGCTCTCACTGCTTCCATCACTGTCCCCCAACTTCGCTTTGCTCCTTACAACATCCCTTTTTCCAGCTATCACCACATGTGCTGAATATTGGCACCTGCAGCAATACTACTGTATGCAATTTGTTTTAGTCACTCTTAACAGTAAAAGGCTGATAACAGTGACAATAACAGGGACAATATTTTGCACCCAGCCATACAATGAATGCAAGTACAATGTCAACATTTCAAACATGTCTCTCAATATGAATTCACTCAGCATGGGCGGGAGAGTGCAGGCAAGCAAAAAGCCACTAATTTAAAGACAGTGAAAAAAGCAGGAACAACACTGAGTACTGCTAATGCCAAAGTAACATGAGGATATTATGCTACCATACCCGCTTCTTAATGAAACAAAGTTCATAAATACAACTTGTTTATTTTATGCTGTGGTTCTTCAAACTTTCTTTTACTGGATACATTTGGAACTTGTATTGTGAATGCGCTCCTTTTCTCAAATGCTAGGAGAAGCACATTGACCCTGAAATATGTCAATTTCCTCTTCTATTGCAAGTAAATCTATTAATACAATCTGTTCTCACTTCCCCCTCTTTTCGGAGTCAAATACACTCAGCCCACCCAATATAGGTTTTAAAAGCAGAGATGGAATGTTTTGTTTTTCGCTGTTTAAACATGTTATATTGTACATTCTATGTTGGTGGAGTTATAATTAATAATGACCATGTATGGACTTGTTCTAATAATAAATAAAAATAAGAAAAAATAAGAACAAATAAAGAGAACAAAACAATATGTCAAATGAAAGAAACAAGAAAAGGGAATAAAAAGAAATTATTAAAATGGAGATAAATTGCACTTAATCCAAAAAAAAACAACCTCTCAAAATGCTCCAATACAATTGCAGCTGCTCTGTCCACCAGAAGATCTCCAGCTAGTTCAACAATACAGATTAGCAAAAGCAGATGGACACCTAGGTTCTCATTTAGATTCGGACGCAAAGTCCGTTTCAGGCGCATCCTGCACATTTCCACTGATGGGCATTCACAGTAAGCAACAGTTCCCTGCAGTTCCGTCTGCTTTTCAGACACAGTGTACACTGCGACAGCTTGCGTCTCAGTACGAGGGAAAGGGTGGTACAAGGAATTATGTAGGCGTGACCATGAATCATTTAGATACTATGAATGTTTACCCGCAAAAACTACCCTAGTCCGATCAAGACGCAGATGGAACACACGTCAAAAAAGACAGAAAAATTGCGGCAGGAATTAGGTGGCCCAAGTAGTTAGCTAGCTGTGGGAACTGATCGCAGCTTGGTCGGGTATTATGAGTGGGATGCAACTGGGGTTGCATGCCACTCGAAATACCCTACCAAGCTGCGGCACACTCCCACTCCTGCTCTTTCATGTACGTCTTAGACGCAGATTGCAGGTGCTGCAACCTGTCATATAATTTCATACAGTTTAATGCCTATTATGCAATACTTTACAAATATGATGCAAAGTCCAATGATGAAATATTCTTTCTTATCTTCTTCAAATTTCCAAATTCAAGATGACAGATAACACATAAAAAGCAATAAAAAATTATAAATTATAAAAATAAAGAAACAGGTCACAAATTTGCAACAATAAATAATCCTGCAATTAGGTATTCTCTCACCATGGGGTAAATGTATGAATGTCCGATTTTTTTCAACTCGCCGGACTTGCCTTTACAAGCCATCGCCGCTTTAAATTTTCACTACAAAGTCGCCGATTTCCGGCGAATTGAAAAAAATCGGACATTCATACATTTACCCCCATGTGACTAGTTTAACCCCACACCCTCAGTGTCCATAACATACTTATTTTTCATGCAGTAGTATAGTATCCTCCTTTCCACCCCTAATGGTGTTTTGCTTACAGAATAAGTCCATAGAAAGTTAGCTTTCATATATGCTGTTCTCTCCTTCTGTCCTCTGTATATAGGTTTCTTAATACAGGCTCAAAGACAGAAGAAACAGGAAAAAGCCAAATCTAGACGGATCACCCTTAAAAACTCCACACACTTCTATTAAGAAGTCATTTAAAAGGGTCCTTGATAAGGATCCCAGAAGGAATTGAAACATGTTGGTTAGAGAGGAGGAGATCTGAATGTATATCTATAAACTGTTTTCTCCTGAAAGGACAGAGCTGCTGAAATGATCTATGAATGTATTGAGTAGTTGATCTTATCGCTACATGACTCATTCTAAAAAAAATCTGGTAATATTACTTGCTACATTGACCAGCTTCTCCCTTTAAGAAATTATGTATGTTTTCTATGTTTTTAAATGATTTCTTAATAAAAGTGTGTGGAGTTTTTAAGTAAAATCTGCCTAGATTTGGCTTTTTCCTGTTTCTTCTGTTTTTAAGCCTGTATTAAGAAATCTATATACAGAGGACAGAATGGGAGAACAGCATATATGAAAGGTTAACTTTCAATGGACCCATTCTGCCAGCATAACACTATTAGGGGTGAAAAGGAGGATCTTAAACCAGTGCATTAAAAAGAAGTATGTTATATACACTGAGGGTGTGAGGTTATAGCGGTCATCTGCAAGTCTGTGACCTACTTCATTATTTTTGCTATTTGTTATTGCTTTTTATGTGGTATCTGACATCTTGAGCCTGGAAATTTGAAAAAAGATTAGAAGAAAAGAATATGTCGTCATTGGACTTTGAATCATATTTGTAAAGTATTGGACAATGAACATTATTCTGTATGAAAGGTTGTAGCATCTAGGTGTCTGTTTTTGATAAATTGTTGCACTTAATGTTTGCCACAGTCTGTGTTTCAGTTAAAAGTAAGAGGATTGTTGGTTATCCATTTAAAAGGTGGGACAGTATGGTTTAATTTTGGGGAATTGGCAGGGTGGCAGTCTTGGAGGGGTTCTTGGCCCATGTTATTTTTTGGTTGAGATTGAAAGAGTATCAGGTGGCCCATTGATCTAAATGTGACTCTTGAATATTGGTGATAGGGCATGGTATACATGGCCTGTGGGGCAATTAGTTTCCCAGTATGTCCTTCCCCTTGAGATTTCAAATACAATAATTTAAATAAAAGCTATTTATACCTTTTATTTATTATGTTGTATTATTTGTAAAGCTACAAAAATTACTTTACTGTTTTTTTTTGGTTGTATGTTTTTATTAGAAAACAAAATACATTTGTTAATATGTAGTGTATAGTAATGCAAAGCAGTCTGATAAGGAATACATTATAATAAATACATTGTTATACTTGAATCCATATAAATAAGGATTATGATAACGTAATGATAACATTTGTATCTTCAGCTGCATGTCTTCTGTAACAAGCAATATTGCTAACATACTCTCTTGAGAATTTCCATCTGCTTTCTGAGTTTGTCCAAACAATGCCCTGGGCAGCAAACTATGGCACTGACAATTTGATTAATGCTGGAAAGAGAAGAGCAAGATTATAACAGGCTGGTTTACATATCCTAAATCTATTTGTTTTATGCAAATGTTTCAGCATTTCAGCACTCACTGCTTTGGACATTCCAGTTGACTGAAGGGATTCGAAGGGATTGCCTAAAGGTGTTTTCTGATCTACCAGTCTTTTTTATTGTCATAAGCTTATTCTGTTTAAAACAAAATTGTCATTTTTTTATGAACAGTCAACATATACTGCTGTGATGTACATTGAGAAGGTTTTCTTAAAAAAGTCAAAATCCAGTCCAGACTTTTCAATACATAGTGGGAGTGGGAAGCAAAGTTATAAGGCAAGACCTTCACAGCAATGAGTATGGGGAACATAAGTGACTACCTAGGTGTCTGCAACCACATTTGTTTTAAAGGTGTTTTGTTTTATAAATTTGGGTCATTGGTCTTAGATCTGGATAGTTTGGATGCAATTTCATACCCCCCCTGTACTCATTAGCTGGGGTTACTCCCAAAAGTGATTAATCAGCAGGTTTCATCATCTCAATCCGATCAGGGTTTGTGCTGGGTGGTCTTTAAAGTTCATAGCACTGGAGAGTCACAGGGAGACAAGTTGTCCTGACATATTATTGGTTCATAATAAAGTTGCAATCATTATACACATTATACTTGACTTTAGGACAAACAGTGTACATTTATATACTTTATATATAGACACCTTTGAACAAACAGTGGACACAGAATTTAAATGAATTTATTTTTTGATCAATAGTTCAAAATCTGAAGTCCTTATTTGTGGTACAAAGATTCAGTAACCTTCCTGTGGTGAAACGAGGTATTTAATTCACCTCAACCAGCCTGCACCTTGTTTCTCACAAGGGGACTATAAAAACATAAACTTTTTCTAGCCATCTGGTTCCCCCAGTCATATTGAAACTTCTATATATTCTATTTGTAAGTAGTTAAAATGTCTGCTATGGTTGTGTTGCAGCCTAGGCAAAAGAATTATTGTCCACCAGTTCTGTATAAATGTACATCACACCAGGAGGTCTCATATATTAAGATAGGAAAAAGGTCCACAGATAGAGCTCTATGCAGAGGACTGCATTGTGTATTTAAATGTAATGTGTCTGGATTGTGATCTCTCCTGTTTAAACAAACTCTGCTGTATAGCCACAAAATAATACATATCTTTAATTATATCAAGAGTAGCTCAACTGCTAACCCTTTGTCTGTATGTTTACCTGAGAAAAGGTAAACACAGAAAAGGACCAATCAGGCAGGTGCTGAAACTCCTGAGAATGTCATTTATGGCTCCCCAAGACCTGGAGAGGTAGATCAGGGCAAAGGCCGATTGTCCCTTTCCTGTCAGGGCAGAGACTGAGGCCAAAACGCCAGCCTGACTTCAGCTAGCACTGGGTAGTGAATGCGAATTTGCTGTTCTCTGGAGCTCCTTTTTAAAGCCATAAATGACCTTCTCAGGAGTTTTAGCACCTGCTTGATTGGTCCTTTTTACAGGTAAACATACAGACAAAGGGTTAGCAGATGAGCCACTCTTGGTATAATTAAGGTTAGGTATTTTGCAACTAAGACTTTTGCATTTTTATGTACAAGTAGAAATGGCAGCTCCTTTGCTGGCTGTAGCAGTGTGCTGGGGGATCTTTCTCTGTGTTTGTTCCTTTCAGAATAACTCCACTCTTTCAAGCACTTGCTATGCGCCTATAAATTGATTGACCAACTTCCACTTCTGTATAGGTGCTGGGTAGTTCAGTTGTGTGGCACAGAGGGTTACATTAAACAAGGTATCTTCACACTTCCTGACTAGCTACTTTTTTCTGAAGACTCCACTATTTTGGATAGGATATTATTGGTTTGTAAAACAAATTAATCTCTATTGTCTGAATGACTAATTAAAAAGTGTTTTCAGCATTAGAAGGTTTCAGGCTTTGGGACTGGAAAATTCAGCAAGACGGTCCAATATTCTATATTACATACATTGGCACACATAGAACAGATATCACTTTTCCTTACTGCACATGCACTGTAAAATGGATTAGGTCACTTGATAGGCGCTAGTCATGCCCATTCCAGATTGCCCAAGCCACCTCCACAGGAAGGTCATGACTCCCTCTGATGACATTCACACGCACACTATGGGCCTTAATAGGAGTTGGACAAAATTTGTGGGGTGTAAAAATACCCATTTTCATACTGTGCATGTGTACCTAAATGAGGCCATATTTATAGTTGAGCATATCTTAGACTTGCGATCACTTGACCTTGGAAACGTGTGCTAGGGGCAGTCACATGTAAGTTGAGTACAGTAAGAGCATGGACATGCAAGTTAAACATTGCCCTTAGGGATGCGGCCACTTTGACTTTTTGACACAGTTTAGGATGCATATCGTTGCATGTCCCAAATGCGTGGAGCAATTTTCCTTATTGATAATGATGACAGCTGCAACTATACGGTCGTATGTTTAAGTTAGATTGCAAGTTGCACGTATCTTAAGAAGCATGCAACTCAAAATAGATACATACGACTTCAATTTTGCGCAGGTATTTTTATGTGTATGTTCGCATGCATTTTTGTTACCAGGTCTAAATAAGGGTCCTATTTTTACAAGTGTAGTATGCATCGGAGTTCCACTTCTTTTTATGTACAAATTAAGCTCTGTTTATCAAGCATCAGGTGTATCAGCATACTTTTCCTATTATTATGTGTAATAATGTCATCATGTACAATAATATTCATTTATCACACAAATAATTGAATTATGTTTCCAAAGAGTTACTGCACTTCTGTGCAATCACAGCTATATACAGCTGATGCACATATGTTGCAATCCAGTAATTTTTAAAGTGATTGTTTCTCAAGCTATAAATCAAATACAGGTGATTGCTTCACATACATTGTTGAAATTTTCATCTGACACAACAAAAAGGCATTTTCATTTTCAGTCCAATTCTTTTAGTTAAAAATTTTCCACTTAATCTGGTAACATTATTGCCCATCTGTCACAAATCACCCTACTAGTTAAGTTATCAGATTCTGTTCTAAATGAGAGCTTTGCCTTTAGCAACCACTCCCATTGAACCAGAGATGTTCATAGTTGTCCTCGGAACTTAATCTCGAGTAGTGGCCTGAGTTTGGCTGCTCTTTTAACAGGCATTTTTCCCTATATCCTTTGTGTTTGAGTCATTGCTGTGTCCCCTAAGGTATTTACATTAGCGAAGAAAGAAAAAATAAAGTAAAAAAATAAGGTTTGGATTTTTTTTGATACGGTTAAACTTTATTAAGTCCGCATGTCTGCTCACTTGCGATTTTACATCTGTATTTTCAGTTCAAAGCATCAACTATACAACTTGCACTCAGGTTACAAACATGTCAAATGCACACACCTTGTAACAAACATATTTTAAATTGACTAACTGTGACTCAAAATAAGATATATCTCTAAAAGGCATTCTTAACTTGCATCTGCACACCACTCTTGGATGTTAATGCCCATGATCCGCCTCTCCAAACACTGCAAATGCAAAATATATGCAACCCTAAATATGAACATAGGTTGTGAGTATGTGCAGTCCTACACAGTGGTGGGATTCAAATAAATTAATAACCGGTTCTCTGCCCCAATGACCATTTTAAGTATACATAAAGATATACCAAAAGGTAGTTTAATATTTCATGCATTTAATACTGAAAGAAGAAAAATAAAAGAGGTACACAAAACTAGATTATGTTCTAAGAAAGAGTTTTAAATTATTAATGAAAAAATATTAAATAATACCTGACAAAAAACTAAAAAAATATAAAGTACCAACAATGGAAGTTACATGGCAACACATACATTGAATCATAATAGAATTTAAATTTAAATATAGCCAATAAAATGCAAATTATTAAGACATTACACAGATAATAGGAAAGTAATAAACAACAAATATTATAAAAGCTGCATAATGATAATTCATTTATATCAGTATCAAGAGGCAGTTATCTAGCCAAACCCAGGTGTGAGTGTGTGCATAAAATATTTCTTATTTTATGTAGCTGGTAACAAGATAATAATAGTAATGAGTCATGTTAGGCCACACAGTAGTGCCCCCTTTTCAAATTATGCCACAGTAATGCCCACAGTTCATATTATGTCACAGTAATGCCCACCTTCATCACACTGTGCCATGCTGCTTTTGCCCCCCCTTTACACTGTGCCGTGCTGCTTTTACCCCCCTTGACATTGTGCTGTGCTGCTTTTACCCCTCTTCGCACTCTGACATGCTGCTTTTGCTCCCCCTTGCTTCCGTTCCTTCAATTACCTTTTCTATCTGCTTCTTTCTTCTCTTTTCTTCTCTTCTTGTCTTGTCTTCTTGCTTGCTGGCTCCTCTCTGTACCACTCCTCACTAAATGTCGGGCATGATGACGTCACGCTCGACAGTCAGTACGGAAGGGGCAGGGAGGAGGAATGCCAATGCCACAAACAGGTGAGTATTTTGTTTTTTTATGGTACCCTGCTCCCCCCACCAATGAAGAGGGTGGACTCTGGAGCAACCGGTTCGCCGAACTCACCTTAAAATTAGGTATCGGTTCAGGCGAACCATTGAGAACCGCCTGAATCCCACCACTGGTCCTACACTGCCATTATATTGTAGTATTACAATAGCCCCATATCATGTAAAAAGATCACCCTAATTGTTTGTATGTTTTGCTTCTCATTACTCTTTTTTTTCTTTTCTTGTTACTCTTTATAGGATACAACACGTACCCTTTCTGCCCTTGGCTCCTAAATCCACACACGGAGGAAAGAAGTTGCATACAATTCTATGCATACATCCACCAGACTAAATATAAAGCAGTCTTTGGGCTTCAGCTGCTTGTTACATAAATAACAAGTAAAAGATTGAAGCCTACAGAGCTGCAAAACTGTTTCTAAGGCATAGATTTTGGAGAAGGCCCACAATTGTGCAGCTGCAGCTCCGTTGGAGAGACCTGTGAAGGTGCTAGTTATTTTCTGAACTAACAGGTGAAATTGCAAGGTGTAAGTTCTAAAGAAAAAGTAATTAAAAAAATACAGATTACAGTATGATCTATCCCAGTGTAGAAGAGAAAGTACTGTATTTTGCAATGTGGCTTGTACGTGGTTTCATTTCACAATGTACAAGATAAATGTAATAGTGGTGATTCAGTGTATGAAAATATGCTGAAGTTTTCAAAAACCTACAAGGTCAAGTCCAAATGCAATTCATGCAGAGGTGGTTTTATTTAGCCAGTGTTAGAGTAATGGGCCATGTGTGGTATTGGATAATTAACATTAAAACCTAACATTATATGTATGTGGGAGAGAGACATAACATTACATAAAAAACTAATGTGTCATATTTCTTCCAACAGAATACCACCTCCTATGCCGCCCCCATCTGCCCTGTCATAATCAGGAGGCTAGGACGGAGTCTCAGGAGCACCAACAATCCCTTCCCCCATCCCTGGAAGAAAAGGCCATGGCAGAACATTAGAAGGGACCTCTGATCATTATGGAGGAGCCCCTGGTGGAGGAGCCAGGGATATCTCAAACCCTTGCAGAAGAATGTAAGTATCTTGATTTTATAATCTATCATAACTTTACTGTGTTTTGCAGAATAAAAGTGTAAAATATGACTTTGCCTAGGCCTGGGTAAAGATTTCAATTTGACAGGTGTCTGACCTCATGGGCCTAATAACTGTTTGTTGCCAACCCAAACCCCCCCCCCCACATATGCTTTCAAAATGCAATAATCTGGCTGAACCATGAAGAGAATTTCTCTTAATGTAGAGTCTCTGAACTCTGCTGAGAAAGAGCAATGTAGAAAAAAGGATAGGTTAACAAAATGTCATAGTATTATGATATTATATTGTTTAATTTTTTTTTTTCAGGTGACGACGAGTCACCAGGACATAAAATTGTGCAAACAATTAAATGGAAACAAAAAAAAATATTCCAGTATCACCATCATCAACATTTATTTATATAGTGCCAGAAAATTCCCTACCGCTTTACAGTAGGGGACAAACACACTAAAAAACTATTCTGGGTAAAACAGAGATAAGAGGGCCCTGCCCGCAAGCTTACAATCTATAGGTCAATGGGAGTTGGATACATAAGGTTAAATCTGCATACTGCATATTGGTCCAGTCAGATTGCAAAGGTAAAAAGTGATTGGTATGCTATGTGATCCAGTCACACAGCAATGTTGGTCTGGGGTCAGAGGGTCGGTGTCTTGTGTGAATTGTGAAAAGGGTGATAATAGAGTAACCTATTGAGGGTAAGGTAGTGAGGAATATTATAAGCTTGCCTGAAGAGGTGGGTTTTCAGAGAATGTTTGAAGGTTTGTAGATCAGAGGAAAGTCAATTTGTGCGAGGGAGGGAATTCCACAGAGTGGGTGCAGCTCAGAAAAAAGTCCTTTAAACGGGAATGATAATATGTAATGGGAGTGGATGAGAGATGCAGATCTTGTGCAGAACGTAGTTGTTGAGTTGGCAGAAAGACAGTTACTAAAGTGGGACAACACAAATGGCGAGAGATAAGGAGATGACAGATAAATTTGGGTATCATCCGCATAGAGATGATACTGAAATCCAAAGGAGCTTATTACTTTTCAAGACAAGTGGTATAGATAGAGAACAGCTGATAAAAGAAGCAGAGCAGAGGTGGATCCAGAGAAATTAACACTGAAAGAGCGATTAGAAAGGTAGGATGAGAACCAGGATAGAACAGTGTCTTAAAGACCTAGGGATTGTAGCGTTTGTATGAGAAGAGAGTGATCAACAGTGTCGAATGCAGCAGAGAAATCCAGGAGAATTAGAAGCCAGTTATGGCCTTTGTTTTTAGCAGTGAAATATCAGGAACAGTTTACAAAAAAAGTAATATAAATTAAAAATAATTGTTTGGATGTTTGAAATTAACATTATATTTCTCTTGATTATATATAAAAGTTACTTGTTTTTTTGTTTTCTTTTTTTAAAAAAGTGTGCGTGTGTTTTCTTTCCAAGAAGAAAATTTGCGTTCCTTGATGAAACTGGCCCACTGTGTCCAATAACAATTTTTCTGATTTTAGTCCATTTAATCTAATTGATCCCCCCAAAAATTAAAATATTCTCATTCTCCAATGCTATAAAAACAAATAATTTTTTGCCCTTAAAAAAAGTTATTCTCTGTATAATTGGCAGATCTAAAAAAAAAAGAAGAAAACTGGTCTGGTCATGATAAAGTGAAGCCCTCTGGACTTGAAATAGTACTGTATTTTTATAAACTATTTCAACATTTATGCATTGAATGAATATAAAGCGTATTACATTGAAGCACAGCAGATTTGGTTTAATTAGTAATAATAATAGTATTTATTTTAAGATGGTTTTTTTTCAAGCAAATGTTTTTATTCATATATGATGAATTCAACAGGTGCATTTTATGTATTTATTTGATCTTTTAGAAAGTAAGATATATCAACGTACTGTAGCTTTATCTTCAGCTTATGAATGCAATCAGCTTTTTATTCTCTTTAAATACTCTAAATTTGCTTAGGAGAAGTTATATGCAGGACTTGGTTTGTTTTGAAACTCATATGAATCACAGTTCCTGCACTTTTTCCGTCTCATAGTCTTTAATGTTTAAATATAATTTTTAATTTCCTTTCTGCATGTGTCATAAGTTTCAATTCTTTTTTTAGCAATACATTAAGTACATATACTTTTTATTATACATTACAAATGATAAGACATGGTTATAAAAAATGTAAGTTTATGTTAAAGGCTGGCTACAGAGGATCATTTATAAGATGTGACAACAAAGTCTGGTTTCTGAGCCTAATGCATAGATCAGTTCACATCTCAACATGCAATAGCATTTAACATGTACTCAACATTGTCGCATGATAATTGTATCATATATGCCATAATTCTGCAATGTTCTACTTTCCTTGCACTTTTTATTATGTCAAGCGTCATATTTATGAATTTAAATTGATTTATTGTACCAAGTTGTCCTTTTGACTTCAACAGATTCAGATTCTGTTTGATACATTATACTCTAATCAACAGAGTAAGCTAGGTAGGTAGCTATCAGCAATATAGTCTATTAATTTAATTTAAAAATGTTCTATTAGTATTCCTGGAAAACCTAGGACTTTTGCATGGTGATAAAAGCTCTGTGTCACTGTTCAAAGTAACAAATACTTATAAATATGCCCTAGTTTCAATCCTTAGTTCATTTAAATATGTTATGTGTACAGTTTAGACTGGTGCACTACGCATAGGTAATGTCACTGAGTTAGGGTCAGAAGACTGCCCGTACAGCCGGCTCACGTGATATTACCTCCCGAGAGGCTTAGGGGCATATTCAATTAGCTTTTGGATTCGCGGTAACGCGCCGGAACAGCCGCGAAACGTAATACACGGTACCGCAATAACGTGGATTTTCGTTCGCAGCCCATAGGGTTGCGAACGAAAATCCGCATTAATGCGGTACCGTAATACCCGCAAGAACGCGCACTTTTTGCGGTAACGCACGTTACCGCGAATCCGAAAGCTAATTGAATATGCCCCTTAGAGTCTAACAGTGAGGGAAGTGTTCGCCAGGGACTCCAGCAAGGGAGTTTGGAGTTAGCTGCTCCCAGATCGCAGGTCGCTGCCCTCTTAGGGGGTGATGAGCGAGGCTATATTGAGAATCAAGATAATAACTGAAGATGCCACGGATGAGAAGTACCTCAATGACTGAGAGACTAAGAGGCAGTTTCCCAGGGCAACGGTAGTGCCAATGTACTGAGAGTAAGGAACAGCAGGCGAGTATTCAGGTTATACTGGAGACTGGTAGTGGTGATAGACCGAGCTGCCAGGCAATTAGCCAATCAAGAGGATGCAGGAAGTGTTGAGAAAACCAGGTGTGTGCCTGCTCAGCTCAGACCAGCGAGTGATTGCAGGAAGAGGAAAACAGGTGAGAACAGTGACCATAATGCAGGTTTAGCTGGTGCAATGTGTGACAGGTAATGCACCAATGAACCCAGATATGTCCATTATTTATTCCAAACAATTGCCCTTTCACAATTTATGCCATTTTGCCACACAAATATGTACACAAAAATGTAATGTAAGGGGCAAAAGACACACAAGCTAAAGCATGACATTGCACCACAGGCAGAAATGCCACGTGCCATCCATTCAAAACTCATCCTCACTGATTTTTTTTTATTCTATTGCATGCGTAACAGCTGTACCATTAACATATAATCTGTTACCTGCTGTTAGCTATATTAAAAATTTTGTTAATTTATTACATTTTTAAAACGATGCTGTGTGAGCTGCAAAAAGTTTATTGGTATTCTCCATTGGACCATACTTTTTTCTCTCTGATAAGTCATATCCCCTAATGCGACTTATTCCAGGCAAGTACATTGCTCAACTCCCATTTTCTTATTACCTCCCACCTGTATTAAGTGACTTACATGAATAAATTACTTAATTTATTAGAGATATGTGTGAAAAATGGGAGTGGACCATTTGCTATATTGGACGGATGGTTACGGGACAGTCTTTAAAACTGTATGCTGAGCACAGACTACATTGAATCCTTTTAATACTATTAAGTTAAAACGTTTGTCAGATATAGACCTTTAAATTACATTAGCTATCTCCTTGTAAGAAGTTATCACAAACACCATGTTTTTATACTGTTTAATTATCTATTTATTTATTTACTTATTTTTACAATCAATTCATTGTACTCACAAAAAGTAAATCCACCAGTCATAAATGATGAATAAAATATATAATGTAATATGCAGGAATGATGCCTGACAGGCACTTCAAATATAAAAAGATGCAAACATTTCACAAAGAGTAAACATTCTACAAGGTATGTGATTTAGAACAATATTACACGTGGAACTTTGTGTGAGTGTTGCATAAAATTAATGTTTTCAGAAAATAATATAACTGCTGATTATTCTTCCTTTATACAAGGTACTAATAAAAAAATATTCCCCCACAGGTCTGCCTCCAATGTACCGATGGTATGAATGCAGGTCAAAATATAAGCAAGTTATAAGGTTATTAATAAGTAATCCACAGACATTGTACTGTGCTCTCCAAGCATTTACATGAAGAGGATAGTTACAACTACCACGCCTTTTAAAAAAATGTCGTCATTGTCCCCCGTTTATTGGAAACATTTCAGAGCCTGTATAAAATGGGCTCAATAACTCCATCTATGTCTGAAGCCCTAATTGTCCTGATACCAAACCATGGAAAAAATCCCCTTACTACCTGACTCTTACAGAGCCATATCCCTGTTAACCACAGATGTAAAAATGTTGGTGGAAATTCTAGCGATACGATTAAATCAGGTTATCGGAGAAATTGTCCACCCTGATCAAACTGGCTTCATACCAAGTAAATTGCTGGCAATTAATGTCCGTAGAGTTTTTTGTCACTTACAGATGTGCCATCCAGCAGATGGTGATGCGGTGGTGGTGCCTTTGGACACTTCCAAAGCATTTGATTCAATATAGTGAGATTACCTATGGATGGTAGTGTCCTACTTCGGATTTGGACCAGTCTTTGTACTATGAGTAAAACTACTCTATTCCAATCCCACGGCCAGGGTTTGCGTTAATGGGCATTTGGAATAAAACATTGTTAATAATAACTATTGAATAAGGAGTTAGTGATTCACTTAGTGCGGTGTGATCTCTATTACAATTAATAGGGCAGCAATATATAGCGTGCCTATATTAAAGCTGCATGCCCATACTCTATATATTTATTAAATACTTATAAACAATAATTATGACACCTAAACACTCCTTAATCTTCTAGATGAGTAGTCAGATTTTGTAATTAATTAGAGCTAGGTCATTTTTCATGTTAAGACGAACAGCATTGTTGTCAGTGAACACTATAATAATTATCTTTATTATTGCCCTAACCTCCCGAGTCCTTCATTTAAAATTGTGCATTAAGTCAAGCGAGAACAGATGTCACCACAGGTCACATAGGGTTTGAGGGACATTCATTTTTAGAGCCTGTAAGGTCGCCCTTGTTACCACTAACAAAATTGACAACAATCAGGTATTAATTAGACAGTAAAAAATGTCATTTTAAGTCAGTTAAAAACCGAAACAGAGTACACGGAGAGCACTGAATACAGGGAAATATAAAGAGAGATGGATCTTCAATAAATCAAGTGTATATTAAACATTAAACATGTAATTATTCTCACATTATCTGGTAATATGCTGATCGCCTGAGAACACGTGGAGCTGTTTCTTAACACTGTACCATAAGTTAAATGGTTGATCAAGGGGCAGATCTAGGCTGTTGTGGGCCTCATAGCATCATCATCATCATCAACATTTATTTATATAGCGCCACTGATTCCGCAGCGCTGTACAGAGAACTCATTCACATCAGCCCCTGCCCCATTGGAGCTTACAGTCTAAATTCCCTAACATACACAGACAGACAGAGAAAGAGTAGGGTCAAAATTAGAGTTAAAAAAATTGTGTAGTTACCTCATTTCCTTTAAAATTATAATCTGCCAGTTACACATCATCACTATTTATTTATATAGTGCCACTAATTCTGCAGCGCTGTACAGAGAACTCATTCACATTAGTCCCTGACCCAGTTTAAAGTCTAAATTTCCTAAAACACACACACAGACAGAGAGACTAGGGTCAATTTTAATAGCAGCCAATTAACCTACTAGTATGTTTTTGGAGTGTGGGAGGAAACCGGAGCACCCGGAGGAAACCCACGGAAACACGGGGAGAACATACAAACTCCCACACTGATAAGGCCATGGTCGGGAATTGAACTCATGACCCCAGTGCGGTGAGGCAGAAGTGCTAACCACTTAGCCACCGTGCTGCAAAAATGGTAAGGACTCCGGTGTGATGAACTCACATACATGCAGGGCTTTGACAGGATCACAGACACAAGCACCACTTTGCAACATGTTTTGAGGAAAAATACATCTTTTGCTGGCTAAGGCACCCCCAATACCTGTGGTTGACCAGGTTACTCTTGATGTAGTATCCTTAGGTGATTATCATATTACTAGATAATACGCAATTATATTTTCTTGGATGTTATAGTATTTAATAAATACACTGGATCTATTGGAGAGATGTGAATCTGAATTGCATTTCACCATTATGGCAATGGCCAAGGTTTGGAAAATCCTGATCCTGGATTATTCTAGCTTGGATGGTGCAACAGATGATTTCAATGTTGGACTGTAAGTCTTATTGGTTTATCGTTAACATACAATGTCCTTCTTATACTTTTTTATTTTGCTGTTAAAAAGAGATTTCTTCTCTTTCCATTGTGCTCCAATACTGTGACATTGAAAATATTATTTGTTGTTTCATATTTTTATAGCATTTTTATAGCAGTTTCCCTAAGATTTTTAATTTTTATTTTGTAACTGTTGCTCAAGTGTTTCTTCTGTGAAACATGGACGTGTATGTAACATGCACCAAGAGTTCCTATAGAGAGTAACATAGGAAGTAATGTCAAAATGTAAAATTCCTTTTTGTGATCACAAGTGGTCCAAGTTTTTGAGCTACCTACTTATAGTTCTACCAAACCTTTCAAGAAAACAATCCCTTTTATTCAAATACTCTAAACAATTAACCAAAATGAAGCTTGGTGAGATTGTTGCTCACTAGTGCTAGCTAGTAATGCAATAATTTTAAATAAAACCTTTTTTTACATATATATACAACACACTTTATACTATAAAAATAGCAAGAACAGTTATATATATGTATATATATATATATATATATATATATATTTATATATGTATATATATATATTATATACATTTTAATTGTTGAACATTGCAAGTGTTAGATCATTATTGACTCTTTTTCATTAATTGAAGAACGTTGCGTGAAGCTTTTATAGCTGAGGCGTGTATGTATTGTATCCTCACTTAATGCATTATCAAGTCTTGATAGGATGCTGATCTTAAACTTCTTAAAGTCCTGTCCCATAATAACATACAATATGGGATTTATACAGCTGTTGGCCACTGCAAGAGCAGTGGCGATAGGCATGCCGATCTTAAACATGGATTGTGAAAACATATGGTTGTAAAGCTCCAAAATGTGCAGTATGTGGTACGGTGACCAGCAAATGAAGAATGCCACAATAATTGTAATTATGATCTTAAATGGTTTTCTGGATTTTGCCATCCTGTTTTTCTTGAGCTTGAAGACAATTGTAAAGTAGCTGAGTGCAATGACCATGAGTGGGACAAAATATCCAAATGCAAATCGTATTATGACCATTGAAATATGGATTGCTTTATCGTTATTTTCAGTTATTATATTGTTGTAACATCTTATTTTGTTGTCTATGAGTGCAGTGTCACGGAAGACTAAAGAAGGAATGCTTAGAAAAAATCCAACAATCCATGCTACTGTGGAAAGAAAATTGGCGAGTTTGGTGGAACGGTGATTTTGGGTCCAAACAGGATAGATAACAGATATACAGCGATCTAAACTAATGATGGTCAACAGGAGAATGCTGGTGAACATGTTTAAGTACAGAATAAAACTGTTTAGTTTGCACATGGCTTTCCCAAATATCCAGTGATGATCCATTGCGGTATAAACCACCGTCATGGGTAAGAAAAAAGTGAACATGAAATCAGCCAGAGCCAGATTAAAAAGCCAGATGGTGTTGACCGATTTTTTCATTTTGAATGCAATAAATCCAATCACTACGCCATTTCCAATAATTCCCAAGATACAAACGGCCACATACAGTAGAGAGGGAACAACCCGAAATGCTAGGATACTTATATCACCTTCTTTGTTATTATGGATGACGAACAAAGACTCATTATCATTAACATCATCATAATAACTATCATTGGTATCCAAATGATCATTGGTATCCATTGTCTGAAAAGAGAAGATGAGATGCTAAAAGTAATATAGTGAGAAACATATTTTCAATAAATGGCAGCGGAATACAGGAAGAATGCAGATGTTTACACTAAATGTTGCAAAGTAAAAAATTATTTCCAACATATTCAAATTTCTTTCATTTAAAATAATTGGTAATAAGTCATTAGTGTTTTCTGTATCAGTGATGGGCAACAGGTGGCCCTAGGACATGCTTGTAACACTTGTTTAAAATGCCTGCTGATATGTTATTACAGATAAGTGCCTCTTTCTTTGATTAAATGTATAGTTTTAACTTATTACCAAGATTAAGGGTAATGTGCGGCCCTTTGGAAGGGTAGCGGGCTATCCATGTGACCCCTGAGGTGTATCACTGTTCTATACGATATGTTTCCTCTGCACCTCCGTTTAAGAAGTACAGCTCTCTACATTACAATGGGAAGACCATGGACTGTTGTGCCTTGCAGAGGGATTAAAGTATTGTATTTCATGTAAAACAGTAAGCTATAAATGTGGTAAGGAGAATGCAGAAGAATATATTTTTTGTCCTTGGAGTAAAAATGATGTAGAACACAAGGAAATTCTTCAATATTATTTCAAATAATTACTGGTTGACATTAATATTAGAAAAGCATATCTTTGCATTTCTTTTGTTGCTGAGATGCATTCCCCATGGTAGTTTAGCAATTAAATGTAAAATAGAGTTTTATTTGAGGCGGTTACTAAAATGAAATCTATAATGTGATGCTCATTAAATAGCCATTATGTGATCATTCATGGTCTTCCTAGTTAATAGTTTTTGTTAAAGTGAATTATGAAGATAAATAGCTTTTATTGACAATCAATATCATTACAGATAAAAACAATCACTTTACTTGTAAAGTATTATAAAAACTTCCATTTAGAGCTCTTGCCCCTGAATCTATTAACTGTGTGAATTCCCCTCCGTCCATCATAAGGTAAATGGAGCCTGAAATAAGGATAATTCATCCCTGAATGATAAATTTAAATAACAGAATGGAAAGTGACCAGAAAAATAAATAGCGCTTATACTTGTGGATGTTTAAGAAAACAAAAAAAACAACTTTAGTCTGGCTCATGGGGTGGTGAGGCTTTAAGGATGTAACGCTAGCCATAGCAGTCCATGTAGTTGCTATAGGGCCCGGCCGTAAAATGGGATCTGTCACAGAGAATAAAAATGTGCCTTAAGGTATAATATTAATATGGCTTCATTGCTAATTTATCTAAGCAGTTTACAATTTGGAAAATAATGATGGTAAAATCATTGTATATATAATTCAGACTAATGTGACTGATTGCTAGTGATGCAATTAGTCCTTTGTCCTATTGGATACTGAGTGGGGAAGGAGCAGACATTGTGGTGGGTATGATTGTAGGATGGCGCACAGAGGGCCTATCACAATTTTCCTATGATAGTAAGTGTGCATTATATTCAATATCTAGGGTTATATTTACTATACTGCGGGTTTGAATTTTGTAGAATTAAATAAATGTTAGCTAGAATCTGATTTGTTGCTATAGGCAACGTCACCACTCTTCCATATCCACGGTTTAGTAAATATACCCCCTAAACTGCAATTTATTTTTATAGATTTGATTTTCTGACAATTTATACAAACAAAATAAATTAGTAAAATCTGTTCAAAAAATAGCAACAATACAACACTGAATACACAAAGCAATAAGGAAAAAAAGAAAGAACATGATCTGTATATCATTTTAACCATTTTTAAACTTGAATGGTAGGAGGAAGGGGAATGAGAAAAAGACAGAGCGATAACCTAAAAACCTAAAAGTAAGGTTATTAGTAAGGACAAGGAGCCAAATTAAGTTATAGATTATAATGTGAAGGGTCAATATAGAGCACAGTGACAAGCACTTATGGAGTAACGGGTGTTGGGGAAGTAAATGCGAATCAAGGGTCCCACATAGGGTCAAATTTGTCAACTTTTCCTTGTAGTTGATAGATAAATGTTTCCATAAATGCGATAAACCAGATTTTATTCTTAGCATGCTGAATGGAAGGCTTTCCTGTACTTAGCTATAGATGATTTGGCTGCATTAAAATAAGAAGAGACAAGTTTATTGTACTCTGACTTGAAACCAACGATTTGGAGACACATTAGAGTAAACCAGGGAGCGAGAGGGAATGTCTAACGTCTAATATCTTTTCAATCCTTGTACGAAGTTCGCTCCAGAGAATTAAAATTTTAGGACAGCTCCACTAGATGTTGATAAAGTGCCCACAGCCCTGTCAGCATAGAGGAGATGCATCCAGAAATATTTTATGTAATCTTGTGGGCACAAGGTACCATCTTATGTATACTCAGGACAGGGCTGGCAAATTTCAGCCCGAGGGGCAAGACTCGACTCAGCAGCTTATTTTAAAGGGGAAAAAAATGCAGGTGGCCCAGTGAACCAGCCTAAGGTAACACACTATGGGACCGGCCTGGAGGGCAGATGCCCCCCTGACCCCCAGCCCAGCCTGCCCCTGTGTATACTTTATAAGAGTTTTCTTTATCCAATGTAGAAATAAAGGCCCTGGAAATCCTATTTCTGGGCCTCATTTCGTCATAGGTCCCTTTACCGTTCAAGCTTATGCCACAGATCAAAGTAAATGGTAGAGAATGAAAATCATACTATTGTATTGTATATTGTATTGTAGTGTAATCTGGGGAGGGACTGTCGATAGGAGCACATTTGCATCTTAACTGCAAGTTTGCCCATACCACAAGTACAGTTGACTTCAATATTATGGCATTAATTTAAAACATGGAAATTATTATTATTCTACAGTGCAAACAAATGTGTACTTACCACTGCTATATAGGTATCCATGATAAAAAATAATCTCCCCCTTTAAGAGAAAAGCAAACATGTTTAATCACTAAGTAAAAAATACATTTTTGTTAACATTAGAATGCATTGTATTTATATTAGTTTGACTTAATAAGAAATCCTTACAACAGTTACAGAAAGTATTTGATGTGATTGTGAATGCTTTATTGACAACGTAGGAATTGACACGCTAACTATAGGTGAGTGAAATATTCAAAACTGTTCCGCTGAATTTTGCACATTACTCCCAGCATTAGGCCTCTATTGTTTTGTATATGATCCCTTCTACAATTTTTATTGCACCTGTATTTTTGTTCTTCTTCCTTCTCTCTGGATCACAACACTGCGACTAATAGACTAAAAATTCAGCAAAATTTGAAATTTACATATACGGTATGTTCCACTGTAGAATTCAATGTGAGTTAAAATTTGCTGAACTCTGCTGACTACTACCACATAAATATGTTTGTGCTCTACAGACATTAAATCAAATAACAAAGATAAGGTAAGAAATGTAATTATTTAAAAAAATATATGTTCTCAAAAGCAGCTCCCTTATTAACCACAGATATTTTGATAAGAGATCTTATTTTAATTTCGGCCAGGGTTTTATAATTTGAAGATGTGGCATAGGTTATGACCTGTGTAGCTTTGGATGCGGTCTAAAATGTACCAATCTCCAAATTGAGAATATGGGGCCTAATTCATCAAGGATCTTAACTTGAGAAACTTCTTATTTCAATCTCCTAGACAAAACCATGTTACAATGCAAGGGGTGCAAATGAGTGTTCTGTTTTGCACATAAGTTAAATACTGCCTGTTTTTTCATGTAGCACACAAATACTTGATAGCTTATTTGTACACTGAAATTTAAAGTTGATATTTGTGTGCTACATGAAAAAACAGTCAGTATTTAACTTATGTGCAAAACAGAACACTAATTTTCACCCCTTATATTGTAACATGGTTTTGTCCAGGAGACTGAAATAAGAAGTTTCTCAAGTTAAGATCCTAAATGAATCAGGCCCATGATGTTAAATGCATAAAAATGTAATTTTTTCATTATTCAAATTTTATGATACATTATGGTGCTATTGAACAACATGGAGCAGCAATCAATTTAGTTAAAATAAGGAAAGCAATGTTATTTGTAGCTATTGGTTATAGCACCTATTCCACTCATTGAATATTAATAAATAAACCTTTATGTATTGCTTGTGGTTTTGCCAAAATTAAGGGCATTTAAAAAAGCATATTTGTTAATGACAAATAAACTTAAAATGTACTTAATTTAACAACTTAAATAAATGTAATTTGTAAAAGACAGGGACTGACTAAAGTTATATTAGTGACTTAATGGGTAAGATATGTACATATTTTCTTTAAGAAATAATTGGTTAAAATGGTTCACATACCAAATTGCATACTTGCACAAAAATAATAAAGGATAATAATAATAATAATAATAATAATAATAATAATAATAATAATAATAATAACACTAGAAGTTGACAGAAACAAACAATAAGCACATATATTAAACAAGTTAACCCGTGCATGATACTCATGCATTCTAGTCAAATCAAGCTACTTAAGGTGTTAAAAAGGTTCTTGTCATGCATTTGGGCCATAGCCCAGGCCTCAACCACCAACCACTCCCCACTGTCACCCCCCGGCAACCACCAACCACTCCCAACTGTCACTTCTCCTTCAAGAAATATATATATTTTTTAAATCTTTATAAACACTTTTAACAATTAACAAATTAAATTAACAAATTAAAAACCCGGGATATTGCCGGGGCACAGGGCAGTATAGATAACAAGATTCCCGGGTCAGGCGGGTTCATACTGCACCTGCCCGACCCGGGTTTTAGAAAAAAAAAGTGTTAAAAAAGATTTTAATTAAAAAAAAATACATAAGAAATGTTTACTTAACTTATTTTCAGCCAGCAGTGTCTCCGGTGCGTTGCCGGCTGTCAGGGCCGGCAACAGCCCTGACATCTTTTTTTTTTACCTCACAATTTATTTATTTTTTACAGTATGAATGTTGAGACCCGGGAATCACACGGGTTGCACCATTCATACTGCAGGCTAGCGGGGTCCAACACGGGAATTACCCCTCGCAAAATCCCGGGCCTAAGTCCCGGGATTTTAGACCTGGGATTTTGTGGTTGGACTATTCATACTGCACCAAGACCCGGGTTTTTCAGCGTGCCTCTGCAAAAACCCGGGTTTTTGGTGCAGTATGAATGGGTTATTAGTATACCAAATTTCAGCCCTTTCTGATTTTTTTTTCCACACACACTAAGAATTTAGTAGGTCAGTGTATAACTCCGCCCAGCAGGTGGCGCTGCAGCTTGGTTTTATTTTTTACACACACACACAGACAGACTAACACACGCCACTAGACATTTATATTATAGATTGTAAATGCCACAAAATAAGTGATTGCTTTGGTTGGTAGAATTTAAAACTGATGGTCCACCTGGTAAGTGCCTTTATTTGTACTCAAATGTTACTTTGTACTTTTACACTGAACAGTGTATAATAGTTTCAACAGACTGCAGCCAATAAGATTATTCGTGTTTAGAAAAGCTGAAAACCTAAAGTCTAGAAATTGTTTACTGTTACATCCACTCATAGTTATTTATTGGTAAATGTCAGCCCCAATGACACCTATGTACAAATGCTTTATCAGAGAAGAAAAAATGCATGTTAGATTAAGAATTTCATTTGAAGAGCTTTGATCCAAATAAAGGCAGTCAGTATGTTGCTTAACATCAGTGTAGGGACAGAATTGCCGTTTACTGAGGAGGAAGAACATTTCTTTGTTCCCATTAATTGTACATAATGGGCCTGATTCATCAAGGAAAGTAAAGCAAAAAAAATTAGTAACTTTGCATCTTGGCAAAACCATGTTGCATTGGAAGTGGATGTAAATTTAAAATGTGATGGCAGATTTATAGTTGGGATAGGGCATGTCCTAGATCAACTTTAAATTTCAGTGTAAAAATAAACATATCAAGCATTTGTTTACTACATGAAAAAGCAGCCAGTATTTAACTTATATGCAAAATAATAGACTAATTGGCACCCCTTGCATTGTAACATGTTTATATCCTGGAGAAAACTTACTAATTTTATTGCCTTACTTTCCTTAATGAATCAGGCCCAATGTGCTTATAATAACTAGAATTTTTTTTCTAGTCATCCAGTATTAGTCACTTTTGACACATTTCTCATTTCACGCCACTGCCTGATGGCCCCGTGCCCTGTCTGTAGGGTCGGAGCTATGACATGCACATGAAATGGGAGAAATTGAGAAGCAGCAGCCTGCTCTGCTCTGTAGTACTGAGCAGTTTCTTGCTCAGGCATAAACTCCTCAGCAGTCTGTGCTGTGCTCCGATTGGCTGAGTGACATCACACAGTGACTCAATTGGGGCATAGGCATGCCCCCTACCCACAGTGCCCCAAGCCACAGCAAGAACAGGTAAATGTAATGGAGTCTGTGTGTAAATGAGAGAGTGTGAGTATGTATGAGAAATGTGTGTGTGTGTGTGTGTGTATGAAAAATGGAGTGTAAGTTAGTGTGTATATGAAATGTGTGTATATGAGAGAAATAGTATGATCAGTGTATATATGAAATGTGTGTCAGAAGAAAAAGAAATATCCATCCTGGGTGCACCGCAAATAGTAGAATTCTGAAATGAATGTGTACTTATCCAGAAGGCAGCATGTAAAAATATTTATTTGTAATCCCATACATACAAACTTAACATTAAATAGCTCTCAGGCAAACTAAATATTGGGCTCTATAAATGAGTTCAACTACATATATACAGAACGACACATGTAAGTAATATGTATGGCAAATCAATCAATGATGTTAACTAAAGATGAATGGTTTGGATTTGGATAATTCCGCAGGTCCGAAATTTGGAGTTCCAAGTGAAACCGAGTCATGACTCGGTTCCTCGCACCAAATTCAGATCTGAAAACAAGGCAAAATGTAATTTCCAGGAAAATGTCAGATTTTGCAACTTTTTGGAACTGTAGAGTAGGGAGTGTAAGGTGCAAGAGATAAAAATGTTGAAACACTACACACACACTAAATCTGACAGCATGCATCATGGAGAGTGAAAAGGCAGTAACATTCAGATGTCCTTAGAAAGACAACGGCATCAGTAGATATTTAGACAAGTAGATAGATACCCAATTGGCGTTATATAAATAAATGTTGATGAGGATTGACGAAGGTGGCCTGCACCCATACTAAAAAATATTAGTGCACAATTAATTAGGAACATAATAGGGCATCCATCATAGACACTGATGCTACAGAAACAGGCTGAGGTCATTGGATAGACAATGGTATGAATGAATAGAATGAAACATTTTTTAATTAGACAAAGGTGGCCTGCACCCATACTAAAAAACTTGAAACACTAGTACTAAGCATGTCTTGATGGGCAGAGCATTCATCTATAGCCAAGAGCGGATCTTTCAAAGACCTTGTTTTACTTGTTTGCTTATATTAAAAGTAGGGCAGATCTGTGCCGTTATGCTACCCTTGTGAATCAAACATGCCAGTTACAATATATATCTACATGCAGTTACCATGTTGTCACGGGCACTAGGAGTCTTTACCCAGGGATCACCAGGTGATAGGCTTACCAGAGCAGTATAGATGGTAATATGGTACTCTGGTAGCAGGGTGATCACGGAACAGGAAATAGCAGATGATGGAGATGCTCAGGAAAGTCTATGACTAGCAGCACTGGTAATATGGATGTAGAAATACACGAGGAACTGTATGGACAAAGGACACGAGAAGGTAGTCAGTGGTCTGCGGTAGCAAGTTGTACCACTGCTATAGTGAGGAGGAATGTCCAACAGAAACGAGGAGGTGATGAGAGTCAGCGGTCTGCGGATAGCAAGTTGTACCGCTGTCTGAGTGAAGGAATGGAATCCAAGTGGAGGTATCCGGGGAGTCAGTGGTCTGCGTTAGCAAGTTGTACCACTGCTATGTGAGAGGATACTGGAACAGGTGACACAGGAAACAGGGATCAGTGGTCTGCCTCTAGCAAGTTGTACCACTGAATATATATGTGAGGAGGAGCACGGGGAGAGACTGCAATACAGGGGATACACGGGTACCTTAAACTTGATCCACAATAACATGCACAATATATTAATGACTGAACAGCACTGCAATAATAGAAAGTCACTTGAGGTAATCCGGCACAAGATAACACAGTCAATGATGGCAATAGTCTCAGCGGATAGTAAACTCCAGAGGAGAACAAACTCAGTCCAGCAAGATATGCAATACACCAGCACAGTCAATGAGAAGTATGCATACCGTGGTTCAGAAGCAGGCTGTCAGACAGGAGTGCAGAGATACCTGAACGGCTGGAGGCCGGCAGGATGCGAAGTCCCTGGAGGGGTGAAGCGGTAATCAAGTAGGTGCAGCGCACAGGTAGGTAGACCAGCAGGGGAACAAATACTCAGGAAGCAGTAGTATGTAGAACTGGACTCCTGGAGGACCCTGAAGAGTAGCAATGGTCTAGATGAGATGAAAACAGTGAGGCGCAGATCCGATGCAGACTGGCGAGTAGAGACCAGCGGGAACACGGAGAAGCACGGAGAGCGGGTCAGCTGTTGTAGGACGAGTAGAACTGAGGAGTAGCAGCAGCAGGACTCTGCAGATACACGGAGGTAGCGGATAGCAACCAGCAGGTGCAGCAACGATGAAACACGGGAGAGCAGAGCTGAGCTGGAACTGTTGAGCACGGAGAGTAGCGGATAGGAATCAGTTGTAGCAGTCTCGAGGAAACACGGGAGAGATGAGATGAGCTGAAGACTGAAGCGCACGGAGGCAGCGGATAGGAATCAGCCAAACAGTCACGATGAAACACAGGCGAGTTGAAGTAGATTGAAGACTGTAGTGCACGGAGGCAGCGGATAGGAATCAGCTAACAGTCATGATGAAACACAGGCGAGTAGAAGTAGATTGAAGACTGTAGTGCACGGAGGCAGCGGATAGGAATCAGCTAACAGTCATGATGGCACACAGGTGAGTTGAAGTAGATTGAAGACTGTAGTGCACGGAGGCAGCGGATAGGAATCAGCTAACAGTCACGATGATACACAGGAGGGTTGAAGTGGTTAGGAAACCACAGGAGTAGAAGTGGTCTGGAAACCACAGGGGTAGAAGTGGTTTGGAAACCACAGGAATCAGCAGCGCTGAATAAACGAGGAAACACAGGAACACCTTCAGAGGCTCATGGGGAATGAGACTCCAAGATCAGGCAACATGGTATTGACCACAGGTGCTTAATATAGGGAGTGTTGCCTGATCTGCCAATTAAGTTAAAGGGACAGGTACTGAAGGGTTTGAAAGGGCTGCACATGCGCAGACCCTCAGGATGGAGGACGGCCACGGTTCCTAAATGTACGGGAAGAAGCACTCACAGTCCGGTGAGTGACACATGTCCAGTTTGAGATTAAAATGTCAATCTTGATTCGCCCTTTTGGCTAAGCTCAAGTGTAGTTTCTGACCTAGTACGGTTGGTCCAGGATGACCTGAATGTGCGGGTCTCCTTGGTCTGATGCTGGAAGACTGGTAGTGTTTGGAGCCTGAGGTGCCCGTGCCTCTGGCGGAACAGGGCCCAGAGCTGACCTGAAAATGAACTGGTAGTGGGATTGGAACTGGGCTGGTTAAGTTTGAACAAAAAGCATCACAAGGCACAAATCTTAGGTCAATGGTTGGAGTAAACAGAATAATGAGAAATGAAGCCAAAATCGATGGGTTGTGGGATGTAGAATTGTGAGGGATGAAGTCAAAGTTGATAAACAGGCAAGCAAAACAAGGCTCTTTGAAAAACCAGCAGAGAAACAAAATTCTAACTTTGCTTATGCAAAGATTGGTAGCAGTGATGACCTTATAATGATTGCATAAAGGTAAGGTCTCTTAGTCCTTACTAACGTGACCTTTAGTGATTTGACCAAAGTGCTGATTGCAGTAAGTGAAAAAGTATGTGCTGTTGTCAGTATTGAAGATGTGCTGGTTTTATGAAGCATCCTGACAGTGCCCCCCCCCCTCCTTTAGGGGCAGACTTCAGATGCTACCCTCTGGCTTGGCAATATGAAGAGTTTGACAAGCAGAATAGTTGCATGAACACCACTTGGATTTTTCCAAGAGCAGCCCTCTGGTAACATCTACAATAGCAAAACCATCTTTCATCACTGGTTTAATACCAATGTACTTAGGCAACAATTTGTTTGAGGGCATCTTCAAGGTGATGTTGTGTGTGGAGTGCCACATTTTATTGCCTGCTAAGAATACTGGAAAGTCCTAAAGAGGGAATTCACATATGCTTGGAAGACTTCATTGCACAGGCCTGAACAGAATGACTGGTATTCGCAGTGGCTATCCCTTGTGCTGAAAGCAGTCTTCCATTGGTCATCCTCCTGGAAATGGGTCAGGTTGTAGGCCCCTTGCAGGTCCATGTCCAGTTCATTGAAGATTGACAAAGCCGAAGAAGTTAGAGAACAGTGGGTGGGGGGGTACAAATTTTAGAGAGGTACTGGTTCTTGATAGTGTTTATATTAAGCCCCAATTGTCGATTCAGGGTCTTAGGGGACCATCTTTCTTTACCACAATAAAGAACCCTACATCGGCTGGGGATGTGATGAATCCACGCTATATGTTCTCCTGTATGTAGGTAATCGTGGCCAAGCCTTAGACAGTGGATATTTTATACCACTTGGTGGCATGGAGCCAGGTAGCAGGCCAGTTAAGGAGTCCATTTCTCTGTGGTGGGGTTTGATGTTGTAATATATATGAAAGAATCTGAAACCTTGGCACTCCTCAGGCAGCCCCTATGGTCTCCTTTCCTTGCTGTTTGAAGGCAAGTAGTCTGGCATGACTTGTCCCACTCCTGTATCTTTTAAGCCCTCTAATAGATCACTGGGTTGTGCGTGTACAACCAGAGACAACCCAGGATGATTGGTAACTTAGAGTTGTGGATGGTGCTAAATGAGATCCCAGTGACTATAATTGACACACATGAGAACCTAGATAGTCTCTTGGGCTACCAATGCCGGTGTTATGGGTTGTTACTTATTGTGGGTGAAGTTCAAATCAATTAAATTCTGCTTGGCTCTAGAACCCAAGTAGTTAGCTTGGATTGTTTGGATCATTGATGGCTGGTGAGCTAATGGGAGATAGTGAATAGTTGTCTCTTTCCACTGAAGAGGATGTTCCTGAGAGGTGGGAAGCAAGTGAGCTAATCTTCTAAAAGGAGGCTAGAAAGGGACTCATCGATTTATTCAGTCTCTGCATTGAGACTAAAAAAATTCAATGGTATATTGGGGAACTGACATTGCTCAATCTGGGCCAGTCTTGCAGAGGCATTGGCATTGCAATGCGCAGAGTCAAAGTGATGTTGCCCAGCCAAAGCCTGGCCAGTCAGCAGGGAGATTGCATGTGCCACTTGGGATGTGGTAGAATATGAGATATAGATATGTATAAAGCATATAATATATATAAAGCACAAATTGTCAGAATCAAGTGCTTGAACAAAAGGTGCTTGTTCCAATTCTTTTTAATACTTGCTCCACATTACAGTATATAGACTTGAATCCAAAATTCTAGGTCTGTCTGGAACACAATGGCTAGTGTGGGTTAAATATTTGCCTGAGGCAAGTGACTTTCCAGAGCAAAATCTATAGAGCCAAGTTAATTAAGATGTTCTGGTAGTCAGCGTGTAACCTTTGAAAACTCTTCATTGCACATGGATTATATTTTGGCCTTCTACTTGTCATTTTACTTCTTGTACGCTACACACGTTTTATGATTTCTAGAATTACACTGAATGTAAAAATTGTGTCCTTGAAAAAAAAGGGCAGATATGTGGTGATAGATGAGAGAACATATAGGCGGGAAACAGACACACTATCTCAAAGTCAAAATAACACAATATCTTTTAATATAGTGTGATGAAGACATATTTCTCATCCTTTCATATTCTGACCTTCAAATCAAGTTTGATTTTTAGCTTGTCACTTTGCAGTTTCAAAATCTTTTGTAGACCTGTGGACATAAAGATAAAGTGATGTGGATAAAGCAAGGTGAAATACATTCTTCCTTCCATCAGTTCTATACAATAAAATGACCTTATTGTCAAATGGCATGAAACAAAAAAGCAAATTTAAGACCACTTTATTTCCGGAATTTCTGCACACAAAGTGATGTAATACCAAATTAATTAATGTAGCTGCTGCTGCTGCATTTCTTTTAACATTATTTAAAGGCACATTAAGTCTACGGGTTCATTCACTTGAGCATAAAAAATGCTGATTTAGTCCAAATCCATGCTTTATAAATACACATCAAGTATATGTGAATAGGTTAATGCATATATTTAAAGCTATATGCACAATTTTTTAAAACCCGAATGTTCTGTTTGAAGATGTTTACTTGTAATAACACATGTATATTTTACATGTTGAATTGTTCATTTAAAAATAAATTTATTATGCGTGTATTTCATTATACCTTTTCATTTGCTTATAGTAAGTATTGAGGAATGAATGGATATATCATATTTTTCTGATTGCTTCAATTTACACAACTACTAAAGTACGGATCTCTATAGATACCATTTATTACCAGTTCTGCACCTCAGTTATACAGTTGCAACCATTAAAAATCTGTATTACCATTGCTTTTTTTTAACTCTATGGGCTAGATCTACTAAGCTGCGAGTTTGAAAAAGTGGGGATGTTGCCTATAGCAACCAATCAGATTCTAGCTTTCATTTTGTAGAAGGTACTAGATAAATGAAAGCTAGAATCTGATTGGTTGCTATAGGCAACATCCCCACTTTTTCAAACCCGCAGCTTAGTAAATCTAGCCCTATGACTGCTTTCTTCAGTGAACTCCAACAGTCAGTAAAAGCAATCAAGGAAGACATAATGGTAGCAGAAGAGTATCCACCATGGGTACACAGTGTGCAGAGTACATGGACCCTATAATCAAGTGGACGCTGCTTCTCCCCCTTCATTTATGGGCCCACCCTCTACATACATTGATACTAGCATAGGGGAATAGAGCCTGCAACCCTGATCTGCGGTCCTGGGCTTATTGGGGCTGACTGTGGTCGTTCCTTTGGTTTTCAAGGAGATGAATAGTACTCTTTTGCCAATATTGCCACGGCATTCCAGTAGCTGGCCAAGCAGCAACAGAGATTAAGACACCAGCCAGCGGCTGTAGGTAGTCAAAGCTGCAAGAACAGGTAGTAGAGAGCAGCACAATCTGCAAACTGTCCTGTTCTGAGTGTACTGATTTTTGGATACTGTTCTGCAAATTCTGTGGGTTCCTCCACGAGACACCACAGAGACAGAAACATGTGGAAGAGGGAGAGACGGCTTGGTACACATGTGACTAGTGTGTAATATATGCCTTCCGCACTCTCCCCTTGTCAGATGTGCTCTCTCTCTCTCTCTTCTCCACTTGTCACATATGAAGGGGTGGGCCAAGCACTACTCTTGTACACAGACCCACTAAATTCATAACACCCCCCTGAATGGTAGTGTGAATAACCATTCACAGGCCATGTTACTAGTAGTTGATATAGCTGTGCCAGTAGTACCTGGCCCAGTCCATAGGTTACCAGCACCAGCAAGCTGAACAGTGCTAGTCATTGTAGTGTTACAGATGGATAATGGTTGAATACCTTATAAATAGCACATCAAGTGATTCATTCACATTTAATCCTGTCCCACAAACATGAAAATAAAATAAAAGGGATCGATCCTCAATGCTTACTGAGCTTCAGGGGTCAATTATACAATTGTATCATTTGTAAAATGTGCTCCACTGTTTTGTTGTGCTAATTTCCTGATTACTGAACCAGTAAATAATGCTAGACATTGAAGCTATGTCACATGCTGATAACGGTGGCTATCTGGGTATTAGAAGGGTGGAGGTGTTAATGGAGGCCCTAAGATTAGATCTCATTGCTATCCCATTGTATGGTTGAGCAATATACAGTATGGTATCAAATAATGGTATAGTTGCACAGGGCATTACATATGCAAGGTATTCAAATAATTGATGTCATTTCATCACAGAAAACACATTTGTAGGTCTCTGTGCAGAGGTTCCCACTTGTGTTGCACCCTCTTGCTTCTCGAAACTAAACTGCTTACCTTTAAGTAAGTTGATTTTCTGTGCCAGGTAACACCAGTTTCTACTGAGATGGCTTTAGCAAAAAGAAAGATAAAAGTTATTAATTCACATTGGGTCATAAAGGCCATTTGTCTGTTATAGTAGCTATAAATTTTAGTATACAGAAATAAATGAATTTCACTCGCAGTTGAGATGGAGAAGAATTATTTAGATAAATATCCCAAAGACACTGAAGGACCAGCAGTAATTGTGATCTATGAGAAAAATAACCTGTATCTGTGCTTCAATGTTTTGCTTCACCTCACAAAGAAGATAAATGTTCTGTATTACACACACTCACTATGTGTGTGTGTGATTTCATAGCTTAGTCTTTGGCAGCTTATTCGTGAAAACAGGCAAGTCTAATTTTATGTTTCCTAACATGATCAATTAACCGTTTTGGAAACCAGTTTGAAGTGAAAATATTAAACTGAACCTTTTTTTATGTAAAGGGGATGTCCACAGCTACTTTGACAATGTCAAGTCAATATGCTTATAAAACAATGGTACTCAGATTCCCGATGCAGCGACATCTCGACTGCGAATGTTAGTACAGTTATGGGGCAGTTATGCAATTGCTTAAGGCTACATTATATAAGCCGGCGCCTCTTTTAACTGCCCCCATAACTGTACTAATATTACTGTCGGCGTACAGAGTGACATCATGTGCTGCCGGCTGTTTAATGAATCGCATTTACTCCAAGTAAGTTTTTTAAACATTCGGAATTAATAGTTTGGGACATATAACATTTCTACTCTAAATAGTAAACACACAATGAAATACAATGCATAGCTGTGGTCTGCATGTCTTAATTAGCTTCCTGGCAGAATCTCTGCTGATCCTAATTACCTCCCACTGGGCTAACTGACCAAATGTTTTAAAAAGAAAACAAAAATCATGATATGCATCTATTTATCAATTTATCAATTTGATCGTTTATTTGGGGCCCTGACATTTAATATTCTATTAAGGCCCTCATCCTGTCAAACGAGTATTTTAATTTCTACGTCTGTGACTGCACCATAACATGTGCAAGGTTCACATATATGGCATATATATGGAGAACATATATATATGGCAAATACGAAAAAATCCGACTTGGCCAACCTCCAGATCGCACAACAGATCTCCGAAGCAACCTGATATGAAAGAAGCAAATATACATTTTTCACTTTACTTTTTTAATCATCTGTTATGAAATTACTTAAAGTGTACTGTCATAATAATGGAGTTTTTTCACAGCAATTATGTGATTAAAAATCCCTGCTAAAATTTGTTGCAAATATATCTTTCCACACCGTAGATATCCATGAAATGTTGTCTGAGGATGTCACACCACTGATTTTCCTCTGATATGCTCAGTAAATTTGCAGGTTGTTGCTGCTGACAGCAATTAACCTACCAGATAATGTGCTACTGGAAAATGCAGCTAAGTTGAAGTCAATGGTATCTGACAATTACAAATCACATTCACTGCTGTTAAGCAGCGATTTCGTAGCTGTTTATTTTATCTGCATGTTTAACCTCAACAGAGACAGAAAACTGCTTAGTAGTTACTGCAGTGATTTTCAGCAACAGAATATTGCTGTGGAAAAATCTCCCATAAATCACTCATGAAAATAAACTTAGCGATTTTGTGCTGCTTAAAACTGCAGTTGAAAAAGCACCAACGTGACACTTCAATGGAAAAAATAATCTGTGAAGGGATCATTTAAAATTGGACACATTTGTACTTTTAATGTATGTAGGAAAAGATGCACGTAATAAAAATGTTTTTGCATACATCGCAACTGTTCCAATTTAAGTGGGACAGTCTTTATATGAAGGCTCTGTCCCACCATCCCGATCAGGATACCTTTGTTTCGATTGGTGTGAGTTCTCTGTACAGCACTGTCAAATTATTGGCGCTATATAAATAGCTGGTGATGATGGTGATGATTGGTGGGATAGTTAGGAGGCAATCTGCTCACTGCTGCTCTGCACAGCAATGAATGGGTTTGGAGGGGAGGGAATGCGAGAGGAAAAGACAGGCAGCCTAAAAGTCAAAAGTGCTGGAACACCCTAAGGGGTGTGACCATGACCCACATCTGGCTTGGCCATACCTCCATCATGACATGACAATGCCCTGTCCCAATACTGCCTACCCAAGTGTTGGGAGGTATGATTTACATGCATATGTTCTTGAGGTTCACCTGGCTCAAAACCAGTAGCTTTTGAGCCAGGCTTATGCCTGATGTAGCAAATGTCAATAGCCAGGGATAGTATAGAGACAACACAAAGATGTGGCTTGATATTTGTAGTAAATGTGAAGTTGCATTACACTACTTGCAAACAAGTGTCATATACACAAGAGAGAAATAAGTATCTTGACAGTCACTAATAAAAGTCACATTTACATATAAAATATAATTAAATATAAAAACTACAAATGAAATAAAATTAAGTAAAATGAATAAAATCAGCTGTTGTTTATCACCTTAAAAATCCAATGGCAATCTTCTTTTCTGCAGTAGACCAAATAGAAATGTAAATTAAGTGATGCAAATAGAAGGTAGTGACTTCATACAATATAACCGTAACGCTATACTATCAGATGGAAGGTTCAATACGCAATCAGCCAATCAGAAGCTGCTAGATATTGCTGCTGTTAGTCATCTTTATCATTGCGTATATTTGTACCAGCCCTCCAGCATCCACCAGAGATATGTGTCCATGTCTAATTGAGTCACATGTTCATGAACATGCTCTTGTTGTGCCTACACTTGTGGGCCTCTTCCTTCCCCATTCCTCCTCTACAGTTGTAAGAAGGCAAAAGTCAACTATATGCAAAAAACTATAGTCAGAATATATAGACATATTTGTACACATTTACGGTGAGCATGCACAGTATGAATGCAAAAAAACACACATAAATCGAATTCTAAATCAGTCCCTAAACATTAAATAAAATATATGATCTGAAACATATTGGGCAGCACGGTGGCTAAGTGGTTAGCACTTCTGCTTCACTGGGATCATGAGTTCAATACCTGACCATGGTCTTATGTGTGGAGTTTGTATGTTCTCCCCGTGTTTGCGTGAGTTTCCTCCGGGTGCTCTGAATTCCTTCCACACTCCAAAAACATACTGGTAGGTTAATTGGCTGCTATAAAAATTGACCCTAGTCTCTCTCTGTCTGTCTGTGTGTGTGTATGTTAGAGAATTTAGACTGTAAGCTCCAATGGGGCAGGGACTGATGTGAATGAGTTCTCTGTACAGCCCTACAGAATCAGTGGTGCTATATAAATAAATGATGATGATGATGATGATCATGACTAGAATTGCACAAAGATACACATTTAACTGAGTTGTATTATGGATGGGCAATTTCTTATTAATTGTTGTGATGCAGGGACGAACTGGCCCGGGCGGCAGGGGGGCAGATGGCACCCGGGCTGGACAGAAGAACAGTATTTTGGGCCGCCTGGTGGTCCAGTGGTAATGCGATGGAGACAGCCTTTGCGGTCTGTGCAGGGGCTGTCACATCGCAGAGTACTCACTGCAGCCGGATCATTCATTCACAGAATATTGTACTACAGCTTGTAGTACAATATTCTGTGAATGGATGATGCCCCTGCAGTGAGTACTCTGCGATGTGACAGTCCCTGCACAGACCGCAAAGGCTGTCTCCATCGCATCTCAGTAGCAGGCAGCTTAGATCATCAGGTCATGTGACCTCCGTGGTCACATGGTAGGAAGTGTAGGCGGGGATGCTGGAACTCTATGGTCACTGAGTGTGCAGGAGCTGCAGCAGTCTCTCTCTGTCCCTGGAGCCACTCGTGTACAAAAAGGTAAGAGGAAGGGGGGAGCATTGAAGCTGCTGGGACAGATGGGGACATGTGTGACTACAGGTGCTGGGACAGAGGGGGACATGTGTGACTACAGGTGCTGGGACAGAGGGGGCATGTGTGACTAAAGGTGCTGGGCAGAGGGGGACATGTGTGACTACAGGTGCTGGGACAGAGGGGATATGTGTGACTACAGGTGCTGGGCAGAGGGGGACATGTGTGACTACAGGTGCTGAGACAGAGGGGACATGTGTGACTACAGGTGCTGGGACAGAGAGGGACATGTGTGACTAAAGGTGCTGGGCAGAGGTGGACATGTGTGACTACAGGTGCTGGGCAGAGGGGGACATGTGTGACTACAGGTGCTGGGACAGAGGGGACATGTGTGACTACAGGTGCTGGGACAGAGGGGACATGTGTGACTACAAGTGCTGGGACAGAGGGGACATGTGTGACTACAGGTGCTGGGACAGAGGGGACATGTGTGACTACAGGTGCTGGGCAGAGAGGGGGGACATGTGTGACTACAGGTGCTGGGCAGAGAGGGGGGACATGTGTGACTAAAGGTGCTGGGCAGAGGGGGACATGTGTGGCTAAAGGTGCTGTACAGAAGGGGACATGTGTGGTTAAAGCATGTGGGCAGAAGGGGGGCCTAATTATAAAACTTGGGTGATATATTGATTTAATGCCAGGGATTGTTTTCAAAATTTCATGTACCCATTTTTTTTTATTTTTTTTACCAAATAGGACCTCCAAGGATCCAGAGCCAAAGTAACCAGCAGCCACAAGTGGTGACAGTGACAAGAACAGGTAGGAGAGAGCAGGAGAGTCTGCCAACTGTCCTGAATCTGGTGAGACAGTCCCGAACTTGGGTGACTGTTTCGCTTAGGACAATTGGGAGGTATGTCCCGCTTCACCGTGTACTGCTTGTGAAGGCAGAACTGTGTGCACCTAACAGTAGTGCACACAGTATTGCCTGTGTATTTGTCTAAAATTATGACCATGCTACATCATAGGGGGTTATCCTGTCTAAAGTGCCCAGCCCCCCAGAGCCTTAATCCAGCTCTGGGCCTGGGCATAAATATATATATATGGATTAAGCAACACAAATAGCCTCTATGTATATAGATAAATATATATTGTACCAAAAACCACCCTTTAAGGATGGGCCGCTACTTATGGGCCAGTATTGTGTGCTTGCCCCCCGGGCTAAAGTCTGCCAGCCCTCCCCTGTTGTGATGTAAAATAAAGTACTATCAATAACCAAGAAGAGATTAGGGTCACCTATTAGTGAATGTAAAAGGACAGCATGGCTATTCTTTCTAATGAAAATATTAGTTTTAATAATTAGATATGGGGATGGCCTTATTTCAATCAGTTACGAAGTGCACAACATGACTTGTGTATAATGAGACTTTTTCATTAAAATATTTTTATTGTTATTTTTTTTCTCATATGCAGGAGGTAGTGGGAGTTGATCATATTTTCTTTGGTCTTAGAGGAAGCTATTAGTGAGGTAGAACTATGAAACCAGTGTTGCATTACTTGAACCACTTATAAAGCATCATTAAGCAGAAACATTATATATAAGCTATGTAGCAATGCAAACCTGCTGATTTTGTTACTTCTAATGGATCATCAAATTTAATATCGCTCTCTCATAAAATGTTTCCTAGGCCACAAAATAAAGGTTTTCAAATTGATTTACACTTTTTAGCAAGTGGTCTTGTACAAATGGTCACTATTCCTTATATAGCTACTGTTTTCATTTTCCAATTAATTTGGTCATCAGCAAACATATACATTATGCAATATGATTTACTCCTCCTTTCAATGGGGTAATACACACAAATTAAACTCTCTATAGGTTGGATAAATGTAAATTTGTAAGAAATGAAGGATTCATTTAGTTTTACATGTAAATGAAATGCCTTTATGATCCAGTTTCTTTTCTCTTGAAGAAAAATGGTCTTGCCTCCGTGCATACTTGCCAACTGTCATTAATTCCCCGGCTAGTACCAAGTTTTCATGATTTGTCCCTGGAAGCTTTTCTCCTTGAGGGGATTCAAATGGTTTAAAATACACCAATTCCACAGTGCTTTTCTTGTGCATACTGAACATAAGTTGTTGTTAGTGGGTACCCTGACTATTGCAAATCTGTATCTAGCAAAATGAAAGTATGAGGTATTAATCCATATTAACACATTTAAACTTGCAACTCAATGTCAAGGGTCTTCATTTATGTAAGGTTTACACTAACACCTATGCTTCACACATCACTTAAATGCAGTTATCACAAGCACATGTGACCTGTGGTTTTTAAACCACATCCAATTTGTCTTAAATATGCTGGATGTACAGCAACTAAGAAACATTAGGCTGTGTTTGGAAACAAAATAGAAAAGAAATAAGCCTGCACTTGGGTAAGCCCATACACTGAAGTGGACCACAAGCACACGAAGAGCTGGAGATATGCGGTATAAGTGTGGCAGAGGAGTAGGTAGGTGCTGCCATAATCAGGTCAGCATTGATATACAGAGGAGCCATCTGCAATCACAAACTATTGTGTATTCTTATGTGTACCCTGCATATGTTAATGTATTTAAAATATAGAACAAATACATTATTGCCATATTCAATTTGGGTTGTAGGGTACCAGTACTTATCTGCTCTGCACTTAATGGACTTCATTGCACCTGTGTCCCTGGAAATTTTGGAAAACTTGTCAATATGGGGAGGGAGGTAGAATTGAGGAAATACAGCGTACCCTGCTAATAAGCTGGACATGCCAATTACACATGTTGCTATTATCAGTAAAGAAGATGGCTAGCTATTCACCTGTCTTAAATGATGAACTGGCCCTGCATTAGACAGCCTGGGCTACTTTACTTATAAAAGGCAGATGACAAATGTGAAGTGCCATTACCAGAATAAAAACTCACACTGGGCTGGTCAACACACCACAGCTTATATACAAAAAACAACAATGCCCCAACTCTCAAAGGCTTCTCTGTTTCTTAAATTACCTTCCAGGAGAAAGGATGTGGGTTGGATTTTCTCAGAAATGTGAATACTGTGATCACTTCTGGTTAACCAAAGATGATGTGACATGTAAAGACGTGTGAAATGATAAAGCTTACACTCTTCAAAAGCATATTAAAATCTTTAATGTCTTGTGCTAAGACTGCTCTGAGTAAATGCTGGTAGTACATAGTCAGTTTTGGTCAGGCCTCCTTTTGGCTGGTGTTTTTGGTGGTCTATTTAAAAGGTCTCAAAGTGGTGTTTCTGCATTGTTCCCACCTCCTAAAAGCATATTGCTGCTATTGTTGGTTATCATGTCACATTAGGATTTACACCATGTGTTTGAGACAGAGGTAATGACTTGCATTGTCATACACTCCAGCTTCACCTATCCTTTCCATACTTACTAGCGACTATTGATTAAAGGGCAACTCCACCCCTATTCACTACACTAAGTAAATTGAGGAAAAGTACCTAATTACATGGGCTATGAGACTCCAGTTGCACCACACACAAATCATACTACATGCTCATAAACACCCTTCCACACAATAATATAAATAGTGACTACATGCCCTATTATCAATGTTCTCCTTATCTTGCAAGGTACCCAGTTATATAGAGCGACATTCTTAAAGACTCTTACTACTCTGTTTAACCTGATACAGATTGTGACATTTTTAACAGTTACTATCGTGCATCGTTTAATACTTATAGAAGTGTGGGAGAGAGCATTAGTTCCTACATGGAGGTTAGACTGCCTAATGTTCAGTTATGTACTGCTATTTGAACTATTTTGATGTGCATTACAAAGTGTCTAATTATAAGAAATATTCTGTCCCTTAGAGGTTATACATATGTATTCTAATTTTCAACGAACTATGTTGTAAATTCCTTCTTCCTGTTTATATTATTGTGTCATGATTAGTGGTCGAAGTGGAAATTTAGAAGTGACGTTATGGAAAATGTAAGTGTATGGAATCTGTTTTTACAATGAAGGCATAGGAGAAGTGGTGGTATGGCATACCACTGTATACCGGGCCATTTCAACCACTGGTTATGATACTTATATGTACTGATCCAGATCATTAGTAATTTTTTAAGCTTTAGATGAATAATGTTTAAACAAAATTGTAAATTGTAACATGTCAAAATCTTATTTAATAGACATAATTTTGCCTTTAATTTATTTTTATCCTCAGTGCAACTATTAATGCTTTTAAATCTTTTTTGTACTTGTTTTCTCTAAGTTAAGAGAGTTGTCAGGTTCCCCTTTCTTCCCTCAGTTTCTCTTTTAATAGCTTGTTTTGCACTTTAGTTTTTTTGTGTTTATTTAGTGCTGACATTTGCACACTGTTGAGCACTGTGGAGTCTTCCACATGAAAGAGTGGTCTTGGTCCACACCAGGTCAGGACTAACCTCAAATATAACATATAGGAATTCATTGTAATCTTATATACAAATAGAGGGAGTGCTCTTTCAACTTTTAAGTATTAGTTTTTCATACAGTTAAATAATACAAAATGCCATCAACCCTTATTCTCCAATTCCATGGAAGATTTGCAAGTACTGTATAATAAGATCATAAAGAAAGCCTCTTATACAGGAACTAATGGAAAGTCAGATTCTTACAAGTTGAAAATCCGAGAGTTCCAACCATTTATCTATTATCCAAAATACACAAAAATGAGAGGGAGCCGCTGGGAAGACTGATTCTATCTGGAATTGGTGGCTTAACAGAGCAAGCATGCATCTTTGTGTATTTCATCATCATCATCATCATCATTTATTTATATAGTGCCACTAATTCCGCAGTGCTGTACAGAGAACGCATTCACATCAGTCCCTGCCCCATTGGAACTTAGTCTAAATTCCCTAATATAGACACACACTCACACACAGACACAGACAGAGAGGGAGAGACTAGGGTCAATTTTGATAGCAGCCAATTAACCTACCAGTATGTTTTTAGATTGTGGGAGGAAACCGGAGGAAACCCACGCAAACACAGGGAGAACATACAAACTCCACACAGATAAGGCCATCGTCGGGAATTGAACTCATGACCCCAGTGCTGTGAGGCAGAAGTGCTAACCACTCAGCCACCATGCTGCCCACAATTTCACCTAAGAAAATATGTTACCTCCCTACCATCTTGCATTAGAGATACAACTGATGTTTTGAAAATGATGCACAGAATTATACTTGATCACGAGGTTTGGTTGCTAACATGCAAAGCAGAATTATTGTACACTAGTATCAAGCATGAGGTTAGTATTCAGGTCACAATGTTTTTTTCTACAGGCAGTTAGTGATCCTGCATTTAGTAATGTTTTAGTGGAACTTATGGGTTTCATTCTGAAAAAGATTTTTTTTTGTACTTGAGGACAAATTCTATCTGCAGGTACAGGGCACGGCAATGAGGGCAACTTGTGCCCCAACTTTCGTAAATTAATATCTCAGAAAATGGGAAATAGAAACTGTCTTTAATGACAATAATGTAATCAGAAAATAATCTAATGAGATACCCAAACCAAATAATAATTTAGGCTAGATACATTGATGACATTCTGATTTTTTGGAAGGATGATCAAAAATCCTCCAGAGAATTCATTTGTATTTTGAATACCAATGATAATAATCTAAAATAGACCTATCAAATAGATAGAAATTTTGTCAATCGCCTAAACATAACCAAAAGAAAGAGGCAAAATGGGAAAGTAGAGATTGATTTGTTTAGGAAGCAGACATCAACCAACAGTATACTAGTTTGTCACAAAAGCCCAGCCTGCCTCAGATAAAGCAATCTGAAACAGCTGTCCATGACTGGAGTCACTTACCAATGAACACACCTTTTCTGCCACCACATTTTCTATGGAGTCCTTGTGTTCACCAAAACCACTTATTAATATTTCACACTTAAATCACATACACATGTATATCTGCCATTTTGGTGCAGTGGCAGTGTGAGATATTGTAGACACGGACTGTATGATTCTCAATCTAAGGAAAGCCCCATGCTGAAATATAGGCAGCTCTTATTTTTATAAGGGGCACTTATTGTAAACGTATAAACAAATATCTTTCCCAATAACATTCTGAAATGATAGGTATGGTGATGAATATAAATTACACTGGTTACTTGTGAGGACATATTTTTCTCACAAAGTAAAATAATGAGTGAAATATACTCTTCTGTGTTCCAATGATTGTTATAAACTCAATGGTGGACAAACATCCTCTGTCTAATTTTGAACTATTAAGAGAACAATAATTGTTAGTTATTGAATTTGAGACGTTGCACAAAATCAGTAATTCTATAATATAACATAGGCATATATACCAGCTCCTCATAATGGGTATAATCAATGTCTTCCTATTAAGTATTGACATGAATCTCCTGATATGATATGGCTCTCTCATGAATGAGGCAGACTGTGTCAGTATTGTAATTGGACAGTAAACACATGAAAAAATGTATGGAAATACACCTAGGATAAGTGATTAAAATACATCAAACACTATAAGTATCTATTATTTGAGTGATTTGATTGGGTCTAAAAAACTGTTTAAAATAATAAGAGCTATAGGATTATTAGGTGAACTAAAGGCTGTGCCTCCTGACCTCTTTTGGTGAAAAGTATCATTATATATACAAACGGGAAACTAAGTGCATATAAGGCAGGATAAAATAAACAAAGACACAAGCTTAAATAATATATTCTCTTTATTAATACAAATACATTATATAAATAAAAGATGAATCCTTTCAAACCTTAATTCTCCAGGTACTTTTTTGGCAGTAACACCTAAGAATCTGAATTAAACTTTTTGACTAAATTTCTAATTGTTTCACTTTCTATATATTTTTAATCTCTATATTTCGCCGTTTATAGGCCAGGTGAACTCAGCAATGTGGATTTTTATTCTAGCTATTAATAAAGTGATTTTAAATGTATGTGAATTTATTGGACTAGGTGTCTTATTTTTTCAACTCTAGTTCGATGAAAAACTAACACTGTGGAGTCTTTCCAATCACAACAACAACAATAATAATAATAATAATAATAATAATAATAATAATAATAATAAATGGGTCAGTGCCACAAGATTTGCACAAGCTGGCAGAAAGCAGATGTGGCACTAATGACCTATGAACCTGGGAACCTTAATTATTTTAACTGAATCTCAAGAAAGTGGTTCTGAAATACATTGTAGAAAATAATTTGAACAGGGACAGCATGGTTTCATGAAGGACTGGTCATACTTAACAAATTTAGTTAGCATTTATGAGGGGATAGGGTCGAACCTGGATGTTGGTAGCACAACTGATGTCATATATTATTACCGTTATCTCCGGAAGTTAACTTTTTGATAGAGAAAAAGTTATACTAAGATCACAATTAATATTGTGATGATCAAGAAAAGTGTGATTTCTTAAAGTGCTAGCATAAAAGAGATTGTAGTAGCCTTTAGCTTTAGTATTAGTAACTAAGAATGAATTATTAGATCTTATAAGAGTGTGTTGATTAAAAATGTAATTAATGATTATTAATTTTTGATAATTAATAAGAACATTTTTTGTGAGAGCAGATTAATGCCAAAAACCTCAGCATCCACTCCCTCCATGATAAATATTTAGGGATAAATTTTAGAAATGTTCACTGACCCCCGTGTTATGGTTTTGATTTTAGTTTTGGATCTAGATTAAGTTCTTGTTTTGGTTTTGGCAAAATAGCCCCCTTTTTTTCTGTTTGGTTTTGGATCTGTATTTTTAAGATAAATTTCTAAAATATGCAAAAATCACATAATTTTGCTCTTTTTTTTTGTTCCTACAATATTATTAACCTCAATAACACTAATTTCCAGTAATTTCCAGTCAATTTTGATCACCTCACAGGTCACAATATTATTTTCATACACTTTCGGACAAAAACTGCAAAGAGCGACAGAGCAACAACACAAACACACGGCAGTTTATAGCACATCTAGGAAACATTGCCACACAGCAGTGGCAGAAAGCATAGAAAAGTGGTGCAAGATGGAATAGAGATTTAAACACAAATATAGATGCAGTTGAGGAGACCTTACTTAAGTTAAAATGTGACCCACCGGATGAGATCTCGGATTTAAAAGAGCTTGTACACGAGAGATACACTGCACTTCAGAAGAATAAGACAGAGGAGGTCCTGAGGAAGGACAATAAATATGCCCAGTTTAAAGAACAGCTAGGAGACCAGAGAAAACAAATAGGTGTGTCACCGGCCCCTGCAGTCGAAGCTTTGGAAGATGAAGGTGAGGACATCGCCATCACCCAGAGCACTCCTATAACAAAGTTGGAGGTGGTGACCCCAAAGAAAAACAAAGTATGTGGTCACATGCACAAGAGAGAAGCAATTGAAAGCATGATTGAAATGTGACTGGAGACTTTTAAGAACTCCTCCAGCCCTATTATTTCTCTTTCAGCACTCACAATGAGCAATGGCAAGTAGACTGTAGACTGGCAAGAACACTGGCACCTCTCCTGTTTCTGTGTGAGCTAAAATATCACAGTACAATGTGACTGGAGACTTTTAAGAATATTGCCAGCCCTATTATTTCTCTTTCAGCACTAACAATGAGCAATGGTACGTAGACTGGCAACAACACTGGTACCTCTCCTGTTTCTGTGTGAGCTATAATAACATAGTACAATGTGACTGGAGACTTTTATGAACACTGCCAGTCCTATTATATAAATTTTTGTTTCAGCACTGAATACTGCCATCTCTCCGGTTTGTGGGTGAGCTATGGCACAGTAGAATGTGACTGGGGACTTTTAAGACAACTGCCAGCCCTGTTATATGAAATTCTGTTTCAGCACTGAACACTGCCACCTCTCCTGTTTCTGGGTGATCTATGGCACAGTAGAATGTGACTGCAGACTTTTAAAAGCACTGCCAGCCCTATTATTTGAATTTCTGTTTCAGCACTGAACACTGCCACCTCTCCTGTTTCTGGGCGAGCTATATCTCTGTAGAATGTCACTGGAGCCTTTGAAGAACACTGCCAGCTCTATAATTTGTCTTTCAACACTGAAAACTGCCACCTCCCCTGTTTTTGTGTGAGCTATAACTCTGTAGAATGTCATTGGAGACATTGAAGAACACTGCCACCCTTCCTCTTTCTGTTTTATTTGTGACACTGCCCAGCTGTACTGGAGACTGCCAACAACCCTTCTACCCCTTCGGTGTCACACTGTGAAATGGAGCTGGATTTACGTGGAAGGCGGTACTTATAGAATCCAAATCTCGCAAGTTCCGACAATGTAACAATGATATTTTGCCTCGTTTTTAGTTCAGAGGGCATCTCTAGTACATTTATTAAGCTGCAGGTTTGAAAAAGTAGAGATGTTGCCTGCAACCAGTTAGATTCTAGCTATCATTTTGTAGAATGTACTAAATAAATGATAACTAGTATCTGATCTCCACTTTTCAAACCCGCAGCTTGATAAATTTACCACTTAATGTTTTTTGTGGGTTTAGTTTTTGGGAACTCATCTCTCTTGTGTTGGGATTGGCAACAACCTCTCCATAAAAAGTGCTAACACCACTGTCACCCTAACCAAAGAGTATTACAAAAATATCTCACATTTTATCTCACTCACAGGAAAATAGATACATACTTCTCTAGTTTTAAGCCTCATTATTCTGTTGAGTTCTAAAGTCTTTTTTCTGGTTTTACTTTTTTTCTAAACTCTTCAATATGTAATATGCACTTGTATATTTTATAGGGCACAAAATGTATATTAAAAAAAAGAAACTATGCAATAAATTAAGCTCTAGTTGAAAAAAAAGTAGTAGGATCGAATAATTATTTTTACACTGACATTAAAAGTTGATCTAGGACATGCTCTACCCCAATTATAAATCTGTCCTCCCATTTTAAATGTACCTCCCCCTCCAAAACAACATGGTTTTGCCATGATCCAAAATTACTCATATACATGGGGCTGAGTCAGGCCCCATTGTACAGAGCCCATAGTCTGCAAACTTTAGGTCAAAAAGGAGAAGAATGTGTCAGTAGTAAGAGTGGGGAGTGTTACACGATGAGACATTTCCTGCCACAATGCACAAACTACCACAGTGTAAAGGGCACTCACTTCCAGAACATTATAAAATCACTTCTAACACTTTAGCTTCACAGAAGAACAAAGGAAACTGTTCATACGTACAAATAAATTATGATGATTATGATAATGCTATTTCTTTGAGTGGAAAACTACCTTTCACCCCTTCATTCCCAGTGCAAAATGTTTCTCAAGCTGTAAATTCTGCCCCTGACTCTAAGTGGTATATTTACTAAACTGTGGGTTTGAAAAAGTGGAGATGTTGCCTATAGCAACCAATCGGATTCTAGCTTTCATTTATTTAGTACTTTCTACAAAATGACAGCTAGAATCTGATTGGTTACTATAGGCAACATCCCCACTTTTTCAAACCAGCCTAGTAAATCTAGCCCTAATTTTTAGTGCATAAAGTGAATTCTGGTCACAGGAATGAAACCTGATCTAATGACACATTTTGAAATCTGTTCAGTCAGCCTGGTTTTGTTGGTGAAATAAAAAGCTTTCCAACCACACACGGTTCAAATGACTAAAGATCAAATAAAACCACTATGTCATTAATGTATACCAAAAGCTGTGTGTTAGTGAATAGTTTACATGAAATAACAGAAGTGGATATATATTCAGCAAGCTCTATCTTTTGCCATGTGAGGAAATAGGGTGTTTCTCTAGCAGAGGAGACTGAGTGGCCAATGCTCTTTCATACTAAGTGTTACACAGGAAGTGCGGCACTGGCCTATGATGTCACAACCCAGCTCTACACTTCCTGTTTGAGGAACATAAAATAACGCCCCCTACCATATCCGTGCTAAGGTAAGAAGCAGCAGGGATGGGGGTGTTATATCCGAGAGGAGAGTGCCACCTATGGAGCCCACAGAGTTCCTGCTTGTCTTGGATGGATTCATATACAGAGTCAGGACCAGTGATGAAACAGCAGCTCAAAATGAATACAGTTTCAGCTTTTTGACCCAGATCCCGTTAAGTCCTAAATAGTAAAATTGGATTCAAAGTACAAAAATATGAACGTGCAATATATTTTTTTAAGTCCAAATGGGCTTTTTTTATTCACCTTCAGCATACATATGTGCGTACTGACAGTATACTTTTGAGAAATGACCCTGTGAGATGGCTACCTTTGCATTACTGAGGGTAGAGCTGCAAATGTGCAGGGTGGAAAGAATATTTTTTTCCCGAAAACACTGACAGATATCGCTTTTGTGCCACCACCTTTATTACTTTCAGCTATGAATTTTACTCCATACATACTACACGCCTCTTTTTTATGTCTTTCTTAATCATAAGAGTGAGGTGATATGAGTGTCTTTATTGCATGTGTCACTTGAGTGTGTGTTTAAATATTTTTGGGTATTCATGTTTATATATAAATGTAAGAAATGAGAATGGATGGTACAAACGTTGTTGGGAAAAATTGGTTTTGGACTGCGCTCTTTCCAGTAGTACAGCTGCGATAACAAAGGGTATCCCTCCCTTCAAGTTTCCAAGATAGTTGTAATAGTTATGCGTTCGTTAACGTTTGTGTCAATAGGGAACAATAAATATACTCACCAATTGGTGTTTACAGAATATGTATCTGGTCAATATTCAGTTTGGAGATGATTACTGTATTGATTGATGAATTAAAGGATAAGTTGCTCTAATGAACAGTTACACACTTAGTTTAATTGTGAATGACTAGGGTGGTGAGTGTGACTCACTGTGGGAGGTACGGGTATAATCCTGCAGCTGATTATCTGATTATGATACTCTTTTACTGTATATATGCCGGATTTGATTAGTTGACTTGAACTGTGTAGTGGATTTGTGTACTGTAGGTCCCCACTTAACTAAGTGTTGACTGTGTCCTATAAGGTTGCCAACTAGGACTAAATTAAATCATATATACATAATATAAATCAATATAATATCAAACTGACAAATCAGTAAAAAAATAAATAAAACCATACATTTATTGATCCTAAAATTGCTAAGTACTAACGGACCGAGACCATAGGTCTAAGGTCAACAATCTCAGTCTAATAAACTCTTAAAACAATAAATAGCACCACTAAATCATGTTAAAACCATCACAAAGTCATACGATATATAAATGTTAATGACGCAACACAATAATAAATAAATAAATAACACTACTAAATCATGTTAAGACCACAAACATCAGAACACTGAGTGATGGAATATGTCTATAGTTGTCCATCTGACTGTCCCCTAATTTGTGCACCTTCAAACAGGCACTGAAAACTCATCTGTTCTTCAAAGCCTACCAGCCTTCCACCAAACCCTCTCTCCATGCTTGACAACCTCACCCTCTCTCATGCCCTTCCCACCAGTAACTCTTCTTGTGGCCAATTCCCTCTTCTGACTCCCTTTGTGCCTCCTGTCTGTCTGCCCTCCATTTAGGATGTAAACTCTTATGAGCAGGGCTCTCTTCCTCTTGTCTCTCTTATCCTTCTGCTCCAATCTCACTATGTTAGCTTTGTTTGGAGCGTTTGAAGTCCTGGTATTTTTTGCTTAATGTTCAGTACTGTTTTACCCTGTATGGTCTAATGTCTGTTTTCGTAACGGTGCTGCAGAAACTTTGTGGCGCCCTATTTTGTGGCGGTCCTATAAATAAAGGCTAATGATGATGATAATATTAATAATAATAATAATAATAATAATAATACAGTGATCAGATAACAGCAGCCTAAAGTCAATGTTCATTTAATTGTAATCCTATACCTTACAAGTCTCAATAGTCATCAATAGAGTTCTCCTAAAAATACTCCAATTAGTCCAGGAGTTAAATAGCCTTTCCTCATTCCTGTATAGAATATATTGAGGATCCAATAAAAAAGTAATATTTGCTTTTTGACCTCGATAATCCATGGTCTGGGTACCAAGTAAGGCAAAGACTTGTATCCAAGCTCTGGTGTTGGTGGTAGAGACTATCTTGTGCGCTCCACTGTGGAATGCACACGCCAATCAGTTTCCTGTAAGTGACGTCAGCAAGTGGGTGCATCCCAACTCGTTTCGTCCGACTATGGACTTTTTCAAGGGCATGTCACTACATTGACTAGTTTTACTATTACAACTATCTTGCAAACATTATTGCATTCAAAATATAGGATAATATCCAAATACCATCACTTCCTGAACACCCTAAAAAAAAGTATTTTTTGAGAAGAGAATGACTCTCTCTGACCAGGGAAGGCCACTTTAAATGAACACCCTCCATTTCTTGAATCACAATCCCCTCTATTCCCCAAGCCAACTGCATCCTTATCTTCACTGCACACATCCAGTTCCTTGTCCCCTCCTCCTTCAAAACATTACCAGAACATGTCCCTTTCTCACTCAGGATGTTACAAAAACCATTATCCATTCTCATTATCTCTCACCTTGACTAACGCAAAGTCATTATCTGGTCTTCCTATTGCCTATTTTTCCCCTCTACAATCCATCCTATATTTTGTGGTTAGTCTGGTCTTCCACTCTCACTGGTCCAAATCCACTTCACCATTTTGCAAATCCTTGTACTGGAACCTTGTTTCCTCTAGAAAACAAATTTTGCTTCAAACCCTCACTATACATCTCTGACCTTATCAAGAGATACACTCACACTTGCCCTATGCAATCTGCCTCTGACCTAAGAGTCTCCTCCACACTGGTTACCATTTCTCACTTTCACCTCCAAGACTTCACCTGTCCTGCTCTCCACTTATGGAACGCCCTAACCCTTTTGACAAGACTCTCTACCATCTCTAAACCTTCTCAAGTTATCCTATGTCCTTCTCACAGTGAGGTGCCCAAAACCATATCCCATACTAAAGATGTCATCAATTGTATTACATTTATTGTATAACTAGCATAGTTATTAATAAGGAATGCATTAAATGACATTTATCTGTAAAATATATTATGCAATCTCACTGCCATGTTTGCCATTATGTCAAAATATTTCTGTAGCACATTATTATCCTGCTCTGTGGTAATAATGCTGTACAGCTTAGTGTCACCTGCAGATATGTAAACCTTACTTTACTTTACTTTACTTACTTTAAGTCATCTACATGGTCATTATTAAAAGCAAATTGAAAAGGACTGTGTCTAATACTGATCCCTGTGGAACATTACTCATATCTTTATCCCAGTCTGAGTACGTTCTGTTTGTAAATACCTTTTGTTATCTATCCATTAACAGGTTCTTTACACATGTACAAGCCTTTTCCCTTAGACCAATACTTCCATTTTATGTTCCAGTCTCTTATGTGGAAGAGTGTATGACATCAGTTGAGCTACCAACATCCAGTTTGAAACTTACAAGCTCATAAAAGCTAATTATATAATTTTCAACCTGATGGTATGTATGTGATTATGAGCGTGTTTGATATGTGTTGAGATATGCATTTAGAGATGAATGTGTAGTTTCCAACTGCGTTGAGTGAGGCTTACTAAAGTGGAACAAAAAGCAGTCAAAATAATACACTGCAGAGCAATGGAAGTTAAACACACATGAAACACCAATATCTCTGGTCAATGATTTTTATTTTCACATGAGCTTTTAATGCAAGTTAAGTGCATGTAAACACATAATTTTAATGCCAATGGAAGCCTTAAACTTTGGTAACGTAATTTCATTTTTACATATGTTGCTACATTCTTTACATTACCAGAATTTTCAGTTCCTTCTAGTTTTAACAATTTAAATGTTCCCTTTTTACCTTATCACTTCCAGTACTTTTCTATTTAACCACATTGGTTCCTCTTTTTTTTTTTTATCAAATATTTTTTGACCAAATCCTATGATATTTATGGACCACATTACTGCTGGTTTACGTGTACCTTTCATGCTTCATTGTATAATTAATGAATGCTCTCCATTCGTGGAGATCAAGGGGTCAGGAGCGAGCCAAGCTCATGCAATGATAAATTTTGCCAAACTCGCCAAATTGACTATATTGGACATTTGTAAATTGATTTATTGGGGATATCTTCCAAGGAGATACTGTATACACACAACCTAGCATAAAGACCCATGCGTGCAGCTTCCAGAGAGACAGAGACGGCTCCTACACAGTTTTGCTGAATGCAGGTAAGTGTGTGAGAAGGGGAGAGGGGTTATCTTCTTAATGTAATAAGGGAGGGGTGCTGGATTTGTATTAATATAATGAAGCAAGGGTGGGTAGAGGTGATTTATCTTACTGTTATGAGGGGAGGGGGGATTTGTCTTACTGTGATCATGGAAGAAGGGGTTATTAGGGAAGAGCGCGGGTGTCTGAATTTTTTGAGGGAAGTGGGGGATTTGTCGGATTTGAACACTTAACCTGTGGGGCCCCGACATTGCCCCTTTAAATTAACATTATTCCAAGTTGCGATGACGTCACAGTGTAGTGCCGGCTACCTCTTTATTCGGAATCAGTTGTGGTCAGCATGCAGGGGCCATTGGAGACGTGCATCGTCGCTTTTCAGGTAAGTCTATTTATATTCGGTTTTTACTACATTCAATTTTTATTTGTAGGCCTCCTCCCTGTTGGAATTGTGGTAATCGTTTTAACGATTAGCACCGCCGCTTTACATCGTACTGCTCGGGAAGGCAGAGCTGCGTGCATCTAACAGTAGTGCACACAGAATTGCCTGTGTATTTGTCTAAAATTTGTCTAAAATGATAACCATATAACATCATAGGGGCCACCCCGCTTAAGTGCCCCGTGCCCCCCAGAGCCTTAATCCAGCTCTGCATGGGGAAATGCTGTAAGGTATAAAGATGTTTAGGCTGTACAATCATTTTAAATTGATCCTTCCTGTCACAGTGAGGGGAAGCCAAATTCTGTAGGTATGTTGACTATTCAGATTCCTAGGTATTTAAAATGTAGGGTCCATAGCTGAGAGTGTACCATACAAAGGTAATATAACCGATTTGTCCCAAACATTTCCTATTTGGTATTTGTCTTTTTATGTAAGAGTACACTTTCACAGTCTACACCCTTCAAGTTTCTCTAACTGGATAAACTTTGCCCTTCTAAAATGTATTTATCCCATGCCAATAATTGGCATGGGATAAATAAATACTTTACTCAGTAATACTTACTGTTTTCTTTAACCACATATTGGTTCATAATTCTGGTTGTATAGTATATGTTACCTATTATTGTGTGGTATACTGCAAAATGCTTAAAAACCATATTACATTGTCATATGTATGTTACATGGCTACCTATGGCATGCTTGTCCTGTGCAGAAGCCTATCAAAGTTTCACATACACAGACGTTCCAATCTAGCTTATTCCTGTGCATGATTATTTTAATATTTTACAGCAGAATACTGAGACAGACATGGACCACAGCTGATGAAGCATTGCATAGTTTAGTTATTAAGCCTATAATATCCAAGCTTCTTCAATCCTATACATTGCTCTTTCGCAATGAATCTCCTTCAGAAGTGCTGATTTACTTGTCTGGCATGGTCATGACACCATGTTTTTTTTCCTATTCTTTTTTTTCTAGACAAGAGCTGTCAAGACACATGCTGTTTTCAAGACAGCAGCTGGTGGTAAAATGCTTTGTTTTAATTAAAATAACCACTTCAATTGCTTAATTTGCCATTGGCGTGATAAATTAAAAACCATAAAAATAATCAATTAAAGAATAGGAAATCCATTTTAAAATGTATAATTAACTGATGTTATTATACATTATGTTAATAATATTTTGTGCATCTTTTATTTAAAAAGCATTCACATATTTTTCAGCACATGGGAAGGAAGAGATGGAAAGACTTTTATATACACTCACAGAGGTCATTGAATCACCAGAGGGGCCTATTTATGAACCGTCAAAGAATTTTTTTACATCCCGAAAAACTGCAGTTTTCAGTGGATTACTACATTTTAAAGTATTGTAGCTACTACATTTTAAAGTATAAAGGCTAGTTATTATTAGGGGATCTCAGAAGATATCAAGGATATCTGCTACACTCCAACCCTCTTTGATCACAAATGCATTCCCCACAGGTGTCTATGGTGACTGCAAAAGTGCCTTATTTATCAAGCTTGATTCCAACAGCTAATGCCATCTGAAGATGGAGAGAGATCTTCAGATCCCTCCCCGACAGGCTTCATGTACCTCCCCAGTGGTGGAACTACCATTGGTGCATCAGGTGCTGTGCTTCAGGGCCCATGGAGAAAATGGGGCCCACTGCATGGCAGAGGCAGAGGGCTGGAGGCCCAGGTTCCCTCTTCCCTGCCACCCTGCATCGGGGCTAGTTCTGCCTCTGCACCTCCCCATCACAAATTGAGCAAGGCCATAGTAACCTATACTAAAGATCAGTGGTCGCAGTGGGGGTGTATACGGTAGTATGCCATATAATCACTTCTCCTACTGCCTTCATTGTAATACTATTAAATTCCATACACTTACAAATCCCTTTCATTTTTCAAACTGCCACTCCTAAATTTTCAGACCATCACTTCCAAATTTCCACTTCGACCACTGCTATAGATTATATGCTGGGGCAGGCTCCTGTCTGAGTCACCAATCAATTTTAATAAATGGCCACATTAATTCATTTCTTATCATATCATCACAACAACTAGTCCCTTAAAGCTGTAACAATCCAAGAATCAGAAGGCAAAAACTGTTTTTTTAAATGGTAAATAGGTTTTGCAAGCTATTGTATTTCACAGTTACCTAAAAAGGTCTTGCTTGGTAAATGTGGCAGGATATCTAAATTGGGTGTCTCAAGTACAAATCCACAAATACATTACTAAGAAATTCATATGTTTATCATCTATTGTCTGGAATAATTTTTTGGCAGTTTTACCATTTCTGTTTAGAGGAGCATTTACAGAACCTATAATTCCTTTCCCTACAAACAGCCAAAATGTGAAAATGCATAGTGCTCAAAGCGGAACGAAAGTAAATGAAAAATAAGAAAAAGTTACAATAAAATTATATTAAATGTTTTGTTCTGATTTCTGTTTTCTTTTCAAAGTGAGATATTCAAACAAGTAGGTAAGAAAAGTTTGCTGCAATTTTAAAAAGGGTAATTTAAAAAGCTGTGAAGAACAGTGCAATAGCTCTTTTGTGATGTCATTCTCCTACTTTTCAGCAAATCCACTTAGTTTGTTTCTACATCACTGTGCCTGTGGAGCTACAAACAAGTCCTAAAAGTAGTTGTGCAGATCAGGAGCATTCCTTTCTTAAGAATCAATAAGGTGCATAAACTCAAGTTTGCACAAAATTTCATTTTATGGGGTGGATTATTTAATGAAGTGGGGTTAGACATTGTGCTTTTGGGGAGGTTTACCCCCCTTTTCTGAGTGAACATGCATTCTTTTTCACCCTCTGAAATAACGTATATTCCCCCCATAATTTATCTTTAAAAAGCAAAGAAACTAAACTCACTTTGGTGAGATAAAGAAAATAAAGTTATTTTTGTTGAAAGTGAGAAACAGATAAAATGTAAAAAGTGATTTTGTCTCATGGGGCAAAATATATTTGGTTCTGGAGCCTTTTTGTGGTAATGAGTTATATAAAGTTGATATATTCAGTTTCACATACTGGGCCTGATTCATTAAGGAAAGTAAAGCAAATGAAATGAGTAACTTAGAATCTTTGCAAAACCATGTTGTATTGGAGGGGGAGGTAAATTTAAAATATGAGGACAGATTTATAATTGGGGTAGGGCATGTTCTAGATCAACTTTTAATGTCAGTGTAAAAATAAATATAGCAAGTATGTGCATCCTACATGAAAAAAACAGCCCGTATTTTCCTTATGTGCATAATAATAAACTCATTTGCACCCCTTGCATTATAACATGGTTTTGTCTAGGTGAAAACTTATTCATTTTTTGCCCACTTTGTTTAAGAGAAAATAGAAAGACAAAAACATTGATTAGCACAGCAAAAAGTGAGTTTCTGGCCCTATCTAGTATTTCATTTTTTCTGTGTGTTTGTTTTTGGGGTTTTTTGTTGGGGGGTTGTGTTTACTTCACGTTTTCAATATCTTAACAATAATAGTATGTTCATCCCATGAATTATTACATTTATTTACTGTTTGAGTTCCAACCACAACTGCTATTCCGGTGACCTATCCTTATGTTCCCTTTCAGCCTTCCTCCAATTTAAAGTGTTTACCCTTGTTCTAGAAATCATCTTATTTTTTAAAATACGTCTTCCTTATCTCTATTATTATTGCTTGTGATATATCTGAATGTTTCTATCATATCAACTGCATTGTGAGCAGAAAAGACCTGTTTTAATTTTGTTAATCACACAGAAGTGCCAAAGCCCGTCACATGACCAGATACATTATCCAGTGAGCGTATGTGATCTATCAAGGTACAAAAAGTGTCACATATTCAACACAAGTGATGAATATGTGTTTTATATTTTAAACCATGTAAATTTTCTATTGCTGGGTTTTATTTCATTTATTGTATGTGTAATTCTTACATCTGTTGTATAAATATCTCAAAACATTACTTTAACTGTATGTATTTTTGCAATGAGCCCCTGTGATAGAACTAGTTACATAGACAGATAGTTAAAGAAATACAATTAGCCAAAAATTTAAATGAGATTTGTTGTAATTGCGTAAGTAATTTACAATGTGAGTCACAACTGCCATGGCTCTATTTATCTATTATTTCTTGTATTTTGTCATATGTATTGTTACTCCATCTAGTATTTCTATTATATTTTATCCAGGTTTTGGTGGATTGCATCTTGTTGATCTTATATGCTGCTGGACAAACATTTTGTGTTATAGTTATTACCTGGATGTTAGGTTCACTTGACCTTGGTTTTATGAGAAGTGTTTGCATGGGGACAGTACATGGACTAGTCATATTAACACACGCTATTCAGAAATGTTTACTGTAAGACACAGTTTGTGAAGTAGTCATATAGATAAAGACATAAGATGTAATATATTCATTTACATATGGTACTACTCAATGTGCTTGGTATTCTCAAGTTTATTATTGCTTTGTATGGTAAAGAAATACAACTAAGTAGTCATAATGATGATAAAACACTGGGTGGCTGTGAGAGCCTTACCTGATCTCCACGGCAAACAGAGGACACGTCCGGCGGCGCCTGGAGATGTTGCCAGGTCGGGGAGCCAATCAGCGCTCCCTGACCGGCCAATAAAACTTTGGCGTCGCCGCGAGCCCGGATTAGCTCACGGCGGCGCCAAAGTTTTATTGGCCAGTCAGGGAGGGCTGATTGGCGCAGCGTCGCGTTGACGTCATCGGGTGTCTGCGTCTATTTAAGATGCCTTCGCCGAAGCCCCAGAGGCGAGCAGGAAGAGAGGACCTCGTGGGACCAGAGCAGAAGAGAAAAGAGCAGCCGGCAACGGAGACAGAGTGCCAGTGTCGGAGCTGAGAGCTGCTCTGTATCGGGAAGACCCGGCGGTGACCAGAGGAACAGAAGAGTCCCGGCGGCCATTCCTGGAAGACGGCGGCAAGAAGAGGATCTACGCTGAGGTAGCAAGAGGTCTCCCAGGATCAGACAAGGCCCCTGGGCTCTCCCGTTGTGTATACCTTCTTGGGCCACTCATTAGTCCCAGATCTGCTTCAGCTGATACTAGAAACCCAAACTCGTTTCTATACTTTAAAAAGGATTTTCTTTCACCTTCCATTTGCACTTTTGCAGGAAAGCACATTTCAACAATTTAAGACACAAAAGTGACACACTTAATAAAGTTCACGGGGTAAATTTATCAAGCTGCGGGTTTGAAAAAGTGGAGATGTGGCCAGGGCCTGATTAAGGGTCACAGCTGCCCTAGGCTACTACACTGGTTACCACCCCCCCCCCCCCGCACCAATGTGTGGGTAAATAAAAAAAATATATAGATAGATATATGTAAACAAAATTATAAAACATTAATTAATACATAAAAAACACTTCATTATGCACTTCCTCTCTTACCTGATCTTGCAGCGTAGACTACCTGGTGTTCTCTTTTGCTTGTTCTTGGAGCGTTGTCCGTTGCCTGGCTTCTGGAATCTTGGGAGTCCTGTATTTAAAATGTGCAAAAATTGTATTATAGTGCCAAATTTTAACAAACCCTGAATGATACAAAACAACCCCCTAGTACAGACATAGACAATAAAATATATGAAATTTATTTACACTTATATAGTAACATTTACCAGCCCTGTCTATCTAGTATTTAGTATTCCAGTGACCGCTGAAACCACAGTCAGCATCCACATCACCGCCACACAATACAGAGATCCTTCCCCCACAAGCTATTTCATCACCTCCGCCACCAGCTAATTCATCCCCCCTATCGACCCGCAACAGACAGTGTATGACCCCCTATCCAATTCATTAATCCCCCCTTGTAGCCAGTTCATTACCTCCCTATTGCCATTTCATTAATCCCCCCTATCCAATTCATTAACCCCCCCTCTAGCCAGTTCATTACCTCCCCATTTTCACTTCATTAATCCCCTCCCCTAGCCATTTCATTAACCCGCTCCATCCAATTCATAAGCACCCCCCTATCCAATTCATAAGCACCCCCTCTAGCCAGTTCATTAATCCCCATTTGCACTTCATTAATCCCCCCTAGCCATTCCATTAATCCCCCCATCCAATTCATAAGCCCCCCTCTAACCAGTTCATTACCTCCCCATTTTCACTCCATTAATCCCCCCTATCCAATCCATCAGATGCTGTTAGCTGCGTGATTGGGTATAGGAACATGCGGGACCGCCCCCTTGTGGACAGGGGCGGCCCCATCAGAGGAGAAAGAAGCCGATCGCCGGCATTTGAATAAAAAAACAAAAAAACAAAAAAAAAACAGCTTGCTAGTGTGCCGCGCTGCGCCCCCCAGGACTCAGCGCCCCAGGCTGCAGCCTGGTCAGCCTAGTGGTTGATCAGGCCCTGGATTTGGCCTATAGCAACCAATCAGATTCTGTCTATCATTTAATTAGTACATTCTACAAAATGACAGCTAGAATCTGGTTGCTATAGGCAACATCTCAATCATGTACATGGGCTGACCTGACATTCCAAGAAAGGCAAAAGAAACCAGTTTTGTCTCCTCTAAAACATAGTATATATTTTAGTTTTAATTGTACTTTAAGTTTTAAAGTATACCATTCATTTAGGTACAAGTTCAGTGACAAAAACGATTTCTAATGCGTGATCAACCGAAAATGCATCCTTTCCATAAATATATACAAAATCGGAGAGGTCAAATACAAAACCTCTTAAACACCCACATAAATATAATAATTAATTAGGTATTGACAAACTAAATATTGACAAACTCCTGCTATTTTAGTATAACATGCAATTTAGTAATTGTGTGTCAACATATACTACTATATCACAATATCTAACACTATTTCACAACATATAACACTATATCACAACATATAACACTATATCACAACATAAAACACTATATCACAACATATAACACTATTTCACAAGGTATTGTAATTTGTTACCTTTCTTAGGCTGAAGTTTCAGCAATGTCTCCAAAAGTAAACTCTCCCTCTGGGCACAGTATTACATTGCAGGAGCCATATTTACAACAACTGTCGACCAATGCTGCAAGTTATATAAATGACAGGTTTTGTTTTTGAATTTCCTTTTGTTTAAGTCTGTCAGTTTCATTTCCCTTTTACATGTATTACATATGCTGTTCTAGATGATGTAGACACTCATCAGTGCAGGATTCTTGGAGATGGTTTTCATGTAAATATAGATTTGTGAATTGATTCAGCAGATTTCGAAATTTGTCAACAGAAAGTTTATTCTTGAGTCATTCCTGATTTGTCAAAATTTGCAAAACAAAAAATCATGATCTCTAGGGAAAAAAAAACTATCTCCTTGCATGGAATGTAAAAAGTCAATCAGAAAGAATCAACAACTGTCACATGTCTATAGCCTTAGAAAAGAAGGTTAAATTCGTCTGACACCAATTCTTTCTGGATTATACTGGCAAAATAATCTGTGCATGCTCTCTGTGTATTACTAGCCTGGGCTACACTACATTTGTGTGAGTACTACATTTGTTACATAGCTGTTTAAATGGGACTGCAACATTGCCTGTCTAATTTAAATTTGCCCCCTTTTTTTCCTTAACATTTTACACCCTCAAAACAACATACTGACAGCCTTAAAACTAGGGATGAGCGCACTCGGATTTATGAAATCCGAGCCCACCCGAACGTTGCGGATCCGAGTCGGATCCGAGACAGATCCGGGTATTGGCGCCAAATTCAAAAGTGAAACTGAGGCTCTGACTCATAATCCCGTTGTCGGATCTCGCGATACTCGGATCCTATAAATTCCCCGCTAGTCGCCGCCATCTTCACTCGGGCATTGATCAGGGTAGAGGGAGGGTGTGTTAGGTGGTCCTCTGTGCTGTTTAGTTCTGTGCTGTTTAGTTCAGTGCTGTTTAGTTCTGTGCTGTTTAGTTCTGTGCTGTTTAGTTCTGTGCTGTGCTGTGCTGTGCTGTGCTGTGCTGTGCTGTGTTCTGCAGTATCAGTCCAGTGGTGCTGTGTGCTGTGCTCTGTCCTTCTGAGGTCAGTGGTGCTGCTGGGTCCTGTGCTGTGTCCTGTTCAGTCCAGTGGTGCTGTGTCCTGTGCTCTGTGCTTCTAAGGGCATAGTTATTTCCCCATTATTCCCAAGTTTTTAAAAAATAAAAAAAAAGTAAAAAAAAATAAAAAATTAGAAATTAAAAAAAAAATATATAATTATAAAAAAATGTGCAAAACCAATCCAGCAGTATAAGTCCATTGGTACTGCAATATTACCAAGTTCACACATTCTGCAGTATCAGTCCAGTGGTGCTGTGTCCTGTGCTCTGTCCTGCTGAGTTCCGTAGTGCTGCTGGGTCCTGTGCCGTGTCCTGTTCAGTCCAGTGGTGCTGTGTCCTGTGCTCTGTGCTTCTAAGGGCATAGTTATTTCCCCATTATTCCCAAGTTTTTAAAAAATAAAAAAAAGTAAAAAAAAATAAAAAAGTAAAAAAAAAATAAATAAATATAATAATTATAACCAAATTTGCAAAACCAATCCAGCAGTATAAGTCCATTGGTACTGCAATATTACCAAGTTCACACATTCTGCAGTATCAGTCCAGTGGTGCTGTGTCCTGTGCTCTGTCCTGCTGAGTTCCGTAGTGCTGCTGGGTCCTGTGCCGTGTCCTGTTCAGTCCAGTGGTGCTGTGTCCTGTGCTCTGTGCTTCTAAGGGCATAGTTATTTCCCCATTATTCCCAAGTTTTTAAAAAATAAAAAAAAAGTAAAAAAAAATAAAAAATTTAAAAAAAAAAAAAATATATAATAATTATAACCAAATTTGCAAAACCAATCCAGCAGTATAAGTCCATTGGTACTGCAATATTACCAAGTTCACACATTCTGCAGTATCAGTCCAGTGGTGCTGTGTCCTGTGCTCTGTCCTGCTGAGTTCCGTAGTGCTGCTGGGTCCTGTGCCGTGTCCTGTTCAGTCCAGTGGTGCTGTGTCCTGTGCTCTGTGCTTCTAAGGGCATAGTTTTTTCCCCACTATTCCCAAGTTTTTTAAAAATTAAAAAAAAGTAAAAAAAAATATAAAATTTAAAAAAAAAAAAATATATATAATAATTATAACCAAATTTGCAAAAACAATACAGCAGTATAAGTCCATTGGTACTGCAATATTACCAAGTTCACACATTCTGCAGTATCTTGTGCTACATATAATGGAGACCAAAAATTTGGAGGATAAAGTAGGGAAAGATCAAGACCCACTTCCTCCTAATGCTGAAGCTGCTGCCACTAGTCATGACATAGACGATGAAATGCCATCAACGTCGTCTTCCAAGCCCGATGCCCAATCTCGTAGTACCGGGCATGTAAAATCCAAAAAGCCCAAGTTAAGAAAATGTAGCAAAAAGAGAAACTTTAAATCATCTGAGGAGAAACGTAAAGTTGCCAATATGCCATTTACGACACGGAGTGGCAAGGAACGGCTTAGGCCCTGGCCCGTGTTCATGACTAGTGGTTCAGCTTCACCCACGGATCTTAGCCCTCCTCCTCCTCCCCCCCCCTACAAAAAATTGAAGAGAGTTATGCTGTCAGCAACAAAACAGCAAACAACTCTGCCTTCTAAAGAGAAATTATCACAAATCCCCAAGGCGAGTCCAAGGGTGTTGGTGGTTGTCAAGCCTGACCTTCCCATCACTGTACGGGAAGAGGTGGCTCGGGAGGAGGCTATTGATGATGTAGCTGGCGCTGTGGAGGAACTTGATGATGAGGATGGTGATGTGGTTATTGTAAATGAGGCACCAGGGGGGGAAACAGCTGATGTCCATGGGATGAAAAAGCCCATCGTCATGCCTGGTCAGAAGACCAAAAAATGCACCTCTTCGGTCTGGAGTTATTTTTATCCAAATCCAGACAACCAATGTATGGCCATATGTAGCTTATGTAAAGCTCAAATAAGCAGGGGTAAGGATCTTGCCCACCTAGGAACATCCTCCCTTATACGTCACCTGAATAACCTTCATAGTTCAGTGGTTAGTTCAGGAACTGGGGCTAGGACCCTCATCGGTACAGGGACACCTAAATCCCGTGGTCCAGTTGGATACACACCAGCAACACCCTCCTCGTCAGCTTCCTCCACAATCTCCATCAGATTCAGTCCTGCAGCCCAAGTCAGCAGCCAGACTGAGTCCTCCTCAATACGGGATTCATCCGAGGAATCCTGCAGCAGTACGCCTACTACTGCCACTGCTGCTGTTGCTGCTGTTAGTCGGTCATCTTCCCAGAGGGGAAGTCGTAAGACCGCTAAGTCTTTCACAAAACAATTGACCGTCCAACAGTCGTTTGCCATGACCACAAAATACGATAGTAGTCACCCTATTGCAAAGCGTATAACTGCGGCTGTAACTGCAATGTTGGTGTTAGACGTGCGCCCGGTGTCCGCCATCAGTGGAGTGGGATTTAGAGGGTTGATGGAGGTATTGTGTCCCCGGTACCAAATCCCCTCGAGATTCCACTTCACTAGGCAGGCGATACCAAAAATGTACAGAGAAGTACGATCAAGTGTCCTCAGTGCTCTTAAAAATGCGGTTGTACCCACTGTCCACTTAACCACGGACATGTGGACAAGTGGTTCTGGGCAAACGAAGGACTATATGACTGTGACAGCCCACTGGGTAGATGCATCCCCTTCCGCAGCAACAGCAACAGCTGCATCAGTAGCAGCATCTACAAAATGGCTGCTCATGCAAAGGCAGGCAACATTGTGCATTACAGGCTTTAATAAGAGGCACAACGCTGACAACATATTAGAGAAAATGAGGGAAATTATCTCCCAGTGGCTTACCCCACTTAGACTCTCATGGGGATTTGTGGTGTCAGACAATGCCAGTAACATTGTGCGGGCATTAAATATGGGCAATTTCCAGCACGTCCCATGTTTTGCCCACACCATTAATTTGGTGGTGCAGCATTACCTCAAGAGTGACAGGGGTGTGCAGGAGATGCTTGCGGTGGCGCGCAAAATTGCTGGACACTTTCGGCATTCAGCCAGTGCCTACCGCAGACTAGAGGCACATCAAAAAAGCATGAACCTGCCCTGCCATCACCTCAAACAAGAGGTTGTGACGCGCTGGAACTCCACCCTCTATATGCTGCAGAGGATGGAGGAGCAGCAAAAGGCCATTCAGGCCTACACAGCCACCTACGACATAGGCAAAGGAGTGGGGATGCGCCTCAGTCAAGCGCAGTGGAGACTGATTTCCGTGTTGTGCAAGGTTCTGCAGCCATTTGAACTTGCCACACGAGAAGTCAGTTCCGACACTGCCAGCTTGAGTCAGGTCATTCCCCTGATCAGGCTGTTGCAGAAGCAGCTGGAGAAAGTGAGGGAGGAGCTGGTAAGCCATTGCGATTACACCAAGCATGTAGCTCTTGTGGATGTAGCCCTTCGTACGCTTTGCCAGGATCCGAGGGTGGTCACTCTTTTAAAGTCAGAGGAATACATTCTGGCCACCGTGCTCGATCCTCGGTTTAAAGCGTATGTTGTGTCTCTGTTTCCGGCGGACACAAGTCTACAGCGGTGCAAAGACCTGCTGGTCAGGAGATTGTCCTCTGAAGAGGACCGTGACATGCCAACAGCTCCACCCTCATTTTCTTCCACATCTATGGCTGCGAGGAAAAAGCTCAGTTTTCCCAAAAGAGGCACTGGCGGGGATGCTGATAACATCTGGTCCGGACTGAAGGACCTGCCAACCATTGCAGACATGTCTACTCTCGCTGCATTGGATGCTGTCACAATAGAAAAAATTGTGGATGATTACTTTGCTGACACCATCCAAGTAGACATGTCAGACAGTCCATATTGTTACTGGCAGGAAAAAAAGGCAGTTTGGAAGCCCCTGTACAAACTGGCTCTATTTTACCTGAGTTGTCCCCCCTCCAGTGTGTACTCGGAAAGAGTTTTTAGTGCAGCGGGGAACCTGGTCAGTGAGCGGCGAAGGAGGTTGCTTCCTCACAACGTTGAAAAAATGATGTTTATAAAAATGAATAATCAATTCCTCAATGAAGTACAGCACTGCCCTCCAGATACTACAGAGGGACCTGTGGTTGTGGAGTCCAGCGGGGACGAATTGATAATGTGTGATGAGGAGGAAGTACACACTGTAGGGGGAGAGGAATCAGAGGTTGAGGATGAGGACGACATCTTGCCTCAGTAGAGCCTGTTTAGTCTGTACAGGGAGAGATGAATAGCTTTTTTGGTGTGGGGGCCCAAACAAACCAATCATTTCAGCCAAAGTTGTTTGGTAGGCCCTGTCGCTGAAATGATTGGTTTGTTAAAGTGTGCATGTCCTATTTCAACAACATAAGGGTGGGTGTGAGGGCCCAAGGACAATTCCATCTTGGACCTTTTTTTTTGGCATTATATGACCAATCAACAGTCGTTTGCCATGTTCAAAAAGTAAAACCAAATTTAAAAAAATACAAGAAATTAAACCAAAAGTAAAATGCCGTGTCATAATTTAAAACAAGAGGTATTGACGTGCTCTAAAACTACTGTATTGTTGTTTATATTTTATAAACACTACACTTGAAAGCTTGAGTCTTTCAATAAAAAAGTAACTGTCCATTGCACGAATATTTGCAACAGGGACAATTTTAGGGTTAAGAAAGTCAACTAATAACACTTCGACGCTGTCTGTCTTTATAAACACTACACTTGGAAGTTGGAGGAGGTATTGTGGCCCCGGCACCAAATTTACTACCGGGGCCACTCCACTGTGCAGTCCATATTTAGGTGTATCAGATATTAAACAACGGTGACAGTTGATGCCCAATTTTTTAATTACATTGTGGCCTCGGTACCAAATTGTGTACCGGGGCCACCACACTACGCAGTCCAGATACTTGTTTGGTGGAATTCAGACCAGTTGAGGGTTTTATTATTATATTGTGTGGACCACTCTATCTATACCACACTACAACTCTATACCACTCTATTTCATACTTTAATTCTATTTCATACTTTAATTCTATTTCATACTTTAATTCTATTTCATACTTTAATTCTATTTCATACTTTAATTCTATTACTAATTACCATAAAGAGGAACAAAATAAACCAATTTTACCAAAAGTATAATATGACTTAGACTTACAAACACTACACTTGAAAGATCGTGCCTTTAAATGAAAAAGTCAGTCTTCATTGCACGACTATGTGCAACAGGGACAGTTTTTTGGGTTTACAAAGTCAAACAATAACACTTTGACCCTGTCTGTCTGGGATCTCAATGACGAATTGTCTGTACCATGTTTGGAGGAGGTATTGTGGCCCCGGTATCAAATTGGGTACCGGGGCCACCCCACTATGCAGTCCAGATACTTGTTTGGTGGAATTCAGACACGTGGAGGGTTTTATTATTATTATATTGTGTGGACCACTCTATCTATACCACACTACAACTCTATACCACTCTATTTCATACTTTAATTCTATTTCATACTTTAATTCTATTTCATACTTTAATTCTATTTCATACTTTAATTCTATTTCATACTTTAATTCTATTTCATACTTTAATTCTATTACTAATTAATTACCATAAAGAGGAACAAAATAAACCAATTTTACCAAAAGTATAATATGACTTAGACTTACAAACACTACACTTGAAAGATCGTGCCTTTAAATGAAAAAGTCAGTCTTCATTGCACGACTATGTGCAACAGGGACAGTTTTTTGGGTTTACAAAGTCAAACAATAACACTTTGACCCTGTCTGTCTGGGATCTCAATGACGAATTGTCTGTACCATGTTTGGAAGAGGTATTGTGGCCCCGGTATCAAATTGGGTACCGGGGCCACCCCACTATGCAGTCCAGATACTTGTTTGGTGGAATTCAGACACGTGGAGGGTTTTTTAATTATATCGTGGCCTCGGTACCAAATTGTGTACCGGGGCCACCACACTACGCAGTCAAGATAGATAGATGCGTATTGCGTATCATAGATAAAGTACATTCAGTGGTGTGGGGCAAATTGAAAAATATTCAAAATGCACTGACATTATCAAAAACAAGAGGTTGTCACACGCTAAAACTCCAACATGTATATGATGGAGAGGATGGAGGAGCAGCCGTATGTGTAGTGTAATGCAGATCTGTTGAAGGTTTTTTATATATTTTATTGTGGTGCCCAGTGCCCACTCCTCTACGCAGTCCAGGTACAATTATTGGTGCGAATCATAAAAGTTCAGGGTTTTTAATATATTGTGGTGACCCACTCCTCTACGCAGTCCAGGTACAATTATTGGTGCGAATCATAAAAGTTCAGGGTTTTTAAGATATTGTGGTGACCCACTCCTCTACGCAGTCCAGGTACAATTATTGGTGCGAATCATAAAATTTCAGGGTTTTTAATATATTGTGGTGACCCACTCCTCTACGCAGTCCAGGTACAATTATTGGTGCGAATCATAAAAGTTCAGGGTTTTTAAGATATTGTGGTGACCCACTCCTCTACGCAGTCCAGGTACAATTATTGGTGCGAATCATAAAAGTTCAGGGTTTTTAAGATATTGTGGTGACCCACTCCTCTACGCAGTCCAGGTACAATTATTGGTGCGAATCATAAAAGTTCAGGGTTTTTAAGATATTGTGGTGACCCACTCCTCTACGCAGTCCAGGTACAATTATTGGTGCGAATCATAAAAGTTCAGGGTTTTTAAGATATTGTGGTGACCCACTCCTCTACGCAGTCCAGGTACAATTATTGGTGCGAATCATAAAAGTTCAGGGATTTTAAGATATTGTGGTGACCCACTCCTCTACGCAGTCCAGGTACAATTATTGGTGCGAATCATAAAAGTTCAGGGTTTTTAATATATTGTGGTGACCCACTCCTCTACGCAGTCCAGGTACAATTATTGGTGCGATTCATAAAAGTTCAGGGTTTTTAATTTATATTGTGGTGACCCACTCCTCTACGCAGTCCAGGTACAATTATTGGTGCGAATCATAAAAGTTCAGGGTTTTTAATATATTGTGGTGACCCACTCCTCTACGCAGTCCAGGTACATTTATTGGTGCGATTCATAAAAGTTCGGGGTTTTTAAGATATTGTGGTGACCCACTCCTCTACGCAGTCCAGGTACATTTATTGGTGCGAATCATAAAAGTTCAGGGTTTTTAATATATATTGTGGTGACCCACTCCTCTACGCAGTCCAGGTACATTTATTGGTGCGAATCATAAAAGTTCAGGGTTTTTAATATATATTGTGGTGACCCACTCCTCTACGCAGTCCAGGTACATTTATTGGTGCGAATCATAAAAGTTCAGGGTTTTTAATATATATTGTGGTGACCCACTCCTCTACGCAGTCCAGAAAGATACCTTGTTGCAACGTTTTGGACTAATATTGTGAGGTGTTCAGAATACACTGTAAATTAGTGGAAATGCTTGTTATTGAATGTTATTGAGGTTAATAATAGCCTAGGAGTGAAAATAAGCCCAAAAACTTGATTTTTAAACTTTTTATGTTTTTTTCAAAAAAAATCCGAATCCAATACCTTAAATCCGAACCGAGACCTTTCGTCAAGTGTTTTGCGAGACAAATCCGAACCTCAAAAATAACGAAAATCCGGATCCAAAACACAAAACACGAGACCTCAAAAGTCGCCGGTGCACATCCCTACTTAAAACACAATTGTTTTCTGTACTTGTCATTAGCTCTTTATCAAGGTGTACAAATTCAGGCAAATTCTTGAGGTCTTAACTTTAGTATTTTTCCATACACATCAGAAGTCATTTACAAAGCTCCTTCACTCCTCAAAATGTCTTGTTTTGGCACCGGTGCTACTGGATGATCCGCTTAGTGCACATCAAGGTGCATGGTAACACTCCAATCTCAGGACACAATTCCGTAGCCTAGAAGTGAAGCAGTTTCAACAAAATGAGAGAAAAAGTTGGAGAATGCACACTTTGGGGCTGTTCGTTGCTTTGCAGTAGGGCGGACAGTTATTGTCAATCTGTGAATTTTAAAAACTGGACAAAGTGAATCACAAGTTACTGATATATGCTGCTGAATCAGAATGAATTTTCATTTTGCTGGTAGAATTTCTGTGGTTTCATATATCTCTACATGTAAAACACTTGGGGCTAGATTCACTAGAGGTCGGTTTGATGAAACCAACAGTTTTCAGCCGTTTTAAAAACGTCAGATTTAATAAAGACCAGGGGCTAGATTTACTAAGCTGCGGGTTTGAAAAAGTGGGGATATTGCCTATAGCAACCAATCAGATTCTAGCTTTCATTTATTTAGTACCTTCTACAAAATAACAGCTAGAATCTGATTGGTTGCTATAGGCAACACCCCTACTTTTTCAAACCCGCAGCTTAGTAAATCTAGCTCCAAATCACCATTAAAACGGCCAGAATGAACATATTTTTTTTCCAATAATTTTATTGAAGAAGTTCGGAAATGTACAATTAACAATAATATTTCATGTGTTGTTAACTATTTTCAAATTCAATAAACATACATGTACAAATAACTTATTGCATGCTTTATAGGCGCGTCAGGAGGAACATGGATATATTTAGTCCATCAAAAAACTTTTTGCAATCCAGGGTTCTTAAGAAAAGGTAAGTGTATGGATTTATAGGGATTAAGATGTATTTTTTTTCTTAGAATATGCCAGACTCCTTCCTGACTGAGGTGAGAAGTGGATTTTCAAGGACATAGGAAGGTAATTCTTGATCATGGAGGTGAAAACAAGCCCTAATATGAACCTCCGGGAGAAATTGTTTCTCTACCTCTAGGTTGCTGTAAGTACTCTGATCCATTAGCCAGTCTCTAAGGTAGCGCAGTTGAACCGCATGACTATAGTTTACTATATCAGGAAAATGTATGCTTCTGTTTGTTTTGGGTTGTTGGAGTTTAATAAGACTTATTCAGGGACGCTTTTTTTTCAAATGAATGTTCGGAATAAGTGATTAATATGTTGCATGTCTTTCTGCATCAGCAAGAGTGGCAATGTTTGCAGAGGGTACAACAGCCTAGGAAATATTATCATTTTCAAGAGGTTAGCCCTACCCAGGTAAGAGGGGTTAAGTTTCTCCCAACCTGATAGTTCCTTTTGCATGTCAGCATTGGCCTTACCAATATTCAGATTGTAGAGAGTAGCCATGTTCTTCGGGAGCTAGACCCCCAAGTACGGTATTGAATGGCTAGCCCATTCCAACGAAAGGGCTTGAGCCCACCTAGGTTTCAGAATGAACATTGTTAAAAAGCCACCACTTTACAGGTCGCCATCCCGATTATAACAATGATGAACATATAAACAGCCGGATTTGCTAAGCTGGGGTTTTCAAAAATGCTACAAAACTACCATCCAAATGGTCAAAACAAAAGCAGTGGTTGTGAGATGTGAGTTTGCTCATACTGCTGCTGTTTCAGCTATCTGGCCATTCAGAACATAAGAGTGAGATATAAATTATGGGGGAAATCACTATTTATTGATTAAGGGGCAAAATTAATTTATAATTAACTTGAATTTCTCATTATATGATGGTGGTAATATTATTTTACATTATGGGAAAATATGAATATATAATTATCTTAACTGGACAACAATATTTGATTGCTAATGGGGCAATATCATCATCATCATCACCATTTATATAGTGCCACTGATTCCGCAGCGCTGTACAGAGAACGCATTCACATCAGTCCCTGCCCCATTGGAGCTTACAGTCTAAATTCCCTAACATACACATTGACTAGGATCAATTTTTGATAGCAGCCAATTAACCTACTAGTATGTTTTTGGAGTGTGAGAGGAAACCGGAGCACCCGGAGGAAACCCACGCAAACACAGGGAGAACATACAAACTCCACACAGATAAGGCCATGGTTGGGAATTGAACTCATGACCCCAGCACTGTGAGGCAGAGGTGCTAACTACTTCGCCACCGTGCTGCCCAAATTATGATGCACATAAGTGGCACTGCATAGTTCCTCCATGATATAAAAATACAATAATATTGTTCCCTGCATATACTCAATAAATGATTACTCCCATAATTTATATGTCAATAGTGCCTTCTCTTATGTTCTTTATGGCATGAAAGCTCAAACAGCGTGTTTGAGCTATCAAGTCATTCAGAGGCAGGTATAGAAAAAACAGTCTTTTTCTTGCTGGTTTTGATGACGGTTTTGGTCCGGTGGTTTTCCTAAACCCCCGGCAGTTTAGCTGTTTTCAATCCACCACACATCATCAGGTATTTTATATCACAGCCTTAAACCACCCAATAGTAAATGTGGCTGTTTGGAGCACTAAAAGGCCAGTGATGTGTGGCCATTTAAAACTGCCACCAAACATGAGTCTTAGTAAATTTACCCCTTTATCTTCTATGTTTTTTATAAATATTTTATTTGGCACAATCTGCAAGATAATACTACTGTTAAATGATCTGCAAAAAAGGAAAGATGACACCAAAATATTATATTGGAATGTCTTGTAAAATGAAATATAATTGATATTTCTAATTAATTTAATTAGAAAAACAATATAGAAATAAAAACGCGTTCCCTATCTGAAATAACAGATCCTCAAAGTAAAGGATATAATAGACATGGAGAGCATCCGTCACCTTTGCCAAGGTCACACTACAGCTGTCACTAGCACTTGGTATGGATGGTAGGAATCCCAGACAACAAACAAGTACAAGCTGTTTCTTTCCCCAGTAACCAGTAAACACTCACTACAGCCTGGGGATTTGGACCTTGTTAAATATTCCTTCAACTTCTTTTTTTGCCCAAGTTTCCTCATGTATTCTACCATTATTTCTCTCTCTACCATTATCTCTCCCTATGACTGCACTGTTTGTTTGACATATGGTTTAAAATAATGAACCAATGAGAAGTTTGGTCCTGTCCAAACAAGCATACAATCTAAGTGAAGTGGGACCACTTCATATTGAGGTAAGGATTTTCAATGTTAACCAGAGTCTGAAAGGGCAGAATAGAGAGTTCGGCAGATGTAGTGTTGTGAGGGACAAGTCTAGCAGGCACGCAAGGGATGAGGTTAACTCCCTGATAAACGACAGTGTGTATGCAACATTGACTGTTATTTACATGTCTGAAATGTGTGAATGCATAGGAGCCAAATAGCAATTATTGATTGTATCTTAATCTGAAATAAGGCATTGCCCCTTAAGGTACGTGCAAGCTCCTGATCGTAAATATTAAATAGGTAATAACTTTTTAATATACATTTTATGGACAAAAGTATTTGGTCATGTCTGTTAATTATTGAACTGAGGTGTTGCCAGAGGTGTCTAAACACACATAATAAAATACATATCTTAAAAACACATATATCTATGGCCCAAATATATGGCACTCTCACTGTTTAGAGTTAGGACCACCCTATTAGCAAAAGTGCCGTGGAGTGGCGGGTGGCTTTAACATACATTTGCAAATGTATGCAACTGAGACTTTTGCATTTGTATTTACAGTAGAAATGGTAGGTCTTTTGCTGGCTATAGCAGTGTGCTGGGGGATTTCTCTGTGTGTTTGTTCCTTTTAGGATAACCCTTTCAAGCATGTGCTATGAGCCTATAAATTGATTGGGCAACTTCCACTTCTGTATCAATAACAGTATTATCAGTAGCTTATGTAATAATACAATACAAAATGTTATATATACATTAACCAGAAAAAGACAGAGAAGAAAAAAGAGGGGGAAAGTGAACGTGAAGGAGAAGAGGGATAGGGAAGAATGTAGCAGGAGGAACCATCTTCAGTAGTCAAGTATTTAAACAGAGGCTGAAACTCAGAGCCACGTGTCTAATGGACCTTAGGTACAGACGGCTGAATCAAGTGATTCGGGTAGAGTCGGGTGGTTCATATAATACTCGTACCAGGGAAACCATTTAATCCAGGGGGAGGATGCTGAGGCAGAGTATTTGAAACATATGGTCTCCAATACATAACTGCGCTGGATATTGGCAACAATTTTATGAAGAAGTGGAACAGCTGGGGACTTCTGCTTCTGAGCAATCGCTGTCCTGGTGGCAATAAGTATGTGCCCAGTAACATAGTGATTGTGGTGTTGGATTTGTGGGGGATAATGATGTAATAGAGCCACAGCAGGGAACACCGGAACTCTCACCTCTGTAACCTCATATATCAGATCAAACACCACCTTCCACTCTGGACACAACCTCGCTCATGACCAAAAGACATGCATAAAGGAACCATATTTGGACACACCAGGCCAGATCCTATGGAGTTTATCGGGGTTGAGGTCCAATCTGTGGACTACCTTATCCAACATCTCTGAATGATTTATACATTTTGACATTGTATAAATATTCTGGTATATTTTCTCCCAATCTTCCTCGGTCAATGGGATCTCCAGATCATCCTCCCAGCGGACCTGAATCGGCAAGGTACAAGATTTCCCAGGAACCACCAAATATGGTACCAAGAGGAGATACTGCCCGAGTCAGAGGAAGATGAGAAGAGCAATCTTATAGATTGGGGAACAGGTTTTAATGATAGCGGATGGGGAGAATATGATTGCATCCAATGTCTAACCTGAAGATACTTGTAAAAGTCTCGGTGTAGGAGATTGTACCGATCCTGTAGTTGGGAGAAAGACATAATTGCATTATTCTCCTGAAGATGCTGTAACCGAGCCGCACCCTGACTATGGCAGAAATCAAGGCAAAGGTTTGGAATTAAAGAGGAGAGTGCCATTGCGGAGAGGTGAGAAGAAGGGAAGCATGAATCCTAGGTTGAAGCTATCATTTTATGCCAATTCAGAGACACTACAAAGGGCAGCAGGTGAAGTGGGTCTACTAGCTTTGTCCAGCCATAATAATTCCTCCAGGGGAAACAGATGGGAACTATGTGATTCTATAAGGACCCAGGGTTTGCGAGGTAGGGGGGCCTGCCAATCTTTTAGTTGATTGAGTAGGGTAGCTTGCTGATATGCCTCCAAATTGGGGGCAGCCACACCACCTCTAAGCTTGGAGCGAAACATTCGGTCCCTAGACAGCCTGGGTCATTTCCCACACCAGACAAAGCTGAAGGCGATAAAGCAAAATCTGTTAATAAGGAACAATATAAGGGATAGAGCGGAATAGGTACAGGATCTTCAGGAGCAGCATCATCTTCAGAGAGGCCATCCGTCCCAACCAGGAAATCTCATAATTCACTAAGGATTTGGTAAGGGAATCAAACTGCATCAGTAATGGTTAATAATTACATTCAACAACTTGTAGAGGGTCCAAGGAAATGAGTATACCCAAATACTTCAATGCAGATGAACACCAATGAAACCGGTATGCAGCTTGAAGTGACTGGAGGGAGTCCTGCGAAAGGGAGACCCCCAGCGCTTTTATAGTAAGAGGCTGCAGAATAGTCTAATAAAATTCGATATATAGCGGGAATAGAAGTCTCAGGCTTAGTGACAAATAATAAGACATCATCGGCGAAAAGGCAAATTTTATGGTGATAATTGCCAATGTCTGGACCCCTTAACAGAGTCAGATGTTCTAATCTTTTCAGCCAATAGCTCCATAGCTAAAGCAAAAATCAGCGGGGATAAAGGGCAGCCCTATCTAGTTCCATTGGTAATCTGCAAGGCAGAGGAGAGGAGCCCATTGCTGAATACCCTAGCCGAGGATCTAGAATAGAGGGTGTTTATGGCCTGGAGAAAGAACCCAGAGAACCCAAATTTGGTTAAAACAGAAGACAATTAAACCCAACTGATCCTATCAAACGCATTTCAGCATCCAATGGGAGGAGCAGCAGGGGTACAGATTTGGCTGCATGGGTCTTCAAGATATTGAGAACTCGTCTTCTGTTGTCTGGAGCCTGTCTACCAGGCACAAAACCCACCTGATCTAGATTAATCAGAAGCGGCAAGATGGGATTCAGCCTATATGCGATGAGCCTTGCAAATATTTTGAGGTCCGAATTAAGGAGCGCAATAGGCCGTTAATTGTGGCAGTGAGAGGGGTCTTGCCCAGTTTGGGAATTGTGAACAATTGTGCCTCAAGCATCTCCTTAGGTAGGAAGGCATCTCGAGTAGCATTATTAAATAACATGTTGAGGACGGGCGACAGGGCAGACTGGAAGGAGGCATAGAAGTAATGAGTAAAACCATCAGGGCCTGAGGCCTTTCCGCGCTTCATAGATTTATGGCAGCTCTGACATCATCCTCCGTCAAGTCCGAGCATAGAGTAGAAGTTACATCAGGGGACAGAGGGGGAGATCAATTAGGTCCAGAAAATCACCGATGGCTTCCACCATCGGGTGAATCAGAGACTGCTCGTCCTTGAGACTATAGAGCCGTCCATAATAAGTAGCAAACTGATTTGCAATGGCTCCAGGGTTGGAAATGTGATCACCCCGATCGGTGCATAATACTTTGATCTGATTGATAGCATTTTTCCCCCGGAGTTTGCGAGCTATTAATTTGCTTGCTCTGTTGCCCAAGGTATAACATTTTTGGTTAAGTTTGGCTATGGCGTTATTGATTTGGAGAAGAGAAACATCAGCGATCTTCTGTCGCAACGCAGCTAATTCAACTTTGATAGTGGAGTCTAAGGGAGAGAGCTTGTGTTGGGCTTCCAGGAGAGATAACTGAGATTCATAGGAAGTGATCACCTCGTTTTTGATCTTACGAATTATGGCAGTGGCCTGAATTGCTACCCCCCTCATGACTGCCTTAAGGACCCACCAGTGGGTGTAGACCGAGGTGTCCTCAGGCTTATTGTTTCCTAAGTAGGAATCGAGAGCCTCTCAGAGAAGCTGAGCACCCTCCCTTTCTACTAACACAAAGTCAGCCAAGCGCCAGGGCCTAGGTGGACGATTTCCAGCAATGAGTTCCAACTCTCCAACCAATGGGGCATGATCCGACCAAGTTATAGGTAATATAGCCACATTTATAAATCGCTGAAAAGACCATTTGTCTGACACTAAGAGGTCAATTCGAGTGTATGATTTTTGTACGTGAGAGAAGTACGTGTAATCTTTTTCCCCAGGGTGAAGAGCCCGCCAAACATCATATAAATCCTACTCAGCTAAGAGTTGGGAGAACGACGAATAAATGGAGGTAAGTGAAGCGAGCGACTGCCTGAAGGGATCAGAGGTACAATCTTGTTTAGGATCTGGTCCTATATTGAAGTCTCCCATGTAAAAAAGCATACCCCGTTTAATTTTATGTATAGTCTGGAACACCTTCCTGAGGAAATGGACTTGTCTAGGATTAGGGGCGTATAAAGAAACCAAAGTGACATATTGTCATAGAATTTTCTCCACTAAGATCAGAAAACGTCCATTTTTGTCTGCCACATGCTTCTCCAGCTTAAAAGGGCAATTAACATGAATCAGTATAGCCACCCCGTTACGCTTCAGTGGATTGGAAGCAGTATAACAGATAGGATATTTAAAATTGTGAAATTGAGGGGGAGAGTGAGCGGAAAAGTGTGTCTCTTGGACAGCAACAATGTCAGTCTTTTGAGCCGCAAAATACTTAAGGGCAATCCTACGCTTGTTAGGGGAATTCGGGCCCTTAGCATTTATGGATATAAATCTAACCATTAGAGATAAAAAGGAAATGCGTGATCCATCACCTCAGGGGGCCGCAGCGAGGAGGGCATCTCCTCCAGACAGACTCCTACTGAAAAGGAATGGAAGGGGAAGATGGGATTGAAGTATAGAAAAGAAGAAAAGAAAACCAAAATAGTACCCATTAGGGAACTAACACTAACATGCCGCTATAGGAGAGAAATAAAGCGCAGAATAAAGTAATTATATGGGGGTGTGAGCCCAGGCTTAAAACATTCTGACCTATCTAAACAGAAACATAACATTCAAGGAGATGTAGAAAGAATGGATACCTCACATGAAGTTATACAGACAAAGTACATATCCAACTATACTTAAATAATAGAACCACATGTGAGTAAAACAATTACAAACATTGGTAAATCTACACATGCAAAAACCTAAACAAATGGAAAACAGCAATAAACTAAACAGTCGCAGTCAATGAATATTGAGTAGAACCGTCTAACAACAGAAGGGAGGGATGAGGAATTCAAGGTGAGGAGATTGTCTTACCAACCGATGATCACGAAAGTCCAAGCAAATCAAGGACCATGGATTAGTTTGCATGACCAACAGCAAACAGGTATCACAATAGTGACCTCAGAATAACAGTGGGAGAAGGAAAGGTTCAGATGGGAGCCACTGACCATTCCCTTGTAACACAGCTAGTCTTTGGAACAGAGGACGATTCCACTACTTTGAGACCCCAATCCTTCAGCAGCTCCAAACCTTTTTCTGTAGTTGGTATGACATTCACGGCACCATTCCTATTGACGAGAAGCTTTGTTGGGAAGCCCCATAGATATTGGATGTTAGCAGAATGTAGAGCAGCAGTAACTTGTTGGAACAATACACACTTGGGGGTAAATGTATGAAGCTCCGGGCTTTTCAACACCCGCGAGTTCGGCGTCTTCAGTGCTTAAATTTAAAGCGGAGCTGCCTTGTAAAGGGAAGTTTCCCTTTACAGGGCAGAGCCACTTTAAATTTAAGCGCTGAAGATGCCGAACTCGCGGGTGTTGAAGAACCCGGAGCTTCATACATTTACCCCTTGATCAAGGTAGCAGCGGAAATATCTGAGAAGAGTTGTAGATCGCCCAGCACCTCTCGTGTGAGGAGGATGGTAATGATGCTCTCAAGATCTGTTCCTTTATTTGGAAGAAATGCACCCTAAGCAGAGTGTCTTTAGGTGTAGAATCCGGGGCTTTTCTGGACTTGGGCAGGCAGTGTATTCTGTCCATAAGAAGATCATTGGACGAGGCCGATGGCAGCAATTTGTGGAAAAGATCAGTGACATATTCATACAGGTCGGCATCGGCCACAGAGTCAGGGATACCCCGTATTTTGATGTTAATGCCACCTTGACCTGTCTTCGAGATCAATGAGTTTGTTCTTGATCTCAGATACTTCATCCCTCAATGAGTCATGAGCAGAGATCAGGTTAAGAGACAATCTATTCCGTCTTATTCTCAAGCTGATCTGTTCTAGTGCTAAGGCTTGCCACCTCTGATCTGATTTCTTCAATCAACGCCCTGAGTTCAAAGGTAATGCTTTGAGGACTGTTATTAGGGATTGAATGGACCATAGAGTGACAGGACCATCTATTTCAAGAGGCTGGGAGTCCAGGGTAATTAGTCATACAGCATTACTGATTTATAGTGGATCCTTCCCAAAGAGGAACCTGTCCCAGTCAAGGGCACCAGTAACCCGATGGGGAGTCACAGGGATAGTCTCCAGACCGTTAAACCTTCCGGGTGACACACCGTGTGAGGAGCAGTAGAAAAGATCGCTGTAGATGGAACTATTTACTTGTTAGATGGTGTAGATCAGAGCTAAAATATCAATGCAAAGATACAGTTGTAGATCACTCAGTAGTGTTCTCAGAAAGCAACCATATTGTAGTAACTGACTGTAGACACCAGGTGGCAACACCAGCAGATCAGGAAGCAGACAGTGCCAAGCAATCAGATTGTATAGCTTTGGTTAGACAGACTGAATTGAGGGGAGCAGACTTATATGACCCACAGATATAACACCAGAGGATGAGACTCACCCTTAGCAGTCTGTAATAGGCGAAGGCACGTCAGCACAACGCAAATAGTCTGGGGATGGAGGATTTGGCGGTGGTCAGTCCCCAGGGTACTCAGGGTTCCAGCCGTCCCTCAGGTGCCACTTGCTGGGGGGGACCCGATGGATGAAGGGCCCAACGGGGATCACACCTCAAGCGCCGACCACTGAGCGCTATTAAAGGGAGCTACTCCAATTACTTCCGGCGGGGCCTGAAATCTAGGCCGCAGTTTTTTGCCACTGAATAGGCCTCAGGAGTGACGGGCGAGCAGGAGGACTCTTCAAATTAGACCCAAGCTGCAGTGGAGGAGGCAGGGATGTAGCGGCACTCCTACTGTGAGGTCCAGCCCGAGGGGAGCCCAAACAGAGGGGGATCCGGAGAGCACCTAAAAGCGTGGCTGGATGTGATGGCAGCCAAACTCCCCTCCCTAGCAGCCAATCAGATTTCAAGTACTTATTTGAATTTATCATAGGGGTTGGACAGGCTGTGAATCTATATAAAGAGCATACGTTGTTCTGCTCTAATCTCACTCACTTTAGGAGAGTGCTAACTTGGACTGGTCTAGGATTGTGCTTGCTGCTCTGCTTGTGGAAGTCTCCATGGACCTTATTGCTTTGTGAACTTGCCAAATCCAGGAAGGCATTGAACATTGTTTTTGTCTGGCTGGCAGAGGAGTGAACATTGTGGCCTAGGGACGCAGACAGTGCTCCAAGGGAAATGGTGATTACATCCCCTTTATTGTAAGGTTGTGCAATAGGCTCTCTGTTCAGCTAACCTGTGTCTTTTGATACCTGCATCTATTATTATTATTATTATTATTATTATTATTATTATTCAAAATACAATAACAAATGAACAATCTAAAAAATAAATAACATTTATATATTTCTTGTTTTTGTTTCCGATCTCACATTCCATACCCTCAGCTAGCACATAAGGCTGCCTCAGTTGAACCAGTAAGTCTGAGTGGACAAGAAGAGTTATAAATAAACCTGGTTTCCTCACAGCTAATCAGAGGGGAAAAGTTGCTACAGATGAAAAAGACTAGCCTGGGTTATTGGTGTTCAGAAAATGGCTTGAGAAACTGACGCTACGCTATAACGTAGTAAAATGGTCACATAACAGACCATATTACTATGGAGGTAAGACATGTTCACGTTATTAAACAATTACCTCCAAGTTGTAATACAGATGATACAAGAACCTGCGCATATAGACAAAGTTTAGAATAAATGACTCTAATAGATATGAAAGAGGAGATTGTTTTGAGGTATTCTTCTTCTCTGTGGTCTATACATAACATGACATTACCATTCTCACATTACAAAAAATGCAAATATCTACTCAGAAAGAAACTCTGGCTTTCCGGAAATATTGTATAATAACTATATATATATATATATATATATATATATATATATATATATATAAAAGACAAAAAAAGAGAAGCGCCACGCATAGTGTATTAAATGACCAACAATTAGTCTTCTCAATGTGGCAAACAAGTGAATTGGCCTCGTACCAAAAGACAAATAATAAACAGCTTATCTGTAATTAGATTCCCGACATCCTATATAGACTCCTTGATGTCCAGTCCTTATGGTTCCAGAAGTTCAGATCACTATGGACTCAGAGCAAAACTATTATGGTGTAGTATGCCAATTAAGGCTATCAACAATTCCTCAAAGCTGGGTACCAACACAAGCTCATAACATTATGATCCATAAAAGTGTTTTATTACAAAGATAAAATCCTTAATATATATAAAATGCGCCCGTACATCATATAAAACAAATATAGGCTTATCTGCAGTCTTTCCTGATGGTAATCACGGATCTCTCAAAACCACCTGGCCGGGGTAGATGTGGTGATCCACGGAAAACAACACACAGAAAACGCCTTATCCCCCTCAACGCGTTTCGTCACTCGACTTTTTCAAGAGGATTCTGGGTATGTAGTATGGTATGTTAGTCCAAATGTCCAGTTTATATGGTCCCACAAAGCACAAACACCTTCAAAGGGATTTTCACGATCTGCTCCTTTCTCCATTTAGATCCATGTTCAATTCTTTGTCAATGTCAATTAGTATTACTTCAGTTCTAGCAACGTAATCCTTTCCTCCCTGGCCACTGTGCCGAGAATCCGCGTCCACAGTAGGGAGTCGATGAGTCCAAAGTGTAGAAATCAGGAAAAACAGCGATTCAAAACTAGCTGGTAAACCCCATCTGCACCAGGAGGAACAGGTCCCGTAGACCGTCTGCAGAGATGATGTGTAGGTCCGGTGATGCCCGTTGGGTAGACGGATGGAGGAGGCAGGCTCTCCCCGGGTCACTTGGAGGGCTTCTCCCTAGGGCTTCCCGGAGTAAGGGACAGAGGGAGAGGGCGGCAGAGATCTCTCCTGCCCACAATTCACAGTTTTTGTCTTTTAGAATTATTTGAGCACTTGCAAATGAGTGCTTGTTTTTGAGGAGCTGCCTGCTGCGTAAATTTGTATGTTTTTTATATTTATGTGGTGTATGAGGTACACACATATATATGTAAATCATTGTCACACATTTTGGTGTTTTTCTAATACTGCACTAAGCGCCTTTTGCTTATTATATATATATTAATCATTTTTGTAAACCACATTTATTTTTGAGAGCGACACTAACATTGCTGATTGGTTTCACTATAAATGATGATGAAATTCTAAATATAAGAAATATTTTTCTAAAAATTGTTTAAATTGATATGAATGTTGTTATTTTAGGGGACATGTGATGTATAGAAAGAGTTGCTTTATTACCCATTTCCGGGCAGTACCCTCACGGGCAAAATTTATTGTTAGTGGGCAAATGGTTTTTATGCATATTTGCATTTATTTTAATATTGTACTTTAAATAAAGCTGTTGTCAAGGTAGCTGTGCACACATGCATGTCTCTTAAGAAACATATGGTGTATACTCCTTTATTGTCACAGAATATGCACACAATGTAACTGTTGGCATTTAGTCTGCCGACATGTTCATGTCAGCAGGTTAAGTGCCGACATTTCCAGTGCCGGAATTATGACTGCCACCATTCCAGTCACCACAATCTTTGCCATATACTCCCCATACTCAGTTTATGTAAAACTGACAACACAAAAGAGCATTGGCCACACTGCATGTCAGCACTTTTACATTTTCTTAAATGACCAACTGACTTATTCCTGAAATCAAATATACCATGTATAAATGTACCGAACCAGCAGAAGAGGGCTACTGGAAATAGGATTCAGCTGTCGGCAACTAAGGGGGCGAAGATATCTACCAGAAGATCTATTTCATGGGCTAGTGTCAAAATTTTTGAAGAGTATAACAATTCTAAGGGAGCTTCTCCCTATCTACAGCCCACCCCACATGAATGCCCTGTTTATTTGAGCTTACAAGTAGGTTTTCATTTGGTTTTGTGCATCTATTATGTATCTACTATTAATTAGTATTGTGTTGCAGTGGCTGATTTTCAAAGTATCACAATTCTTTAGTCCCTTCTTCACCTGCCTCATTGTGTGTAGACCTGGTGCAGTGGCAGCCAAAAAACAGAGAATATTATAAATTGATTTGTTTTTCAATTTGATTTGTTGTTCAATTACACTGCAGTACAAGGCTTAATACTGTTGTCATGGATCTGTCTATTAACAGGAGCATCTCAGTACTAGTACTGGCAGAAGTATTACTTTTTTTTGTATTAAACGTATACAGACATACCCTGTAACTGTGGAAAGAGGCACTTTAAAAGTATCACTAATAGAATAGGGACACATTTGGGTTCTTGTACACATAGCAAGATCGCATTGTAAACAGTAACCACAACAAAATGGATTTCCTGACCTATCAGAATCTAGCAAGGACTATATAAGATAGCAGGGGACAGCTCACCAATAGCACAAGCCTTGAAGTCACGTGACAGTGACAAAACTGGTCAGCCAACCACATCATTATTCGGATAAAGCCACTGCTCCCTCCTCACTAGCAACGAGCTCAATACCGCTCTATCAATAGTGGACATCTCTCCCTCACAACGAAAGGACGTTACTCGAAATATGGGATCGAGGAAGCAATCCATCTGACATGTTATCTCAAGTATCGGGACTGTGTCCTATATTTAGCATTTTTTTAAGCACGTTTCAGAATTGAGCATAGCTGTACACGATTGGGAGTGGCTGATCCACATTCCTTCCTCTTGGACTTATGGACTATTGGTTACCAAATTCATAGAGCTATATGGGTACAATCGTAATATATTAATTGTATTTATTTGATGCATGTAATATTTTGGATTTATTTGGTCATTAAACTATTAAACTATTTTAAACTTACAGGATTAGTCAGTCACATTTACTTATGGAGGTTCAAGGTGGCAGTCCCCACCTAAGAAATACATTCTCGCATATAGCAGACACTACAGTCACCAGTATAAAAAAGATCTGTGAAATTGAGTGCTGAATCTTTTTCCTATTATAAAAAGTATTACTTGAACTAGTAAAGATCAATTAAGAAAATAATTATCCAAAAACACTTGATGATCTCTCCCAAAATATCAATCTTTCAAGCCTTAAGGGAAAGACATAAAAGAATCATGATTGTGATGAATTTAATTAAAACAAGTCAATATTAAATGTTTCATCTGCAGTAACAAGACAAAGTTCAGACCATGGCCATTTTTCTACTGGAACTGTCCATAGTACTGATCTATTAGAATGCCTAGTGCAAAACCAAGTGCCCACCAAGATCATGCATCTTCTGTATCTTCTCATGCATCACTTTCTAGCTTTAAGTTTAGTTCTGTCACCTATAAAACATGCACATCAAAGAATTAGAAGAACACTGAGGTTGAAAGAGAACCAATAGGGTCATCATGTAATCTCTGTGGGGAGACTATATATTTCTGCATATAAGATATAAGACTTACTTCTTGCATTTATCCTCTAGGATTTACATATAAACAATTATCGAAAATTAGTATTTTGGCATGCAAACAAATACACTACACTAATATTCAGTGAACATGATGTGATGGAGATTGTAGTGCTCCAAGGTCGACTAAGACAATATTGAACATAACCAGCATGAAGGCAACAATTCAGCAGCAAAGTATTCCTGGAAAATAATATTGGCAACAGTGTATGAGAGCCACATTTCTTTATTTATACTAGCTGGATGTCCTAGGAGTTCTAATGAAGTGTTCACTTTGCAGTCTAACATTTTAAACACTCAGATAAATTGCCCAATTATCTGTCCATACTTCTCATCCCTTCAACACACACAGAACTTATCATACTCCATCCACTTCCACAAAACTGCCAATAGTTCCTAAATGCAATAAACAGCCCCGACACATTACATTTGCTATGGGACAACACAAGTCTGGAACAATCTACCAGAACCTGCCTCATGCTTAAGATAATTTAAAACATCTACCATTTCATATTATAAGCATATGTATAATAACCTTTTTTGTAAACAGAAGAAATGTAAATAATGTAGTTAGAACATACTTAAAATGAGAGGTAACTCTCAATGTGTTTCTACCTGGCAAAACTTTATATAAATAAATAAGTTGTGTGCATGAATTACTTACTGATGTCCAAATACTTTATTCTGAAATATCAGAATTATATGTAGTATCCTATAAATCTCTTCCTTTGTGATTTACGTTATACACAACCATGTGTCACTAAGCATTTCCTTGTAGTGACAGAGCATTGTTCCATGTAGTATGATAATTACTTTTTGAAAAGCTCCATGCATAAATCTCCCTATCAGTTGATTACTTTCACTGATTTAGATGTTGCATAGCATATGATCCCCTGCACAGTTTGCACAGAATTGAAGGTAAATTATGCATTGGAACTTTATCTCCCAATTACATTCCAGTTATTAGGCATTGCAATGAGGTGCCCTCAATCAACATGTGTCATGGGCCTGGTGTAAAACATATTATGGAGACTGTGTGGTTCATATAAGATAAGCAAACCAATCACCCAATTAGCATGGAGATTAAGGAACAAAGAGATGTGGAATTGAAGACTAACTAAAGTTCAAGGTAAACTTAAAAAGTAATTTCCGTTATTGATCTGCAATCAAAATTACATTTTAAACATATGGAAAATTGAAATATCACTGTGGAACAAATATGAAAATATGCTGTGGCTAAAAAGGGAATTCCTATTTTTATTTGATTGATTTTGCAAATGTTTCCCCACCCTAACGAAATTTGAAATATTTGAACCTGTGTGTATGTCTGTTCCAAACAACTAGGCGAATAGATTTTTGCTTATTAAGAATCAATACACCAAAAATTGCTTTATATGAAACAGTTATTATTAGCATTTAGAAGTGTGTAATCAAAACGTTTAGAAATTTGCCAAAGTAACAAATATTTGAATATTTGAAGTCTGTAATTTGAATGGAGAACATTTTTAATTTTCATTTTCTGTAAGCCAATTTAAAACATTCAAATTGTAATTTATCATCTGTTTGCTCAGCACCTTAGACCAGCGAGTACACTTAATTGTTCAGAACTAGAGATGAGCATTACTTTCCTATGCCTCTCCTGAGCTTGTATAAATTATGTTTCTGGAATAACAGGCATCTGCAGGTTTAAAAGTCTTTAACAGTGAAGAATTGCGACATTTCTTTAACTTTTAATAAAAATAAAATAACTAGAAAAAGTTCAAAGGACCACACAAGATCCACGTTAAAGACACACTCATACCACGTTCACACTGACCTAAAAATTTGCTTGCCAGGGCGAGCTGCGACGAGCTGAGTCGTGGCTCAGTGTGAACTGGGGTCCGTGCATCAACCCGGGTCTAATAACCCGGGAATTATACCCGGGACTTTTGCAAGGTTATTCCCGGATCCGTCCTGGGTAGCCGTCAGTGTGAACAGTGCAAATTGGGTTTTTCAACAGGGGTCTCACAGAAAGGAGCTGATTGGGGGGATTAGGGATACTGGAACATGACATCTTTTAAATGCTGCAGAGGAGAGGAGAATTCTCCCTCTTTCCATAAATTGTGCCTTTCTCCTCCTAAACTGCAAGGTAGCACAGTGTTAGCTGCTGCATCAAACTCAGTCTCACAAACTCATCTGCTATATGAAACAGCAAAATAACGCAATTAACCTGGAACTCTGGGCTAAACAATAGTAACTCATTGGTCATGATTAAAGCAATGCAGTGAACAGTCACCACCCACTTTGGCCTCATCTTTGTGTGCAAAAAAAAAAATTCCCCTTTAAATGACCTCATATTTGTCAGCCTGTGAGGAAACAGGGTGCTACTGGACTGAGAACTTTGTATTCATCACACGTTTCTCATGGTTTAATGTACTTTTTAATCCTTGGCCCAGTCTAAGTATATATACCAGAGCATTGGTGTATTATGTGTATTATTATTTCATGTCATTAGGTACATTTTGTCCTTGCTATTACCTGCAATATTGTATGTAGTAAATAAATATAGTAGTAAATAGAAAGAATATTGCCATACTGTCAAAAGCAGTCATTTTTCTTGTGTTAGCTAATGTAATTACTATTTGTCTCAAATGTCTATTGTATGAAGTGCAGCTATAATTTGGTTTGTAATAAGAACAATGTCTGAGTTAACTAGCTGGCAGCCCATGTTAATTAGCTAGGTCAACAGGTAATCTGAAAGGTAATGAGGTTAGAACTTCTAAATGATATACAATGTGCCTCCACAGTAATATATTGTCTGAAATAGCATGGGGAAATGTATCAATATGTATCAATATAAATGTTATTGTATCGAAAGGTATTACAGACTTATATTGTATAACACTGCTGATATAATGTGTCAAAAGTATTATTGTTTCATGTATGCATGCAGTGTCATTCCTTGATGTACTATTGTAACCCCATGTGTAGTGTATCCAGCCAAAACAGCTAATTGAGTCAAGCCATTTTATTGTATAATCAAGATAACAGGGATAGTATGTCTAGCAGCTAAAGTGTTGACTGGGAGACCCCTTCTGTAAAGGGGAGGTTTGAAACATTTGACTCTACTTCCTGTGTATACAGCAAATAATATAGGGAGAGGAGAATGCCGGGGGAGCTATTCTAGTTTGGAGGATCCTGGTGTACAAGACATCAGCAAAAAGGTCTCTGGGCCAGGCATCGTGGTGCCGCTGGAGGAAACCCTACCAGAACAGGCTTGGTGTGAACCAGTAACCCAGGCTGTGAGACACCATAACTGTTTTGCTAATCGGTAGTGGTAATATTGCGGGAGGATAAGACTCTGAAAGAGACCGAGATTATTACTTTGGAGTGCTGACTGCAAGAGGCTGCTGGAGGATACATGCTACCATTTACCCTGTAACTTGTGAATGCCTTGCGGTGTTGTGCTGTCGTAATAAAGTCTTATTTTGAATATATTCTGGTCTACCTGAGTGAGTTGAATCCCACAGAGGGTAACTGCCATCCCAGCTAAGGGTGGTATCCTCACACAGCCTATCAAAACTTCTCTTGTGATGACTCACACTTGTTGCCAAGGCAGACCTGGGTTCATTAAAAACGGGGTCGAGTTGGGAGTTTCCCAGGTCCAAGGTGCAGTGTGAACAGGGTCTGATGAGCTGGGATGCTCTGTGACATGGCAATATCCCGGGTTAAAAAAGGGGCTGCAGTTTGAACATGGTATTACACACCCTGGATTTTCTCTATCCCAGCATGATACTCCAGACTGCAAATTAATAATCATATAGGCAGTTAAAGGTGTCTAAACTATATGTACATTCCTTTTATTTTGAGTAAGTGCCAAGTAGGTATGTAGTTTGACTGGAAGAGTTCTTGGATGTAGATTTTTTTTTATATGTAGGCTGCTCGTCCACAGGGCAGGTACATACACTAATTTTCCTGTGCACAAAAGCCAAGTAGTATATTGGACTGTGAATGTGGCCATGGTAAATTGCTGGAATGAATGGGGTGTGGTTGCATTGATCAAAACGTGGCTTGTAAGATCCAGTGTGTAGCCATTTTTGTCCGATTTATTTTAGCGGGTATGTTTGGAGTTTCAGTTCTCATGGTCTTCTGTAGATACGATATACTCCTTTTGTTCTGAACGAAATGTAATTGTGATAACTTTGATTCTTATTATAATAAAGCAGTGTTGTATTTGTTTGCCTCTTTAACCTTGAGATGATAGACCCACAAGAAAAATGATTATCAATTAGCATAGTTAATATTTAGTGGGTACACAGAGATGAATATTAATCACTTGTGTAATTTTAACTAATAATGTTGAAAATAATTTTATTTTAGTATGTCAAACCAATGATGAAGAACATTGTCTTTTGGTATAATTTCCTGCAACCTGCTGTATGCATACACTAAGATAAGTATTTGGTGTAAAAATCAATCTTCACCATGTATAACAATAAAGGATCTGCAAGGCCTGTGAATATAAGATTCATAGTCCATTTATAATATTAGTCAACATTTTTATGTTAGTATAATTCCATATATTCAGTACATAAATTAACTGGAGAACCAATAAACTATCAAAATCCATCTAAACTTGCCAAATTTATTCACGCACTCTCTATCACCTCCCCAAAATGAAAAATGCAAACTACAAATTGTTAGAAATTCTGTTTTTGAAGAATGGCTTAGTGCACACTCCTGTGCCCGGGCATCAGTTTACTTCCTCTACTCCATGCTCAGCTCTTGTTGTGCCTATCTGACTACCCTTTATTGCTTGAGCTTGTTCCTAACCATTACAGTAACAGCTGTCTGATAGATGTTCTAACCACCTGCTTGCTTGTCAACCTGACCTTCACATTGTATCTATCAAACCTGTGCTGCCTGTCTTGACCCTTGAACATCATGGACCTCATTTAGAGTCAGACGCAAGGTCTGTTTTAGGCGCAAGTGTCCAAGATGCAGGTGGATTTGGGGCTTTCTGCACATCCATGATAGTGTTTTTTTGTTGGATGCACAAAAAACTGACTTTGAGTCTGTCTCTAAATGAGGTCCCATGTGTACATTTGCATTGCATTTTTGTCCTGTTATTATTGGGTCCATGTCAGCTGCAGCATAGTGGTGTTAGCCCTGGGTAGCTGCCATCTAAGGCCTTCAGTGACGCACAACACCTCCAATACTTCCATGTATATATATATATATATATATATATATATATATATATATATATATAGATAGATAGATAGATAGGTAGTTAGATAGATATCTATATATCTATATATATATATATATATATATATATATATATGTGTGTATATACGCATAAATAAATAAATATGTATATATATATATATATATATATATATATATTGGAAAAGGGACATATTTGCCACCCCATTCCAGCATAGAGATAGGTGAGGTTCCGGGGAATCTGCAGGGGAAGGCTGTATAGAGGGTTTAATCCTTACAGATTGCCTTGATAAAGATTCACAGAATTGAAACGCGTCGGCAAGGGGCGGTTACTAACAGAGAGACACTCATCTGCAAGTGTTTGGACTTAGTTCACATATCAGCGGTGCATGGATTTTCTCAGCTGGCGCCTGATCGTTTTTGAGAGGGTGTAAAAGTCTATCCGTACGTGCCTGTTTTTATTCTGAACAGGGTAAGAGTCCAACCTCACAGAGAGGTGTCCCGCAGTTTGTTTTATATGAAGGAGAAGCAACTTTTATGTTTTTATGTTTTACTGGTTGTCATTAAATACGTGATTTATATTGGGATAATGCACCATATTGCTTTTATTTTTTCTATTTGGCATTCATAATCAGGTGATATCCAGAGAGGATTTATACAACACACTATAAAGACATTTTAGTGTATCCCTGATACATGTGTGGGCAACTGCTGGAAAACTACTTTATGTAAGTGTATTTCCCGAGTGGGTGCCCATTATTCACGTGGTGACAATATCAACCATAAAACCACTTACATTGATAGTTGCCGGTGTATGGAGTTTCTGCATTGTTTTAGATAACACTAAGATGTGCTTTCTCTTATGATCTCTCCTATGTACATGAAAATTTACGAGAGAAAAACACTTTCCCTCTGAACTCTTTGGAAGAGGGCAGAGACATATTATTCTATGTACTGTGGAAACCCAGCATTCAACATTGTTTTTCAATCAGTCCTAAGGAAAACATCATCTTTGGCTCTTGAAACTTATGAACTTATATTGTGCATTAAGATCCATTTACCTGGCATAGGAATATTTAACTATAATTTGTATAGTCAGCGCCGTACTTATTGTCCAAATTGTGTGTAGTTGATGTTTTAACATACTTGGATGGAATGTATGTATGTCAATAAGTGGCTGCAGTCTAATATCAGTGCAGATTTATCCAAACTTTACTTTACAAATATTAATCCTTACAGAGTCTAACTCCAACCTGCAGACACACAGCTGGTATAATAAAGTAATTAGACCAAAGGGAGGAAAGTTGTGTATTTAAACCTGTCCTTTTTGTTGTTAGATGTGACTGATGCTGGAAGAGCTGGCCAGTCAGTAGAGAGTCGGACTGTGTATAGCTGGTATGAGGGTCACCAGAAGTTGTAGGCAATGCGATTGCTTACCGATGTCGTCCAGACAAGAAGTATTACTGGTTATTGTGATGTAAACAATAAAAGCACTGTTTAATTTGAAGCAAGAAGCTGTATATGTCTGATGTCTGCAGGGTGTCAGTGTCACAAAGTGTCAGATGTCCTACAATATATATACATACCACTTATATTACATATACATATCATTCTTACACTCTTAGTAGAATCACATGTAGGGAAACAGGATGAAGAATGATAATATGGAACAACCGTTCCTTCCAATAGATTCTCCTCTAATTACACAATCACTTATATATGTATAAATACTGGCTGGCTTATAAAAATGGTGCACACATATCATACAAATAATATTCACATCAAACTCTCATGTCATAAGACATACTGCAGGAACACATACATCTAATTCACCCAGTAGCAAATCTGCAGCAGCAACTATTAGCTATAGAACTTTATAATCTTGAGTTGCTTTGCAGAAACTGGAATATTATTAGAGATGACTGTTTCCTTATCTTAACATCTTGCAAGCTTTGATGTATTCTGTGGTCACTCATATCAAGGTAAACCAGTGATAGCACTATATGAATATATCAGACTAACTATTTTAATTTTACATTCAAATTTGCTTTGTTTTTTTTTCTTAACAGCTTTACTGGATTCAGGGACTGTTAATAATCTTAATGAACAAGCCCTGATACAAAAGTACTGGATTCTTGGCATTTCTCTCAAGAAGTTTTTCTACATTTCAGCTATTGCTGGCAGTCCTGCTGAAATTATTCATTTAAGACATGTTTTTCTTAGCGTTGTTTAACTTTTTCTTAAATAGTTGTCTTGCATTAGGAAGTAAACTCTTTATATGTTATTCCAAATTCTTTAAATCCAGTTCTTCTAGGTCTACGCTGGCTTCAACGTTGTCCTATCATCAACTGGAGGTCCAGTTATGTTCTCTTCTGGGGCTCTTCTCAACTTTGTAAATGTCTTGAAAAAATTAGTCTCCCTCCACTCCATTCAGATAGTCAACCTTCTGTTCCTTGTAAATATTTAGAGTTTGCTGTCATCTTTTTTTAAAACATAAGAAGAGACCTTATAAATACATTGAACCTTTGATTCTGCCATTGATCCCAGGTCTCACTCCCTGAGAGGTCAAGTTTTTTATTTTACAGAACCAGTTTTAGGATTGTCTCCTGCATGCAGTTCCTCTGTTCCACCAGATGTGCTGCTATTGTGGACATTTTACCTGTGAGAGGTTACTCTTTACTTTCACCTGATTACCTGCACATGCCTCCCTACTTTATATCCCTGCCCCTTCCTCTGCCCATTTCTGATTGTCCATTCGTGACAGTAAGAAGAAAATTGAACTTCCTGTATTTCAAGCACTCAATTTTAGATTTTTACATGGAAGGTCTTGTAGAAGGTCTTGTACTGTCTGTTTTGTGCACCTAAAAATGTTTTGCAGATTGCCAATAAAAGAGAACTCCTATGCACACTTTTCTACTCAGTTTATTATCATGTCCCCACCCTGCAAAACAAATTATTCTTTTAAGTGTCTGCTTATATTCAGTATAATTATTACAAATACAGAACACACCTTTCCGTGTTCAACAAGGTTCAGCCTTTATTGTGAGATACAAGTGCAGAAATATCAACTATGAAGTAACAACTTAAGCAATGTTCTACCACATTATTAGCACTATAAGTTACTGTAAGTGAGCAAGATGTTTTGATTTAGTTAATTTTATGGAATATGGCTTTTTTGGCATACAATTTGAATACAGTATTTTTCATGAACATGTTCTCTTTCTTCCCAGTAAGGACGTCACTTATATTTTGTACATATATTAGCATACATGCATTAGTATTTTTGTTATCAATATAGTATATTATGTGTGCTATACCAGCATGCAAGTATATAGTAAATTTAACCATAGATCTGCTTCAATTTAGTCACAGTAGATTTTTCATAATCTTAAAATTATATGTATCTTGGTTACATCCTAGGTAACAGGTTATGCTTGAAGAGATTCTTTGTAGTATAATTTATAATGAATGATATCACATTTTCTACTCCATTAACCTGTTTTTAGTTTATATATATATTACTACATGTGACATTAATTCTAAGATTTAGAAATCATAAATGTTGTACATGATAATATACCCACCCAAAAACAGAAGCTTCCTGCCTGACATTTCTATTTCTGTTGATAACATGACCATAAATCCCACCCCGCAAGCTTGTTGCCTAGGTGTAATCCTTGACTCACAACTGTTGTTTATTCCCCACATCACTCTATATCATGTTACATACAGCTAAAGAACATTTCCAGAATACGCACATATCTCACACAAGACACAGCAAAAAACATTAATTCATGCACTCATCATCTCCTGCATCGACTATTGCAATTCCCTCCTTACTGGTCTTCCCAAAGTCAGACTTGAACCCCTACAATCTATTTTACACACAGCGGCTAGATTCCTTGCAAACCGTTATTCCTCTGCTGAGCCACTCTGTCAGTCTCTACATTGGCTGCTTGCATTTCAACGAATCCAGTTTAAAATTCTTCTGCTAACATACAAGGCCATCAACAACATTGCACTAACAATACATTTCCTCACTTGTCTCAAAATATCTCCCAACTCGACACCTCCGTTCTGCACAAGATCTACGTCTCTCTTCCACTCTCATCACATCCTCCCATTCTCGGTTACAGGACTTTTTCCGGGCTGCACCCACTTTGTGAAAATTCCCTCCCTCGCACAGTAATACTTTCCTGTAGTCTTCAAACCTTCAAGCGTTCTCTGAAAACCCACCTCTTCAGACAAGCTTATGATATTCCTCCACCACCATCTTAATCTCACTAGATTACCCTATTACCACCCAGCTAACACAAGACAACAACCCACTGACCACCATTACTACACACACAGCCCACTCAATACTTTAACCTTTGCATTCTAGTTGATCCATTGTGCAATATGATGTAGCACATGCCCTTGTGTTTCAAACTCCCATTGTCCTATAGATTGTAAGCTTGCGAGCAGGGCCCTCTTACCTCTCTGTCTGTATGTATTACCCTGTATTGTCTTATTAATGTTTGTTCCCAATTGTAAAGCGCTACGGAATCTGCTGGCACCATATAAATAAATGATGATGATGATAACATATGGTTGGGTGCACATTTATTTAAGGTAAATAGTAATGGTTAATTCATGATTTTAATGGATTTTTCATGATGGGACACATTCTTATGAAAGTCAACAGTAGTTTAGTACTTGTTTGTTCTCCTTTTATTGGGCTATTTCGTTGCAGTGGGTGCAGGGTTTTCAGAAAGAAGAGTTAGGAGTAAATTTATCAAGCTGCGGGTTTGAAAAAGTGGAAATGTTGCCTATAGCAACCAACTAGATTCTAGTTATCATTTATTTAGTACATTCTACAAAATGTTAGCTAGAATCTGATTGGTTGCTATAGGCAACATATCCACATTTTCAAACCGGCAGCTTTTTAAATTTACCCCTTAGAGACATCTTCCAATTTACTAGAAGAGGAGGTGTATACTGAATGCAGCAACCGATTGGATAGCCATGGCAAGGGCTCCAGTGAAGTATATTATTTTGACCCCACAGGCTATAAATGCAGCATTGGCAAAAGTCAGTGCTGCCCCCATTTCCTTTAATCTATAAGCCTTGGATTGAGAGAGAAACCAAAGTTATAGACCCTCCCTCCTCACCTGCCACAATTATAAGTTGCTGTGTTCACCCAAGGCAAGCTTGGATTCTTTGCACCCACCCCACTGTTATTGTCCCAACAAATTTTAATCAGTCTGCAGCTTTTAAAACTTTCTGCCAGAGCCGTAACCTAGAATTCTAGCGCCTGGGGCAAGAAAGACAAATTTCGTCCCCCTAGCCCTCAATTTTAACCAAATTAACCTCAAACATTGCTAAATTGCGCCCCCCTTCAGCACTGCGCCCTGGGCAGTCGCCCCTATCGCACAGCCCTAGTTACAGCCCTGTTTTCTGCTCTCCCTTTTGTAAAACAGCAAGGTTTCCTCTTGGGCTTTAAAATCCATTACTATAAAACCATTTATTGTAATAAGTGCATTCTTCTATTTGCTGCTGTTTCTCTTTTAAATTGTACATTAGTAGAAAGTATAAAGCAGACGGTTACTGGAGAGCTGTATTCCAGTGATCAATATATGGGCAATATATGTTACATATTGTGCAAACCAGAATTACCCTTTTTTTTACTAACCAGTCAGGCAGCGCTCAGACAATGAGAAATCCTACGTGATACTCTGTAATGGCTGGAATATGGGGAAGTTCTGTTGCATCGTTGTGTCCTCCTGACGCGTAATCACACACATGCTCAGAGCACAATTTCGGGAACCTCTGAAGAAATCCGAGAGTTTAGTCTGCTCTCAAGGAGATCTCTCAATATTCCGAGAGGCTCCTGGACATTCAGGGAAAGTAGGCAAGTATGAATAAGTTTGAGGAATTCAATCTCCACAAAAAATGTGGCAGATTATTTGATTCTCATTTCACCACCCAGTTACACAAGGTACAGTACACTATGGTGTGATTTTCTGAGGAAACAATTCTGTTCTAACAATTATGTAAAGTTTAGGCAAATAATTTATCCATTAGCATTCAAATGGCTGCCATGCATGACCCTTAACTGGGCTGTATAATGAGTAGAGATGGGAGAATAGATTTGGCTGATTCTAACATTTGGCCAAATTGTTACAACTAAACAATCAGGACAGTCACAGTGCATGGAATATAAAGAGGCCAATTAGGCATCATCAACACATGGCATATGTACATATTGCCTTATAGAAGGTGCTGTAAGCGCCTGTGGTAATCATTCTTTATGGTGTGTTCTAGGAGAAAACATTTGTGAATGCTATTATTTGTGATTCTCATTTGTGATGTGAGCCGTGTCTATTCTAATAATAATATTTTATTCTGTGTACACTTGGTGCATTGACTGATTTACTTATATTTTATTTTATATCCTACTTACTTGGCCCTAGAGTGACTCACAATCTATTGGAGTCTGATAGATTTGTATAGTATGTATTTCATTGTACAAATTTCCAATATCTACACCCCTCCCCTCTTTATTTCATCCATTGTTTACTATCTGGTGTCTTTTTTTTTCATGCATTGCTTGGTGCGAAAAACCCTATTTACTTCTGCACTTGTCATTAGTGACATATGCTATTTAAGCATATAAATACCCAGGTAATACCTGGATTTCACAACTGGTATAAGTATTACAATGCAATAACTGGCACAAAAAACCTTATTTATGCACCGACTGACATATGCTTAAATGTGTTTCTTCTAAATAAAAAATGCTCCATCTTTCCTCCCTATTCACTCTGCTTCTCAAAACTCATTGAGGGCCACATTTAGAGTTGGATGAGTATCTACTGCAGGTGCCTAAAGGCTGGTGTAAAGATATGTGCTGTTGATGACCACATCAGCATATACACTGATCAGCCACAACATTAAAACCACCTGCCTAATATTGGGTAGGTCTAACTTGTGCTACCAAAGCAGCTCGGACCCATCAAGGCCTGCATTCAATAAGACCTCCAAATGTATCCTACGGTATCTGGCACCAAGACGTTAGCAGCAGAGCCTTTAAGTCCTGTAAGTTGCGAGGTGGGGCCTCTATGGCTCGGACTTGTTTTTCCAGCACATCCTAAAGGAGGATTTGGAGATTAACACCTTACTCTTTGTAATATTCCTCAAACCATTCCTGAACAATTTATGCAGTGTGGCAGTGTGCATCATCCTGCTGAAAGAGGTCATCAGGGAATACGAAGGGTGTACTTGGTCTGCAACAATATTTATGTAGATGGTATGTGTCAAAGTAACATCCCATGAATACCAGGACCAAAGGTTTCCCAGCTGAACATTGCCCAGAGCATCACACTGATTTCGTTGGCTTGCCTTCTTCCATAGTGCATGCTGGTGCCATCTCTATCACAGGTAAACAATGCACACGTATCCGGCCATCCACATGATGTAAAAGAGAATGTGATTCATCAGACCAGGCCACCTTTTTCCACTGCTCTATGGTCCAGTTCTGGATCTCACGTGCCCAGTCCAGAGGTATTATTCTAGCACACATAGCGTGTCTCAATTTACACCTTAGACCGACCTGGTAATATAATGGAGCCCTATCACTCCCACTAAGATGGGGGATGCCAATGTTCTCTCACCCCCAGGGCACTAAAATTTTAGTAGTAGTTAGTAGTGTGAAATATTGTATATCTAACATGCCTTTGAGCAATTTCCTTACAGTATGTTTACCCAACAAATACCATTGTTTGAAGGTATTATATGATGTCAAAGAAAATTAGCACAATAAATAGCATTACAATGAATTTTGAATGTTATTTAAATGCACTCAAAAATGTGTAGTATTTTGTTATGCAATAGAAAAAAAATCATAGAGCAGACACTGCCGGCCAAGGGGTGCATATGCTTCTTTTAGAAAATCTAGCCATTTTATGACACTGTGGAAAGTCACCAAGTGCAAGTGTATATAGAAGTACTTATATCAGTCCCTGTTAACTGTCTGACCACTGGAGTAGGATTAGCACATCTGTAGTAGAACCAGTGACTACACTGTCTGAAAGATAAATGTGATGCCTTCTATCCAAAGATATATATTCTAATACTTAGTGGTTCTAACTTTAACATAAATCACACAAATACAGTAGATTTTTGTGTCTATAAGCAGCACAATAATGTTTTAGTCTAAAATGATTGCAGAACCTACTTGACTTATAGTATGTAAGTTGCCACATGAATATTTTTAATGCCCCTGTCTCCTAATCAACTACTAACGTCTTTCAAACATTTACAGAAACAATGTGGGTTCAGGGATGATTCTATCCATTCTTGAGGAAATATATGAACCCTCACCTTCCAATGTTACTGTCATTTTTAATTAAAAAACACAATGGGAAAAACATTGTTCCATTGCCAAAATTAATTATACCAGCCCCATTAATTATAGTATCATTTCCCCATTCATCATCATTATTGTTTATTTATAAGGCCCACAGATTCAATAGGCTTGGTAATCATCTCACAGATATGACATACATCTTGAAAATGTGACATAGATTAATATAAGAAACATAATAACAGATACATGAATACAATTAAGCATAATAACAGATATATGGATAGTCATGTGCTCACAATTACAGCTAGCATGGATACCAGTACAAAGGGCAGGTGTTTAAGTGAACAGTCAGCAAAAGATTCAGCTTAATGCATGACATCAAGGTAATACAAGTGGACAGACGTGAGACATAGGGTAGAGAGCACCCTGCCCATGAGAGCTTACATTCTAGAGAGAGGGAGGGGGTAATGAGAGACAGTAGGTTTATATCAGGATAAGTGGGTGACAGAGCCTAGACTAGAGTAGCCCTGGCACCATAGGAGTTCTTGGATCACACAAGCAAATAGAAGTCCAAGATATAACGGTATAAATATTACAGAATGAAATACAAACTGCAAAACAATAGTAACTATGTACATGGATTCAAATAAATAACAGACAGTACAATCATCAATTCCCAAAAACTTCCCACAGCATCCCAGAGTCCAAATACTAGCAGCCGCGGTAAGATATAGTGAGGTGACTTTACTGGACCAAACTGTTATACTCAGGCCAAGCTGTAGTTCAGATTGTCTGGCCAAGCTGTTAAGCACTCCAGGCCAAGCTGTTGTTTAGAAAATGGTCCTGATGCAATTATGATGGCAACTCCAGTGTTGGTACTCCAGTAAAGAGAGAAAGAGCTATAGCTCCAGCTAAGCTGTTTTCCAAAGTTGGAGGTGCTGCCTTCGTCTCTCTGGATCTTTCCAATCTCACTTCCAGGGCAAGCTGTAGCTAAAATCCTGGCCAAGCTGTCAGGTGTATACGATTACACTGAAGCATTCTCAGGCCAAGTTGGTATTCCTGCTACTGTATCCAGAGGGACCTGGCCACTCAGCCAATCTGCTCTATACCAATGTGGTAGGTAACTGAATCCTAATCTACCTACTCCAGTAGGCTCGCCAGGCAGAGTTCCTTGAGCTACTCCTGATGGAGTACTGGATCACTGGAACAAAACATTCAGCACAATGCTTTGTTCCAATTCAGCTAGAGACAGAACTCCAACACCATGCCCTTTTAAATGCACAAACACCCTGGAACCCCTTACAGGCTTCTTTTAAGCAGTCCAAAATTTCCATGAGTGAGACACCACCCTGCAAGGTTATACCAGGTTCTTAGGAATAGGTGATTGGTTGGATGTGGGACTGGATGGAGAGCAATACCAAAGGGGTTTCCTTTTCTGGGTTGGTGCCCAGGTGTCTGGTATAGTTCAAGGGAGAACAATGGCAACTTTATCCCGTTGATAAGCAGATTGTCTGTGATAATGAATAGAGCATCCCTGTTTGAACCCCTTCCATGATTTTGTGACATAGAAGGGGCTTTAGCTGATGACAGCTTTCTGTCCCCAAGAAGGGAGGGAACAGTTATCCAAGCAAACAGATAGAGAATCCTGTTCTAATTCGTGAAAACATGTGGAACCATCCTGGTTCCATTTAAGAATATGTGTTTTCCTTGAAACAGCACTCTTCTAGTGTACAGTATGTGCATAAATCCTCACAAGGTGCTTATCCAGTATGGGTGGTCTGGAAACATAATAAGTCCTTGATTACATCAACAGGGTGACAGAAACCCCCACATCAAAACACACGCAATCCACCTCCACCTCCACCTCCACCTAATGCAATATACAGTTCTCTAATATATTGGTGAAGGTGGGAGCTGGGATCCCGTCAACAGAAAGTGTCCATAACATGGGACAAAATAATGAATGGATCATTCAGAGGGAAACAGCTCTTATTTTAATGACAAGAGGCAAGTGTTGTAGTCTTAAGTAAGAGTCTATCTTGTCACAGTGCAAATGGGACATGAGTGTATGTTGTGGATAGAGGAAATCGGTAATAGTCTTAATAACGATTCAAACAAATCCGACACTGCATACCCAGAGAGGAACACACAATGGTGTGCTTTCCTCGACAGCTTCTTGACAGCGACTGCTTGTAATGCACACTTGAAAGGATTTCGATTAATGAACATGACGCCTGCCTCCAATTACATCTATTTCAAGAGTGACTCTAATAATGTTGGTGTTAACGTGTTAATTTAAAGAGTGCCGGCTCTACAATGTGCTTTAAAAGGCTTGTACATTGTCAAGCCAGCGTCACCTTAAATTAACACGTTAACACCAACATTAATACAGTCACTCCTGAAATAGACGTCATTTTAGGCGGTCCTCATATTCATTCATAGGATTCCTTTCAAGTGTGTATTACAAGCAATCGCTGTGAAGAGCCTGTCGGGAAACACACCATTGGTGTGTTCCTGTCTGGGTATTCAGTGTTGGATTTCTTTGAATTGGATTAAGGTACCCTACCCAGAGGAAGTAGTGGATAAGAGGGTCTAGGAAGAGGTAGCATTGGCGAACATTAAGAGGTGAGTTTTGAGAGAGCATTTGAAGAATTTGAAGGTTGGGGCATAGTCTGGTAGTACGAGGCAATAAGTTACATACGTGGGGAGAAGCACAGTAGAAGTCTTTGATAAATGAGTGGGTGGGTTGTTATGAGATGGAAAGAGAGTTGAAGTTCAGAGTCAGAGCAGAGTGTTAGAGTTGCAATGTGTCTCATGATGAGGTCAGACATGGAAGGGAAGCCTTAGGGAGAGCGAGCAGCTTGAACTGAATTCTGGAAGCAGTGGGGAGCCATTGAAGGGATTTATAGAGTGGAACAGCAAATGAGAAGCAGCAGGAGAGGATAATTAGTCTAGACCCATCATACAAGATGAATTGTAGATTGGAAAGGCAAGCAAAGGAAGGTCAGTGAGGAAGAGCATATTTTAGCAATGTTGGGGAGGAGGAGGCAACAAAACTGCAAGATGGGCTTGATGTTAGGGGTGAAGCTGAGTGAAGAGCCAAGGAAGTTATCCACTGTGAGGGATATATGGGGATGGGTAGTGGCATTAGCAGGGGAAAAAAATATAAGATTTGTATATGTTAAGTTTGAGAAAGTGTTGAATTATTTAAGTGGAGATGACAGAGAGATAATTGGGCACACATGATAGAAAAAAGGGTGAGAGCTATGGGGAGGAAAAGTAGATTTCTGTAGAGGAGGTAGTAGAGGTTGAAGAAGAGTATGACTTTGCTGAGAGAGGAGGTGTAGATAGAGGAGCAGAAGGTGGGCCATATGGATGAAAATAAGTAGTTCAAGAATTTTTCAAGCAAATGGGTACAGAGAAAAGAGGTGATAGTTGGAGAGAAAGGAAGGATCATTAGAGCGTTTCTTCAGAATAGGGGAAATAAGAGCATATTTGAAGGCAAAGAGGAAGACATCGAAGGAGAGGAACAGAATTTACCATATTGCTTAATACAATTATTGCTGACAAAATTGTTTAATTGTATCAACACTGTCCCCCTTTGATTGTGTGCACACTTTTTTTAATACCAGGACTGACCCCATTCTTATACCATCACCGTGTCCCCAGTAATTATCAATTGTGTCCTATTGATTATACCAACATTGCCAGCATTGATCAAACCATAAAACCCCATTGGAAATCAAATTCCTGTGTTCCCATAGATTATACCAGTATTGACCTGTCTCAAAGTTATTCTAACACCAATGTCTTCCTACAATTATACCAGTATTGTCCCCTTTCACTATACTAGCATTGCATCTTTGATTATTCCAAAATTGCCGAAGTTTAGTGTTGCAAATTCTGTAGCATTGGTAACCTGTCATTTCTAAAGTGCTGATAACAATATAGAGGGTCTGATTCATTAAGACATGCAAAACAGACGTAAATTGCATTTTTTTAAACGCACGGAATTCAGGGATATGCGCATCCATATTCAACTACAAGCAAATCTAAAGTTTCTTGTTGAATACAGGTCTAGATGTGCTGAATATAAAGTTCCAGCAGAATGCATAGACAACACTAGTATTCAATGAATGTCACCTGTTAAGCTTAATATAGTAATTAATAAAAAAAAATTTTTTAAAAAAAAACAAACTTTTTTCTTTTCATTTTTTTCCCATGCAATACATTTATCAATATGTTATTAATTTATACTACACATGAAATGCATTTTTACAGTTTCTCTTAATTGCAATAACATGTTCTAGCATCCATATGTGACCATCGTCACTGTAGGTCCACACTTACACCTGCCCTGTAGCTGGTGCAAGTAATACGACTGAAAATCATGTACCGCTGAGATGCCCAAAACTTGAATTGGGTGCAGCTGCGTGTGCTCTTGCTTGGCACGTTCTTACTGTACATTTGCTATGTATAATGCATACGCCCATTTCTCTCCTCGTTCTGCTCATGAAAACGTAGGCTGTTGAAAGGGTCCTTTGCGCTCAAAGATTAATTGGATGTTCTTACTTTCACTGGCATATAGTCCACTTGTTGGCATGCACAGAGTAATTTTATACAAATTATGGCACAGATCTGCATTTACATCCCTTAATGAATCAAGCCCAGAATCTGCAATATTAGACCTTGTTCTAGCCAGCATTGCTCCATTGATTGTACCTGACACTCCCCATTAACATTACTAGCATTTCCCCATTGATTATACAAACACTATATAGAAAATGTAATGTGGCATTGGTAATATAGTCATTGTGGGCAACAATATAATTATCCATGCAGCCATGCTTTTAAACTACATTAGTGGTGTCACTACAGCTATGAAAGTTATCCTTATCCCTGCTGACTGGTGATGAAGACAGCAAAATCCTTCACTGCGATATCCATTTTAGTACATATTACATACACTCCAGAGATTGATAAAGATAACTATATTTCACTAGTGTCCATACACTTTCACTGAACAAAAACTATAACATGTCCGCCTCATTCCACCATAAAATATAATGCAGCCGGATATGAAACCAACCTCAATATGTCCAGGGTTCATCCTAATCATTATATTCACCAGTCAGGCATGCATACCAATCCTATAATGTAGTATGAGGAGAGAGATGTTGACTTAGATAACAGTATATATTTTGGTATGAAACTAAATACAGTCTAATTCAGTAATAGTTCTCAGACTGAGTGGCGAAGCTGCAGGATCTGTGTCTGGTGGTAACTGGCAGACGTGTCTGAGACACTAGTACAGCTATAGAGACAGGAAGCTATGTCACTCCTATTTATGAGAGAAGTACATAAATTAATGAGAAACCATTGCAGTGAGAAAACAGATTTTCCTAGTTTAACATCACGCCCCAACATTTATTTATTTATATGGTATTTTTTGTAATATTTAACTGGTCTTTTTGCATTATGAAAATAGTATACTGTAGTTAGCTAACAGAGGGAAATCAAGGTAAGATGATGAATAAGCAGGTGTACTCCACCCTCTAAAATATTGGCATATCTGCAAACTGTTGCTGGATTTACATTTGTTAGTCTGGAAATGTCCCTGGTTTTTCATACAGACAAACTGAAAGCACAACTGGCCTGATTCATTAAGGACAGCAAGGCAAAAACAAATGAGCAAGTTTTCTCCTGGACTAAACCATGTTATAATACAAAGGGGTGTATATTAGTTTATTATTTTGTGCATCAGTTAAATACTGGCTGTTTTTTCATGTAGCACACAAATACTTGATAGCTTTATTTTTACACTGAAATTGAAAGTTGATCTAGGACAAGCCCTACCTCAACTATAAATCTGCCATCACATTTTAAATTTACATCCCCTTCCAATGCATCATGGTTTTTACAAGGTGCAAAGTTACTCATTTGTTTTGCTTTACTTTCCTTAATAGATCAGGACTAACATTTTTAGAGCTATATGTTACATTCAATTCTTTATGATTTGTGCTACTCTATATGCTGTATAAGTTAGGGTCTACTGAATTGGTGTTCTTAAAATACAAATATATTTTACCATGTCTTCTAATCAAGGTATATAGTCTGACCTACTACATCTCTGCACTCCATGCGACATGGAGGATGGATGGATGGCAGAAGCACCTTTAGTTACAATTACAGCTGTGAGTCTATTTAGTTCTATCTGTGAGTCTATCTCTACCAGCACCAGTTTTGCACATCTGGACATTGCACATTTTTCCCATTCTTCTTTGCTATGTTGCTCAAGTTCCATCGGGTTTGATGGGAACCGTTGGTGAACAGTAAATTTGTAAATCATTTCGAAGATGCTTGATGGTTTTTGAGGTTTCGGCTTTGACTGAGTCACTCCTGGGGCAAAGTGTATCAAGCTGCGGTTTTGTGATGGTTTATAAATCGTCAAACATTGACTGCAATTTTAATCGTCAATGTATTATCCTGCGGTTTTGAGCTTGAAAACTGAAATTGCCATTGATGTCCTGGGATGTGCAGCAGTTCAAATCACTGGGGGTTTAATGTAAACGTGCTACATTTAAAACAAAATAACACTTCTGATTGGCTGCAAGCTAAACATATTAAGCACATGTGATTTTGACATCACTAACACTATGAAAGATTGTCTACAGCGCAGGAGATTGGTGTTTTCAGTAAGTGGATTGAATTTTGATATCTGAGAGGTGTATTTTATGTAGTCTTTTTAGCTGTGTAATTGCTTTAAATTGTCTTAGTGTTATTTGTGTGTAAGTGTGGTGTGAGTATCATTGTTTTCTTTTCTTTTCTGTGTTTGTCTTAGTTTTGTTATTTGCTGGTGGTGATGGAGACAGAAAGGAGAGTGGAACAGCCAAGGGCCAGTGGGGAGGAGATGAGAGAGTTAGAGCAAGAAGTAGGAGAGGAGGGGCAGGAGAGTGAGGAACAGTGCACTAGTTTCACATGTTGTTCCTGTATATGAGAGACATTTGGGCAGCTAAACTTCCTTTATCATGGAAAAGAACAGCTGCGGTCAGGTGTTTGTGCTGCCGTTATTGTGATTGGCCCTATAAGAAGGACCTTAGAAATTTGCTGCACAAATGTGCAAATGTGTCTGACATAATAAGAAGGGTGAAGGGAAAAATATCATAATAACGCCATGTCTATGACATGTTTTTATCTCACAGTATACCCCTAATCTTCATAATAAATATATTAACATCAGTCTTGTTCATTGTTTAATCCACATGTACATCGCAAACATCTCCTCAGCATAAGGATAAAGAGGCCTTAGAAGAATAGTATACCTAGGTTATACAAGATATATTAATTAATGATATTGTCATTATGCTTTTTTCTCAATAGCTAAACTATATATGGTAGAATATGTAAATACTTATAAATATACATATAACATATAAAAACGTTTTCTAAAAACATGGTACTTTTTTCACAGGAACATTACAATGTTATTTATGTGAAGAGCCTGAGCCAGTTTCTGCTCTACCACAAACAACAGCAGACATCACACAAGATTATACTTGTCTACTCTCCTGGAATGTCTGGTTATGTCTCCCAAACTCCCAAGAGAGCAGGCAAGACTTCCACATCCTGTCCTTGACGGGCCTAAATGACGTGATTCATGGCAAATAGCATAATTTTGGCCTCACCCCCACAACGAAATCCCAATTTTTGACGTGAGGGCAAGGTCAAAATGATGTGACTGGCCATGCACCGCATCCTTCTGCCCTCCCACCACACCCCTCCTCAGGGATCTCCTGGAGGGAGATTCTTCAAAGTAGGCAAGTATGCACAAGATACTGAAATAGTCCTTAAATGTTTGGATCATTTTTATGATCTAGTTGACTGGTGAAAAAGCACAACAGGAACATTTTGCTGCTGAGCCCCCAATGGCATCAGAACTACACAATGTCCTTGTATAATGCAATTGCAGAATCCAAAAACAATCGAGCAAAGACTTGAAATATCTCCATCACATTTAGCAAATGCAGCTCCGTATGTGTACTAGCTTTGAATGCATTGACATAAGCCTAATACAAAGATAAACAGGAGGAAGAGGACATGAGGATAGAGGGCCTTGCTCAAGGGAGCTTGCAATCTAAGGGAGAGGGGGAGACTGACACGAGACACAGAGAGGGAAGAGATGCTGAGGGGGCAACAACTGTAAGGGAAGAGATGAACGTGAGAGAAAAGGAGCGGAGGAAGAGTGAGGGGGAGAGTATAGTGAGTGTGAAGAGATAGCGAAGAGGGTTAGATGGAGGAAAGATAGGTTAATCTGAACAGATGGGTTTTGAGGGAGCATTTGAGCTAGGCAGGGTGGGGAAAAGCCTAATGAAATAAGGGGATCATTCCAGAGAAGGGGACAGAATGGGAGAAATCTTGAATGTGAGAATGAGAGGTGGTGGTCGTTGGAAGACCGTAGAGGGTGAGAAGGAGTGTGAATGGAGATGAGGTTGGAGAGTAAATGAGCAGTGGAGTTAGTGAGGACTTTGTATGTGAGGGTGAGGATTTTGAAAAGGATTCTGAAGTGGAGGAGAGCCAGCTTGACAGTGAGGGTAGGCAGATGAAGACCGATTGGAGAGGAAGATAAGGTATGCTGCAATGTTCAGTATGGACTGAAGAGGAGCAAGACAGGTGCGGGGGAGGCCAGTAAAGAGGAGGTTGCAGTAATCCAGGCAGGAGATAATGAAAGAGTGGATGAGAGTTTTGGTGGTATCAGTGGAAAGGAAGTGTTTGATCCGGACTATATTGCGGAGATGGAAGTGGCAGGATTGGGCAAGGGATTGTATGTGAGCAGTAAAGGTGAGGGAGGAGTCAAGGGTGACCACCAGGTAATGAATTTGGGCTGAAGCGGAGATTATGGTAGAAGCAATGGTGATCAAGAGGGCAGGAGGGAACAAGTCTCTAGAGGGGAGGAAGATTAAGAGTTTATATTTGCCCATATTGAGTTTGAGAAAATGTTGGGACATCCAGGAAGAAATGGCAGAAGAGAATGTGAGAAGCAGGAGGGCAGCTTATTGAGGATGAAAGGGGAGAAAACAGGAGAAAAGAAGTAGATGTGGGTGTCATCAGCATAGAGGTGGTACTGGAGGCTGAAGGAACTGATAAGATCACCCAGTGAAGAGGTGTACAATGAAAAGAGCAGAGGGCCAAGGACAGAGCTCTGAGTGAATCCTACAGGAAGTGGGGGATGGGCAAAAGAAGAACCAGAGGAAGAAACAGAGAAGGAGTGGTTAGAGAGATAGAAAGTGAACCCGGAGAGGACAGTGTCAGAAAGGCCAAAGGAGCAAAGGGTGTCAAGCAGGAAAGGGTGATCTACTGTTTCAAAGGCTGCAAAAAGGTCCAAGAGGATTAAAGGGAGTAGTGGCCTTTAGATTTGGCTGATAAAAGGTCATTAGTTACTTTAGCTAGAGCAGTTTCTAAGGAATGGAGAGGGCAGAATCCAGATTGGAGAGGATCGAGGAAGGAGTTGTCATTAATGAGACAGCTGTAGACTAGCCATTAAAGTAGTTTAGAGGTCAAGGGGAGGAGAGAGATAGGAAATAGTGCAGGCCGCTTATTTATATAAATTGCCAATGCACTTATTTTTAATATTGTATATATTTTGAGACAGGAAATCGTTATTTCTGAGACCAGGGTAGTAAATGTGTTTTTTTATGTTTAGCCTCCATAGAGGAAGTGCATTATGTCTGATGTATATATCTGATACAACGAACCCTTGTTTACCAAGCCTTTGGTGTATTGTGATGTGGGGAAGTGGCTTGTTTTTGGGTTTTTTTTTGTTGTTCTGTGGGAATGTGTATTCGGCGACTGTCTGAAGTATTTATGCCACCCAGACCTTTTGACATGCTAGTGAGTCTCCTGCCTCTGAAATAAGGTCCAGGAAATCACAGCAAGGTTTTTATGAATTTCATAGCTAAGTATAAATATTAGTGGCTTTGCAATGCATGTAAATCCATGTTTTGGTAAATGGGGTTACATCCTGATTCTAAAAATAGCCTGTGTCCAAGGGGTAAATGTATGAACGTGCGGGTTTTTCAACACCCACGTGTTCAGCGTGTTCGGCGATTAAATTTCAAGCGGCACTGCATTGTAAAGGGAAGTTTCCCTTTGCAATGCATCGCCGCTTGAAATTTAATCGCCGAACACGCTGAACACGCGGGTGTTGAAGAACCCGCACGTTCATACATTTACCCCGAAATCGGTATAAAATGCACTGACTTGTACACTGAAATGTATTCTTCTGATTTCAACTGACATGATCACTGGGGCCTTTAACCAGTGAGAGCAAATAAACATCTTGCTTCAAGACCTGCTTGAAAACATCTTCAATATTGCTGTAATCCTGTTACCTGCAGATTAGACCCTAAAACTAATCCGAACTCTGGCTGTCTGCGGTTTGGACCCAAGCTTTCAAAGTACCACCGCTCTGCCTACTACCCATGGAGCCCTGGTTAGTGTGATAGGCCATGGGGGAATCCATCCACAGCAACCCTGATCTATCATGAGAGGTCAGGGGTACCAGCCCGGGTCCACCAGCAACGAGGTACACTAGCAGCGTCAGTTACTCAGAAGGAACGTGGTTCAGGGTGCCATAGAAAAAGTTCAGTGGTGGCAGCATTGTAAGCCCATCCTACTGCGGAAAGAGGGTGCATTTGAGATAACGAAAAGGAACGGTGGCAAAGTAAGCCCAACCTGTTCCCAGCAACAACAGACAGGGTGGCATAGGCGGTCCATCCTGTTACAGTGGGATAAATGGAAGAGGTGGGCTAGTTGAGAACAGGCAATGGGCGAGAGAGATCTGAGGGGATGGGATCAAGTGGACAGGTGGAAGGGGGAAAGGATAGAAGTAAAGAATGGACTTTCTCACTCAAATTGGGGCAGAAGGAGGACAAGAGATGAAGGTTGGAGGGCAACATAAGGGGTGAGGTAGGGGGAATGAGAATTGTGGAACTATGATATTTCAGTTCTGATGGCAGCAGAAGGCACAACAGCACAATATCAGCCACCTTAGTAGGGGCTTAGCGTAGCACACCACCATTAAGGCACCTGAATCTGGTCTTCAATAGATCAAAAGGTACATTCTTTCACAGTTCTAGTGGATATGTGCACCTCATTATATCTGTGTTGGGCAGGAGTTTGTGGATTCAACAGAGGTGTCAAAAAACAGTATTGACACACATATCCTGAGTCACCTAGAATGTAAGATAAGTTAGATATAAATATGAAAGCAAAACAACTTGAACAAGTTATAAATAAAAACAAAAGAGCCAAACATCTATATCATACATTTGAAACCGATTTTTACTTAAAGTGCATGATTATTATTTAATGTACAAGTAGCAATCCCTTTTGCAATTCACCAAGCAGAAACTTACTGATGCAGAATGGCATCATTTTCATGTTTGCATCACAGATCACCTACACATTCATAGAGTAAGGATGATGTTTGTTGGATGCATTTCTGCCCTGTGACAAGTTGGTTTCTGCCCAATGTGTGTGAACTTTATGGCTCCCAAGGCATTAGGTAATGCTAAGAGCTGATAGAAAGCTATACTTCAATAAATGCTATTCAGCATTGTGGTGGGGGTAGCCAGGGCTGCCAAGAGGAATTCAGGGCCCCGGTACAACAAATTTGTGGGGCCCCCCCTTATAGTTGAGCATGCAAAAAAAATTTGCGCCGCCTCACGGCGGCGCAAATTTTTTCAGAGTTGTAGTTAGGCATTTGGGGGCGTGGCTAACATCAAAATCACTAGGCACTCAATTCGCCGGAGCGTCACATATGTCCAAGCACTCCTGACTTTCAGGACATCTACCACCACAGTGTAGTATACAAAGAATGCAGTGTGTACACAAACAGTTCAGTCTTGGCCTGCACCTAACATTGGGCACAACACTCACCAAAAATTGGTATTGTCCCTACTAGAATCACAACATTTCACACACTCTGCTGCTCTCTCCTACCTGTTCTTCTCACTTTCTCCACCTGTGGCTGCTGGTTTCTTTAGTTGTGGCTTGTCTGGATCCTGGAATGTTGAAGGACCTATTTGGAAAAAAAAATGGCTACACTTAGAAAATTACAGCCAGCCCCGGCGTTAAATCAATAGCACCCACAATTAATAATTAGGCATTCCTCCAGCCCCAACATTAAAATAATAGTATTCACATTTAATAAATAAACCTATTCCCTTCCTGCAAACAGCAATACCTATTTCCCGCAACCATCACTGCCATTAAATAACTCATAGTCACATTTAATAAATAGACCTCATTCTCCCCAAACTCATCCCCACATTCAATAGCCCCCAAACCACCCCATCTTAAATTAAGTCCCCACTATTAAATTGCCTCCCCATCACCCTACAAACAAAATAGCACCCATTAATTTGCCACCATCTACCTCACACTCACTACATTGCAACAAGCCCCCTGTGCACATTACTGTGCCCCTTCATCACTACACTGTGCCCCCTTATGTTCACACTGCGCCCTCCATGCTGCTTCCCCTCCTTTTTATTCACTCTGTACATTTCTCCCACTTTTTTTTCATTCTGTACATCTCTCCCCACTTTTTTTTCATTCTGTACATCTCTCCCTGCTTTTTTTTCATTCTGTACATCTCTCCCCACTTTTTTTTTCATTCTGTACATCTCTCCCCACTTTTTTTTCATTCTGTACATCTCTCCCCACTTTTTTTTTCATTCTGTACATCTTTCCCCACTTTTTTTTTCATTCTGTACATCTTTCCCCACTTTTTTTTTCATTCTGTACATCTTTCCCCACTTTTTTTTTCATTCTGTACATCTTTCCCCACTTTTTTTTTCATTCTGTACATCTTTCCCCACTTTTTTTTTCATTCTGTACATCTCTCCCCCTTCTTTGTCACACTCTCCCTTTCTACTTTCCTTCCCTTGACTCTCTGTTCTTTACTTACTTGTTAGTTTCTTTCTTTTCTTCTGTGTTCTCTTCTTTCTTCTTGCTTGGTCCCCTCTGCGACGTTCCTCACTGACTGTCGGGCGTGACTTGATGACGTCACGCCCGACAGTCAGTGTGAAACGAGCAGAGAGGAGGGAGGGCGGCGCGATCAGGTGAATATGTAAATTTTTTTTTTTTTTAACTATCTAGCTCCCCCCACCAACGGACGGGTCGGACACCCCAAGCCCCCCCCCCCCCTCCCCGGGAAAAAAAAAAAAAAAAAGAAGACAAAAATAAAAAAAAATTGCAATAAAGAAAAGTGTAAAAAATAAAATAAAATTCAGCGGTGGGGGCCCGGTCCGGGCCCCCTGGCATGGCCGGGCCCGGGTAAATAGTACCCGCTCCCCCCCCCTCTCGGCGGCCCTGGGGGTAGCAGATATATGAACGTAACAGTTTGATAAGTGCACTTAACACTACAGAGAATGTCACCTGTGTGAGCCCTAGCACCTGTGAGCAGACAGACTGGAAGAAGACCGTGGCAAAAACTTGGAGAGCACATATTAAACTTTGCGTCTCTGTTGATGCATTGGAGCGAGATGTTAATGGCTCCAAATCAACTCTCATCAGCTCATACAGCTACCGATGTTCTGCTCTGTTAAGCCCAAATATTTGCACAACCTCCTGCTCTGAGAGGGAGTCCAGGGTAAAACATGCTCTAAACTCTTGTGATCTACAGAGCTTGAGCAGATGGTTATGCTGGTGAAATTATTCCTCATCCCTCCTTCTGTTCTGCTCCAAATCTTCAACCATGTTTTTAGCTACAATGCCTCTACTAGGTTACCTAGCACTTTCATCTTGACATACCCACAGTACAATAAGGTTTTTTTGGTCCTTTTTATAGACATCATATGCTTGCATAGACCATTGGCTGGCGAATCTCACTTATCAGAAACTACTATTTTAATCCAGCGAATTTCAAGCAGGTTATCTGCAATTTGCTTCATACATCTGCTTCATATTGCTTCATACATCTGACAATTCTTATTCTTATAATAGCTAAACATCAGGATGGCAATTTGTAATGTAGCACTTTTGAAAGGGTCATTTTCCAGCCGTTTTCTATCAGTTTTCTCTTTCATACATCTGCGATTTGAAAATCGCCAGAAAAAAAAATTGCAAAAAAAAAAATGTTAATGTTTTAATGTAAAACCAACTTCACCTTTCAAAATGGGATAAAGCAGTAGACCAATACAGAATGCTAATTCTAACAGCCAGGCTTTATCATTTATTAATATAGATATAAAGTAACTTATGCTTTAGAAAAGTGAAATATCCTTAACCTTCTGCATGAGCATTTGTTTGTTCAAACTGACGCCCTTTAATCTGTGTTGGTTCAAGTTTCTCCGGCAGTAAACAGGGTTAATTAGTGTTTCAAAACCTGGACGATTTCCCAGAAAAGGTAGGCGAGCAATATTATCAGTGCTAGTTATTTTAATATTTAAAACAGCACGATCTTTCATACAGTATTGTATCTCACAAACAAAATACAGACTTACCTCTCTGAGCAACTTATACAGCAAACAAATATGGTACCCCAAATCACACTTCAAATATTGTGTGGGCAGTATAATGTGTGTACTTGCCGAGGAAATAAAGCAATATGAGTCTGTACTTTATTCATGGACATATAAAGAAGTAAAATAGCTTTAAAAGGTTGCAAATAATCCATAATATACCATAGAAAACAGCAATAACATTTACCTTGCTATCCTAGCTATAAGAAACCCCTAAGTACAAGATTTAACAGTAAAAACAATTACTTAGGAAACAATTGTTGTGGCAAAGACTCAAATATTACTCCCTTTGCATAAACATTTTGGGAATATGATGTATACACTTCAAACTCTGGTTATTGTTTTATATTTTACTAGAACTGAGCAAAATAAACTTTTAAATACTTAACTAGCTTCATTTCTCACTGTACTATCTTAAATATGTTTGACCTAGTTTGTGTCACAATCTGAAGACCCAGAGAAGAAGAAAGCATATATATTGAATTTATTTGTGTAAAAGTGTTATAATGGTATAAACTTATTCAGCAGAGGTAACTGCATTTCAAAATCTAAATAGGAATAATGGGTAAGTAACATTCTATACTGGTGAACATGGGCATGTAAAAAGGTATGGGATAGTTTTGCTTCAGCAGATGTACTTTGGGTCAATGTCTGTTTCTCAAACAGAAAATGTAGTTATAATATATTGCTTGGAAGTTGAAAGACTGTAGGTTGTGCAGCTATTACAATTTCCAATTTGCCTACCTTTTAAACTTGTCCAGGAGTTGTCCTTGACCACAATGTTAGCTCATTCCATATAGAAGGTAGAAGTAGAATATTGTGAAATAATATTTCCAAAGTGTAAAATAACCACCGTATTTCTAGCATATGACTGAGCTCGGTGATAAACACATTACATGGGCTGTATCCAGCTGTTAGTGCATGCTCTCCAGAACGCTTTTCATTTGCATTTTAATTCCAAGATGTTTGCCAGTTCCCAAGCTGTTCCCTTTCCACACGCATGACAGATGTATATGTACTTCTCACAATTCCCAAGATGTTAGGACATGTGTAATCCCAATTTTCACACACCACCCTCCTTAACAACTTAAAGGAAACATTTCATACCATAATCTATCCTACTACTATGATTAAGAAACAATTCTTAATATGACAGGCTGACAAATTGCTAGATTCAGGTGTAGATTATTTTATGGATTGAAATTACCGTAACTAAAAGTTTTAAATATGTTGCTATTGTAGAGTGTGGTTAGCTACTTTTCTGCCAGTTCCCTTTGTGTGAAGTTGTAACTCTCTGGTTCATTTAACATTCCATTGATTTTCATTTGAAAATAGTTTCCAAATATATGTTCTTGTTGAGCAGATACATCTGTGTAAGTGTGATGCACTGCGGGTGGATCTAGAACATTATATACCTTACCATGACAAGACAATTGTACATAATAATATAATAATGCAAATGTTGTACTCACCTTCAATATACTATAAAGTAAAAGAAAAGTTATAGGTGCTGATGCCGAGTGGGGCGTACAGCACTTTTCGCAGTGTATCTTGAGTGAAATCGCACTGTGCATGCCCATAAACTGGGCACACACATATTCTCCTGTGCAGAGGTGCAGAAATCTGGTACTTATACCCACCTACACCTAGAGAAGCAGGATAGAGAAGGTAAAGGGAATAATGCAGGATAAGTACACTAAAGATGTGTTCATACCAATATGTTTTATACAGACAAGAAGACACACACATAAACCTCCTAACGGGGGTATATGTGTGTGTGCCTTCAGGTCTGCAGGAAGTGCATTTGCATGAACACGACTGTACTAAACCTGCATAATTCCCCTTACCTTCTCTATCCCACCACTTTAAGCGCAGGCAGGTGTTTTGCACCTAAAATAGGGCAGGTGCAAGTACACGCTAATGATGATGACTTATGACAAACTAGGCACATATAATGCTGATGCAGAGGCTGACACGGCTTAAGATATGGACAGCTCTGCTTATGGGCGGGAACATGCTTGTTTTTAATGCTTTTTTTAAAAAGCATTAATTTACTATCGTTTTTTGTCAAACTCTGTCTCAGTCCTATAGTGTGCAGACGTTATGTGTCATTTACAGAGGTGCAAAATTCAGATGTGCAGTGTATTATTTGTGTGCAAGTAACTATGTTTCCACTATTGCATACATATGGGCATGTTTGCGCTTTGGACATCCACCCCTGGATAATAGTCTACTTTTGCATGATTGCTGACTTGGTCTAAATGTGCATGTTTAAAACAGTAAAACAATCACTTCAAGCTGCTGTCTGATTCCATTTTAGGTACACCTCTTTATTAATTTACATTTTTTGGATCTTTAGCCTAAAGCACTGTTTGTGCTAGCCTCACGGATGTGTTAAATTAATCAATAAAGTTTTTGCATTACTCCATTGTATTTGCCAATATAAATTCAGATAACCACGATAAATATGTGTGGTTGGTACAAGAGGTATTAGTACCTCCTGAGCACCCATCTTTTGAGGGCAAAAAGGTTCTGCTGCCACCCACTACCCATAGAACACATCTGTAAATGTGCACTCTCTACTCCTTGGTTTTCATTTAAATATCTTATATTTCAGAACAAATCCTTTTTTTTGCATTTGGGTGGCATACAAATACCAGCCCGCATTTTGGCTAGGATTTAAGTCTTCACAGCTTATTAAAAGCTTGCTAATATTTCACTTACATGCATAAAATAAGAATGCCAATTACACAGTGTGTACACTGGCATGGTCTCAGGACTTCAATTGTGTTTATTCACATTGTTGTAGCAAAATCATTTTATTTCTTGCAGTAACATTTTATCAACAAAACGATAACACATCAACACACTCAGTTATGTTCCCAAAGTTCTCAGACCAGCATCCAATAATGTTTCACAAAATGCAGTCACATAATATATAAAGAACCAAATTCAGTTCTGAACAAGTGTTCACTGATTATAAATGCTCACAATTTGGAAAAGGAAACACGACATATCCATGGCAACTATGTTTTCTCCTGTCTCTGGATCTCTACGTTCTAATTAGCCATGTAATTAGAGGGCAGAGTATCTCAAGTGAGAAGTATTTTTCTTATGAAAACAAACCATATGATTATTCAGCATCTTAATTAATAAATTCCTGTTCTCCTCTTCTGTTCCCGAAGCCTACTTCTGACCAGAGAGGTTTAAAGCATATACAGTAGCTGTTAAGAGTAACATATAATGTTCATATTTTTATATTTCTGTTATAGACTTTAAAACACCTGGGAGAGATACCTAGGATAATTTAAAGCAAGTACATATCACATGGGTGACTCATACATTAATTAGCAGTCGGCATCCCAGCGTGCTGAGGGTCCTTTATAAAACTCTTGTCAAATGCTTTTAAATATGTGACAAGATGGGATGGGCAACGCCAGATCTTCCAAAATTACTTATTTCCACGGTGTAATAATGTTCTACACCTGTCTTTCTCATACCTTTCCAATTCTAACATTGTAGGCTCAGATTGTTAAACATATCATTAACAGCAAATATTTAATGTAACCCATGTTTTGTTACTAGTTGAAACAAATTAATATAACATTCAACTGTAGAAATGGATCACGTTCACTTGAACTATAGTCATTTGTAGCTTTAAAAGATGGATGGTGTTTGGGATATTTATTTTCCTGACCAACCATTCAGTGGTAAGGTGGTCCATTTAGTCGTACTGCAACATTGTGGGCTCAGGGTTCAGTGGTTGCTAGTTCACACACTAATTTTTCCTGGGATATATTGATTTACTCCCATTTTTCATATTTAATTAAGTAACCTAGGCTGAAATAAATAAGTGATCCTAAAAGGGATTTCTGAAAAGGGTTCCTCAGGTAACTGTGAACGAGGTAAAGCAACCACTATGATCCTTACTGTCATTTGCTAGTACAGCTTAGAAAATGAAAGCAAACATCTGATCTTGCTATGAGTAACACTCCTTTTCTGCACAGTTATCTATGCAATAGCTTTCATAAATGTGCTGTTTTAACATATCGATGGGGCTATTTATCATTGGGGCCAGTGGAGCGGTGGTAACTATGATTATGTATCGCTGTATAGTACAGTGATATAGAATGTTGTACCGCTATTATTTCCCATGCTGGGACTTCTCTGGAAGCCCCGGAGAAGACCCCATCCTCCACAGTGATTGTTTTCCTATTCACCAGTAACCTAACACTATTGTCGGTGAAAGGAACAAAGGCTATTCACATGTGTGGCTAACATCATTACATGTGCATAGTGCTCTGACATGGTGAGGGATCCAGAGGAGCTGGAGAGGCTTTAGCTAGACCCATGTTAAAAGTGGGACCCCCGACAACTGCTAACTCAATGTGGATAAGTGTGAATGTAATCACTGCAGACATTCACATAACAACACATGCACCAACGGCCCCAAATGTTATGAATGTGACTGCATTACCTGCTTTAGAGAGTGAGGGTCTGTTACAAGATTGATTGTGTTGTTATTGATATTCTTTACAAAGGTTGATTAGTTATGAAGGAGAATTAAATGCTAGCATTTAGTGTCAGTCAACGCTACTGTTAGTTGAGTGATTTATATATTCATCTGACAGGTTGTTCTATGTCTATTTGGTTAATCACAGTCTATCTGGTGTTAGGTTTAATTTTGTCATTGTTTTATCTGTCAGTGTAGTATGTCTGTAGGTACTGTTAGAATTCTTCGCCTGCTGCAGCCCCCTTTCCAAGGAAAGCAATATGTTCCAGAAGTCACCTGTTGCACCCAGTTCTTATAATGTGATAGTAGTAGTTTAGAACATACAATATTGCTGGTAGGGTGGACAGGACACAGAAGGAAGTAGCAGACTGCAGCAAGAGTAACAGGATAGTATCCACAGTACAAGCCTAATGTCAGGACAGGCTGTTTTCTAAAGCAAGATCAAATGACAAGCTGAATCAGGGGTGGGATTAATAGAATAATCCATAATGTATGCTGAGGTCAGGGCTGGCAAAGTTCAATAGAACATTTAACAGGCCAAGGTCAGCGCAAGGAGAGGTCATCAGCAGATCCAGAAACAGGCAATAGTGAGGGACTTAAGAAAATAGTGAAATCCAAGTTACAATCTGAAGTCAAATCCAAGGTACAATCAAGAAGTCAAATCAGGTCAGTATTCAAACAGCAAGCTCGTTCTTGGAGAAGTCAACAGCACAGGTGACTCAAAGGAGGGGCTTTTATTCAGAGAGTAACCAATGGGAGGAGCCCAGCTTGATTAGCAGTAGTAAATGCAGCAGGCTCTGGTAAATGGAATAGCTAGGCAGCAACAATTGGCTGCACGCAACCAAGTGAGAACGAGGTGGCGCCAACTGCAGCCTAATAGAAACAAGACGCTCACTCCCGTTTCTAGGAAACTGGTCTGCTATGCAGCAGCACCAGTCAAGTCTTTTAACAGGTACATACATTTTGTGGATAAGATCTGTGTCTTAGAGGAGAAGATTGAGAGACGTAGTTTAATGGTGCTGGAGAGATGTACTGGAAATTAAACTGTCTATTGTATCTGGTATTTTACACTTATTCATACTATACCACGTGCCAGATTTAAATTCCTTTTTTTCAATCACCCTTCTTTTTAATAAATGTACCAAGATCGTTTTTACATTTATTCTGTGTTGTATTAACCCTGCAAGGTCTGTGTCCCCTGATGATACAAGGTACCTCTATTACCACAGAGAGCAGCTTAGAAAACTTAGGTGGAGGTCTCGCCATGAAAATGTGAGTACCGGGAATACAGCACGTCAGCAGCACCTCAGTCAAGAGTGGCACGAGGAGATGTTACAAAGGCAAGAAACACCATTCTGAGACAGCGTTACTTTCCTGCAAAAATCATTGCTTTTCACGGCTTGATAAATTGGCCAGTACCACTGTTCCCATAGAGGTAAATAAGTTACAGCCAGAGAAATCTCTATTACAAAATATTTATTGAAAGCACCCAGAGATGGCATTAGATGCTACCTCCGCAGATTTCATTTACTTTTACTATAGCTCATTTTCCCAAAGATAAAAGCAAGGTGGAGTGACCATGGTTATATTTAGATTTATTATAATTTTAGAACAATTTTTTGTACTTAATCAAATAGTCAATGTATGTTATAAAGTGATTGAGGTATATCAACCACACTTTGAATAGAAAATGCTGTATATAGTATATTTATTATAGAGATGGTCACTGACCCCCGTGTTTTGGTTTTGGATTCGGTTTTGGATCTGGATTACCGTCGTGTTTTGGTTTTGGTTTTGGTTTTGCAAAACTGCCATTGCATGTTTTGGTTTTGGTTTTGGTTTTGTTTGGTTTTGTTTTGCTATTTTTTTTGAAAATCCATGTTTTTGGGCCTAAATTAACCCAATTTAGTGCTCCAACTGTTTTAGAGACAAGTAATCTAATTGTTGAGGTAATAAATCATCCAAAAAAACAGTTTAATTCTTCGTTGGTAGGCCTATTCTACACACAAAACAGATTGTCTTCCTCTCCATCTATGCATATTGGCAATGCAGCCATCGTCTTTGAATGTATATTACACCCTACACTTATAGTTAAATATGTAAAGAAATGGAAAAAGCCAGTTTGGTTTCTGTCTCTCAAGGCCCCCCTCCACTTGTATAAAATACCAAAAAATTCAGCCATTATAGACTGTACAATATTAATTGACATGGAGAAAGCCAGTTTGGTTTCTGTCTCTCTAGGCCCCCCTCCACTTGTATAAAATACTAAAAAATTCAGCCATTATAGACTGTACAATATTAATTGACATGGAGAAAGACAGTTTGGTTTCTGTCTCTCTAGGCCCCCCTCCACTTGTATAAAATACAAAAAAATCCAGCCGTTATAGACTGTACAATATTAATTGACATGGAGAAAGCCAGTTTGGTTTCTGTCTCTCTAGGCCCCCCTCCACTTGTATAAAATACTAATAAATTCAGCCTTTATATACTGTACAATATAAATTGAAATGGACAAAGGCAGTTTGGTATCTGTCTGCATCAGATCCTCTCTCCACTAGGAGTAAAATAGAAAACTATTCAGCCGTTATATAATCTAGAATATAAATAGAAATTGAGAAAGGCAATTTGGTATCTGTCTGCATCAGATCCTCTCTCCACTAGGAGTAAAATAGAAAACTATTCAGCCGTTATATAATCTAGAATATAAATAGAAATTGAGAAAGGCAATTTGGTATCTGTCTGCATCATAATCATCAACAACATCATTAGCGCCCTCGTCGCCTACACAAATCTCCCCCTCATCCTCTTCTAATTCCAAAGTGGCATCCTCAATTTGGGTATCACCGGCTACACTCGGGCTATTAAGGCACACATCAGCAGAATGCTCACGATTAGACATCCCACTGTTGGATGGACTCTCCACAGGGATTGTTGTCATTTGTGAATCAGAGCAAATATTCTCCTGTAATGCCTCACTGGTATCTTGCAGCTCAGCTTTGACGCGTAACAGTAGTTGTGCACCAATTGTAGCCTGGGTAACTTTTTGGGATCTGCCACTAATAGCCAAAGGTGAAGTCCTCATTCTCTCTTTGCCACTGCGTGTGTAGAATGGCATGCTTGCAATTTTTTTTTTATCGTCACTTAACTTTTGCTCAGTTACACTTCTTTTTCGCTTCAATACAGTAAATTTTTTTTTGGTTTTTGCTTTTTGCACTAATTTGAAAACACTCTGTTGTTTGACATCGCCTTGGCCAGATGACGTACTGGGAACACTAACATCAGGACTGGTGACAGAACCTGGTTGCTCATTTAGATCATATGTGGACTGCTTTGAATCCATTCTGAGCGCAAACCACTGAGGAGTGCTAAAAATTATTGAGTAGATACTGCTGACAGATATGACTTTTGACAGCCAGAAATATTAATGCACAATTAGGGAGGACACCCCAAAAACACTGAGGAGTGCTAAAAATTATTGAGTAGATACTGCTGACAGATATGACTTTTGACAGCCAGAAATATTAATGCACAATTAGGGAGGACACCCCAAAAACACTGAGGAGTGCTAAAAATTATTGAGTAGATACTGCTGACAGATATGACTTTTGACAGCCAGAAATATTAATGCACAATTAGGGAGGACACCCCAAAAACACTGAGGAGTGCTAAAAATTATTGAGTAGATACTGCTGACAGATATGACTTTTGACAGCCAGAAATATTAATGCACAATTAGGGAGGACACCCCAAAAACACTGAGGAGTGCTAAAAATTATTGAGTAGATACTGCTGACAGATATGACTTTTGACAGCCAGAAATATTAATGCACAATTAGGGAGGACACCCCAAAAACACTGAGGAGTGCTAAAAATTATTGAGTAGATACTGCTGACAGATATGACTTTTGACAGCCAGAAATATTAATGCACAATTAGGGAGGACACCCCAAAAACACTGAGGAGTGCTAAAAATTATTGAGTAGATACTGCTGACAGATATGACTTTTGACAGCCAGAAATATTAATGCACAATTAGGGAGGACACCCCAAAAACACTGAGGAGTGCTAAAAATTATTGAGTAGATACTGCTGACAGATATGACTTTTGACAGCCAGAAATATTAATGCACAATTAGGGAGGACACCCCAAAAACACTGAGGAGTGCTAAAAATTATTGAGTAGATACTGCTGACAGATATGACTTTTGACAGCCAGAAATATTAATGCACAATTAGGGAGGACACCCCAAAAACACTGAGGAGTGCTACAAATTATTGAGTAGATACTGCTGACAGATATGACTTTTGACAGCCAGAAATATTAATGCACAATTAGGGAGGACACCCCAAAAACACTGAGGAGTGCTACAAATTATTGAGTAGATACTGCTGACAGATATGACTTTTGACAGCCAGAAATATTAATGCACAATTAGGGAGGACACCCCAAAAACACTGAGGAGTGCTAAAAATTATTGAGTAGATACTGCTGACAGATATGACTTTTGACAGCCAGAAATATTAATGCACAATTAGGGAGGACACCCCAAAAACACTGAGGAGTGCTAAAAATTATTGAGTAGATACTGCTGACAGATATGACTTTTGACAGCCAGAAATATTAATGCACAATTAGGGAGGACACCCCAAAAACACTGAGGAGTGCTAAAAATTATTGAGTAGATACTGCTGACAGATATGACTTTTGACAGCCAGAAATATTAATGCACAATTAGGGAGGACACCCCAAAAACACTGAGGAGTGCTAAAAATTATTGAGTAGATACTGCTGACAGATATGACTTTTGACAGCCAGAAATATTAATGCACAATTAGGGAGGACACCCCAAAAACACTGAGGAGTGCTAAAAATTATTGAGTAGATACTGCTGACAGATATGACTTTTGACAGCCAGAAATATTAATGCACAATTAGGGAGGACACCCCAAAAACACTGAGGAGTGCTAAAAATTATTGAGTAGATACTGCTGACAGATATGACTTTTGACAGCCAGAAATATTAATGCACAATTATGGGGGACACCCCAAAAGCGCTGGGGAGTGCCAAATATGAAGAAAAAATAATAAACCTCTATCCTCCTCTCGGCACTAGCGATTTTGGTTAGAGCAATTGCAAGAACAATATGGTATTCTCTGTCCCTGCTCTAATTAGCCTATGACTACACCCTGCTCTCTCCCTCTGTCAAATGGCGATGGATTGCTGTGGAGGCGTGTATTTATAAAGTTGAAGTATCGCGAGAACCGAGTCCCGAGATCCGACGACGTCACAATGACGTTCGGCCTCGATTTGGATTCGGAATGGGCGGGAGAGTACCGAGCTGCTCAGCTCGGTACTCGGATACCCAAAGTTCGGGTGGGTTCGGTTCTCGGAGAACCGGACCCGCCCATCTCTAATTTATTACTAGTTTAGCATTAAAGCAGCAATGGGTTAAGCACATGTAAATTGGCACAAGACATAGCCTGTGCAATATGTTAATGTCCTGAATTGTTTTGATGGCAAAGGGTTATAATTTAATATGCTCCCGCGTCAGCAGTTCATTTCATGTGAATGTTACCAGATTACGTCATAAATAATTACCTATAAAACATGACACAGAAAGACTTTTCCATTTGTTTTATGTATAGTCGTATATAGAATGGTTCATAGTTACATTACTTTAGGATACAATAACACACAGTTCAAGGCTACAGCAAGCCAAAGTCCAATTTAAAGCTACTTTTATTGTCCAGCAAGCTAGAGTAAGGACCCATCTCATTTTGGGTCACAGTGACTTTGTGGATGGACTTCTGCTGTGATACCTAGAACGTCACTTGATCTAAATGTAATGGGGCACTAGATAAGTAAGCTACCAAGGTTGATTGCTATTGTCTATGCACTACAGCTCATATTGTGATATGTTCTGACATGTCTCTGCGAGTTGTTTTGTGAGGAGACACTTTGGTTCATCCACAGCTCGTGATGCAGTAACAGTGTGAAGTAAATTAATTGTGGATAACCATGTACCTAGTAAGGTTGGAACATCAATCTGCCATCATGTTCTCCATGAAAGTAGGTAATGGGCAGATTGTGATTCAAGCATGGATGGTCACTGTGTATCGTGATAATGTACATTCAGCATTCCGGATACAGTACTGGAATAAATAATTTAAATAGAGTAGAGAATAATTTAAAGTGGAAGTCTTGTGGAAAACCTTCCACAGGCATACAAAACTAACCACTTTAGCTGGAGAATGCAATGTTTTTGAACCAATGCTGTTGACCATCTTACATGGTCATCTGGGAATCTGGGCACATCCAATATTGAGGAGAGAATTTATGAAGCAAATCCAGACACTTTTACTCTTTACTGATGATGAAACATGGCTTCATCATTGTGGTCCAGAGGCAAAATAAGAATGCTTGCTTGGAAGCACATGGGTTCCTCCACTCCCAACAAAATTCAAACACAACATTTTCCTATTTTATGAGATCAAGAAAAATTGTTATGTATTTTGGATATTTCCACTTTATCTGCAATATGATGTGATAAATAATTGTGAAACACATAATAGAAAACATATCGAGTAGTGAGAATATTTTTCCTTTCTAACTTCACTCTTTATTAATGAGTCAGCTGCTACAGTCCAACACCGTGTTCTATAGTTAATGATTATAGTGTTGTGTGGCCACCCTTTCTTTTTGAATACACTTTGGGGTCTTTTTTTTAAACTTGTTCCAGTTGTCAATACCTGAAAATCACCATTCTAAACTGTCAGTGAGAATTATATATTAGGTTATGTCCTGTAATTTCAAAATACATTTTACTTTTGTGCTTGTGAAGTACATACAGTAACTAAGGGTCTGTCACTGTTCTATTAAATGTATGAATAGGTTAATATATCTAACATAGTGCATGACAAAGTTATTTATGGGGAATTTTTGAGTTTCCTAATCTATGTTGCATGGAATATTAGGTCAAATGACTTCCCTTTTTATTAGAAATGACAGGGGACAGTGTAAACTGTTGATTAAGCTGTTAGACACTTCCTTTAAATGCTTATTTTGAATATAGACATTATGAATAATTTCTGAACTCTGGTGTTATTTGTCAGCTCATCATTCATAAGGTCATATACACAACAGGTATCACATCAAGGAACCAGTACTTCGGAATGTAAGTGAATGGAATTTGATAGTGTTGCAATGAAGGCAGCAGGAAAAGTGGGGGTATGACATACCACCATATATAACCCTACTTTGACCACTGTTTACATGTAATTATACCAAACAATTAACTGTCTGTTTTTGTTTTCCCTTCTTCACATAACATAGTCAGCAAATTAGTTCCTCTTTTTGAAGTTTTGAAGTTAGGAGGTTTCACATCCCTTTGAAAGTGGGATCACAAGACGTTGGTTGAATATTGTTTTCAACTAGCAAATGTGCTTACTCTTATTTTACACAATTACAGCCTCTTTGTTCTTTGCTCTATTTCAAGCGTGCTTAGGATGTCATTTCCATTGTAATCTTTTACATCAGTACCTATGAGTCACATAAGAAAACTCAGCTGGCATACCGAATGTGACACATGCATGTGTCAGGGGGAAATACATTGTAACTGCATTTTATGTTAGTCAGCAATTAACAGCTGATTAACAAAGCAAAATATTTTCAGACCCTCTTATTACCATTTCGCTATCATTTATATTACATGCGCATATATATATATATATATATATATATATATATATATATATATAGTGATTCAATTAATTAGCCGCGTACCAAGAATAATAAAAATGGAGCGTATCTGGTGGGAGACATATCAGGATCCCAGATCTCCCTCTTTATTAATTCATTGACGGATGTTCAATCTCATTTCATGATTTAAAATATGAGTAAATAGCTTATCTGAAAACAATGTTTCTTAAGCAGATGACCCCAGGAAGAAGCTCACTGGCCAGGAAAGCAATCTTCACATCAGGTTGAAGGTACTACAGATTCCAGATGATCTCTTGATGTGTTTCGTCAGATGACTTTATTAAAAGGGTCACCCTTTTGATTAAGAATTAATTAAAATGTAGAGAATAACCCTTTCAATCACCAAGATTGATCAAGATTGACTCATGACCAACTTTACACACAGTACATGTCATATACCATACAAACAAATGGACTATAAAATACAAAAAAATACATTGCAACATAGGTATGGCGCCAGTGGGCTAAAACAATCAATCACTAAAACAGAAACATTGGTCAAAAATAGTTCATATGAATACTGGTGTAAAGAGATATATAAGGGGATATAATCTCTTCTCAAAAAAACACTCAGATTCTATATATTTCTGTTGACGCAACAGATGTATAAAAGCCTTGCAGATGCTCTTTTCAATCATCATCGGATGATCCTTTTCCTCTGGAGGATAACCAGATTTCAGCAGCACATCATCTGTGCAAATATATATATATATATATATATTGTTTCCACCTTATATATTTTGCATACCAAAATTATATGCAAAAATTATAAATACATATACCGTATATACTCGTGTATAAGCCGAGTTTTTCAGCACATTTTTGTATGCTGAAAAAGGCCACTCGGCTTATACATGGGTGAACTTACCTGGTGTCCGGTCCCTCGGCTGTTAACTTCTGCATTGGAATGCATATTCGTTCCAACAACAGGAAGTTCGGCATTTGGAACGCAAACTTGCGTTCCAAATGCCGAACTTCCTGTTGTTGGAACGCAAGTGCGTTCCACTGCGGGGTAAGCCTAGCATCTCTCAATCTATTTCCTGATTGAGAAAGTCCACAAGGGGTGGACAAAACTCGTTGCTGTGTTCCAAGTCACCAGCATATTGCTGCATACTCCTGTGACCAACTTCCACACTCACCTGATGAACGGAGATCCAGTCCGCTAAGATCGCTGATGTGTTATCATCCATGGACTTGCTAGGAACCCTTTCTGCGGTAGTGAGTTTCTACAGACTTTTTTTCAGGTGCGCACCTGTTTCATCTTCCGGACATCGGATTCCATTGCCGACACGTTGTCAGCGCAAATACGGAGGCACTTATGCGGGACCACAATCCCTATGAAGATTTGTAAGTGTGCCCTGCATTTCTTGCATTTTTAGTTTGATGTCTTTTTCCTCCAGTTTGACTGTCACACTGTTATTTTATTGATCCACCATATACTGCCCAGCTATACAGACCTATCATTGGGCATAATATATAGATCCTTTACATCGTTGGATCAAATTGAAGTCAGTCTCAATTTCACTCATGTCATCATTGTTATTAGGCAGTGCTATCTTTCCGTCATCTCTTCATATGGTTCATGTCGTGTCAATCACCTATGACAGACCCCATTTCATTCAAGTCCTTGATGCATCCAGTATTGTGGTTTATTGTTATGTTCTATATGTTTGAATAAATTTTATGTAATTTTCAAGAGATCATTCATGTGATTATCTCTGTTGGAATTGTTCAATTACAACACACTTGGGTGATTAACTCTCAGCGCTGTATCTGTAAATTAGCGCTGTTTTCCAACCTAGGCTTATACTCGAGTCAATAAGTTTTCCCAGTTTTATGTGGTAAAATTAGGTGCCTCGGCTTATATTCGGGTCGACTTATACTCGAGTATATACGGTATGTATTTATAATTTTAATATCAATTCATTCTACTGTAACCGATATTAATGACACTAGTACATTAATGGTTTTGGTGCAAGTAGTTGCAAGCAGTGGTAAAACTATAAGTGGGTCACTTGTAACTGTCATTCTAGCCATTTTAGTTTAATAAATACAGATTTAGATCCTCAAGGGGGTCTTAAATTGCAGGACAGGTTTCTCAACTGTGAAATAATAGTTTGAGAACCTTGCATTTGAGATTGTATGTCCCTTTCAATAGTGATATTTGCCTGTAGCATAAGATATTATATAATATTATGTGAAAAAATAATGTATTCAAATATATGCTGTTATCATTAGTACTGAACACTTTATGAGAGAGTCATAGTTTAGATAATCATTAAACATAGCTCCAAATAGTCATCTATTATCATTATCACCAGGACCTCCAGATTCATCCCTGGTTACAAACGTGGATGACAATTATTTGTAAAAATAGAATACTTTTAAGTGCAAGCTGTACAAAGTTGTCATGGAGATTTTGTGGTTTGTAAGTTTTTTTAACCATTGCAAATCTTTAGGACATTCTATTTAACTTTTTTATTTTTTATGTATTTTGAATTGAAAGAACAAAATTAATTTAAAATGTTTCCACAACTGCTAGCACATTGAGGATATTTACAATGGCTAAATGCAGTGCAGTGTTTTTTTTTGTGCTTGACACCAAGGGGTAAATGTATGAACATGCGGGTTCTTCAACACCCGCGTGTTCAGCGTGTTCGGCGATTAAATTTCAGGCGGCGCTGCATTGTAAAGGGAAGTGTTAAATACAGATGCATATGTCCAATCTATGGGTCATTCCATGTCAGTTCACCCAGGCCATGACACCCACCGACTCAGATTTTCATGAAACTTAATACACTTGATACTACCACATATCTTCTAAACCCATGTAAAATGTATCTTCTCTAGAATTCATAGTTTCTATGATATAGGATGTACAATGTATGTAAACTTGCTTAGAAATGGCACTCCTGATTCTCTGTTTTTAAAAAAAAATCCACATATTACTTTGAAATTTGTATCATTTGTCAAACACAATATGGGGATTCCAGGAAAATAAGTTTTATCAATCTTGCCTGACTCTGAGAGTCATTAAAAAATCATTTAGCTCAAAAATCAAGAATTTTTTTAGACGAAAATATTATTGTGTTCAATAAGCATTATCAACCTTTTTTAAAAAAAAAAAAAAAAAAAAAATCATCATCCTTAAAGTATAGTTTTAAAGGCTATCAAATAAATCAAATAAAAAAAACATGGGATTTTGATTGCCTGTATGAGTTTTTAATGTTTAATTCACATTTTCTCTTTAAAAAAGAAAAGTAAGTAGTTATAATTATGCACACCAAGGGCCTGAGTCATTAAGGAGAGCAAAGCATACAAAAGGAGTAACTTTGTACCTGGGCACATCCATGTTGCATTGAGGGGATACATTTAAAATGTAGGGACAGATTTATAGTTGGGGTAGGGCATGTCCTAGAACAACTTTAAATTTTAGTGTAAAAATAAAACTATCAAATATTTTTTGCCAGCATGTGTCCACGGGCCGGTCAGAAAAAGTGTGTTTCGGGCCGGCCCCCCTCCCGCTCAGTGATAGGCCAAGCATTCTGCCTATCTCTGAGAATTCTTCTGTCACCATGTGATTGGTGCCGTCCCATGTCGGAAGAATGACAAGTGCAGAGCGCGCGGCGCAAATGGAGAAAGGTAAGTGCGGTGGTGGGTTATATTAATAGTGTGTGTGTGTGTGTGTGTGTGTGGCATATATACTGTCTGTGTGTGTGGGGCATATATACTGTGTGTGTGTGTGTGTGTGTGTGTGTGGGGGGGGGGGCATATATACTGTCTATCTGTGTGTGTGTGTGGCATATATACCATACTTACCAACTTTACAATGTTGGTGTCCGGAAGCCTGCGGGTGAAGTGGGCGTCATGGGGGGCGGGCCTCCAAAAATATGCATCATTTTGGACCCGCCCCGTGACGTCATGACGCAAAACGCGTCATTTGTCAGCGGGGGGCGGGGCCAAACACCGCGATTCACCGGGAATCGCTGCGTTTGTGACCTGAAGTGGGCAGATCCGGGATTTTGCCACACTCGCCCGGGAGTCCGGGAGACTCTCGCAAAATGCGGGAGTCTCCCGGACATTCCAGGAGAGATGGCAAGTAGGATATATATACTGTCTGTGCGTGTGTGTGTGGCATATATACTGTCTGTGTGTGTGTGTGTGTGTGTGTGGGGCACATATACTGTCTGTGTGTGTGTGGCATATATGCTGTCTGTGTGTGTGTGTGTGTGTGGCATACAGGGCCGTAACTAGAGCTATGCAACAGGGGTGACCGCCCAGGGTGCAATGCTGAAGGGGGGCGCAATTTAGGAATATTTTAGGTTAATTTGGTTAAAATTGAGGGCTAGGGGGGCGGCACTTGTCTTTCTCGCCCAGGGCACTAGAATTCTAAGTTACGGCTCTGGTGGCATATATACTGTCTCTGTGTGTGTGGCATATATACTGTCTCTGTGTGTGTGGCATATATACTGTCTGTGTGTGTGGGGCATATATACTGTCTGTGTGTGTGGGGCATATATACTGTCTGTGTGTGTGGGGCACATATACTGTCTGTGTGTGTGTGGCATATATGCTGTCTGTGTGTGTGTGGCATACAGGGCCGTAACTAGGGCTGTGCGACAGGGGCGACCGCCCAGGGCGCAATGCTGAAGGGGGGCGCAATTTATACTGTCTGTGTGTGTGGCATATATACTATCTGTGTGTGTGTGTGGCATATATACTGTCTGTGTGGGTGGGGCATATATACTGTCTGTGTGTGTAAGGGGCATATATACTGTGTGTGTGTGTGTGTGTGTGTGTGTGTGTGTGTGTGTGTGTGTGTGTGGGGCATATATACTGTCTGTGTGTGTGTGTGTGTGTGTGTGTGTGTGTGTGTGTGTGTGTGTGTGTGTGTGTGTGCGGGGGGGGGCATATATACTGTGTGTGTCAGTGAGGGGCATATATACTGTGTGTGTGAGGGGCATATATACTGTGTGTGTGTGTGTGTGAGGGTCATATATACTCTGTGTGTGTGTGAGGGGCATATATACTGTGTGTGTGTGTGTGTGTGTGTGTGTGTGTGAGGGGCATATATACTGTGTGTGTGAGTGAGAGGCCAGTGTAGAGTGTGTGTGTGTGTGTGTGTGTGTGTGTGTGTGTATTGCTTTTTTATTTGTGCTGATGGTGGGGCAATTTAATTTAATAGTAGGGCCAATGTTAAATGGTGTGATTGGACCTTTAATTTATTGCTGGGGTGGTTTGTGATCTATTAATTAAATGTAGCGCTGTTTGGGGAAAATGTGGTCTATTTATTTAAAGTGATTATTAATTATTATGCCTGTGATGGTTGTGGGAAATGGTTATATTTATTAAACGTAAATGCTATTTAATTTATTGCTGGGCCTGTTTGGAGGGAGGGAAATAGGTTTATTTATTAAATGGGAATACTATTAAACTTAATGTCAGGGTTAGTTGGAGGGAAATAGGTCTATTTATCAAATGTAGAGACTATAATTGGTTGGAGTTTTCTAAGTTTCATGTACCCATTTTTTTCTCCAAATAGGCCTTCCAATATTCCAGGATTCAGGCAAGCAGCAAATGAGCTAAAGAAAATTGCAGCCACAAGTGGTGACAGTGAAAAGAACAGGTAGGAGAGAGCAGGACAGTCCGCCAACTGTCCTGAATATAGTGGGGCAGTCCTGAATTTGGGTGACTGTTTCGCTTAGGACAGTTGGGAGGTATGTCCTGCTTCACCGTGTACTGCTAGTGAAGGCAGAACTGTGTACATCTAACAGTAGTGCACACAGTATTGCCTGTGTATTTGTCTAAAATGACAACCATGTTACATCATAGGCCGTTACCCTCTCTAAAGTGCCCAGGCCCCCCCAGAGGCTTAATCCAGCTCTGGGCCTGGGCATAAAAACATATATATGGATTAAGCAACACAAAAATAGCCTTTTTATATAGATAAATATATATTGTACCAAAAACCACCCTGTATGGATGGGCCGCTACTCATGGGCCAGTGCGGTGTGCTTGCCCCCCGGGCCAAAGTCTGCCAGCCCTCCCCTGCGAATATTTGTGTGCAACATGAAAAAACAGACAGTAGTTCATTTATGTACAAAATAATAAACTAATTTGCCCCCCTTGCATTGTAACATGGTTTGTCCCAGAGAACATTTATTCCTTTATTTGCATTACTCTCCTTAATGACTCAGGCCCCAAGTGTTTCCCTTTTGGAATTTTAAACACCACCATTAAATTCCTCATAAAAATTACCCCTATAAGGCCCACATGCCCCTCTTGATTGTTTTTCTGTAAGTTCTGAAACAATAGTAGCTGTCAGCATTCTCAAAAGGTGATGTCACTCAAGGCAGTTTGGGGCATGTTTCAACCTGCACCTATAGGTTCATTCTTGCTGAATCTGCACTGTAAGTCAGCCCTCTGCTCTCTGTTTTAGAGTGAAGGTGTTCTGTATCAGAAGATACCGTTATACTAAAATGTTTTTGGGTTTTTTCCATGGTTATTTTGTGTTTAATTCTAATGTTGTAAAAGAACTTTTTTGAAAGAAATGTCTGTGTTTTCCTGAAATGTCTGAAACTGAACAGCCTGATATGGAGGTATCTTATTATACATAATCTGGCATAATTCATGCTAAATTAAGAAGCTTTCAAGAAAACATTTTTATTATTTCACAAGCCAACATATAATATAATTTTGATAAATATATTCAGGAATGATCCTAAACATTCAATTTCCATCACAAAAATGATTCTTAATGGACAATGAAATGGATAAATTACAACTTGTACTATTAGCAGTATTATTACCAGCATCAATGATTTAGACTAATATAAAAGGACTATTTCAAATTATTCTCACATTTTTGGATTGCTTTGAGCCCTAACTTTACAGGGTTCAAATAAAGTCATCCCTTGCGAGATCTCCTCAGTAAACAGATTACTGAGCGCCTGGGACGGATGACTGCAGTGAAAGTGCTCAGCAGCATTGATTGGGCTGGGGGAGCCCCCTCTCCCGGACCGATCAATAATGGTGCTGAGGACTTTGAAGGGCCCCCTGGATGCCCGAGGCCCCTGGGCTATAGCCCAGTTAGACCTTGGGTTAATCCGGCCCTGTATATAACATACAGAATATGAGTTTTCAAATGAGCAATACTTTCATATCTTGCACAGCCAGAGGCGGAACTGGCGACCTGGGGGCCCTGGTGCAGGGAAGCTGGGAGGAGGTAACCAGGGTCCACAGCTCTGCAGCAGGCCCCAAAGGCTGGGCTCTGGTGGGCGCCACAGAAGTAAAATGCAGAGTATTGTACTTTAATACTGTCGTCTACCACTGAGCATACCTTCTGTGGCCGCCGCACAGCATCAGATAGATCCACAGGGAGGGGGGAGGGGCGAAGGGCCATGGATCACGACCGCCCTCCTCCCCTCCAACAGCTGATGGGGCGGACCAACCCTCCGACTCCTCTCCTCCACTCCCCCTCCCCTCACTGACTGTCGGGCGGGACATCATGATCATGGCCCGACAGTGTCAGTGAGGGACGGGACCCAGCAGCGAGGAGCATCTTTATGGAGTTGCCTTTAAAGTAAGAAAGAGAGGGTGGAGGGGAACATTTAGATCTGGGGGGGGGGGCGGGGGGGCGTATTGAGACCCAGGGGGCAGGGCAGAGTGTGCTGGGGAAGGGGGGATTTTGAAATTGTGCCTAGGAGCCGAGGACCCTAGCACCGGCCCTGAGGCCCCATTATCTCCATGGGTCCCAATTCACCCCACCTGCTGCACCAATGGTAGTTTCGCCACTGTGCATAGCAGTATTCTTCCTTGAACTGTTATCCCATAAGTGCATGCATAACACAATATGTACATTAAGTCTCATTTCAATTTATGGAATACATTACTATTTATTTAAGCTTTGTACTCTAAGTGGAAATCACTGATTAATAGTTAACTGAAACATTAATGCTGTATGAGTGTAGTACTGCAGAGTGATAATAGACATTACAACACTGCAAAGTTTTAAGTCAATTAAAATTAATTCAATAGATTTAAAACATCAATATAAGCACACAAAGAATTCACAAACTTTTACAGACAATTACCAGAAAGAAAAGATGCCCTACATCCTTGAACAATTTCCTTGCATTAAACTGTGCGCTTATCAGAGCAACAGCAATTTTCAGACAGTTACCATGAAAATGATAAACCTTGTTCAATTTTCTGAACATGGTTATATTACCCAACCACTGTTAAATCAGTTGGTTAGAGTGACTGTTCTATTTGTATAATGGCATACAATAAAAACTTTTGTACCTTCAACATTGACAGCTTATTATGTATTGTGTACTTTCACTGTACCAGTAATAGCTCACAGTAATGACACTCTTTAATAATAAGTAATTCACTTAAGTTGAAAAAACATGCTCTTTATGGACTATGAAACAACAAGATTTAAATAACAATAAAGCATTTATTTCTAAAAATATATTTTTGTTAAGTAACATTTGTTTTGGAAAAAAATATTTTCATATATTTTTGAACTATACAATCTTCATTTATAGACTTATGTACAAAAGCAACAATTATAGATAAGATTAGAGTATTGTGCAGAGGGCATCCAGTCTGTCCCTGCAGACAAAATATGTGGAGACCTCTATGGGTTATAATATTTGGACACATTTATTCTACAGCTCTCTTACAGAATGCCATCATATTATAGTTCTGTAAAATAGAAAAAAATAACAAAATCATGTTTATATTTTTTTTGGGGGGAGGGTGCAGTCATCTAAGGCCTACAATGTCATACCTACAAAAACTAATGCTTTTCAGCTAAGATAAGATGTAACATTTAGTTGTCTTCAGTGGAAATATTGTGACCATTACACAACAACATCAAATCTATTTACACTATATGGACAAAAGTATCCAGCAGCTTCACCATTACACCAACAGGGACTTTAATGACATTGTATTCAAATACATATACTTTAATATGGAGTTGGTCCCCCTTTTGCAGACATTACAGCTTCCATTCTTCTTGAAAGGCTTTCCACAAGATGTTGCAGTGTTTCTGCCATAATTTGTGCCCATTCATTCTGTAGAGCATATATGAGGTCAGGTACTGATGTTGGATGAGAAGCCCTGGCTCGCAATCTCCGTTTCAGTTCATCCCAAAGATGTTCAATGGGGTTGAGGTCAGGGCTCTGTGCGGGCCAGTCATGTTCTTCTACACAGAACTCATCAAACCATGTCTTTGTAGTCCTTGCTTTGTACACTGGGGCACAGTCATGTTGGAATAGAAAAGGGGTTTCCCCAAACTATTGCCACAAAGTTGGAAGTATAGCATTGTTCAAAATGACTTGGTATGCTGAAGCATTAAGATTGCCCTTCACTGGAGACAGCCTCATACCCTTATCCCTCCTCCACCAAACTTCACAATTGGCATAATGCAGTCGGGCAGGTAATGTTCTTCCGGCATCCGCCAAACCAAGACTCACCTAACTGACTGCCAAACAGGGAAGCGTGATTCATCACTTTACAGAACACGTTTCTACTGCTCCACAGTCCAGTGTCGATGTGCTTTACACCCCTCCAACTGAAGCTTGGCATTGGTCTTGGGGATGTGAGGCTTGCATGCAGCGGTTTGGCCATGGAAACCCATTCCATTAAGCTCCAGCGTACAGTATTTGTGCTTACATTAATGCCAGTGGAAGTTCGGAAATCTTCAGCTATGGAATCTGCAGAGCGTTAGCGACTTCACCATGTGCCTTAGCAGTAGTTGACCCCGCTCTGTGATTTTACGTGGTCCTCCGCTTCATGGCTGAGTTGCAGTTATTGCTAAAAGCTTTCACTTTTTAATAACCACTTACAGTTGACCGTGGACTATCCAGCAGGAATGAAATTTCATAAACCATTTTTTTGCAAAAGTGGTATCCTATCACAGTACCAAGCTTAAAGTCACTGAGCTCTTCAGAACGACCCATATTTTATCATAAATGTTTGCAAATAGAGACTGCATGGCTAGGTGCTTGATTTTATACATCTCTGGCAATGGGTCTGAATGAAACACCTCAATTCAATAATTAACAGGTGTGGCCAAATACTCTTGTCTATATAGTGTATATATGATTACTCCCTATGTGTTGGGGGAAATAACACCTGTACTCTCCCAAAAATACACCCATGGAAGTAGAAAACATACTTACGACAGTATGCTACAGCTCCCATTGTTATTGAAATAGTTAATGTGCCATTGTGTTTATATTTTCAGATGAACATGGATTTATTGACTGGGGGCTGTTGCTTCCCTCAGACTCATTAAAAAGATGCCTACTATCTATGAGGGTTTACCTTAGAACTGCTATGTCTCTGTAAGGAGCATTTTGATGGGCCCGTATCTATTTATTTTACATGAAGAAATTTCAAAAGAAAATAATAATGGAAGTACAAAGCATAAAAGCATCCTGCAAGCTGGTATACCTAGGCATGGAAAGAAAAGTCAGTAGTGACGCATCTTTCAGTAACATTATAGAATACTATGGTAACATGAAAATCACAGAAAAGACATGGTACTGCCAGACAAACAGAGTAATTAAATGTCTTGTATAAAGAAAATTAAAATACACAAGAAAAGAAAAAGAAAATGAAACAATAATAAAGAATCTTAACGATTGGCTGTCTCAGTTCCCCTCTCTTCTGCATTAACTGCTAATAAGGTAGTTTACCACAGAGGGGGGGGGGGGGAGAGCCAGAAGTCCAAAAAGAGCAAATTGAAATGAGCAGAAATCCAACGTGAATGAAAGATGTGTTAGTACATTATTCAATTTATTGGAGTAAATACCACTCAATGGATTTTAACAACTTCATAATATTAGTTTGTACAGTAACATCTAATGAGTCGAGGTATAAATATGATTTTCTTTGGAATTTTTCCACATCTTTTCTACATCAGGGAGGGTGACCCTCCTATCTAGCTAAAGATCGTCTAACAAGTCTGTTTTTAGTGTACTGAGAAGAGGTGGAGCTGGGGATGTCCACTGCCACAACATCAGTTGTTTGGCACTAGTTACAATAACTATTAAGACAGGGTACAATGCAGTGAATGGTAACATGTTTATCCAAAGATCAAACTTGCCAAACAAAGTGCCTGCAGATATTTGGAAATGTAGATGTCAAAATTGGTGGTAATGAATTTGACAACCCTATTCCAATATTTGTCGATTTTCCTACAATTCCATAAATTCTGAAAAATATCTGCATTTTGTGATTTCCATTCAGGGCACATTCCCTTCACCATATGCCGATGCCAGGGCTGGGATATGTAATCCCTATTAGTTATCTTAATTTGGGATAAATCTAGAATATCTGTAATCATGTCATATTGTTTAGTGATTTCGATCCAGGCTTTATAGGTTATATTTCCCTGCTTTACCGGCTAAAGAGTATATTTTGATGAAATCGGAATTAGAGTTCTTGGGAGAAATTACAATGCGGCTGAGTAGTAGAAGTAAATGAGTTCCTCCCCCAATGTTCTATCTGTAAAATGTTCCTGGCTCAAAAAACAGTCCAATATGTATCATAATAAGGCTACAATATTAAACGATAAATATCTGATAAGCCCCTTCATTGCTCCTGAGAATTAATTTGTTCCTGGCAATTCAGGGTTTAGCGCTATGCCATATAAAGCTGGAGAATGACCTGGTACAGGTATGAAGGTCAAATTTCCTGAGACTGAGTGGGAGCATCTGAAGGGGGTAAGACAATTTGGGAAGGATTACACTCTTGATAGCAGCATTGCGACGTAATAACAGCAAAAGGTAGGTGTGCCAGTTTACTAGAAGTATTGAACCTTTGCCAATGATAGGGGTATAGTTGAATCTGTAGAGATTATGGGTCTGATTCATCAAGGCATCAAGGCACATATCTGCCAATTCTGAGCATATCGTACTTAAAATCACGCACGCCCAGAACTGGACCATATGCCAGGAAACACATTTATGTCAGCCCTATCTTCTTACACTTACTACAGCTTTTGGGGGTGAACGGGACGGGAAAGGGAAGTTTGACCATAGTCAATTTACAGTAAGAGTATGACAAACTCAAGCACACGCAGCCAAGTCCGAATCAAGTTCTGGGCATATCAAAATTACTTATCTTTCTGCCGTATCTCTTGCTCCAGCTACAGGGCCAGTCTAATTCCTGAGTACTAGTGATGACAGTCTTGTATGCATGCTATAACACGTGTTTGCAATCGGGATCAACTGGGAAAATTTATTTTATGTTCAGTAGACATTAAGAACATCCTAATAAATTTATTTCATTTGAACTTTTTTTTATTAATGCCTATGGGTCTGATTCATTAAGGAACATGGCAAGACATTTCTTACTTAAGTCTCCTGGACAAAGCCATGTTAAAATGCAAAGGGGGAAAATGTAGTTTTCTATTTTGCACATAAATTAAATATTGGCTGTTTTTACATGTAGCACACAAATACTTGAAAGCTTATTTGTACACTGAAATTTAAAGTTGATATTTGTGTGCTACATGAAAAAACAGCCAGTATTTAACTTATGTGCAAAATATAAACCTAATTTTCACCCCTTGCATTTTAATATGGCTTTGTCCAGGAGAATTAAGTAAGAAATGTCTTGATTAAGTTCCTTAATGAATCAAGCCCTATATTATTAACAGGTGACAATAATTCAATATTTGTTGTTTTGTTTGCATTCTATTGCGAATTTATAATCCACATAGCTATTGGTCGTATCTTGCGGGGTCTTGTGTAGTAGAGTACAGCAGACCTACACTCAAATTCATCAGCGCACGTATCTTCAGATCTGTTCCTTGTTGAATTCAGGAGTATGTAGAGCCAATTTACGTGCGTGGTTAAACACGTTCACGTTGCGCTCAGAATGCGTGTCTTCATGGGTTTTAGCTGGGATATAAATCCCTAAATATCCCTAAATATTTAATTTTTATTTGAAATAGTGCAAACCATGAAGTAATGTCCATGTCATATTAAATATGGTCGGTTCCTGTCATTGGCATGAGTTCAGATTTGTTAGCATTAAGTTTGTACCCAGCAAGAGAGCCAAATAGATGTATAGTGTTTTGGATCAGAGACTATGAGGGACATATCATCCACAAAGAGTGCAAGCTTATCTTTGCAGCTTCCCAGACGGATACGCAGAAAATCAGGATTGGCTCTCTGAGCCACAGCCAGCGGACAAACTAGTCTCATGCCCCTCTCCACTATAAATGAGAAGGACATATATCCATTGGCCAATACTTGTCCGCAGGTTGATTGGCAGAGGGTTTGTAAAACTTTGATATAAGCTTCCGGGAAACAAATCCTCCACAAGGTCTCGAACAAATGATACCAAGTAACAAGTTCAAAAGCTTTTTTGACATCAAGAGTCAGAAATAAAGTTGTGTCACCTGTACCAGAAACTTTTAGGACCTGGATGACAGTCAAGATTTTCCTGACACTTTTGATATAGTACTTCCCCAAATAAAGCCTGTTTGGCCTTTGACTATGATGGTAGGTAGCAGAAGTTTCAACCTGTCTGCCATGATTTTGGTGAATAGCTTATAATCAACATCTAACAAGAGGAATATTGGGCAATGTGAGGCTGCTAATTTGGGATCCTTACCAGGTTTGGAAAGTACATTTATGATTGTGGTATTAAAGTCGGTTGGTAGTCCATTTTTTTTTTAGAAAGAATTGTGTTAAAGAATGCTACCAGAGTGTCAGTGACTTGTTTTTGGAGAATGTTGATTATATTTGTGGCGTTATGTGTCAACTCCCCTCGCCGATCCAACAGGGACATAAAAGTGGTGTTCAGTTTGCTATCATTCATTAATTTGAAAACAAACTGCTAGATTAATTACCAAACTTGTAGAATGCAAATGTACCTGAAGCTATCTGTTTATTCCCTCTTTTTTGTACCACATGATCTAAGTGAAGTTTCTTGCTGTGATAAAATTCTCAGGTGAAGGTCTCATTTTAAATTTCATGAAAGCAGTGGTTAATTCCTGTTGGGCCACAGAGTATGCTTCTATTTGGCTCATCTTATATTGTTTCATGAAATTATATCGCCCCTTAAAACTGCTTTAGCAGTTATCCAGAAAAGTAACGGATCATAAACATGTTGTTGGTTATTAAGCACACAAGCATCCCATGATGCTTGCACATATTCCGAAATTTATTTGAGTTAGAAAGGCTGGCAAAAAACCACCATTGCCTACATCCACTATATGGGGACTGACCTTCAAGTGTCATCCATATTAAAGCATGGCCACATAATCCTATAGGTTCAATACCCATGTCCGATATATTAACCGTAAGGGAATCGGACACCAAAAAATAATCAATTCTAGATAAGGTATTGTGTGTTGCTGAGATGCATGTCTATATCTCCATTTATTTAATAACTTCAACTGATTATTACTATAACCAATGCCTACCTTACAAGAATGCATGTACCATGTAGAGGGACCGTTCTTCTCTATGTGGTGGGAAGCTACTAAACTAAAATCACCTCCGATAATGAGGTTTGAGGGCCTGATTCATTAAGGAACTTAGGCAAGAAATTTCTTACTTAAGTCTCCTGGACAAAACTATGTTAAAATGCAAGGGGTGAAAATTAGTTTTATATTTTGCACATAAGTTAAATACTGGCTGTTTTTTCACGTAGCACACTTGATAGCTTATTTGTACACTGAAATTTAAAGTTGATATGTGTGTGCTACATGTAAAAAACAGACAGTTTTTAACTTATGTGCAAAATACAAAACTATCTTCTAACTCATGCATATTTTCACCTATTCAAAGTTTATTAGGTTGAACTTATATAACTGTTTGTGAAAATTGATCCTTTGCCTACTGGATTGCTGCTGTGAGTGTAGTTGTTTGTTGGTGCATGAGCGGTACCATCGTTTTCTTAATTCCTTAATTGGTCTCACTACCTCCACGTAGGAGATAGATGAGCCTTGCGGAACTGGGTCCTTGGATGAAATCTGTGAAGGAAGATTTGGTCCAAATCATTATAAGAGTCAGATGATTTATTTTCTTGTGTCTTCCTGGTTATAGAAGTGGACTGATCACCACACTTTCTATCTCCCTTGGCACATTGGGCCTTTGCAGGAGTTGGGTTATTGACAAACATTATCCATCTCGGACGATATGCAAACAGGTGAAAGTTAAAGTTATGTCAGATTGATTCCATTATTAGCAGGGTGGGTAGAGTAAGAAATTGCAGTTAGTACATATTAAAGACCTCTTCGCGACACTGAATAGAAAGTCAAGGCGTATTATAACAAGTGCTAATATTCACCATGTGAGTATATAATCAAACAGGCTCTAAATTACAGAGAGTATGATGCTCCATTTCAGAAAAATAATGACAGGCGGTGATCCACATTAGGAAGCAAATGTGTCCAAACCATAATGCAGCATGGAAAGTCAGTTTGATGGTGTAGGGTAAAAAACAAAAAAGAGAGAGCCTTGAAAATTGTTGTTCTGGAGTATTATGAAAAATTAGGCCCAATAAATTTAGTGCAGGGAAATTGCCAATATAGGTCTAACAATAAAGGTGATCCAAGTACAAAAATGAAAGGGAAAGCCACAGAGACGTCCATGTAAATTTGTGGCACTTGATAATGTGTGTGGCTGCAAGGTATACTCAGAAATACAATGTGCAGTAGGAAATCATACAGTCAAGTTAATAGGCAGGAGAAGAAGAGGGTATATCACTGTTTTGAAATATTACTACTACTGATCCGACCTGCTGGATCAGTCATTGATGTGGGATATAGGGCTCCGTGGAAGAAACAGGCAAACTGGTTGTCAGATGTTTCAGTGGCAGCAAGCCGCAAAGAGAATGTAGGGAAGAAAGCCCTGTATCAGCAGTTTAGTGTGGTGAGTGGAGCACAGGGGCCAAAGCATAGAAAGTGCGTGGACAATCCCATAGATTGTAAGCTTGCGAGCAGGGCTTTTGTCTGTTTTACCCAGTTTGTTTATTAGTTTACTATGTTTGTCCCCAATTGTAAATCGCTATGGAATATGTTGGCGCTATATAAATAAAAATAAATGATGATGATGATGATCCGCAATAGAAGATGCAGCCACGAAGCACACATTCACCACTATAATGTCAATATAGGGTTCGGGGGGGGGGGGGGGATGGTCTCCACGATCCTTTGCTAGAGGTTAAAGCATGGGTTTTATGTTCAGACTATATTGGATGCCAAAAAATATAAAATTGATGAAAAAATGGTAAAACACTAATAAAACCATATAATTTGTGAAACAGTTATTTGTTCTCATGTTACTATTCAATTTACACTCATTTATAGTCTATTCCGGCGGTTCCCAAACTGTGCGCCGTGGCTCCCAGGGGTGCCGCGGCGCTGTCACTGGGGTGCCGCGGGCCAGACATAAGAAAAAACAAAACACAGAAACTTACCAATCCGTCAGGCGCCGGGACCCAGCAGCCTCCTCTCTCCTGCAGCTGTCACTGAATATCGACGTCAGTAACAAGCTGCAGGAGAGAGGAGGCTGCTGGGTCCCGGCGCCCAACGGATTGGTAAGTTTCTGTGTTTTTGTTTTTTTTTTATGGCTGGCGCCTGGCGCGGGGCAGAGTGAGAGGGATCGTGGCAGAGGAGGGGGACAGAGGATGGTGACAGCGGGACAGAGGTTGGTGACAGGATGGTGACAGCGGGACAGAGGTTGGTGACAGGATGGTGACAGCGGGACAGAGGAGGGGGACAGCGGGACAGAGGAGGAGAGCAGAGGATGGTGACAGCGGGACAGAGGTTGGTGACAGAGGTTGGTGACAGCGGGACAGAGGAGGAGAGCAGAGGATGGTGACAGTGGGACAGAGGAGGAGAGCAGAGGATGGTGACAGCAGGACAGAGGTTGGTGACAGGATGGTGACAGCGGGACAGAGGAGGGGAACAGCGGGACAGAGGTGGAGAGCAGAGGACGGTGACAGTGGGACAGAGGAGGAGAGCAGAGGATGGTGACAGCGGGACAGAGGTTGGTGACAGGATGGTGACAGCGGGACAGAGGAGGGGGACAGAGGATGGTGACAGCGGGACAGAGGTTGGTGACAGCGGACAGAGGAGGAGAGCAGAGGATGGTGACAGTGGGACAGAGGAGGAGAGCAGAGGATGGTGACAGCGGGACAGAGGTTGGTGACAGGATGGTGACAGCGGGACAGAGGAGGGGGACAGCAGGACAGAGGAGGAGAGCAGAGGATGGTGACAGCGGGACAGAGGTTGGTGACAGAGGATGGGGACAGCGGGACAGAGGAGGAGAGCAGAGGATGGTGACAGCGGGACAGAGGAGGGGGACAGAGGATGGTGACAGTGGGACAGAGGATGGTGACAGCAGGACAGAGGTTGGTGACAGCGGGACAGAGGAGGAGAGCAGAGGATGGTGACAGCGGGGCAGAGGAGGAGAGCAGAGGATGGTGACAGCGGGGCAGAGGATGGTGACAGCGGGACAGAGGTTGGTGACAGAGGATGGTGACAGCGGGACAGAGGAGGAGAACAGAGGATGGTGACAGCCGGGCAGAGGAGGACAGCAGGGGATGGTGACAGCGGGACAGAGGTTGGTGACAGCGGGACAGAGGTTGGTGACAGAGAGCAGAGGATGGGGACAGAGAGCAGAGGATGGGGACAGCGGGGCAGATAAGGGGGACAGAGAGCAGAGGAGGGGGACAGTGGGGCAGATGAGGGGCACAGTGGGGCAGAGGAGGGGGACACAGCATGAGAGGGGCAGTGGAGGGGAACACAGCGTGAGAGGGCAGAGGAGGGGACAGCGTGTGAGAAGGCAGAGGAGGGGAACATTGTGAGAGAGGGCAGAGGAGAGGGGACAGCGTGACAGAGGAGGGGGGACAGCGTGACAGAGGGCAGAGGGGGCAGTGTGAGAGAGGGCAGTGTGTCTGGATGTAGAGGGGGCAGTGTGTCTGGATGCAGAGGGGCAGTGTGTCTGGATGCAGAGGGGGCATCTTTGCATACAACTAAATAAGTATTTCTGTCCTGACCTAAATACTTATTACAATTTTTTGACCCAACTACTTCTAAAACAGGACTACTCAATAATTATTTTGGAGGGGTGCCTTGAAAAAATTTGGAGACTCTAAGGGTGCCGCGAACTGCAAAAGTTTGGGAACCACTGGTCTATTCTATAAGGACAATAACATAAAGGGCTATGTATTTAATAAATAGGCCAAATATTAAATTACTATTCCCATCAATGCCCACATTACATTAATCCCCCCGCCCTCCACATTATGGACCTGATTCATTAAACAACGAAACTGCTGATTTTGTGCGTATAATCCGCAAATTTAATTTGCGCATGTCATGAATCATACAATACGCAACTAAACGCAGCAACATTCAATTCATCTTTGTATGTAAAGGACACCTACTACAGCCTAAAAATTCTGGGAGGGAACGTTTGGGGAAGTTGCGTTCCCCGATAGTCAATGTACAGTAAGGTTGTGCCAAACTCGAGCACATGCAGACATGTCAGATTCAAGCTTTGGGTTTCTTAAAGATACTTCTCTTGCTCCAGCTACAGCAAGCCTAAGTCCTGATTACTAGTGAGGGCAGTTGCATATGAATGCTATAACGTGTTTGCAATCAAGAGCAACTATAAAAATGTATTTTATGTTCAGTAGACATTAATAACATCCTATTAAATGTATTTAATGGAAATAAAATAAAATAAAAACACTTTTTACATTTTTTTAATAGTTTTATCATTAATGTCTATTAACAGGTGACATTAATTAAAAATTTTGTTTTCTGTGCATTCTTTTGCAAATTTGCATTCCACAAAGGTATTGGATGTATCCTGCAGTGTCTTGTGTAGTAGAGCAGACCTACACCCGAATTAGTGCACGTATCTTCAGATACGCTCCTTGTTGAATTCAGGTGTGCTAATGCCTGAATTCCGTGCATTTTAAAACAAAAGCACTTTACAGTCAGTATGCGTGCCTTGATGAATCAGGACCTACGTTAGTAATTATATTAAAACCTCACCATCACAACCACCATACCTGCTCCACAGACTCTTCGGTCTGCCTTCCATATTGCATATGTGGAAAATCTGGCAACCTCCCCAGGTATGCTGAAGGATGCGGGGTTGGTATATGTGGAGGGTATGATAGGGTCAGAAGGCAAAGGCAGGAACATAGGAAGAGTGGAGAAGGAGATTTATAAGCCAACCTAGACATCAGGACGGAAGAGCTGATGATACCCCTGCCTTGACTGGGGGGGGGGGGGGGGGGGGCGGGGGGGCTGGTCACCATGTCTGTCCCAAGTATCCTGCCAAAGCATGAGAAACAGGGAGCTAAGCCAGTCAGGGCAGAGAGTAATTCCTGTTGTAAGCATGGTGGCTAAGTGGTTAGCACTTCTGCCTTACAGCGCTGGGGTCATGAGTTCAATTCCCGTCCATGGCTTTATCTGTGTGAAGTTTGTATGTTCTCCCCATGTTTGCGTGGGTTTCTTCCGGGTGCTCCGGTTTACTCCCACACTCCAAAAACATACTGGTAGGTTAATTGGCTGCTAACAAATTGACCCTAGTCTGTGTGTCCTTCTGTGTGTATGTTAGGGAATTTAGACTGTCCTAATGGGGCAGGAACTGATGTGAGTGAGTTCTCTGTTCTCGCTGCGGAATTAGTGGTGCTATATGAATAAATGGTGGTGGTGGTGTTCTCAGCAACAGGACATTTTATACAGTGGTCACTGAGGAGAGGCCAGTCATCAGGAAGGACCCAATGTTAGGGTCAGCCCAATGAATTTTGGGTTTAATATAATCTGCCACTTTACACCATACATAATTATTACATTTTATCAGTATGTAAAACAGTGTCTAATGTAATGGTAAAATTATTTTTAAGAGGATGTTGCAATAGCCAGCTGTTATGTATCTAATAGCACTAGAACCTACACATACACAACACTCCCACACAATTCTTACAATAAGGACATTTAGAAAACTGTTCCAAATGTCAGAGTAGAATTGACTTTCGAAATTCTTGGCATAAAGATGAGTAAGAAGAATAAGGAACAATTAGCTTCTTGCTTATAAAGTCAATTTTGAAATTTAAGAGATTTGGAAAACTGCCAAAAATAGCAGACTGGAATTAGGTTTAGGAATTAAGACAAAACTTGCTGTCTATTCAGATTATTTATTTTTTGCATATCATTTAATTATTTAATTTGTTTTATTGTCTGTCTGAAATCATTATAACAGTTGAATTTTTGCTTATACAGTACGAAAGTGATCAAAAATGTGTAACCAGTTCAAAACCAGTTTGCACAATTTTTTGTGGTACAATATTTAATATTTACTGATTTGATTTTACAATCTAATATTTGAGGTTCTCGTTGACAATGTGTAGTTGGAGATTTGCAGTTTGAAATGTTAAAAATGTTATACATGTTAAAATAACTTAAAAACGTTGCCTATTTGAACAAGCATTTCTACATTTGATAGTCTTTTTCCTTTTTGATTATGCAAACAGTGAACGTGAATGTGTTCAAAGTTTGACGTTCACCATTCACCATTTATTTTTAAAATTTTCCATACGCATTAGAAAGTAGAGATGAGTGGGCTCGGTTCCCCGAGATCCGAACCCACCCGAACTTCGCCTATCCGCCCATTCAGAATCGAAATCGAGGCAAAACGTCATCGGGACGTAGTCAGATTTCAGGGCTCGGTTCTCGCGATATTTGAAATGCATAAATAGCCGCCTACACAGCAATCCATCGCCATTTGACAGAGGGAGAGAGCAGGGTTGGGTCACAGGCTGTATTAGAGCAGGGACAGAGCAATAATTGTATACTTTATTCTTTCAATTTGTATTGAAATTCTGCTAGCGATTCTATTAGCAATTGTTGGAGGAGGATAGAGGAGGCTTTTTTTTTAAATATTTTGCACTACAAGTGCTTTGGAGTGTCCCATATTCCCCAGTGTAATACAAGAATTTTTCTGGCTGCCAAAAGTCATATTTAGCAGCATTATCTATACAATATTTTGCACTACAAGTGCTTTGGGCTCATAGAAATGGATTCAAAGCAGTCCAAATATGAGCAGAATCATTTGAAGTTGTGACGTGTGAAGTGAGTGCAGACTCTGCTAGCTTGAGCCAAGTCATTCCTTTAATTAGACTATTGGAAAAGCAGCTTGAGAAACTGAAGAAGAAGATGAAAGCAAGCAATTCCGCAAAGTATGTTGGCCTTGTAGATCAAGTACTTAATTCGCTTCACAATGATCCTTGAGTTATTAAAATCTTGAACTTGTATCACTATATTTTGGCCACTGTGCTTGATCCAAGGTTTAAGACCTACATTGAGTGTTTGCTTCAAAATGAGCGAGATGTGAACTTTTGCAAGGAGTTATTGCTCAGCAAGTTGTCCGCTGAACTGGGCTTTGGCTTGATGACGTGTCCGTTGACGTGTCCTCCTTCACTTTCTCAAGCAGCTGCTGCTCGTAAAAAATAAAATGTTCCAAAAAGAAGCAGGGAAAACGCAGGGGGCAGACCAGAACAGTTTAACATCTGGGCTGGTTTGAAGGATTTTTCCATAAAATGTGTGACCTTGCCCATAACTCCATCCAATCCGAGTATTAACATGCAAAGGATGGTGGAGGATTATTTTCAAGAGGTAATTGATATGGAAATGTCAGACAGTCCCTTTCCTTACTGGGAAGAAAAGCAGGCCATTTGGAAACCCATGTACAAACTTGCTTTCCAATACCTAAGCTGCCCACCCACCAGGGTGTACTCTGAATGAGTATTCAGCACAGCCGGGAACCTAGTCAGTGATCGCCATAGGAGGTTGCTTCCAGAAATTGTGGAAAAAATTATGTTTATAAAAATGAACTACATCTTCCATGAGGAAGGCCTTCACCATCCAAGACATCCAAGCACTGACTGTTCTCTAATGCAGGATTCATGCGGCGATGAATTGATAGTCTGTGATGATGACGTACACACTGATGAGGGTGAGGATGAAGTTGAAGATGATGACGAAAACATCTTTTTAAAACTTTCTATTTAAGTGTAGGGTGCAATCTACCCCCCAAATAGGAAAGGGACTTGGGGCATTTGTTTTGGCAATTTCTCAATAAGAGTAAGGTGTCATACACAGACTGACCCCAAAGTGGCTTTGTCCATTTCAATTAATATTGTACAGTCTATAACGGCTGAAATTTTGAGTATTTTCTTCAAGTGGAGGGGGGCCTATAGAGACAGAAACCAATTTATATTGTACAGTCTATAACGGCTGAATTTTTTACTATTTTCAACAAGTGGAGGGGGGCCTATAGAGACAGAAACCAAACTGCCTTTGTCCGTTTCTTTATATATTTAACTATAAGTGTAGGGTGTAATATACACCCAAAGACGATGGCTACATTGCCAATAGGCATAGATGGAGAGGAAGACAATCTGGTTTGTGTGTAGAATTAATGACGGCCTACCAGGAATTAAACTATTTTTTTCAAAATTTATTAGCATTACAATTACCTTACTTATCCAGGAAACAGGTGGAGCACTAAATTAGGTTATTTTACCCCCCAAAAAAAGGTATTTTTTTCAAAAATAGCAAAACAAAACCAAACAAAATCAAAACCAAAACCAAAACACGCAAGTGTGGTTTTGCCAAAACCAAAACAAAACCCAAAACCCAAAGGTAATCCAGATCCAAAATCAAAACTAAAACATGTGGGTCAGTGACCATCCTATTATAAAGTGTTTAAATGGGGGATTGGTTTGAGCACCTAAGATGACTGACGTATCCTTTCTGAGCTCCGTGTGAAGGCACAGTTTATCTTTCTCCATCGGAGCACTGTTTCGGCATTTGCCCTGTGTTAGGAACAGCAGGATATTGCTGTTTTCATTGTCTGCTGCAGTGTTGCTGTCAGCCTGAGTGTGATCACTTGAACTCCTCTCCCTGCAGCTGAGTTTGACTCTTGCCCTAATTGGCTACTACTGCTTTAAATACCTGTCAGTTTAATTCAACCTTTGCCGGTTATAACATTCACAAGCTTGCTTCTTTGTGCTCCTGTTTCTTTGAATTGTCTGCTTCTGTCTAATACTCAGTTTTGACCTCTGCCTGTGACCTGACCATCCCTGCTTGCTGTCTGGATAGACCTTTTGCTTGTAACCTCGACTACGTTTATCACTGCCTGGACCAACCCTTTGCCTGTTGTTAGACTCTGCCTTCCGTCTGTGAGATCATCTCTAAGCCGCAGGATCATGGTACCCACTCTCTGCTCCATCACACTCACCTGTGTCAGCTGTGTTTCTCCTTCCAGAATTCCAGCTCGATCTTGCTCCAGCACCTTGCACTGTGTTGCTCTCCAGCTCCATCTCCACACAGGGCACTACTGGTACTACACCCATCTTCTATTCAACACTTTCCAGCAGTTATACTGGTGGAGATTGGTACAACATCTTATTGCAACTCAGTATATCTGCTTTTATCTGGTCCAGGTGTAGAATGCATCCTTGTTGCCATAGAGAGAGTATCTCTGCTCAGCATCCCACTGCCTAGTCCTCTGTGGTGCCTACCTACCAGAGTTAAGTTATCACTACTTGAGAAAAAGTCCTGGGGACAAGCGAGTGCTGGGGAACATATCTGGTTCCATTGGAAAAGTGGTTGCTAAAGGTGAAGCTCTCGTCAACAACAGGTTCTGATAACTCAACCTGTATGGTGATTCATGACACCCTATGCTTATGTGGATTTCTTTTCCTGACCCTACTGGATTTCTGACACTATGTCTAGGTCTCAGCTGGGACCACTGTTTCTGTGCATGCCACGACTTGTGGCATTCATACTCTGGTTTCCAAAGACACTATCATTGCTTGACTTACAGGTTCCATTGGAGTTGGTGCAGCTGTCATTAGGAAGCTGGGTCACTCTCCTGCACACTACCCTGTATCTACAGAGTTGGATCCTGTGCCTGCCGTGTGCGGTTCCAGGGAGTTACCTGCCAATTTCCAACCTAGTGTGCCGTCCAACTCTCAGGCTGCACTGAAACTGCACCTATACACCATGTCTCTTGCACTTACCCTGTCGAGAGGAGCTGTCCATCTGTCCATGACTCTGTGGATCAATACAGTCACCTCTGTTATCCATTCTGGGCTAGGACCTACAAGCGCTGTAGTTGAATTTTATATACCTCATTGATGGGGAAAATAAGCCTGATTGTCCTGACTACCACATGCTTGTGGCTGCTGTGGTACTTGTGTCAGAGGCATAGCCCTGCGCCCTGGCTCACTACATCCCATGGTGAGCTCTTTCTCCGCCTTTCTATATTACTGCAGGCAGACCTTGAGACTCCTCTGCTTTCCTGCACCATTAAAGTTGAAGTTCCTAAGTGACCCCACTTGTAAACTATGATATTAACCCACCTCAAGACATGTGCAGTCCTTGATTTGGCTTTGTCTTAGCTTTTTATTAGTACATTCACTCTCAGGTTACAGAGTACATTCATACCATTACATTTATACCATGTGAGGTCTCCTATACTCTACATAATGTTTCATACCTCTATTTTCTCAGAACTCTCTCACATCATGCTCAACTATGTTCGTTTTCAGAAATGATTTATCTTTAAAATTTGTACAAGTCCATCACCCACGTATTGTCGTTGTGCCGGTTTTGGTATGTTGCTGTGATGCATCCAATCCGATCTGACTATGTTCTCATGTTAGCCTAAACAGCTATTATTTTTCAGTCTATACAACCTACAGTGCCCAGTCCACCTGCAGATCTCATAATTACCCAATTTATCTAGTAAACAGATACAGTGTCTGTGACCACAAGTGTCTGAGACCAGTCCCACCTTTTCCAAGAAAACGGAATTGCTAAGGACAGGATCTGTGTCAGAGCAACAGTTCCTGGCAGCATCTGACCCTGCTCTCTATTCCTAGTGTTTAGGTTGCTCCTGTGTTTCCTGTGCTTGTGCTTCAGTTCTCCAGTGTATGACCAGGCTTCCTGACTACGCTATTGGATCTCCCTTTGGCACCGTGTACTTAGATCATTTCTGCATTTGACCTAGGCTTCCCTTCTGACTCCAGCTTATCTATTCACCTGTGTAATGTACAGCCCGGTTGTGTATCAGACCCAGCTATACTGACTTCCTTTGAGCTCTCCCTCTGAGCTGCTTCTCCTGTTGTGCTCCGTTCTCTGGCAACTGGATCCATCCTACCATAGCCTCTCCATCTTACCACCTTTCGTGTCACGGGGCTTCCCTAGTGACCGCAACCTCTGACCCTCCAGCAGCAAAGCTCAAACCAACTCGAACATGACTGTACCTGTTTGCGTTGCTCAAATTTAGCTTGTTTCAGTTGATCTAAAATTTTAGGTTAAACATAACATTTTCAAACAATAGTTCAGATCCGATTAACTGCTTTGAGAAAAAATGTGAGCATCTCTATACAATGCTATACTAATAAATATTATTTATTAATATCACCTCAGTATCGTTTTATAGGGGGGAAGAGATTGTTTCACATATATTATAGTATAGTATTATATTATAAGCAGGAAACTAAAATAATTTTCTTTTAGAAGATTACCTAAAATCTTTGGGGATTTTTTTTTTTATTTGTCTCTGCTTCTGCCAGGCAATATTGTTCACATCAATTGATCATCAAACATCCTTTTGATATATAAAGGAATAATTAGCTGTGTCTTAGCTACTTTCTCCCTTTCTCACATGTATTCAAGCACTCATACAATAATTAAATACATTCAATATAATTTATTGAATAATTAAATAATATATTGCTGCATTTGTTGGATTCCTTATTGCTCCTCTGTCCATTTACTTGCATGATCTGGCTCATTTATTAAACTAATCCCATCAATTCAATCAATAGTGTTCAAGTTTTTCTTATTAATTAGACCTTTTCTGTTTTTCTTATCAATTAGCAATTTTCTGTTTATTTTCCACTCCCGATGCTCTCACAGATTCTCTCCCATCCAATCTCAAAGACAAATTGACAGCTCTCCAGAGGGTCAGCACTGGTTGTGACTCCAATTGGTTAATGCATAACAATCCGAATGAACGCATATGCAATAAGCTTCTCCCTGAACAGTTCTGTCCCTGGCACTTGCCAGATTGAGGGTGCTGATGGGTCCATTGGGTTCAGAGACAGGCTTGACTTTCCTGTGGTGTTCATGGTCTGGTGCACTGGCGGATCCAGGGGGGGGGGAAAGTGATCGGGGAAGCTCTTGCTGCCTGCAGCTGCACACTGTGTTCAGGTCTGTTCAGCAGAAACAGGCAGACAGAGAGTCCTGCCCAGCTTCTCTGATTGTGTTTTAAATACAATTAGAGCGGCTGGGCAGCATTCTCTCCCTGCCTGTCTCTGCCGAATGGACCTGCACACAGTGTGTAGCCACAGGCATGGAAAGCTGTCAAAAATTGGACTAAATCGCCGCCCCCCCTAAATAGCCCCCATTGACCAGAATTCTAGATCTGCCCCTGATCTGGCGTTTGTTTTCGGCTCTGAAGGCGGTTCCTGTTGGGTGAGATTGTATGTATTTTCTGTCCATGAATTTTGCTTGCTTTCTCTGTTTGTTGAGGTACTAGCATGCCCAATATACGGGTGTTACACTTAAGGATCTGTCTGTACCCACACTGGGTTGTGTTTCTGAAGCTAAACTGGTGGCTACGTGCACAAAACTGGATGGCCTGATTATGTTCTTTTGCTTGGAAGTGAGGAAGTGAAAGAACTGGTACAGATGGTGACTGCTGCGAGTTCAGGAGACTAGAGAATATGAATGGTACTGGAGACTGGCAAGTAGTCAAGAAGATTGGGTCGCTGATCAGACTAGCAAAGGACTGGAACCGGAATGCTGGACTGGACCAGGAATGCTGGACAGGGCTGGAACCGGATTGCTGGACCATACTGGAACCAGAATGCAGACTGCCCTGTCTGAGGAGGAATAACAGAAAAGACTGCAGTCTGCAGGGAACCAGGTTGGTACCTGAAGAATCAACGTTGCACTTGCAGCAAGTTAAGGCTCCAGAAGGTCCTATTATACTAGCTGTTGCCACCTGATTGGAGACTACAGTTAGCTGGGCTGTAGCTGCCCTCTGACTGGCTGAGAGGAATCAGGTGACTAGATCCAAGATGGCAGCACCCATGTACTGGTTTTGGAGGGATCTCTGGAATGAAGACAAACTGGGCAGCATTCTGCAGAGAGATCTGACACCAGCAGAGCCTGCGAACCTCAGGGACAGCTTAAAAAGACAGCGAAGGGGTAAGTAACAGGGCCTGGTGAAATTTGGTAGCACGAGAGGACAACCGGCTTATTGGGTGCATAATAAGGTGGTCTTGATACGTTGTGTCCATGTTCTAGATGGGCGCGGGCTGGCAGGTTTCAGCCTGGGGGGCGCACAGGCGGCCGCATGACTTGACACACGATGCGGCCGTGTCATATTAACCTATTTTTGCATCCACGGGGGGGGGGGGGGGGGGGGCGGGGGGAGGCGGCCGTCCCGAACAGCCGTTAGACCGAGCGGCCCTGGTGCCCGCTGCCGCCCTGCCCCCCGGTCCAGCCCACCCCTGATTCTAGGCCTGTCATAACTGCTTCAGCAGTGAATGTGATCTGCAGCCTTTTATGTAACAACGGGGCCTCACAAGTACCTGGTTGTGTGTGAATTATACTTAACTGGTCTTGGCTTTGAGTCATGGTGCAGGTATTAATAGAAGGGGGTTTATAAATTATTGTCACATGGGGGTTTACTTTAACATCTACATATCATAAATATATATATAAATATAATATAAAAATATACTTTGTATTAATTCAGATGCAGGCTGCATCAATTCAATGTCTATGCTTAGAACATTCATGGTTTGTGGGCTTGACTGATTTGGATTTGGGAGCTATAGTGTTTTGTGTGGATTTATCAAGTCATAAATAGTTCACTCCCTGGGCCATTATGTCTTCTGTCCTAACCACCATAGCTGGTGGATCAGGAGGTATACCATTTATTTTCCTCATTGTGTAAGAAGGATTGCCTATATAAGGAGTGTTTGATAGTAGTTTCTTTTTGTTTGAACTCCGTGTGATATTATGCAGATGTATATACATATGTTGACATAATAATACGTCATATATGTATGTTGCCTGTAGACATATGGTACATACAAAGGAGAAGTCTGTAAAGTTGTATAACAGACATATGTATGCATCACAGTTTCACTATCCCCTGATATGCTCTACCTATTTTATATTTTTTGTTTTACCCATTTTTGTCTTTTGATAATCGTATTGTCACAGAATTAAGGTTACATTATACTACTTTAGTGTTTGGCTCACAGTGATTTCAATGACTGACCCCTGTTTTACGGTTCTAGGAATACAAATCCAAGGAGTGCTTCTTTTGACAGTAGTACTTGTCTTCTTTTTAAGTTATTAGTGACATCCCACTTAGAAAACACACAGGTACATAAACAATAAATATAGTAATTGACATATTAGTATATCTACAGGTTATTTTCTGCCCTCGACTCCCCTGTGTTAAAACTCATCTGTCCTCACTCCAGCGCCGCGATCCTCTCTTTCTTCCGGGTCACGGTGGCGCTGTCACGTGACAGTCGGGGTGGGGAATTCAAACTTGCAAAACTACTAAAGACCTGCTCTGACGCCTGGGCAGCGTCAGGGCAACTTCCTATGTTCCCTGACTAGGTGCTTCTCGTGTGTCTCTCCGTGTACCAGTTCCTTGCAGACTTCTCAGACTTTCTCTCCACTCCACATGTACCAGACCCCGGCTTGCTGACTTCATATTAGCTCAATCCACGTGTACCAGACCCAGGCTTGCTGACAACATATTATCTCCATTTCAAGTGTACCAGACCTCGGCTATCCTGATACTACCTTCCAGTTCCAGTGTTATCGTGGGCTACCTCCTACATCCTTACCTCTAGAGGCAGACCAGTGGACCGCGACCTGCGATCCTCCGCAGCAAAGCCCATCCCGCCTTGCGGTGGTTCTTGGTGAACACCAGGGGGTTCGTTAGACTCCGCACCACCGGCCGGCCATCGCTGATCTAGAGTAAGGCAAGTACTTCATATTTATTACCTACATTGCTACATTGTTGTACACGCTACATAATTGTTACACCCTGGTGTGGTGGGTTTCTCCTGATATTACGATCTGTTTTGGGCCTGTTGTATTGCGCTGGTCAGGTGCTCACTAGGGGTAGGAATTTTGCCACCGGATCTCCAGGCACACAGCTGTATCCACTTTATGATGTGTTCAAGGTGGGTTTGGTGGTCTGGGACGTGTTTCTCTGGGGTTTCCGCTGGATGTGATTGTTGCCTAAGCCCCCTGTGTCCAGTAGAGGGGCGAACGGTACACTGATGCTGCGGAGGCAGTTCTGTCCAGTACCTATTTTTCCTTGGCTTTTTACTGCCCATTGCTGAGATGTGTGGAGCTCCCCTGCCCCTCCTTCCAGGTACCTAGCTGGCTGCGTGAGCTCGTTTGGCATGACTGCATTTTGATGTTAGCTTCTGGGCCAGGAGTGGACTGGGTGTGGTGGACGGGCTGGTTGTTGCCATGTCACGAGGGGGTTCTGGGATAGTCTAGGTCCAGGCCTCCAATGTGGCCCTCATGAAGTCTTCTTGTCCTGCTTGTGTTTGGCGAACTGTATAGCCAGTGTAGAAGGTTTGGCGGAACTGCTGCTTGCACCTGACATCCTGAGGCAGTATCGGTCTGTCTGGCAGTAATGGGTCCCGTTTTGGGAGGTTGTTGCCTGTACATACGGAGGCGTGCACCGGCACATAGCTTTCTTTCATTTGGATTGCCTACCTCATTGTCATGTATTTTCTTCTTTCATAGTGCCACAAATGAGACAGAGGGTAAATGATCTGCGTTGGAATATCAGGAGTTTTGGGCCTTGCCGAACTGCCTACCATTTTCTCCTCCACCATACAGTGTTTATTGCTAAATAGCTTTATTTTATTTGCCACAATTATGTCTTGGTATCAAATATATGTAGTTTAGAGTAAAGAGGGTTAGAGAGGTTATTTAAAGTAATAACATCTACCGTTAAGCATTTTATTAAATACTCATAGAAGTAAACAAAATAATGAAATGAAAATAGCCCTCCTTATAAATAAAGAATATTTTCACCTCTGGGAACATCCAAATTAACGTATATTGTAAAGCACATTAATGGGACACAAATTGTTATGTTTTCATTGACTGTACTGACAGATGAGTTATTGTTTTTAATGATGAATTGCTTAAGATTTACATAAGGATGTTGTAAATTAGAAAGTTTATTATGCTGTATATTGAAACTGAACTAGAAATGTAATTGCTAAAATTGTGCAAATAATGTCAGTGATGTCCTCATAAGAGGCACAGTTTTAAAATACATAATAGTCTTGTCTTGTTACTTAGTTTTAGTGCTTGGTTTCCACTGTATGAAGTGTGCCCTGTGCAGATATGAACATCGTCATCCAGTTTAATGTGTCCTGTCACACGGAGATCAATAACATTCTATGAGTAGCCAATATGTTATCCTGTTATGATGGGTACAAATGTGCAAAGTGGGGTAAGCAGATCAGCATGCAATTAAGAAGTAATGGCATCGTCTTACTCATTTAGCAAGATGTACACCAGATGGTTATGTATCATAATTTCATTAGATCTGACAATGCTGGTGCAAACAGCGATTAAAAGGGAGTAATTTCATCACCAGGCCTTAAGGATGTAATTGAACGTGAATTGTAGACAGTTTGATATTTTGCAGTTCTCAATGTATAATTAACACATTAGCTGCATTGTTCTTTCTTCATCCACTGAACTGAGTAAACTGGATACAAGCAATAAACACAGTAATTCAATAAAACAAACCATATAGCATGCTTTATCTTAATCTGAGTTGTTGTTTTTTCTTGTATACATAGACAAAGGCTCTTAGAACCATTTTCAGGTAAATGTGTCTTTATATCTTGCCTTCCAATAACTTAGATAAATTAAATACAAAACAACCAGTTTTTATTCTACCCAAATAATAATTATACTAGAGTAGGTTACTTGTTGTCTCTCACCAAAATCTAGATTTCTCATTGATCTATTTTCATCCAGATATGGACCAGAATGTTCAGAACAAATTAAATTATGTCTTGTCCCATAATTGTACTGGACTCCCTTAAATATGTTTATAGAGTAACCCTGATTTAGCAAGGCATTCAGGATATTCTTCCAAGGCAAGAGTTTGTAACTTACATGCATGTGGGCATATTTAGTAAGCTGCCTGTCCTAGCAAGTTTGTAGCAGAAATTATGGTCCTATAAGGGCTTGTACAATGGAACATTTTTTTAGAACAAAACATTAGCTTTTCCCAAACTCAGTCCTCAGGGCTCCCCAACTGTGCAGGTTTTCCATATCTCCTTGCTGGAGCACAGATGTAGTCATTACTGACTGACACATTGTAACAGATCCACAGGTGGTCCTAATTATGTCACATGTGATCCGGAAAACCTGCACTGTTAGGGGGCCCTGAGGACTGGGTTTGGGAAACCCTAGCTTAAAGCATAGACAAAACCTTGCAATGTGTCTTGTTTTTTGCATTACATTAGAAGAGTTTTTTTATTAACACATATTAACTTTCCTACAGCTACCATAATGGGTACTGTACAGAAAAGATTATTTAAAAATAACAATAAAAAAAAGGCATCCTGTGGCATACATTATGTACTGTGAAACATACTACCAAAAACAGAAGTCGGAATTGTGGGTATCAGGAAGTGGTTTGTTTGTGAAATGTAAATAAATTGTTGTGGCGGATATAATAAGATAAAAAAAAAACAGCCAATATGTTTATTGATGTTTCTGTCCTTTGCAAAACAAATTTTACAGGTTGATGGCTGTGTGATTAATGATAAATTGAAGGCAGAGTTGGATTAAGGGCCACATGGGCCTGGAGCTGAAAATGGTTAAGGGCCTATTTTGAGCAGTGCCGTCCTGTTGGATGCGGCGTGACCAGCATGTGGGGGCAAGTTGAAGTGGGAAAAAAAACAATCAAACATCAGCTAAAAGAAAATAAATTTTACACTTACTTGAAACTTAATAGTTGAGATCTGCTCTTGTGCCTCAATCCAATACTCACTGCCTTGAAAGCCTGTAGGGGGAGTTTAGGCCCTGATGCAGGAGCTTCTTGAGCCCCCTGCACACACACGGGGGTTTTGACCACACAGACCATTAGCAAGCAGTCTATTAGGAACATTTTAAAGGAAAAGGAATGCAGGTAGCTCAGTGACCCAGCCCAAGGTAACCCGCTATGGGACCAACCCAGTGGGCAGATGTCCAGCCAGCCAGCCCCTGCCCACCTACATTTTCTTAATCCTGTTGTGCATACAGCAGATTGCATCAATGTTTTAAGAGTGCATTTTAAAATGAGTTCTGTCCCAGGATGTATTTATGAAACACTAGTATTGTCTGAGCTATTCTGACACCAAGGCTCCCATATTTGATTTATTTTTCTACCTTGAAAATTATTTTGTTTTTCATTGGTATAATATACCAAACTATTTTTTTTACTATATCTATAAAAGTGTAGTTTATGTCCAAAATTTTGCAATCAGACTCTTGCTTACTTAAAGGATAGAGAATGCCAGCTTATTGGAGTTTCTGCCTAAGCAAGGCTAGTAAGGCTGTCACAGGACTCAATGGGACAGTGGTTTGTAGTATGTCCTCAAGTAAATTTCTGTATATCTTGCCAAAAGAGAGTGATCCTTGGATATGTCCACCAAATTTAATAGAAGTCTCCTCTTTGATTGCACCATCTCCAGTAGAAGTAGTTGGAAACAATCTTATTTAGCTTAGTAGAAAATAAATACCTCATTATATTACTCTTGTAAACATTTTCTTTCATTAGCCTATAGATCTAGGATTTAACTATCTGGTGGAGGATGCTAGTTCATTTCCCAGTCACTTTCATCAATGGTTTAAAGAAACTTAAAATACTGTAAAATATGTAAATAATATATTTTTTCATTGGGTTGTAATATCAAGTTGCCTCAAAAGAGGAGAATGGTCTTAACAACTGATCTCTTGTGATAGTATGTAAGACAGAATTTTATCTTTGGCCGAAGATTGTCTCACAGACAAGAAATCCAAGGATCGTCATAAGGCACCATCTATAAAATCATTTGCTAATCAATGACTTTGTTCCAAGAATGTGAATGGTCCTCTGAAAAACCTAGAGGAAAGTTTGGATTGTCTGAGTAGGTGTTTGGGGAGAAGGTGAAATCAATACTTCTAATACAGAAAGTCCTTATTGAGTTAGGAAATTTGGTAGCTGGATTATCATGAAATTCTCTCAGTTTTCATTTCCACAATGGAGTCAGAATAGTTACTTAAAATTAGAGATGCTCAGGCTCAGTTTTCTGAAAATCGAGCCAACCTGAACTTAGGGGATCCGAGTAGGCTCGCGAGCCGGCTCGGTATCTCCGTGCATCCTTGGATCTGAATCGAGGCAAAATGTCATTGTTGCATTGTTGGATCTCGCAGGTTTTGGATTCTATAAGTACCTCCCTCCCCAGGAGATCCAGCACCATTACTCACACAGAAACAGGGGTAGCAGTGTTCTTCTCACTCTCCATTCTCCAGTGACATTGCTCAGTGCCATTGCTCACACAGAAACAGGGGTAGCAGTGTTCTTGTCACTCTCCAGTCTCCAGTGCCATTGCTCAATGCCATTGCTCATAGAGAAACAGGAGGGGTAGCAGTGTTCTTGTCAAATTTACTGGAAATGATTGGAAATTAACGTTATTGAGGTTAATAATAATGTAGGGATAAAAAAGAGCCAAATGATGTGATTTTAGAAAAAGAATAAATCGGGATTTTAGAAAAAAAAAAACGGGATTCAAAGCACGAAGTTAATCCAGATCCAAAAACAAAAACAAAACACGGGGGTCAGTGAACATCTCTACTAATAATGCAATATAAAATCAGACATATGGAGAAGAAATATTTTCCTAAATGTCTTGTAATAGGCAGCCATAAAGCCATCTATAACTTTTTTCAACAAAAATCTCTGTTCCCAATTGGACAGTCTAATCTAATTAGGTAGTAGCTAGATAAAAATGAACTTATATTTTTAGTTAATGTATTACTAGGATTTGAGTTATTAGTTGAGATATACAGTTTTAGATAACATTCTTCAAATTCTTAAATCATTTTAGTTGGTTCATTAAAACTCAAATGTCCTTAATGGATAAAATGTTCTTGTGTGACATGTTACACCTTTTTTTAGTATGTTTATATGTTTACTTAGAAAAGTAAACAAATTAATTAATACAGTGTGTTATGGCCATATTATTAAAAGGTAATATAAGTGATAAACATAGCATCTAAATAAATGCCATATTAATATCAAAATATGCTTTTTTAAAGTTCAACACACAAATTTTAAAGTATAATACCATTTACTAAAGAAATAAGCAGAACTTTGATTCATTGCTGTGAAACAGCAACAGTCAAAATCTGCAGGCTGGTGGTGATTACACAAAACCCATTCAAAGAAACACACATGGCTTATGTTTCATTTTCAAAATGTATTTGTATTGAACAGGGAACAGATGAGTGGCTGAAGTAATGACATAAGTCTAACTGCAAAACAAGTGATAATCCTGGAATCGAGAACTGTAATCTGTCTAAGGCTCCCATCTGCACATGTGTCTGGTGCAGAGCATGCAAAAGTTTCTTGGGGTGTATTAATAAAATGTAGGAACTGGTGTTATTAATGTTATGTGGGGCCTGATGTGTGTGGACGTGTGGTGGTTGGGTATTAATGTAACGTGGGGCTGTGATGCATAGAGGTGTAGGATTTTATTTATATATATATATATATATATATATATATATATATATATATATATATACTTGCCAACCTTTCAGAAGGCAATTCCGGGAAATCCCGGTATGGGGACGTGGTTGGAGGGCGGAAGCGCGGTGAATCGCAACAAAAAATAATTTTGATGCGGGGCCAAAATGCTGCAATTCTGATTTTGATGAGTGAGTTCCGTATGCGGGATACTTGTCCGCTCTCCCGAGAGTCCAGGAGACCTACCCGAATTTCAGGAGTCTCCGGACATTCCAGGAGAGTTGGCAAGTATGATATATATATAAATATATATATATATATATGATAACAACTAATTCTTTAAAAATTGCAATTTATTGAAGAAGGTATGAGTTGTTATTTTGTTAGCAGAGGAAACTTTTCTGACTTTTCAGGGATGTCAATACCTGATTTTTACAGTGAGCTCTATGAAATATATAAATATAATATTTATTAACATAATAATGAGGAAACATAACTAGAGATGAGCGGGCTCGGATTGCGCTAATCTGAGCCCACCTGAACAGTGCGGATCCGACGGGATCCGAGCACTGTTCGGGTATTTCCAAAAGAAATTAAAACGAGGCTATGACGTCCAAGTATCGCGTCGGATCTCGCGAGACTCGGATTGCATAAATTCCCGGCTTGCGGCCGCCATCTTCAGTCGGGCTCAGATTATTGAAAAGGGAGGTTGTAGTTTGGTGCTCCTGTGTCCTGTGTCCTGTGTCCTGTCACTCTGTCCTGCTTAATCCAGTGGTTACTTAGTCCTGTGCTCTGTCCTGCTGATCAGTCCAGTGGTGCTTTGTCCAGTGCTCTGTCCTGCTGAGTCCAGTGGTGCTTTGTCCTGTGCTCTGTCCTGCTGAGTCCAGTGGTGCTGTGTGTCCCATGCTCTGTTCTGCTAAGGCCATTGTTATTTAAAAATTATTAAAAAGTTATAAAAAAAAAAAAAATTATACTAAAATAATTTAAAAAAAATATAAAAAAAGTATACAGAAATAATTAAAAAAAATATATAAAAAAATTATTAAAAAAGTATATAAAAATTTCTACTGCAATATATAAATACGTTCACTGTTCCTGCAGTCAAGAAATATTAGTACTGCAATATATAAATACGTTCACTGTTCCTGCAGTCAAGAAATATTAGTACTGCAATATATAAATACGTTCACTGTTCCTGCAGTCAAGAAATATTACTACTGCAATATATAAATACGTTCACTGTTCCTGCAGTCAAGAAATATTAGTACTGCAATATATAAATACGTTCACTGTTCCTGCAGTCAAGAAATATTAGTACTGCAATATATAAATACGTTCACTGTTCCTGCAGTCAAGAAATATTACTACTGCAATATATAAATACGTTCACTGGTCCTGCAGTCAAGAAATATTAGTACTGCAATATATAAATACGTTCACTGTTCCTGCAGTCCAGAAATATTAGTACCAGAGATTAAACTATAATGGAGTACAAAAATTTGGAGGATAAAGTAGGGAAAGATCAAGAACCACTTCCTCCTAATGCTGAAGCTGCTGCCACTAGTCATGACATAGACGATGAAATGCCATCAACGTCATCTGCCAAGGGCGATGCCCAATCTCCTAGTAGAGGGCATGTAAAATCCAAAAAGCCAAAGTTTACTAAAATTAGCAAAAAAAGAAAATTGAAATCATCTGAGGAGAAACGTAAACTTGCCAATATGCCATTTATGACACGGAGTGGCAAGGAACGGCTTAGGTCCTGGCCCGTGTTCATGACTAGTGGTTCAACTTCACCCAAGGATCTAAGCCCTCCTGCTCCCCCCCCTCTAAAAAATTTAAGAGAGTTAAGCTGTCATCAACAACACAGCAAACAACTCTGCCTTCTGAAGAGATGGCATCACAAATCCCCAAGGCGAGTCCAAGGGTGTTGGTGGTTGCGAAGCCTGACCTTCCCATTACTGTATGGGAAGAGGTGGCTCCTTCCACCATTTGCAGCTCGCCCTCTGCATATGCTGGAAGGATCACCCACAGTCCAGTTACAGATTTGGCTAATGAAGGTGTGAATGTTGGCGCTGAGGAGGAACTTGACGAGGATGCTGATGTGGTTATCTTAAATGGGGCACCAGGGGAGGAAACAGTTGTTGTCCATGGGAAGAAAAAGCCCATCGTCATGCCTGGCCAGAAGACCAAGAAATCCACCTTTTCGGTCTGGAATTATTTCTATCCCAATCCGGACAACAAATGTATGGCCATATGTACCTTATGTAAAGCTCAAATAAGCAGGGGTAAGGATCTTGGCCACCTAGGGACATCCTCCCTTATACGTTACCTGAAGAACCTTCATAATTCAGTGTTTAGTTCAGGACCTGTGGCTAGGACCGTCAGCAGTCCAGGGACACCTAAATCCCTTGGTCCTGTTGTATCCACACCAGCAACACCCTCCTCGTCAATTTCCTCCACGATCTCGATCAGAGATAGTCCTGCAGTCCAGAAATATTAGTACCAGAGATTAAACTACGTTCACTGTTCCTGCAGTCCAGAAATATTAGTACCAGAGATTAAACTACGTTCACTGTTCCTGCAGTCCAGAAATATTAGTACCAGAGATTAAACTACGTTCACTGTTCCTGCAGTCCAGAAATATTAGTACCAGAGATTAAACTACGTTCACTGTTCCTGCAGTCCAGAAATATTAGTACCAGAGATTAAACTACGTTCACTGTTCCTGATTGGTTTGTTAAAGTGCGAATGTCCTATTTCAACAACATCAGGGTGGGTGGGAGGGCCCAAGGACAATTCCATCTTGCACCTCTAGCAAACTCTTGCAAACTGCCATCCTGTCTGCCACGGCAGTGCCACTCCTAGATGGGCCACGTGTTTGTGCCGCCCACTTGTGTCGCTTAGCTTAGACATCAAGCTACCTCGGTGCAACCTTTTGAACTAAAAACAATATTGTGAGGTGTGAGGTGTTCAGAATAGACTGGAAATTAGTGGAAATTAATGTTATTGAGGTTAATAATAGTGTAGGAGTGAAAAAAAACCAAAAATATGGATTTTAGCACTTTTTATGCTTTTTTTAAAAAAAATCAGAACCCAAAACCCAAAATCAGAACCAAAACCTTTCGTGGGGTGTTTTGGCAAAACAAATCAGAACCCAAAACCTCAAGCTAATCAGAACCCAAAACCCAAAACACCAAAAGTGGCCGGTGCACACCCCTAAACATAACACGGCACTGTGTAATCGGGGCACTTTAATTAATTTTAGACATGCTTGTAAATAAGATGTGTAGGCATTGCATTTAAATGCCCTATTTTTAATTTGAAGATTTAATGGTAAAATAGCATCCATGCATATGTAATGCCCCAAAGTGCTGAGATAGAGTTTGTAATAAGGAAAAAATGGAAATATGGTGCCTCCTATTGTCCTCTCTATCATGTAATCAGAGGCAGGGAGGATATAGTAGTATGTACTGTACAAAAGGGCAAACCTTTTGCCACCCCATGTCTTGCGATAATAGGCAGGAGAAGGAGAGGCAGGTTTGCGTCTACTGGAGTGCAAGCTGTTGCGTCCTAAAACCACTGAGTCAATGAGAGAGTGGCTTAGTGGGCAGTTAGAGAAAGAAGGGTTACTGTGCGGAACACTCAGGCAAAAAAGATAGACAAGAATAAGATGTGATTGATGTAGGGACAAAGTAGGTAAATAGTGAAGAGAAAGAAATGTTAGTCAGATACGTTGCTGTGGAGAAAAAACAGAGATAGAAAATAAAAGTGCTATAACTACAGGAAGTAACAAAAAGCAGTATGAGATATAGATAGAGTAAAAGGAAGTCAGGCAGTAGCAGAAGGCACAGTTTAATAAAAAGAGTACATTTCAGATAAAGAAAAAGGATACAATAATGATATTATATAGATGCAGGACAAGCTGCATAGATCCCACTTGTCTTCCCTCTTCAACTTTTATATGAAATTCATTGACTAATTAAACAGCAACATAAGCATTATACATACAGCAATTCAGTGTATCACTAAACAGAAGCAGGAACCAGCGACTGCAAATCCAGTAATGCAGTGTGTTACTATTCCACAGATTAAAGCAGAAACTGTGACATACAGTATCTATAGTCCTGCTTTATTAGGATACCACTAGCAGTCATCGGACTGGGATGTCAGAGGAAGCGATGCATATCTTCTCAATGCTCTAAGGAACCCTGCTTGGGCTTTCAGTTATACTACTATAGATTTGTTGCAATAATTACGGGCTAATATTATTTTTAGGTATGTGACCAGGTACAGTTGCTGGGCTAAAATAAATCATACTTGACAACTTTTCAATGTCGGCCTTCAGGAGAGCCCAGGGGTAGGTGGGTATGTGGGGAAGAGGCTTCAGAAAAATCACATTATTTTGCCCCCACAAAGCAAAGACACCCCATGGGGGCAGACCACAATGACACGATTCTCTGGTAATTGCGTCATGGAGGCTCCAAATCCCAAAATGCCCCCACATGCCCTTCAATTGTCCCAAAATGCCACTACATACATTCAGACCCCCACCAGCCCTCAGATCTCTCAGTTTCTCACTCCACAACTCCTGCATGTCACTAAGACTTCCCCACATGCTGCTGACATGTCACTCAGACATCGCCACTTGTTCCCAACATGTCACTCAGACCTCACCACATGCACCCCACATGCCATTTAAACCTCCCCACATGCCAATCACAGCTCTCTATATGCCCCTATATTCCACTCTGAACTTCCCAAATGCCATACACAGCTCCCAACATGTCACTCGCACCTCTCAACATGCCCTTACTCACTGTCTAATCTACAGCCTAAAATTTCTTACCTTTAACCTCTGAGCCAACTCAATTCTGACTCAGGTACTTCACAGTCTCTTGGAGTGAATGAAGTGTCCCCACCTAAGCTCTAAGCCTAGTAAATGCAGCACAGGCTTTAAACCTGAATAACTGTGCCCAGCAAATAAATATAGAATATTGAAAAGTGGGCCTAGTGCCCAAAAATGTGCCAATGGGTCTTGTGCCTGACTGTGGTGTCAATGGCCAAAGTAAAATATACGTGAACAATACTGACCTGCTCTGCACAGGAACTAGATAATCTCCCCACTGTTTCCTCTTCTTCTAAGCTGCAATTGGGTCGCCACAGCTCCAAATTCAAATTTCTAATGGTGAGCTGCTATTGACTGGCTGTCCTGGCCATTTATTGGATGACACTGAATTTGTTCAGATTCGCTGTCACCCTTGCCGGGGTGCGCTGAAGGGAGCCCAGACTTGCCTGCGCTGGATCGGCAGTCTGGTAAGTTAAATATTCTTCTTTTCTTCACCTCCTGGCCGGCTCCAGCCCTCATTGGGCACAGCTCCAGGTGCAACCTGGGGACACTCTTACACATAACCACGCTCTTACCAAGGTCCCCATCACTGTGAACTGCATATTACACATAAATGTCTTTCAGTTTGCATAAATATTTGTAATATATTTAAGTAATCTATTGCATTATTATTTTTGTATATTTGTAACTTGTTGAAGTATTAACAAAGTATGTTTATCTTGGTATCCATTCTCCCATTTGTACAATTCATCAATCAGTTGTCATCCATTTTATCCCTTCAAGTTTGTTTTTATAGCAATCACTGTGTGCTGGTGATGTGGAATAATAGATCTTGGGATGTGCATCTACCACCTGAATGAACACAGTGACATTCATCTGTGCCATACCTGTGACACTTGACCCCTCATCAAACAGCACTCGGTAATAATGACACATGAAGCTGTTCTGTTCACATCTCAAACACGACAAGTGCCTGATAAAGGCTTTCTTAACTCTCTGACTGGCGCTAAATAACTGCGTTATTTTAAAGTGTGCTGAACACTTCTGAATGATGTAGACAAAGTCAAAATAGACGGAAAGCAAATCAAAGGGGACCCTTGTCAGATACTGTTTGTAGAGGTCTGTTTGGCTTACATTGTCAGCCTCATAGCACATAGTATGGTTTCTGATCACTCTGGGTCTGATTCATTAAGGAATTCAAATTAAGAAGTTTCTTATTTAAGTCTCCTGGACAAAACCATGTTACAATGCAAAGGGTGAAAATTAGTTTTCTGTTTTGCACATAAGTTAAATACTGACTGTTTTTTCATGTTTTTGCTTTGACGGATTTTCAAACTCTAGTAGTGCGGCTGAATTGCTTTGGTTTTGCCCTGCTGAACCTAACTTGTCATTCACAAGTGTTTACCTATGCTGGCTGGTGATATAAAGACCTGGGTGCTCCTGGCCTTACCCATTTAGCGATAATTGGTCGTTTTTTGCACTTATAAGTAGCTTATTCAATATTCCTGCATGGATGTTATCAGTCCCAGGTAACTACTTCAGTTGTATTGTTTGTGTTTTATTGCTTTATTTATTGAGAGCAGAGCTGGGTGCCCGGGAGGAAAGAGCGTCTTGGTGGACCTCTACCTAAACTTCACTATGGGGCCCAGCTAAGCACTGTTATGCCCCTGCACACAAGAATCACTGTTGATTCATTACAATTCTACTTAAAAACACAATGAACCAATAAAGTTCACTCAGTGAGGAAGTTACTCTTATTATAGAATGCATATTAAGAGCCAAACACTTATGGAGATGCTTCAGACTAAATTACTTATTTTCAAAGGATAAATATATCAAGAGATTTGCTAGCTAAATACACTGCTGATGCTTAGGTACACGCTGCGTGTAAGGTAAGAATGGGAACAAAGAATTGTTTTATGTGTTGATTATTTAAATAATCCTGTAAAATTCTCATATTTATAGCTCTTTACAATTTTACGGGTCTATTTAATAAACTGCCATGATCAAAAAACTGGAGAAAACAGCTATTTTTTGTTTCAAAATACAGAGCAGTCCCCATAGATATCTATGGGGACTGCTCTGTACCACAATTTAATAAGGAATGAAAAGCCATTTACACATACGGTAATACGGTAATGTATGTCAGCTCAGACTGGCGGATATTACCGCATGTGTAAACATTTAGCTCTGCTCTATGGGGAAAGCATTACGGTAGAGGGGATCTTTGGATCCCTAACCGCATTTTACTGCTCTCCTCTCCAGTCACTATCGCAAAGATGGTCGCTTTTCAATAGTGACCATAAACAAAATAGGAGATGAGTCTTCGCAGGAACAGCAGGGATTTTTTTACTGCTTTTCCTGTTGCAGATTGTTAATAAATACACACAATCTTTCAACCCTTATCTTTGCGATAAGGAAAGGGTTTGTGGTCTTTAATAAATAGGCGCCGTAATCTCAAAAGGCTTCTTGCCCTTTGCTAAATAGGCCCCTATGATATATAATCAGACCCACTGGCACTAAAGAGACTGCCGCTTTCTTGCCACTCAGTCAGGTTAAAGGCAAGCTACCCCCACTCTTTCCTTGTCATATATACCCCCAACACATGGAGTAGTACAGTGCAGACTACAGGCCCCTTCTCCACCAGACACCGCAGCATGGTAACAGACACAAACTTGATTCTAGTGGAGCCATGAGAATGAATAAACTCTATTGACCTGAAGGAGTCATTATGTATATAGTCAGAGCGATTTTCCCATAATCTTGCCAATCACAACCTACCTGTCCTGATTGGCTAAGCTTATATTGACAGCTTATAAGGAGCATCTGCATGCGAATAGACTACTCAAGGAATTCTTCAAACAACTTCCTAAGAAACCGGGATGTTGGGATTCTTAATCCCTCATCAATGGAGGGGTGCCATTACAAGCCACTACGACAGCTCATCTTTATGCATTAGAATCTGCGTCCTAGCTGTTGCTCTGACAACCGTTATGTTACTCCCTGCTCCCTTCGTCCCGGCTGTCACCAGGGCAACAGCTGGGATGCTCCTCTAATCACCGTTACATACCGGCCAGCTTGACAGCTGGGCGCGTGTGCAGACCACCAAAATTATTTGTCATCCTCTATAGCTAATAAACAGGGCTGATGCCCTGAACTCCTGATTCGTTGTCAGTATTATTTAAGGCAGGGAGGGCTTAGCTTCCCTTCCAGTTATAGCATTTGTGTTACTCACTAGCTGACCTGCTCCAAGTTCTGTGGATGCTCTGTCCATTTGTTGTTTGATTCCTGCTGTGGCCTCTGGCTTGTTTCTGGACCCTGCTTGTACTCTGCCCTGACCTCTGACTTTATTATTCAGATTCTTCGCTTACTACCAGCCCTGACCTTTTGGTCTGTCCCTGATTTACCTGTTTGCTATGGACCCCTGACCCTGGATTGCTCCTGACCTTCTTCTCCTGTTTATGAATACTGCCTCCTACCTACCAGCTGCGGTATTGCATATAAACTTCTACTACGCTAAAAGTTAAGACCTGGGGACATCCAAGTACCTGTGATCATGATTGGTTCTATGGGAAAGGTGGCTGCTTTAGACAAAGACCTCTGTTCACCTCTTCTAGAAGTTTATGTCAGTAGCCACTAGCCGTAACACCACTCATTCATTCTTGTTGCGACTCCGCTAGGAGCATGTTGCTTTAGATTAATAGTTTTGATTTTTGCTTTTTATTTATTTCTCCATGAATTACTTCAGGAAAGAAAATTCTTTTTGGATTTAGGAGTGTCATAAAAAAAGTAAATGAGAGGCTTGAGGGTATTTGTGTACTTAAAATAAAATGTATTTAAATAAAGCAGCGCCATAGCACTAGAGCTGGTTATTCTTGTGGAGTGCGCACACTGTTTTTATTTTCGTATAATTACTTTTGCTAAATAGTAAAGATATATGCTGAAGCTGTCATAATCATAAGCACATTTCTGTACACCAGTCCCTTAGCATAGGGCCAAATTTGTAGAGGTAACAAGGTCTCACTAGGTTACATTTATGTGTGCATGGCCTGTTGCAGAGAGGTTCGCTCTGTGACCTGTCTCCTCTCTCACGCTTTCTTTGTTAGTCCTCTGGTGCCAACTGTTGCAAGAGGAGGTGATTTATTACATCAGCATCCTACTGCTATATGATTCTATGACCCTGCTGTATGACCCTGCAACCAAGAGTAGTTCACTTCACTAAAACCATATGAACCCATATCAGTCAAAGGGATTGGAGACAAGGTCCTTATTGCGACAAAAGTCGGGACACTCACCTAAGGAATAGAGGTGAAACTCTCATCATAGACATCCAAGACGTCCTGTTCGGCTAAATTTGGGAACAAACCTTATCGCTAATAAATGTCCTGGAAAGAAAAGATTACAAAGTCCAGTTCATAGAGGGTAAGTGTGTGTTGCACAACAAAAGAAGGACTATAATTGTGATAATGTCTTGGGGGAAACAACTGAATGTCCTAGACACAGAGGAGGTTTGTGCGATGACGACTTCTGATGCCAATCAGCCCATGAAGCTGTGACATAAGCGGCTGGGTCATCCGTGATATAATAATATCTAGAAAATCATTGGTGTTTCATTGGCAGGATCACTGTGAGCAATCCTGGGAGACCGACATGTGTCAGTCATCTCCGTGTCTTTGGCTGTAAGTCATTTGCACATAGAATAAAAGAAAGTAGACGGAAACTGGATCTGAAGTCAGTGGAGTGGTATCATGCCTGGATATTGTCAGGAAAGTAAAGGATACAGGCTTTGGGACATTACAATTAAACATTTCATAAGATCCAGACATGTGGTATTTCACAAAACACCACCACCCAGCGGGATGGTAAAACAAGAACCACAGCAGAAAAATGTAACCGTGGATATACAGGCAGCAGGAAGCGTGTCTGAAGCTGAGGATGCTTCAGACACGCAGACATCTAATTAGAAAGCTTCCGTGAGGAGCGAGCAACTGAGGAGTTCCCCCTTGGAGATATTGTGATGAATTCGCTAACATAGCCTTAGGTGAACCGCAAAACATACAAGAAGCAAATCAAGCAGCAACTGGGAAGAGTGGAAGTCAGCAATAGACACAGAGCTGACAGCTCTGGGTGACAACAATACATGGACTGTAGTTGAAAGGCCGAGTCACTGTAACACGATCGAAAACAAGTGGGTGTTTAGTTAAAAGCTGAATGTGGACGAAACCATTGCCTGCTACAAAGCTTGCCTTGTTGCCAAATAATATACCCAAAAATCCAGGATTGATTATAAGATATTCTGTTGCAAGATACAGCACCATAAAGTTGATCATTGGCATTTCTACAATCATGGTTTATTGCTTTACCAGGTAGTATGTTCCAAGAGAGAAAAGTCTGCCTCCTAATGAAATCTCTAGACGGCCTAATGCAAAGTTGTCATTGCTGATATGTCAAACTGGATAATGTGCTGCTAGTGATGGACTTTATTAAGTCAGAGACATCAGTCACTGTTTATATTGCAAAATTATAGAAGTTGTATACATAGTTGATCTGTTGCTAGCTGGCCAAGAGAAGCACATTGTCAGTTGGCAGAGCTATCTGCTGATATTGACGCAGCTTTATCTAGAGGAGTAGAGTCTAACGTGCCTCTGGTCATCTCCAGGGATCACTGTAAGGGAGTTTAGTTTTAGCTACGAGAGACATGCAGGTCACGGTTCTCCAGGAGGGCTACCCGCAAGATAGGTGATAGCAAATGGATAGTTAGGGATGCCGAAGTCAAGCCATGCAGTCTGCGCAGTAAGCGAGGAGGATCCATAAAAATAGTCAAGCAGCCCTGAGTCAAGGAACACAGAGGATTTGCAAATCCAAAAGGGAGAATCCAAGAATCCAAGAGTCAACTGAGCTGAATCAGGAACCGTGGAATCAGACCAATAGTAATATAGCACCATAAATACCTGAAAGTAGGATAGACCTAATACGCTGACAACCTTAAGGTGCCAGAGTCTTCCTTATATAGTGTTGGGGGAAGAGGTAGTTTGCCGGCAATGGTGACATTAGCTGCCACTGCTGGGTTTCAGAATAGCGTCCAGTTGCCTAACAATGGGACGTGCATGAGCAGAAGAGGTTGCCGGCCCAGTTGGACTTCAAGCGTCTGGTTGCCAAGCTTTCTGGTTGTCACTTCCAGGGACAGAGAGGACGTTCATCCAGGGCCGGTGCCATCAGCCTCTGGGGGGCGGCACTATGGTGAAGGAGACAATGATTATTAAAAAAAAATAATCAGTTAAGTTTATGTGGGCAGTGTGATCACCCAGGATGGATTGCCCGCCCGCAATATAGAGTTACACTGTAGCAGCACCGCATTTTCAAATCTGCCCAGCACCTGTCAGTGTAGAGGAGCCGACAGGAGTCAGGCAGATGTGAAGACAGAGGAAAGAAGTCAGAAAAAAGAGGCGTACAAGAAGAGAAAGGAAGAAACGTGAAGAAGTGAAGGTGAGTACAGAAAAGGGGATGGTACAGAAAACAGGGAGGGGTAGTGAAAGTATGCAACAGAGAAAAAGAGGGGAGGGTGAGAGAAGCATGCTGCAGAGAACGGGGGGGAGGGGAGAGTAGATGCTGCAGTAAATGGGGGAGAATGGATGCTACAGAAAATGGAGGAAGGGGGAGAATGGATGCTACAGAAAATGGGGGGAAGGAGAATGGATGCTACAGAAAATGGGGGGAGAATGGATGCTACAAAAAATGGGGGGAAGGAGAATGGATGCTACAGAAAATGGGGGGAGAATGGATGCTACAGAAAAGAGGGGGGAGAGTGGATGCTGCAGAAAATGTGGGGCGAGGGGAATGGATGCTACAGAAAATGGGAAGGGGGAGGAGGCTGGAGAAAATGGGGGGCAGAGGGATTACACTTAGAAATGTCCTTGAGTTAGAGACTATGGGGTATGTACTAAAATAGTGTGGTGACAATTTGCATTGATGCATATTGAAGCACTTGCTTTAATTGACCTTGCTGGGGCTACTCTAGGATAGTTGAGGAACCATTTATGTTTTTTAGTATTTGCCCCCTATTTGGCTGTCCTTTGTTGCTTTCTATTAGTATAATTAATTTTACATCTGCAGAATCCATTAATAAATGCAAATAAATATAGAACGGCCTAGATTACCTGTCATTTAGATTATCTTTCTCTATTTATTTGCATGTGTTAGTATATTTAATATTACATCTACAGAATACATTAATAGACAGCAACAGAGGAGAGCCAAGTAGTGGACACATACTAACAAAAAAAAAGATGGTTGCTCAACCATTAAGCATTAAGCTGTTTATTTATTAAGTTTGTAGACAAAAGGGTATGTGAGAAAAAATCTGGTTGCAAGGGGGTATGTGAGAGGAAAGCAGTTTGTCAGGGGAGCATTTTAAAGAAAAGACTGTGGACAAAAATCTGGCTAGGGCGCTTAGGGCAGCTGTGTGTGTAGGAGATAAGTTGATGGGCAGGGGGACATGTGAGTAAAGCTGGTGTTATTTGGATAGCATATGTGACACAAGCTGATGGGCAGAGGGGCATGTGTGAGATAAGCTGGTGGGCAGCGGGGCACATCTCAGTGTGTAACAGATGAGTGATGTCAAGTTTACTTTTTTTTGTGTTTTGTTCTAAAAATCTAACATTTGGAGCCTCCCATCTAGATATCCTGTGTTTGCTCCTGGGCAGCAGTGAAGCCTGGACAGCATTCTGCGTCAGACATCAATGCTGCATCAGCCATCTGGACTGCATCCTAGCCAGCCAGGAGGAGGTAAGAGTTATTATTTTTATTTTAGAAATGTCACATTTGTTAGGGGCTGGAAAATTAGATTTTTTTGGGGGGGAGGAGCGGTAACCTTAAGCTTTGCCTAGGGTGCCGAGCTACCTTGCACCGGCCCTGCGTCCGTCTGTGTGTACGGAGAGGCACATGGACGGCTCCTGACACAAATCACCATTGTAAAGCATCTATTGAAGCAGAAATTCAGATTAAAAGATCTAGCTCCTGCAAATCATTTCTTAGGCATGAGGATTGTGCTAAATCTGAAGGCTGGAACTTACAATTGATCAACAGGCATACATTGAGGCAATACTTACCAAGTAAGGAATGTCTCATGCAAAACCAGTGAGCATTTCCAACAAGCGATGAGGAAATTAAGAAAGTTCCTTATCAAACTGCTGTTGGCAGCTTAATATGTGACTTACTCTATTTGGGGGCACTGGTTGGGTCTGATTTGAAATGATATTGCTAATGAATCGTTAGAGTAAAAAGCAAAAATGATGGAATTTGGAGTTCTTGGTATAAAAGTCAATTTTCTAAAGTTTAAAACAATTTATATTCATGAATAATTTACTTTAAACTTTTTTATATTTCCACTGTATTTCATTTTATTACTATTCTAAACTTATACACTTTTATTGAGACTTAAATATAATTTAAAGTATATGAGAATGTACTCTAAGAGGACATAAAATTCATGGCTTTGCATTATTTAATACATTATACCAGAATATACTTCAGTGTCACATTAGTGGATGTGATCACATCAATGCCATCTTCAGCCAGGTAAACCCCACTTTTGCCACATCCCTTAGCAGATTGTGGTAATTAATGCAATTTGGCGTGGTATACCTATTACTTTCAATAAAACTGTTCACAAATAGAAAATAGGGAAGGAAGGGAGATGTCAGATTTATTAATATTATTAACACGGTCAGTGTACAATTTGTAAGAGGTACAAATAAATTCATAGATCAAACTAATACAAAATTGTGAAGAGCTTAAATGTAGGAAAGCTGCAGGACAGCTCAATGTCAAGTGAGGTCGTTCCTGAGAAAATTTCTGAAGGCATGAGTGTAAGGAAGTAATTAGAGGGGTGATGAGAAATAAGTCTATGTCAGGAATCACACTGGAACTTCTGGGTTTATACAGCCAGACTGATTTGACTCTACCAGTAATGGAGACACAGAGCCTAATGTAGAGGAGGCATTCAACAGGAATCCCCACATGGGGGTATGAGCATAGCAGCTATCCCTCCACAGATGGAGACCCTCTGAACAGGTACACAGCATGACTGACAGGTGGATAGATCCAGACGTGGATGATTTGGAATACACAAGATAGCGAATAGTCTGGAACTCACTGGCATGGATGAAATAACCAGGAACACACTGGCATGAATGGAATAACCAGGAACACACTGGCATGAATGGAATAACCAGGAACACACTGGCATGAATGGAATAGCCACCAACTCACTGGGGTAGATGGAATAACCAGGAATGCACTGAAGTGGATGAAATAACCGGGAACACTCTGGAAGTTGTAAAGCAGAAAGACACAGGAATGGAGTATCCAATAATGCAGTGAGGGAGCCTCTGGTATATAGACTAAATCTACTGGCAAAATTGAATATGGTGCCTTTAAAACTATGCAAACAATAGGGGGTGGGGAGAAGCTGAACGCATCAGACCCCAGTATGTGTAAAATTGATGAAAAATTGTAAATGCAAAGTTTATAAATCTGACACGCAGTACACCAGAAAGATCTGTTTGATTGCAGTGTGTGTCATTAGGTCATTAATTAATTGTAAGTGTGTCTATCAAATTATACATACCTATATGCAGAACATAGATCTGCATGATTGACTGGTTGATTGACATGTGTGTTAGGTCATTAATAAATTGTAAGTGTATCACACAAAGTACACAATTCATGACTTGTAAAAAAGATCTACTTTAACAAACCAGTACCCAATTCATGCACACTAATGATGTAGCAGTTCCGTATTTGTACACAACATCCTGTATGGAAACACTAAATTCATAATGGACAATAATAATTCAACTCTGAGCTAGCGTCTATGAGCTATCTCCATTGAGAAATATGACATTCGCTCTGCGTCATGTCCTGCTCTGAAACTTATCTCGCACTAACTGCATATGGAGAAGTAAACGCAAGTATGTTATGTTAATCTGGCACATATGCAAACGCTGCAGACATGGATGCCTCATGAGAGACGTCAGACTCCGTATGCATATATAATTGAGTTTTTATCTTGGATGCAGTTTACGTTTGTGTTTCTGATGTAAAATGCGTCCAGCTCTACATGAGGCCCAGAGGGGACCAGTGCTATGGTTGGCAAAGAGACCCTGCTGAGATTGAGCAGTGGGTGCAGTGAATGCTATCATAAGTTGGTTGAACTCTAACACACAAGCGAACAAACTATCACAGGTGGTTTTTTTTCAAACCAATAGACAATTGATTATCTTTTTATTATTTTTAGGATATGATATAACTATATATATATATATATATATATAATATGTGTGTGTGTGTGTGTGTGTGTGTGTGTGTGTTTATTTTAAGCCTAAAGTAGTCTATGTGTAAAGCTCTAAATGACAATATTTAATGTGACATACATTTTATTAAGGTGAGAGTTATTTTGTTCCTGCTTTTAGCTCGATACCCTGGTTTTGTGTCATTGAAGAACTGAAAACCTCTACGTGGAATAGAGATGCTCAGGTTTGGTTTTCCAAAAACCATACCCCCCTGAATATCACCAAACAGAGTACCGAGCCGAGTTGGCTCGGTACTTTTTCACTTCCTCGGGTCTGAATCGAAGCAAAACATCATTGTTGCATCGCTGGATATTGCAGGTTTTGGATACCATAAGTACCTCCCTCCCCAGGAGATGCAGCCCTATTGCTCCCACAGAAACAGGGGTAGCAGTGTTCTTGTCACTCTCCATTCTCCAGTGACATTGCTCAGTGTCATTGCTCACACAGAAACAGGAGGAGTAGCAGTGTTCTTGTCACTCTCCAGTGAGATTGCTCAGTGCCGTTGCTCACACAGAAACAGGGGTAGCAGTGTTCTTGTCACTCTCCAGTCTCCAGTGACATTGCTCAGTGCCATTGCGCATACAGAATCAGGAGGGGTAGCAGTGTTCTTGTCACTTGACAAAAAGTGACTGGAAATGACTGGAAATTATTGTTATTGAGGTTAATAATAATGTGGGAACAAAAAAGAGCCAAAATATGTGATTTTACCATTTTTTAGCAATTTAAACATAATTAATACAGATCCAAATAAAAAATCAAAACCAAAATACTCGGGTCAGTGAACATCCCTAATGTGTAGCAATTTCCCTGAAAATATGGTTCACCCCCCATGTGTACATAATTTAAATATATAGAATTTCATGTGCGGGACTGGTGCCTTCTGATTTTTCTTACTTCAAAATTGACCCTGGTAAATATGTCAGAAATTCTCTGTCTATAGTTGGGAAAATCCTAGAGCTCTATCCGATTAGCTAAATTATAATATATAGTATGTACTTTAGTCCCTTTGACATATCTCATGCTAAATTCTTTCTGTATGACATGTGATTTGTCCTGTTAATTGCGTCTATGCATTTATTATTCTGCTCACTTGTACCCACATACCTGCTATTATGCTTGATGTTTTTATATATGTCACATATGTCAGGCGCTATGGAATCTGTGTCACTACATAAATAAACAATGACAATGATGATGACGATGATAGATAGAAAGAAAGGTCAGCAATAACATTTTGGGTATTATAGTTATGCAACAGCTTGAGAGACACAGGTTGCCTATCTGCAATATAGAGCAGGTACTAATTATAAGAGTTTATTCACATGATGAATTAAAAAGCAATAACATAGAAAAAATACACTACATATAGGAAGTAGCTGCATGTGTCTCCTTGTTGAGTGGAATATGCTCAGCAGAACTTAGTGAAATGTGTTTGTTTGATATTTTAGAGGAAGGTTTCCCCCATAGGAAAGCATTCAAGAAATAACAAACACATAAATCGAAATCAGCCCACCAGGTGCAATATCATAGAGGGGTTTTTTGAATGTTAAAAATAAAACTACTAAAAAATTCACACCTCTCCTTTAAATATAAATCAATTGTCCATTATTGTATAAAATGTATATTGTATGAAAATGATTTGTTAGTTTGCCCTTATTACAGGCTTTGCTCACTAAGCAGTGTCTCCTTTTGTTGCAAGACCAGTATAAACCATTATAAGAAGGATTTACTTTTCTACCTTTTTAAGTCGATCAAAATCACTAGAAATTATAAAAACCGCTAAACATTGCTGCTTCTCTAATCTATGAAGCAGCAATGTTTAGCGTTTCAAACTGATTTAAAAAAAAAAGTGATTTCGCCAGCAATGTTTAAAAATCTCTACATTTTACCCATTCATTTCAGTGTGCATATTGTTTTCAATGGGGTTTCTAGAATGTGCGATACATTCTAGAAACCCAACTAAAATGAATGGACACTCTAAATGGGTTAGTTAAGAAACCTCTGACTCTTGGTGGTGATGTCAAATACATTCCAAATGATCCCAGCAGCATTAACTGACATTTATATCTCATATTGAGGTTCTTAAAGCAAACCGAGAACTTCAGTTTTCAGCAGTGACAGGGTGGATGAAGGAACACAGAGTGTGAAAGAGTACCACTACATGGAAAGCTTAGGTTAAGAATTTTATTTTACTACAGTATCTGGAGCTCAAAACGATCCAATCCACAAAAAGACTAAGGGGTACCTTTATCAAGCTGCGAGTTTGAAAAAGTGGAGATGTTGCCTATAACAACCAATCAGATTGTACTAAATAAATGACAGCTAGAATCTGATTGGTTGCTATAGGCAACATCTCCACTTTTCAAACCCATGGGTTGATAAATTTAACCCTAAAAGCTAAAAACATTTTTACCACATATGTTACATGTGACTCACTTTAATTTCTACTGATAACTATATTTTAGCCTATTTTATTTCCCAGTTCTCTTCCATTTCTAGGTACACTCAATACATCTGTACCGACCATTCACCATCTACACTACGCACATTAAATATACCTTACTATATAAACCCATGCACAAGCCTATGCATAAGCCTATTAACATTTCATAAAGGTCCCTCGCGCTTTCAATCTTTACCTCTAAGCTTTAATATGCTTTCAATATTGAGCATAATCACAAAGATAACAAATTAATTAATCACATAATTAAAGGCAAAACCAGTTGATTAATGAATTTACAAACAAGAGCTTTAGCATGAACATCGAAGACTATTCAGAGCTAATCCAAGAAAAGGTTACTGAACAGCTCTAATTAGAGCAAGGCTATAAGAAGATATCAAATACTTTTATTATCCCCAGGAACACCGTCAAATCAATCATAAAGATACGGAAAAAATACAGCTGTAAATTGGTCTAAAACAATCCATCCTCCAAAAGAGACCATCTGTGTGAAGAAACTTCAACACAAATTTCCATGAAAGTAAAATATCTAAATACAACACATATGGAATAAGCACAGGAAAAATGGTTAGGTGCTTGTTGGTCAGAAATCCAAGTTGTGTTACATTTTATATTTTTTAATCCCTTGGTAAGATAAGGTCAAAGCTACTACCCTGATGCACTACCTAGCTGGAAACACAAATTTATTGTCCCCCGTTTCTGCTCTGCCCCAGCTCTTTCGCTAACTGTTCCTGTTGCCAATCTATATTGTTAAAATTGTATACTGGGGCTATTTAATTTGATGACCAGATGGGTGTTTTTCTGCTATTTCACAATCCACATACGGCAAATTGCAAATTGCCTTTTTGAAATGTATGTCTATGATAACGTGTGTTTTAAAGAATATAATTTCTTTAAAATCAGCAATAGCTTAACTGATTTGCCTATATTCATATGATGCTGGCATTTTTTTCATGTACAGTTCCATTCCACGAAAGGTTTAAAACTGTAGATCATTTCATTTGGTTGTATCCAACAGTGCTCTGGAAAAACACAAAATAAAGTAAACTAAATTGCTCTCTTACTTTATGAGCACTGGTGCCATTTGAAAAGGATAAAAAACATTTAAACTGAAACATGCACACAGGGACACCCTAAATTAACCCGCCATGTGGTAACACATAACAATAAAACTCATATGCTTGTGGACAGCTTTGAGCTTTTTGCTAATGAGCTGTAAACTGGGTACAAATGCCACAATCAATTAATCTGTAAAACTCTCAACAGGATCTTCTCAGCCAGTTTTGTTGCAGGTGATTGATGCTAAACATAAAGTAGTTTTTTTTTAATTTGCAGCATCAATCAGTTGACGAACAGTACATACCAGTTATTTTTTAAGTACAGTATCCACACTTCACCATTTGTTAGAGATATCCTTAAGCAGAAATTGTACAACAATTCTCTCTCTAAAGTGACAGAGGTAATACACTTTGTTATTACAGTTAGCTTAAGTCAGTGTAGAGGTTGAGTAGGTTAATGCTGTTGCATAAAAACCTCTCTACAGGCAATCTACATGTATGTTAATGTAACTCCGTAACAACTATTGCAAATTAAAGGTTTTTTTTAATGAGATGGTAAAATGCTTCTAGCTAAAGTGACCTGGCTATTGCTCTTTAAAGATAAGTTCTGTTGTGTATCTGGTTATTTTGCCATTATCCTGTTTAGGAGGAACAAAACAAAACACCCAATATACGTTTTAAAGTGTTTTTAACATCCTTATGCAATTATTAGACTTCCCAAAAAGAGGAACCTGGGAGTAAGCTTGTAAACTACAGCATATTCATGCCATAATATAAATGTGTTGTTTTTGTGAATGGATGTTATTTCACTTTATCTTGGAAAAATAATATGGCCACCCCAATATAATGTGTATGGTTTGTATCTGTTAGGTACTCAGGGCCGGTGCTAGCCTCCATGGCGCCCTAGGCATTTTTACAAAATTGGCGCCCCAGCCCCCCCGCAACAATCGGCGCCCTCCTCCCTCCTCCCCCCTCACCCTGTCTTTCCTTACCTCACCACCGCCGTCTCTCTGCTCCATCTCCTCCCCTCCACTCACTGACACTAGTGAGTGGAGGGGAGGAGACGGAACAGAGAGGCGGCGGTGGTGAGCAATAGCCTCTTCCCCTCTCCCCCGTGCATCTGAATGCTGTGCGGCGGCCGTGACAGGTATGTTCAGCGGGCGCCCTAGGCAAGTGCCTAACCTTGCCTAATGGGAGCGCCGGGCCTGTAGGGTTTTTTTTAGGTGTATGCCAGGTTACAGTCGTCCACTGTTGCGCCTGTGTGTGTACATGGCATGTCATGTGCAAACATACTGTACACAATGTTCTGGTGCTTTTATAAGTCCAGGCTTGGAAAGACTTCAGCGTTTGTGAACCTAATCACTCACTGTGGTACAATTCTGCACCTTATTGTCTTTGAAGTTGCTGGCCATGGATTGTTTATCTGACAACTTTATAGTACTGTTGTCTGGTTCCCTATTAGCCCTACTTGTGAACATTATTATTATTATTATTATTATTATTATTATTATTATTACCATTTATTTATATAGTGCCACTATGTGTTAATTGGCTTCAATTAAATTGATCTTAGTGTCTCTCGGTCTGTGTGTGTATGTTAGGGAATTTAGACTGTAAGCTCCAATGGGCTAGGAACTAATGTGATAGAGTTCTCTGTACAGCGCTGCATAATTAATGGCACTAAAGAACTAATGATGATGATAGAACCTACTCATTAATTTAATAGAGGTCTTATGCAAAGCACCAAACAGGAGTTTTGCAGTATTAATGCAGCTTTGGACCCACTGTGTGCTTAAATTTACACAGTTACACTTAGATTTCTGCTGAAGTGTATAGGTTTGTAGAGCAATATGGCTGCATTTGCAAGGAGCAGAAGTTTACACATGATCTTAGCCAAAAGGCCGAGAAGCGATCAAGGAGCAGAAGTTTAAACAGACATAGGGGAGGAGCTGTGCAGAGTTATGTGGCGTGAGATGTTCCTATCAAAGCACAGTTTAGGCATACTGCAGCACCTCATTTTATGGAGCAGTGCAGAAACAAGATTCCATTCTGTCAAATGAGATTATTGTAATGAAATAAAGGAGGGGACAAGGCATATTTACATGGATGTTCCTTGCCAAACATTGTGATATCTCTATTGCAGTGGACACCAGCCCAAGTGCTGGACAACCCAATTTTGGGGGAGGAGGACACAGAGAGTCTGATCCATGTTCGGGCGAAAGTCCATTTGTGTGCCGTTTCTTGTGTGAAATAGCTCTGTGCATGCTGAGAAACAGATCTTACACCAATGAACCCAATTGCATGCAATCCGTGTCCAAAAGCAAATGACACTTACGACTGCCAACATCTTGAAGGCCAGAACGTGGGTGGGAAGTGGCAGATGGATATAAGCAATAAGCAATGTACAGTAAGAGCGTGTCATCACAGAGTTGGCCGATTCAAATCCTGGGTTTCTCTTAAGTACGCTTAGTTTCAGAAGTATCATTTACACCAGCTACAGGGCAGGTGTAAGTACAGACTGATCGTGATGACTGGTACGGCATAGTCTTTGAAAATGTACTCTTATTCGTGCCACTAGCAACCACACAATTTGTGTATGCAAGTAAGATATGCAATAAAAATGCATTTATTGTTGAGAGTTGTTAATTTATTTTATAAAACAATTTATTTTGTACCTTTCGGATGTGACCTTATATTTCACATATGCATGTGTGTATACTGCACTTTGTTCTGTTTGTTAACACATGGCCAGTAACGTTTAGGCAAAGTGTTCTTACACCCATATTCAAACTGAAACACATCTTGAGACCTGCTTGGATTTAAATACAGTCCGAACAATGCTCAAATTCCGTGCTTGTTTTTAAACAGCAATATGTGTGCAAGTTACGTTCTGATTTAAATCCAGCCCTGTGTGTTTTCAAATTGCAACTTATTGTTTTAATTTTTTAAGCACCTCGCTGTACAATGGAACTGTTTTATGGCAGGTTGAGAATAAATTTCTAGCCACATTCTGAGCAAATTAATAGCACGTTTCACACACAAACCTGGCATATGTAATAGAAACAGTCCAAATGTCCCCTCACTCTCTATTCATTGAAATCATAAATAAGACTAAACCAAGCAGTACTTTGGGAGAAATCTGAATAGTGTATTCAATTAAGAGGAGTAGGAGGTTGGACTTTAATGTGATGTTTACACTTTCCCACAGTGCACAGTGCACCTCAAGGGGTCTCTCAGCCTCTCTGTACATCAAGGCACAGTTTTCATATGTGAAGCCTAAGGGGTATATTTACTAAACTGTGGGTTTGAAAAAGTGGAGATGTTGCCTATAGCAACCAATGAGATTCTAATTATCATTTATTTAGTACATTCTGCAAAATGACAGCCAGAATCTGATTGGTTGCTATAGGCAACATCTCCACTTTTTAAAACCCGCAGTTTAGTAAATATACTCCTAAGTGTGAAGGAAAGGCATGCTCCTTGATGCATTCTGAGCGGACCCCTGAGGCATATCTGTGCAAAACAAAGGTACTTTGTCATGCGCATGAGGTGGTCTTAGTAAATGACCTCCATTATTTTTTCATATATATGACACAGGAAAAACACCATTTCTATGAATATAGATGATAGACTGTAACTGCTCATTTGTCATAGACGTATGATTAAGAATTCTCCTCAAAGTCTTTTATTAGCTACATCAATCATTTTGTCTGCACAGTCATCACAACATAAGAAAAAAACAAAACACCAAATAAATCTGAATAATTCATCACTTCATGTAACCTTTAGCGCTAGCTAGTGCTTCTTCTGCACGCTTAATCCAAAATATTCTGTAGCTCTCACATACTGTACAGAAAATCAACAGGTCCACATGAGGGCTCAAACAAAGCTGAATACAGAATAAGAGATTGACATTATCAGCACCAGCTTGGTTGTCAAATCCTATGCAACAAAAGGGTCATTTACAAATGTGAGAGCAAAATCCATTTGTTCTTTTTTTGAGACATCATGCACCTAATTTCCACATTGTGCCCATTTTGTACAGACACAGGTATGTATTTACATATCAATATGGCAGTCACTATGGGAAAGAAAATGGTGCTTCTTCTAATGGAAGTAGCCATGGAGTAACTTGCTGAATGCAGACTAGCAGTAGTAATGACCTGATACTGTGGGAACATGCAAAAAAATGAACATTAAGGGATGAAGAATGCACATTTAGGGAGACTTGACAAGTCTGGTGGGTGTTTGCAAAGCTTTTGTGGACATGCAAAAGTATTATAGATTTTTTTCTGCAGGTGTATGATTCTGTTTGCTGCATGTTCCATTCAATTTCAGCTCTGAATTAGGGAATCCTGAATTTAGCAAGTGAAAAAAAGCAAAATGACTCCCAACCCTAGCTACCTGGTGACACCTGCTTTTAATCCTTTTGTTTGTTTGTTTTCAATTTGGACTATTCTTTAGGAGTTTTTTTTAACCTTTTTGGAATAATGGACAGGGATGGGTCTTAGGGACCCCTGTCCATTATACTGGGACCACCAGTATAATGGTGACAAGTAACTCATTCATCTTTCCTTTTCCCACAGCATAGGAATGTCAGGAAGACAATGCTAATTGTTAAAATATATTTTAGATTTGACTTTATACAGCGGGGTCTATAGTGGTGAGCAGGCCCTCTATTGCTGCTAGATCTGCTCCCATAGGAAATAATAATTTATTGCTTTGTTAACAGGGATGTCTGATTCTTCTGGTGTCAAATATAGTGGGGAATCCACACCAATTTACAAATTAGTTTTGGTTAGCTCAACTGTAGTTTTGAAACTAGGCCTAAAATTCAAATGGGCAACCTTTGCTTCAACTAGGTGCAATTTATATTGGAAGGAGCATTTAAATGCATATATAATGTAAACAAGACAGTAAGATTCAAATAAGACATGTGAAATAAATGCTGCTCTAATGCCTCTTAATCTCATGATTTAATTAAGATATAAATGAGACTAATATGTACAGTGGTTTAGGAGAAAAACGGAAGTAAGTGGACGATTCAAGAACAATAGAAGGCAAAGTTTCTAAATAAAGTTTTTACTTCTACCGACATACACATTCCTATTATAGGCCCTAAATTTTCAAAATGTCATCTTAAAAAAGCTGAAGGGCTGCACACACCTGGGGGTGTACATGGGGACTAGTATGCCCAATGGTACTAAAAGTTATTTTAGATCTATTATTAGATGTGAATGTTTGGTGAGTGTGACAGTTTTTCTATGATTCACCTAAGATCTTTTCTGACTATCTTTGTGGGGTCTTGTACATTTTCTGGGTGGCTGGCAAGTAGCAGCAAGAAAGCAATTGCACCCTGAGTTGCTCTTGTGTTTACAGAGAAGGACTAAGATAGAGATGTGCAAAACTGTAGTAAAATGTCTTACCACCCGAGTTTTACAGTGGAACATGCAGAGGTGAAAATATATCTATTGATATTTACTTACTTTACTTTACTAACACAATTCTCCAAAAGACTTTTGAAGCCAATTAGCCACAGCCAAAACTTTGCTGCAAGAGAACATGACTGTCTGCTCATAAGAATTTACTAGTTTTAAATTTCTTCCAATATTAGCCTGTTAATGTTGAGATGTGAAGGGTGCTATAACACCATGGAAACTTACCTGCACTAACTCACCAGCTAAATTGTTTGTCTCCATGATGTATCCAGTGGTGCTCCTTAAAAGTACAGCACACTGATTATCTGTTGATTTGGTAATGTCCTTACTCTCCATTACTTGTCATGTAGCCCTACTCTTTATAGAGCAAAGCTGTAGCGAAACTTAAGTTTTGTGGCAGAACAGGTTGTTTCATACAACAATGAAATCAATGTTCAACTTTTGCTGTGCCATAATGTAATGTATTTGTAAATTTGCATTTGACAGAATTTACCATCTATGAATAGAGCTTGATGGCAGTGGTCAATTCAGTCTGCTATGTGGTTGGAAAAGGTTTGGGAACATTTAAGACCAAATTCTGCTGACAATAAACACAATATTTTGGATCCAAATGCAGAACAAGGCAAAAATTGTGTGGGAAAGTTTTGAAAACAATGCTCATCTTTAGTAATGCATGATCATGGAAGTGCTAACTCTGTATCTAAAGGAGTCTACATAGTTGTCCAGTTCGGATTTTCATCCTGGATGGGTGGAGAGGGATGGTTCAGATGGAGTGTTTTTTTTAACCCAAAACTCCTTGTCATTGATGCTCAGGTCAGAAATGTCTTTTGTTATTAAGAGATATATTTCTGAAGAACTTCCCTTTGTCATTGCATATTTCATTGTTTTTGTTTTGAGAATTTTTTAGATAAATTTGTAGGTCAAGGGCTTTAGACTCTTCCTTGTTTGGACCATGTGTTGAAGGTTTCACAATGCAATCCTATTTCTCTTTAGTTGTTATTTGCAAATTTATTCTGAACTTTGAGGTTTTTTGATCTTGAGTAAGCAGTTTCCATATTTTAAAGAATAGATGCAGTTTTTATGTTTAATTGGTATTAGCCTATGTAATATACTCTAGCATTTTGTCTTGTTTTACCCTCTTCTTACTTTAATCTACTCTCAGGAGGTGTTTCAAAATGTTTTCTGAGGTCCAGGTGCCTTTTATACTGAATGTTGTATGCAGGGCCGGACTGGCCATCTGGCACTTCTGGCAAATACCAGAAGGGCCAATGGCTAGATGGGCTGGTCCAAGCAGGGGTGGATTTGCCTTTACTATTTTCCGGGACCTGACAGCCACGCCGGGTCCCGGTGTCAGTACATATAGACAAGCTAATGGGGCCGCCCTAGCCCATTGTTGGCCAGCCCCAACAATGACTTGCTTACTGGTGGCTGGGTCCTCCCCAGGAACCAGTCACCTTACTACATTTGCTGCGCAGAGCAACCCTGGGCTGCTCCGTCCCCCCCTCTTCTTATCCTCACCTCCTTCCTTCCTTCTGTCCACTGCTCCCTCTGAGACAGCGGCTGATCCCTCCTGCGCACCCAGTAGATCACACAGGATGCCATGATCAGGTACGTTAATATACGTTCCCCATGTACAATGCCTTTTTTATTACATTTTAACTTTTTAGTGAGGCACTATTGTATGGCATAATATTTATTGGGGACACTATTGTATGGCATAATATTTATTGGGGACACTATTTTATGGCATAATATGTATCGGGGACACTATTGTGGTAGCACAGTGGTTAAGTGGTTAGCACTTCTGCCTTACAGCACAGGGGTCATGAGTTCAATTCCCGACCATGGCCTTATCTGTGTCGAGTTTGTATGTTCTCCCTGTGTTTGTGTGGGTTTCCTCCCGGTGCTCCGGTTTCCTCCCACACTATTGTGGCATAATATGATTTGAGGCCACTATTGTATGCATAATATGATTTGGGGCACTACTGTATAGAATAATATGATTTGGGGGGCACTATTGTGGAATAATCTGAATTGGGGTACTACTGTATAGCATAATAAGTATTGGGGACACTATTGTATGGCAAAATATAAATAGGGGGCACTACTGTATAGCATAATATGTATTGGGGACACTATTGTATGGCATAATATAAATAGGGGGCACTACTGTATGGCATAATATGATTTGGGTAATAATTAAGGGTAATATGTGCCATAATTTGAACTGGGGGGCACTACAGTGTGGCATAATATCATTTGGGTGCACTATTGTGCTACATAATATGAACTGGGGGCACTACTACATAGCATAATATTAATTGAGGGTAGTATTAATATTAATTGGAATAATATGAACTGGGGGCATAATATGGACTTCTACCAAAGGGGAGTGGCCTAGTGCTTTTTCACTCACAAGTCTTTGTCATTGTTGACTATGGAGGGGTCCCCAAGAAGTTTCTGTACCGGGGTCCAAAATTCCTCTTTGTGGCCCTGCCTGTGAGTCAAGGGGGCAGACGTCTCCAGGTAAATAATCTAAATGTTTCCTATCTAATCAAACTGATGGATCACAACCAATTAGCTCTCACCCACCCCCTCCACCCCCTTAATTTATATACTGTTATTTAAAATTAATAGAAAAGACGTATATCCAGTTACTGTAGTAAAAAATTATTTTTTTCTGACATTTTACTGTAGATGGAAATACTTGTAATGTGGCAGTGTAGGGTCAGGTGATCATTCAACAGTTGTATTTTGTTTCTGATATATTTGTTAGCATTTAATTTCATGTGGAATGATTCATGACAATTCTGTCATTGCAATTTAATTGAGAGAAAAGGGTACTTGTTAATTATATGTGTGTAGCTACTCTGTTGCTATTTTGTGGGAGATTTGAAAAAGCAGAACATTGATTCCCTACAGTGGCGCCCGTATAATTGGTGGTATTGCTGTAGTGTGGGGGTGGCATGGTGGTGGTCGTAGTGATGTAGTGTGTTTGAGAGTTAGTATTGTTAATAAATGGGAGAAGGTATTGCTGTAATGTGGGGGTAATGCTAGTTGCTGTAATTTGGGAGGGTATTCATGATTGCTGTAGTGGGAGTTTTGCTGGTAAGTGTAGGGGTATTGCTGATTGATGTAATGTGGGTGGGTATTGATGTAGTATAAGTGTGTGTGTCGGGGATTTATTGCTGTAATAGGGGTACTAATAATATATTGACATGGTATTTATTGATGTGTTGGTGGTGCTAACAATGTACTGTTGGAGGTCATTAGGAGAAATTAGCCTATTTGTTAAATGTGAATGCTGTTTATTTAATGTTGGAGCTAGTTGGGGGGGCGTAGAGTGTTTATTAGTTGTGCAGCTTTGCAGGAGGTGAACAGTATCTGCCTTTTCCAAACAGGGCTTATTTATTTAAGGTGAGGTGATGGTACCTTCAATTTAATGCTGGGGTGGTTTCAGGATATCAATTTATAGGGCCGGTTAGAGGAAAATAGATCTATTTATCAAATGTGTATACTATTATTTTAATGTTGGGACTGGAGGGAGGCCTAATTATATAATGTGGGTGCTATTAATTTAATGCCAGGCTGGTTGGAGTTTTCTAAATTTCATGTAACCATTTTTATTCTAAATTGGGCCCCCAACATTCCAGGATCCAGACAAGCAGCAACTAAAGACACAGCAGCCACAGGTGGTGACAGTGACAAGAACAGGTAGGAGAGACCAAGACAGTCTGCTAACTATCCTGAATTTGGTGGGTGACTGTCCCACTTAGTCAGGATGTGTACTGACTAGAAGGACCGTTTTGCTGTATGTTCTGCTTCACATAGTACTAATTGTGAAAGCAGAACTGCGTGCACCTCACAGTAGTGCACACAGTATTGCCTGTGTATTTGTCTAAAATGTGTCTAATAACATACATAATAACATAACATAATACATCATAGGAGCCCCCCTGTCTTAAGTGTCCTGGGCCTATGCTTTAAACACTATTAAAATGCAGTTAAAATCAGATGCACTCACCTCTCAGGTATAGAGGTTTACATCTAGCAAAGGCTGGCTTGTGAGCCACACCCAAATGTGCCTTAAATAGGCTTGATGGACAGCTGCTATGACAAAAAGGCAATATTTTGAAACAAAACCAATAGTGTTTAAAGCATATAGGTTAGTATAGGACCTGCATATAATGAGGTACCCTTGATGTTGGGATGCAGGCTTAAGTCTTTTGATCAAAATATTAACTAATACCTCATGTTTTCATTTTGCTAGACACACAGATATGCAATTTAAAGGATAAGCGCTGACAACTGGTTTTTGTTTTGTATACATATATGGGCATTTATATTGCCATGCAGCTGGTACCACATACAATATGGGATATACCGAGCGCGGGTTTATTGCCACGCAGCTGGTACCACATACAATATGGGATATACCGAGCGAAGGCTTATTTTTCTCTGGTTTTGTTTCAAAATATTGCCTTTTTGTCATAGCAGCTGTCCATCAAGCCTATTTAAGGCACATTTGGGTGTGGCTCACAAGCCAGCCTTTGTTAGATGTAAACCTGTTGTCACGGGCACTAGGAGTTCTACCCAGGATTCACCAGATGATAATGCTTACCAGAGGGGCGGGAGTTTACACAGCGATCCTCTGGGCAGTAGGGTGAATAGTAGGAACGTTATACAACAGCAGGTGGAGAGAGAATGTCATTGGAGTAGATAGGAGTCAGCGACTCGCAGCTATAATGGTAGGAAAGTCAGCGACTTGCAACTATAGTGCAGAGGCAGGTATCAACCAAGAAGAGCCGGGCAGACATGAATAGGTGAAGGAAGGTAACGGGAGAGTCAGTGGTCTGCGGATAGCAAGTTGTACCACTGCTGTGATGAGAAGACTTTTCCAGGTGCAGGTAGGTAGCGGGAGAGTCAGTGGTCTGCGGATAGCAAGTTGTACCACTGCTGTGATGGGAAGACTTGTCCAGGTGCAGGTAGGCAGCGGGGAAGTCAGTGGTCTGCGGATAGCAAGTTGTACCACTGCTGTGATGGGAAGACTTGTCCAGGTGCAGGTAGGTAGCGGAGGAGTCAGTGGTCTGCGGATACCAAGTTGTACCACTGCTGTGATGGGAAGACTTGTCCAGGTGCAGGTAGGTAGCGGGGAAGTCAGTGGTCTGCGGATAGCAAGTTGTACCACTGCGAGGAGGTGAGGACTTGTGCAGGTGCGGATAAGTATAGTAATAGTCTATGGCTGTATGTATACAGCTGGAGAGCAGAGAAGCTTGTCCACACAGATATGCAGGGTAACAGCTAATAGTCTATAGCGGGTATGTATACCGCTGCTGAGTAGAGAGGCTTGTCCAAAGCAGCAATGCAGGATAACAGCTAATAGTCTATAGCGGGTATGTATACCGCTGCTGAGTAGAGAAACTTGTCCAAGGGAGATATGCAGGATAACAGTTAATAGTCAATAACAAGTATGCATACCGCCGCTGAGTAGAGAGGCTTGTCCTGGTGCAGACACAGCAGGAGAGCTAGGAGGCTGTAGCGGATATGGGAACCGCCGATGAGCAGAGCAGGTAATCCAGCAGGAAACAGAAGACACGAGCAGGAGAGCTAGGAGTCTGTAGCGGGTATGGGAACCGCCGATGAGCAGAGCAGGTAATCCAGCAGGAAACTGAAGACACGAGCGGGACACAGGGAACACCTTCAGAGACTCACAGGGAGTGAGAATCAAGATCAGGCAACGATACAAAGGCCACAGGTGCCTTAAATAGGGAGAGGTGATTGATCCACCAATTAAGTGAAAAGCAAGGTCATAAGAGTTCAGGGATCCTGCACATGCGCAGTCCTATCAAGATGGTGGATGGCCGCGGCTCAGGACAGGCGCCGGCAGGAAGGAGAGAGAACCACGCACAAGAGCAGAGGCACTCACGGTCCGGTGAGTGACACCTGTATACCTGGGAGGTGAGTGCATCTGATTTTAACTGCATTTTAATAGTGTTTAAAGCATATAGGTCAGTGTAGGACCTGCATATAATGAGGTACCCTTGACGTTGGGATGCAGGCTTAAGTCTTTTGATCAAAATATTAACTAATACCTCATGTTTTCATTTTCCTAGACACACACAGATATGCAATTTAAAGGATAAGCGCTGACAACTGGTTTTTGTTTTGTATACATATATGGGCATTTATATTGCCATGCAGCTGGTACCACATACAATATGGGATATACCGAGCGCGGGCTTATTGCTATGCAGCTGGTACCATATATAATGTGGGCTATACCGAGCACTGGCTTATTTTTCATCACTTGCATATAACTTAATCCCACAAAATTTGAAATACAATAAAGGGGTCAATGTTTTGGTGGTAGCCAGATAAAACATGCTCCATCTGTAATACTTTTGCTGGGTTTTGTTATTCAGTTGAAATATATCTAAGACCACACATTTTCTACAGGGTTATCACCATATAACATACCTAACAACTACTAAGAACCACTAAAACTAAACTACATGCTGCATTATATAAAAGTGTCACTTTCACAATTACAGAAGACATTAAAGTTCCCACACTCTGACAGAGATAATTACATTTCATGAGTTTTTGTTTAACTCAAATGTAATGAATATTTATGTCGGGAGTGGGATACACCCAACTGCAACACAGTATTTAGTGTAATTGCCCGGGGGACTATGCATCAAGGCGTACCTTACTGAAGGATTCCCTTTTTTAGTTTAGCATATAGTATAGTCAGCAGAACAACTATTTATCTGCTGTTTTAAAGACAACAAAGCAGCTTTATGTGCAGTTGACAGATCCACATTAAAAGGAAAAGGCCCATTTCTATCAATTTCTTCATTTAAGGGATAGGACTGGGAACACTTATGGCCAAAATCCACTTGTGAAATGTGTGAAGTTTACTAGCCAAATGTGGATTGAGGCTAATATTCCATGGAACAGTTTTGAATATTTTGCTTGTCTCTACAACAAAGTGATGAAAAATAGGAGATAGAGAGTCCAAGCTCAAAGCTGTGCTGTGTCGGATTGGGGCGTGAAGGGCCTAATGCAATGATGGCATAGTGTGCGTGCCAGCCACCAGAGGTAGTGCGACCAGTCGTCAGGGATGCATGGCCAGCCACTAGAGAGGGCATGGTCAACCAACAGAGGACATGTCTACCATAATGTAGTATATGATGAAAAAGTATTCTTTGTCAATAAGTCCAATTACAAAAGTATGATGTAGCCCAACACTGCCTGTCACCTTCATACTAACACTGTATAATTCATTATTAGCCCCTGACATCTCTATACCTTTAAATTAATTTCTGAGCCAACATAGAAAAGTCGGCATTGTTATCGCCCCTTAAATATTCTTGGCACTCCTTCATTCACCCCGTTAATACTATGCACCACCAAATAACTCACTGGCACCTTATGCTAACTCCCTAACAACAACACAAATTAAACCCATGTACAACTATATTAATGGCTACTCTTAACAATTCCTTGTAGACACTGTACCCACATGTTAATCCCTTATATCTTCAAAAACCCCCATATTAATGATAATCACCACCCTCCCCCACCTTTGGGCACTCATCTTGTAACCATGAGTATGTTTAACAAAGATCCACATCGTAGACTCTACCACTTCTTGCAGAACTGCCAATTTCACTGGTCTCTTGAACCCCAAGGCCCCTGTGATCACAGGTCCTGAGCTTAAGCCGAGCAAGCTGACCTTCAATGCAGGTATGAGAGAGCGCAGGGTCATGTACTGGCACCCATGCACAGCTAATGCCACTGAAGACATACCAACTTCATGAGACACCATTGGACTGAGGAGACAGAGTTGTCAGTCAAGTGGTGGCGGTGGGGAACCAAGCAGCATTTGCTAGTCACTAACCTCCACTACAACAGTGGCCAGGACTATCTGGCTGAATAAATAATGTTCTGTCTCCTATGAGCCATGGGCCCCAGTGGTTGCAGCATTCAAACCAAGTTATAATCCGACACTGTGGGACTCACAGCAAGTGGGGCCAGTCAGGGTTTTTCCTGGTAACCTAGTGGGTTAGTCCGACACCAAAGCAGTGTATAATTAAAAGTAAGTCCTTTAAGAATGGTTAAATAGCAACTGTAAAGTATTTTATATATAATGATACTGATACAAATCAATTTTGAACGCTAATTACTTTTACTGTTGGTGAGTTATGTTAATATCTCATTAACACTACGCTTTTTAAATTGGTTGTAATAAACAGAGTATTCAGAGTTGGTTTCAGATTACAGATGGAGAATGTTTCTTCCTGGTAAATGAGCAGATGGTGCACCTGTCACTCATGGTGATTGCACTGTTTACACTCAATGCCACCTCATTATTAAACGAGCAGTACAATTAAGAATACAGATGGAGCATTGCATATTGCGCAATTGGATGAATATACTGCAGTTCAGGGTCACCTGATAGCTCTAAGTGTCTCAAAGCAACATGCTCCATGTGTACTAGCGTGTATAGAATGGCTGGTATAGACTGATTTTTATTCTTTTAGCCTGAAATCACCAACCCTCCTCTTAAGTTGGGTATTTCTGATAGGGTTAATATTAAGCAAAATAAGAATTTTGAATAGAAAATATAATTATATCAACTATTAAAGACTACTTTATCTTTAGAAAGTATAAATGTATGCTTTTCATTACACTAAACTAAATTAATTGGATTTTAAACCGAGATACAGATATTTTGTATTCATTTGTAATAAAAAGACTGATAAATTAAAGATTAGAAAAGAAACACATGTTTGCAAGGTTCAGAAGGATGAAAAATTGAAATCTGCAATTATCAGATATATTCATTTTGCGCCTGGCAAAATGTAACGTTAGATCTTCCACAAACAGACTAATCGCTTTTGGAGAAATAAACTGAATACACAATGAAGTATAATGCCATTGTAATTAAATTCAAATTCATATGAGAGATACTATAAACAGTATCATATGAGAGATATTTTATTGAGTCCAAACAGTTATTCTTCCATTTAGCCTATTTGATTTTAAACCTATAACATAATAGTTTTGGAGCAGAAAATGTCAGTGCAAAGCAAAGGAAGATATCACCAGACCATAATCAAAACCTTGTGTTCATCGTCTCTGCTTCAATGTTTGAACTCACACAAAGAGAATAAATATGGCCAGAAATGTATGCTGTGCTCAATATATGCATGACCCTTGTGCTCTGGTGTAAATGTGTATATATGCAAAGTTATGAACACTAAGGGCCTTATGTAGAGTTGGACGTAATGTACGCTTACAATATAAGAGTAAATTGTGTCCCAACGTGCTGCCAGCCTAGGCTGGTACTGACAAAATTGGGGAGTCAAAACACTTCCTCGACATCATCTATTTATATAGCGCCATTGATTCCGCAGTGCTGTACAGAGAACTCACTCACATCTGTCCCTGCCCCAAAGTAGCTTACAATCTAAATTCCCTAACACACAGACAGACAGACTAGGGTCAATTTGATAGCAGCCAATTAACCTACTAGTATGTTTGTGGAATGTGGGAGGACACTGCAGCACCTGGAGAAAACCCACACAAACATGGGGTGAACATACAAACTCCACACAGATAAGGTCATGGTTGGGAATTGAACTCATTACCCCAGTGTTGTGAGGCTGAAGTGCTAACCACTAAGCCACCATGCTGCCCCAACATTTGGGGTCACCCCAAATTTACCAATACCAACACAGTGTTGGCTCCCCATGCTTACTGTACTATGACGATACATGCATGCCCACTCCCTCCCCCGTTCTGCCACACTAAGCATAAAGCAATCATGCTGAATAAGTAAATTTTTCAAAGAAATGCTTGATTAATCCTTTATATTAAAGTTATTTTGTGACAGTGCAAAAGAGGTGCAAAGAATGTATTTTACACAATGCACTTTATTTTTGCACACATGAATACATTTTTATGGAGACACTTCTGGATTTAAGGGCAGCATTTGCCTTTGTGAAAAAAAAAATGTATCTTCTGATGAGATGAGCTGGTTGGACTGGTGGACCTTCTTGTTGTTAATTTGCCATGAGCAATAAGAAAAATGTAAACATTGAAATTAACAAAATAAGTGATCATGTAGTGGTGATAGGGACTTCCAAGTGACAATTTTCAACAATGTTCTTTCTTAGATTTACAGCGATGCACGTGGGTTTACGGAGCAATTGGTTTGCAATGGCTAATGCGTGCGCTTTGTTCTGTGAAGAGGGATTTTTTTAGGTTTTTTTTTCTTTTGCTATGCACAGGGGCATATTTCCACTCCAATAAAGGACTTGTGTCTCATACTTTACTTTGCCTGGAATTCTTTTTACACTTTCCAGCCGCATTCCAGCAGTGAAGCGCATTTCTAAATGCATTTTGCCCAATGTTAAACAAAGCTTCAAACACATGAAAGTGCTACATGCAATAGATGTGGTCCCAATGTCCCTTCACTATCATGATAAATTTCAGACATAACTGAAGCTAAACTGAGCAGTAGTAGAAAGAAGTTTTATATTATGAAGTGGGCGATTGGGTTTTTGATGTGATGATTACATATTGCACTTCTTTAGATTTTTTCACCCCTCTTTATGCCAAGACACACTGCTAACTCTTGGTGGTGTCTCCGTAGAACGGTGAGAAACTTGTTGTGTGCTGAGAAGACCAATTGGGCGCATCAGTGCAAAACCAAGGTATTTTAAACTCCAGGAGGCTCATGTAGTTGGAAGCAGAGTTGGACATAAGTCCTTTTTTGTGTAAAATATGCATCACACCAAAGATGTTTATGTATATGTCCAATTTGCATATGTCCAATTCAGCTGTAAAGCTAATGCGTGGAGACAAACAGCATGGGGACCCCCTGCAAAACCAACAGCACCAGAATATGTCCGGCTGGACTGGTCATACTAAAATAGGGAAACCCTCAGCATGGAGTATCCCTGTTATAGTGGGACCCAGCTCCAACCTTTTCAACATGGGGCTATACTCATTAGTGAAATCCGGCTCACAAAAGTAAAGCTCCCCATTGGAAACATTCCTGGCCAGCATTTTCATATGTGCTAATCCTGGTAGCCATAAAATACTGCGGTAGAACTACAAGTGCCAGAATACCCATGACTGTAAACTACAAACGTCAGCATGCCCTGCCATTCAGGGTCGATTGGAACTTGTAGTGCCATGTAGAAAAGTACTAAAAAAAATCAAAACAAACACAATTGGAAAACTCACTTAATTAAAAGATACACCCCAATTTCTTACTCACCACTTTAGTAAACACCTAGGGCCTAAGTCATTAAGGAAAGTAAGGCAAAAAAAAAGGTGTAAATGTTCTTCAGGACAAACCATGTTAAAATGCAAGGGGTACAAATGAGTTTATTATTTTGCATGGAAGGAAAATACTACTGCTTTTTTATCTAGCACACAAATACTTGATAGCTTTATTTTTACACTGAAATTTACAGTTGATCTAGGACATGCCCTACCCCAACTATAAATCTATCCTCATATTTTAAATTCAATGCAACATGGTTTTGCCCAGGTGCAAAGTTACTCCTTTTTTATGCTTTGCTCTCCTTAATGACTAAGGCCCCTAATTCCAAATAGGATTGGTGGCTTAGTGGCTAGCACTTCTGCCTCACAGCACTGTGGTTGTGAGTTCAATTCCTGATCATGGCTTTATCTGTGTGGAGTTTGTTTCTTCTCTCCGTGCTTGCATGGGTATCCTCCGGGTGCTCCAGTTTTCTACCACACTCCAAAAACATACTGGTAGGTTAATAGGCTGTGTGTGTGTGTGTTAGGGAAATTATACTGTGAACTCCAATGGGGCAGGGACAAATGTGAGTGACAAATATTCTCTGTACATCACTGCGGAATTACTGATGCTACATAAATAAATGATGATGATAGAAGAGAGGGAGGGAGGGAAGTACAGCAGCTGTCTGATTGCTGGCAGAGAGACCACACCTAAGGAGTTTCCTTTTGCCAGGGGCAAATAGGCCATAGTTTTTAATGGGACTTTTCCCAGGAGGACAGTGGCTTACTGGGGTGGCCTGATGTCTTTATTTGTCTCCTCTTCTGATTTTTTTTAAATAAATGGCAGAGGAGCGGGCTACTTAGGAGATAGGTACATGGGACTACTTCCTAGTGGCGGGTCCCTTTCTAGGTACCAGCCACCTTAATACAGGTTCTGCACAGACCAGCCCTGGGGGTAAATGTATTAAACTGCGATTTCTGAAAATCACCAACATTCAGCCAACATTCAGCAACTTTGATAGCTAAATTTAAAACAGCAATGTCTTTAAGGGCAAAATTTGCCCAGACATTGCCCACATGCACCTAACAGTGGTGCAAGCAGCACCAGTGTGCTTGAGGGGGAAATGGTTGGAGGATGGCCTAACACTGTCTAAAGCTAAGGCTACACCACTGGTTACTTCCACATCCAGGTGCATGGCTGCACCTACACTAGCAGGCCGTCCTCCTGTTGATTTGACCCTACTGCCAACTTGGCCACACCTATCACATGAGGCGTTTTTCAGTACAATATTTTCCAGAGCCACTTTAAATTCCCAATCCGCACCTGCCTGTTGCTCAGAACCCAACCCCCCATGCTTAAATCACTTTATCTGGCAGTACATAATAGAGTCCAAATAGGAAGCTAACAATCAATTACCCATTGATATGCCTGTCACAGTTGGAGATAATGATACAGTAGAGATGATCAAGAACTTTGAACCAGTTTGAAATTCAATACAATTTCAGTGATTCATTACAACATCCAATATGGAGTTGGATATTATAAGTCTGTTTTAGACCTTTAAAAATGTGAATAGTAGATTTGTAACATGTAACTTCATTACATTAAGAGCGCTGAGACACACCACTTACGGCTGCTTCTGATTATGATTCAAGCATTGTTGTGAGATACGCCTATCTGCTGGTGCCATCTGTTAGTTTTGTGAATGGTACAAACATTTTTACAATGTACACATCTATGCTAGATTAAGTGTTGCATGTATCTTAAGATACAAGCAACTGCAAATGGAGCCAAAGAGGCATAAATGTCCAGATGCATTTTTTTTGTGAGTATGCAGAAGACATAATTTGCATCCAACTGTTTTACCAAAGATCCAATGAACAAGCAAAAGCTAATGTTTCATTGTAATTCTTTATACAACACCCCAGGAAGGGAACGGATTTCAAAACCACATGAAAGATGCATGTTCATGTGCGTATGCATTTGTGTATGTTTTCAATACATTTGCCCAATGTAAAATCATATTTTAAATTGTATGTACTCTTAGTAACAAGGTAAATAGAAGAATCTGTTTTGTACTAATAAATATGAGCTAATGTTTAAGTGGCTACATGCTGTGCTCTCAATGGCTTATATAAAATGTTGTTTTGTCCAAGTAAACTCCAGGAATTGACCTATTAAAGAGTAAAAAGAACTACATACATTTGTCATTCAGTGAGAAAAATACAAGGAAAATGTAAGTAGCCGTGATGTCAGCTCCCAAGCCCACAGTAAAAAAGTACAACTTCAGGCTTGCAATATACATTCCCACTCCCATGCTCACATTATACTGTCCCTTCCTTTTCAGCATCTGCACCAATGTAAATCTTTGCACAAAGCTAATAATAACCACTGTACCCAACACATAAAACATACAAATATAACATCTAGCTTACCCCATGCCTTTCTTTTCTGGAGTGATGGCAGCTCTGCTTTCTCTGCCATCATGGGAGTCTCCAATGTCTGCCCCCTCTGTGTCTTACTTTTCTTACTCCTTTGTCCCATGTCAACCTCTTATCCTGCTCCTTGATTCATTACATCTGATTTGCTTGCTGCCCCAGTGCCCCTGCTTGTCTCCCCTGTCTTATAACTGATCTTTATATCTACACTTTCCACCATGGGGTAAATGTATCAAGCTGAGAGGTTTCCAGCTTTCATTTATTTAGTGCATTCTACAAAATGATAGCTAGAATCTGATTAGTTTCTATAGGCAACATCTTCACTTTTTAAACCTGCTAGAAAACTCTTAGCTTGATACATTTACCCCCATGTATCCTCTGCACACTTGTATCTAAACTTTCTTCTCCCGGTCACATCAACCTTGCTTCACATAGCCCCATTGTCACCTCCATGTTTTCCTTATCCACTGCTTCTCCTTTTGTCTATCCTGCTCCATTTATCGCCCTAGGTCACCTGGTCTCCTCTAACAGTGATTTGGCCACAAAAATGTTTGAAGAAAACAAAAAGAAAATATGATTATCCTTGTCTTTTGTCTGTCCCACTATCTCTTCCAAATATCTGTATCCCTTAATTTAGAACCCCTTACTTCTAGCCTGCACCTAGGTCAGTCTATCCTTATTTCATACATCTGCCCCCCCACTTCATGTTTCTTGTCTGCTAACTAATGTTATTGCCTATACAATTGTCTGCCCTTCTTTGCTCTCCCATGTTTCTTGTCTTCTGCCCATTGCCTCATTTCTTATGCTTGTCTGCAACTCCCCCCCCCCCATGTCCTCACATATCTTTTTTGTTTTGTCTCTTCTTGACTTACCCCATAATATATATATATATATATATATATATATATATATATATATATTGCTCCCTTTATTTCACTGCAATCATAACTGTTGTTAACCCTGCCTAATTGGTCATTATTATTTACTTTTTCCCTTGTCTGCTTTTGTCTTTGTCTAATTCTCTGATTCTCAGTGTACAATGCACATGACTGGACATGATGAGTAATGCTGACCTTGAGTCTGCACTATTGCCTCTTTCTGTAGTTCAAACAGGGTGTACCAAATTTGGCCAAGTAGATTACTGTATACAATAGTCTATTGCAATAAGCAATCTGTCCTTTTGGATATTCAATCAAAAGTACTTTGGGGTTCATGACAGTCCTTGTCCACACTCTCCTGAGAAGTGCCGAGGGTCATGGCTCAACCCTAGAACTTGTTATGGGTATGTTTTCGTGGAATTGTGGCACGCCGATGGCAGCTGGAGTAAGCTGTACACTGGCTCAGTTCATTGGCCGAGCTCCCACTTTTCTTTATTTTCACAAATATAAAGCATTGGATATTTCTGAATACTGTTGGCAAACGTCACAGCAGCGCTGAGGATCGACTTCATACTGGAAAACAAGGCTGATTTGTGATTGCTGTTGCCATCTCTGTTTAGATGCTGGACCCTCTGTACCCAATTGTCAGTATCCTGGATTTCGTCATGTCAGAGCTACAAAAACTGCCTACTCGAATAACCCCTGCCAGGGGGCAGTACAGTATCCTTTACCTCTTCCATTACCCTGCACCATTTGGATCAATTGTTCCTTTCAACTCTCATTACTTTCCCCAGCTAATACACATTCTCTTACATCTCTCCAGCATGCACCTACTCAATTTACACTATCCCCTATTTACTATCACAACAATTCTCCTCAAACTCCTCTACTTTCTCCTTCATCCTATTTATCCCTCCCTTTCCTCCTCACTACTTTCCTCTTCACTAGTCTACACATGAACCGTTTTGTCTCCTGCACCCACCACAGTCACTAGCCTACATAAACAGAAATAAACCTCACACTCAGAAATACTCCTCACATGTCCTCTTACTCTGCTTCTTCTCATGGCTGCTGGTGACATTTCACCTAACCCTGGACCCCGTACAATCCCCATTCTCTGCTCACGCTCCTCGCTCCATCCCTAACATTTCCATCCACCCTGTACTTGCCATCTCTCCAACATTATCCACATATCTCCACTAACCTCTCTTCTTTTTTCCTGTGCACTATGGAAGGCCAGATCTATTTATAACAAACTTGTATCCATTCATGATCTATTTATTTCTAAATTCCTCAACCCTCTTGCCATTGCAGAGACTTGGCTCAACTCCTCTGACCCTACATCCTCTGCAGCTCTTTCCTATTGGAAACTCTTCATCAGCCGTACCCCCAGACCCGGAAACAGACAAGGTGGTGGAGTAGGTACTCTACTTTTTAACGTTACACCTTCCTTTGAAGTCCAAACTATCCATCTATTTTATCCTCTCCACCTTCATATTGCTGTCATTTATCGCCCCCAGGTCCAATTTCCCAATATCTTTGCAACCTGGCTCACTAATTTTTTATCCTTTGACCAGCCTACTCTCATACTAGGCGATTTCAAGATTCCCATTGATAATGCCACTGTCTCTTCTTTCACTAAACTTCTTTCACTCACTTCCTTCTTTGGTCTCTACCAGTGGACCTCATCTTTCACCTACTGTGATGGACACTCCTTTGACCTTGTCTTCTCCATCTCTAATTTCACAAACTTAGCATTTCCACTTACTGATTACAACCTCCTTTCCTCCCCCTTCCATCCAAATCCACAAGTATGTAATGACATCTAACTACCCTTAACCCAATCCACTTCTTATTTTCACTAAAAAAACCAATCACTTCAGCTCTAAACAATGCAACTCCAGCTACCGTATACAGTCTCCGGCGATTGAAGCCCCAACCATAGCACACCAAACAGATTTGCTACCTGCAGAAGGAAATCTTGTTTCTATCCTGATTTCCTCTACTATAAATTCATCCTTTCATTTTACAGCACTGCCCTTTCAATTGCAAAACAAACATTCTTCAAATTTCTAATATTCACCCAGTATTTTAACCCAAGTCGACACTTGCCACTTTCGACTCACTTCTCTGTCCACCTGCACCTCCTCCCCCTTTCTCCTTCGCATCACATGGTTTTGCCACCTACTTCAAAGAAAAAATCAATACCATTCTACAAGATATTTCCTCATGCCAAATTCCATACACTTCACCCAATCTACCCATTTTTACCTACACTCCCCAATCCACACTTAATGCATTCTTTCCAGTAACTGAAGATGAACTCTCTACACTCATCTCATCCTACAACCTGTCCCCACGACCCTATTCCCTCCAAGACTTCTTTGTTCCCTCTCCTCCCCTGCATGCCTACCTCTAACTTACTTCTTCAACCTGTCTCTCGCTGCTGGCACATTTCCATCCTCTTTTAAACATGCTCTCATCTCACCAATTCTAAAGAAACCATCTCTCAATCCAACTTCTCTCACTACAGCCCTATTTCTCTCCTCCCATTTACCTCTGAACTACTTCATCATCATTACCTATTTATATAGCGCCACTAACTCTGCAGCTCTGTACAGAGAACTCACTCACATTAGTCCCTGCCCCATTGGAGATTATTTTCTAAGTTCCCTAACACACACAAAGACAGACCAAGAGAGACTAAGGTCAATTTGATAGAAGCATACTAGTATGTTTTTGGAGTGTGGGTGGAAACTCGAGCACCTGAAGGAAACCCACGCAAGCACAATGAGAACATACAAACGCCACACAGATAAAGCCATGGTCAGGAATCGAGCTCATGACCTCAGTGCTGTGAGGCAGAAGTGCTCACAACTAAACCACTGTGCTGCCCTTACTTGAGTGATTAGTGTACAAACACCTATCTCACTTCTCTTCTCTCACTCCATTCTTGACTCTCTGCAATCAGGCTTCCGTTCACAACATTCTACTGAATCTCCTCTCAGAAAAGTGATCAATGATATACTTACTGCAAACTCTAAGGGTCATTTCCCCATACTCATTCTCCTGGACCTATCTCCTACTTTTGACAATGTTGATAACCCTCTTCTTCTACATAGCCTTCACTCCATTAGCCTTCATGACACAGTTGTTTCCTGGTTCACTTTCTACCTATCGAACCACTTCTTTAGTGTTTCTACCTGTGGCATATTCTCCCCTCCACTCCCATTATCTGCTGTGATCTTACAAGGCTCTGTTCTTGGCTCTTTACTTTTTTCATTGTACACCTCTTCTCTTGGGGCGCTAATTCACTCATTCAGTACCACCTCTGAGTTGATGACACTACGCTCTTCCCCTAACCTCTCCTTTTCTGTACTATCATGTGTAACCAGCTGTCTTTCAGCTATCTCCACATGGATGTCCCAATGCTACTTAAAGCTCAACATATCCAAAACCATTCTTATTATCTTCCCTCCTGCCAGAGTTACCACCTGCCTCAAATCTCCCTTACTGCTAATAACAACATAATTTCCTCATTCTCCAAAGCCCGCTGCCTTGATTTCCCACTTGACTCTGCCCTCTGCTTTGTTCCTCACATCCAGACTCGCTCCCTGTCCGGTCAATTGCACCTTAAAAACATTGCCCGAATACGCCCTTTTCTTAATCAACATGCTACCAAAACTCTTATCCATTCTCTCATTATCTCCCGTCTTGACTACTGCAACCACCTGCTATCTGGCATTCCTGATGTCCATATATCCATACTTCAATCCATCCTATCTGCTACTGATCTTCCTTTCTCACTGCTTCACATCTGCTGCACCACTTTGCAAATCCCTACACTGGCTCCCTGTCCTTCAGAATCCAATTCAATTTACTCACCCTTACCTACAAAGCCCTCAACAACACTACCCCTTCATACATCTCAAATCTCATATTAAAATAAAATTTTTGAAACATAACAAGATGTGGGTCAGCCATGACTGGGAAGAGGAGGTCAGAGAGTGGAAGCTTCTGAATGAGTGTTTCTCACCCATACCTGTAGTAATGCCTGCCCATTAGCAGCAATAAGAGTAAAGTGATAGGCTAATCAACAACACTTCCCTGTTATTGCTGTTTCTTCCAATTAGTAGGCATTGGTGGAGTGTAGTTATTTCTAAGTATGCCTCAAATGCAACTATATCACGGATATTATGGAGTTCAACAGCTCTTTCAGTAATGGTGGCGGATTGGTCAGGCGAGCAGTTGTTACCTTGGCCACTTGCAAGAAGCTCTTTTCAGTTCCTTTAGACTTTGTTCACCAGTCCTCAAACATATACTACCATCATGAACTAAGTCTCACCCTGTCATATTGTTTAAGAGTCATTTACATACCACAAAAGTGTATAACTGCAGCGCAAATGTTTTTCTGTGAAATCATGTGTCATGTATGTATATAGTGCATGGATATGCACATCAAGACATCTGCAGGGTTGCTCTGCCCAATCATAGGAGTTGAGCAGTTTAAGTGCATTCCTTACAAAGTGTGTATGAGACCCAAGCACAGTTACTTTTCTACCAAAGTGCAAAAACTTAATTAGGTGGAATTTTCCACCTTTTCTTAGGTCCTGGACACACTTTGCACCTTCCAGCTATACTTCTGCAGATAAGCAATGTATTAGGTACACTTCAATCAATGTAATAAAGTGCTGGCAGACTTAAAGCAGCATTGTTGGTCTACAGATTTTGCTGTTCACCAATTAATTTTATTCATTTGTGAAGAACAAAACAACAGTGCAAATAAAACTTTGGACCAACTGTGCACCTCTCTTTGTGCAAGTACTCTTTGATTTCCACCAGGGTCCATAGGTTTGCAGAGCAAAATATCTCCATTTGGCACAGGAGAAGCAGTTTGCACACAGAGGAAGAGTTGAGAAAAGTGAAGGGAAATACAGAGTAGATGCACCAATGTGCTCCTTTTACAGTGAATTGAAGATACACAAATTCATTTTGTGGAGTAAGATTACTATTGTCATTAGATAAAGGAGTGGAGAGGGCACACTTTCAGGGATATTTTTTGCCATAAATGGCTTTTTTCCATCTGCAAAAAGGATTTGAATAAGAAGGTCAGATATAAACCTTAAATTACACAAAACAGTTCCCATGCACAGTGCACTGGCAAAAATAAAAAAAAAAACAGGCTGTGCGCCCCCTTAAATTTTTAACCCGTGGTAGATAGTCTAGGCTTCTTTCCATGTTGTATTTGAATGTCTGTGCATGTGTAGGGCAGCACAGTGGCTAAGTGGTTAGCACTTCTGCCTCACAGCACTGGGGTCATGGTGTGTGTGGAGTCTGTATGTTCTCCCCGTGTTTGCGTGGGTTTCCTCCCACACTCCAAAAACATACTAGTAGGTTAATTGGCTGCTATTAAAATTGACCCTAGTCTCTCTGTCTGTGTGTGTGTTTTAGGAAATTTAGACTTTAAACTGGGTCAGGGACTAATGTGAATGAGTTCTCTGTACAGCGCTGCAGAATTAGTGGCACTATATAAATAAATAGTGATGATGTGTAACTGGCAGATTATAATTTTAAAGGAAATGAGGTAACAACACAATTTTTTTAACTCTTATTTTTATATTTGAAGGCTTGTGTCTTGGGGACCCAAATATTGCTATCTGGCACTGCATGGTAGAAAAAAGGTGCATGAAAAGATGCATGATGTATGTTTGACATGTATTTGACTTGCTTATGGGGTTGGGACCTATAGCTTACATATAGCCCTGGGCCTGAGATTGTCTTATTCCACCACGGGCATATGTCAATGAACACTATATTTCTTTACTGAACTTAAGTGCATGTCTTTCATTATTTTAAATGTGGAAAGTATGTAGTTGTGTTCCATGTAGCCATATATGAGATTAATACCACACATAAGAGTGTATTGGTTAGAAACAAGCAGGATGCACAATTATTAATATAGAGTACATTTGTTCAATTAGTGTCCACAATCTGGTCTCAAACTTGAAGCTGTGTTTCCTCAAAAGCTAAATATTTTACGACCTAAAATCATAGCTGTATGAGAAACTCAAATACAATATAGACAGAAAAGGCTATTTGGAACTTATTACCACAGTACACCCTGAGACAGGTGTGCTAAAATAAGCCATCCCCAAGGTTTCAGATAAAAGACATTTACAATTTTTCCCAAGTTGCTCAAGAATGAAAATGTCTCTTAGAAGACCCCCTGCTGCAAAAAGAGATACAGGATTTAAAGCATGCTGACGAGCAATATAAAAAAAAGTCATTGAAATCAATCAGAAAATCAAAGGCTGCACACACTAAGAGAAAAGTAAAACCATCTTACAAAGGACTTGAGTGAAATAATAGAGGATGAAACCTGTTCATGCCAACATTTCCTTGCTGTTGTCTGACTACAACTGCCTAATGGAGGTCATTGCCAGGCTAACAGCAACTTATACACAATTGATGGAAAGAGGGGTTAGGCACACATGTTCTAGAATGTAGGAAACTTACAAATAAACAATGAGGATGAAGATATGAATCCATACATGCAATTGGGAGTTGGAAATAAGTGGAAAACTGTATTGAACATAAAAATGAAAGCAGCCCTTGCCTTGATTGCATATATTAATGTTAAACATATGATCCGGATCCATTTAAACTCTACTTTTTTTTATAGAGTATATATATATATACAAATGCAAAGAATACTGTTTATTATAAATTGAAATTCACACAGTTTCATAAAATCATATCAGCATGGTTTCAATAATACTCCTCAATGCGCAAACCTCTCTTTAGTCACGGTCTCAATTGGAATCCTTTGAGTTAGAGATGTTCACTGACCCCCATGTTTTGTTTTTGATTTTGGATCTGGATTAAGTTTGTGTTTCGGTTTTGGAAAAACAGCCCTTGCGTGTTTTGCTTTTGGATCGATATTTTTTAGAAAAATTGCTAAAATCTGTTAAATTCACATAATTTTGCCTTTTTTTTGTTCCAACATTATTATTAACCTCAATAACACTAATTTTCAGTTATTTCCAGTCAATTTTGACCAACTCACAGGTCAAAATATTATTTTCATCCAATTTCGGACAAAGACTACAGCGAGCTGGCTGCATGCTAAGCGACAGAGCAACGACACAAGCACGCGACAGTTCATAGCAAATCTAGAAAACATTGCCACACGGCAGTGGCAGGAAAAAAAGAAATGTGGTGCAAAATTGAATTGTCCTTGGGCCCTCCCACTCACAGTTATGTAAGATATTGAAAAGGACATGTACAGTTTAACAAACAAAGGACTCCAGCGACACGTGGCTGAAGTGCTTAGTTTGTTTGGGCCCCCACACAACAAGCTACCATTAGCTTAGCTGCCTTAAGCCCAACAGTCCTATCAATGAACTCTACATTATTAAACCATGTCTGCTCGTGCTGTATCTTTAATCTCCTTCTCCTCTGTGGATACCTCGCTCTCATCCTTGAATAACTGCCAAACTTATGTAGACACAGGAATAGATATTACAACTGGAGTGACTTTAGATCTGCTTCAGACAGACTGTGACACGGATCATGTGGGCAGCATGGAATCGGTCATGTTGGAATATACTGCATTGAACATAAATTTAAGCCAATATATAGAATGCAATATATATGCAGTTGAGGAGACTGTGACTTAAATTAAATTGTGACCCACCGAATGAGATCCCAGATTTAAGAGAGCTTGTACACGAGAGATACACTGCGCTTCAGAAGAATAATACAGAGTTGGCCCTGAGGCAGGAGGATAAATATGTCCAGTTTAAAGAACAGCTAAGAGACCTGAGAAAACAAATGGGTGTGTCACCGACCCCCGCAGACGAAGATTTGGAAGATGAAGACGAGGAGATCGCCATCTCCCAGAGCACTCCTATAACACAGTTGGAGATGGTGAACCCAGTGACTAGTAGTCTTCTTCTTGGTTTGCTTCTGGGATGAAGAGCCACCCCCAGCAGCAGCAGCAGCATTGAAATTAACGCTCAAGAATTCTTTTGAGGAATCCTGGATAGTGCAGGAGTCATTTAGCCTTAGCAACTTGAATGCAGGACTAACTCCGATCGCTACTGAGGATATTGATGAGGAAAGTGTTGTGGGTGTAGATTGCAGGTGCCGGGATCTAACTGAGAGAAGGGACCAAGCTGATGCTGGACTGCTTGTTGTTATTTTTTTAGCATAAGTTTCATATTTTCCCAACAGCTTGCCATGAACTCACTTTAAATGGAGTAAAATGGAGGAGGTTCCTAGATGGTTAAGTTCCCTACCTCTACTCACTGTGGCTTTACAAATACTACAAATGGATAGATGTCACACACTGGACCCGCAAGCGAGTTCCGGTAAACTTACCTTCCCCCCTCAGAAAATCTCCTTGGCTGGTGACGCCACTTCCTCCCAAAGACGGGTGCCATCTTGCCTTCGGGTCTGCACATGTGCAGATCCATTCATATATTTAACACTTCTCCAGCCTCTTCCCATTGGCTCTTCATAATTATTTGGATATTTAAGGCACCTGACATGGCAGTCAGGTATCTGTTCTTTTGTGCTCACTTCTGTGTATAGTTTGAACTTGGCTCCCTGTGCTCCTGCTACCTTTCTGCTACTATATTGTATTGGATTCCACGCTGTTCCAGTGACTCTAGAAATCAGCTGTTAGTGTCATCTCCTTGTGTACAGCCCACAGTTCCATGTTACCATGAGCAACCAGCTATCCGTTCTCAACTCTCCTAGAGTGTCTGTCTAGTGCTCACCCAGAGGGCCGTGACCTGCGGCCAGGGGCTGCAAAAGTCCATACCTCCTTGCGGGGGTTCCTGGCGAAGAAAACCTGTCCTGTTAGATTCCGTCCCTTTGCGTAGAGTAGTGCTAAACTAGTCAGATGCAGGGGATGCAAAGTTCGTCCTTGTACTCCATGACACTAGAAAACTGTTGTCAGGATTGGGGTAAAAATAATTCCACACATAGGAGGTGGATTTTTTGATCTTGCTCCCAGGCATAACAATGACCTTTTTATTATCGCGTGCAAGAACTGCTTCCACTGGTGCAGGACTTACACAAACAACATCATCGTCATCAACATCCTCATTAGCGTCGTCAGCAACACAAACATACCCCTCATCCTGTTGTAATTCCAAAGTGACATCCTCAATTTGTGTATCACAGGCTACACTTGAACTGCTCATCCACACATCTGCAGAAATGCTGAAAGGAGGCTTCTTTATGAGTACAGTATCACAAAGGTCAGGCTTACACATAGACTCTCATCAGGGATTTGTGTCAGTTCTGAATCTGAGCGTGCAGTTTCTTCTAATACCTTACTGTTTTCTTCCAGCTCAGCTTTTCAATGTAAAAGTATTTGGGCACCACTTTTTGAGTAAGAATGAAAAGGTCTTGCATTGTCATGACTGACCTTACAAGAAGATGCCTCACTGACAGTTGTAGAACTAGCACTCATAGAGAAAGGTGATGGCCTGATTCTTTACTTGCCACTGCGTGTTTAGAATGGCATGTTGGCAATTCAATTTTTTTCTGAAGTTAACTTTGCCTTGACTACAGGTTTTTTTTTTCCTTACCAAGGTAAAAGGTGTTTTAATACATTTTTGTTTCCCTGTCTTAAAAACACTATGCAGTTTAACATAGGTTTTAGCAGATGACGTAGAGGGATTACTATCATCATGACTGGTGTCAGCAGCTGCTTGGTGCTCCTGGTCTTCTGTGGACTGATGTGAATCTATTTTGAAGACACAGTACAATTTGACTGGAGACTTTTAAGAACACTGCCAGCCCTATTATTTTTCTTTGATCTTTGATAATGACCAATGGCACGTAGACTGTAGACTGGCAGGAACACTGGCACCTCTCTCCTGTTTCTGTGTGAGAGATAATTACACAGTACAATGGGATTGGAGAATTTTAAGAACACTGCCAGCCCTATTATTTCTCTTTCAGCACTGAACCCTGCCACCTCTCCTGTATCTGGACAAGCTATGGCACAGTAGAAGGTGACTGGAGACTTTTAAGAACACTGCCAGCACTATTATTTCTGTTTCAGTACTGAAAACTGCCACCTCTCCTGTTTCTGTGTGAACTATAATAACACAGTACAATGTGACTGGTCACTTTTAAGAACACTGCCAGCCCTATTATTTCTCTTTCAGCACTGAACACTGCCACCTCTCCTGTTTCTGTGTGAGCTATAACTCTGTTGAATGTCACTGGAGACTTTGAAGAACACTACCAACCCTTCTCTTTAACTTTCATTAATGACGCAGCCCAACTGCACTGGAGACTGCCAAAAACCCTGCTACCCCTTTTGTGTCTCTCTTTGAAATGGCGCTGGATCTCCGTGGAGGAGTATCTCTACTCTGAGTACAAATATCAGTTTAAGAACCATCCAGTTCTTAAACCTTCCTTAGGAACAACCCAGTCTCATTAAGCATAAAGAAAACAGTATTAAAGAAGCACCAGTAACATGCTGGCTTATTCAGATTATTTATAAGTTCTAGGAATCTATAGACTTCACAGATAATATAGCTCTTGAGAAATGAATCCTTGTTGAAAATGACTTACAAATATTCAATTCCTTTATTTGTTGCACTACACAATTGCTGTACCTCCTATGGTCATGTATTCCTTGCTTATGTTTTTTACATTGTAGTAGAGAAACACTATTATAGGATATTTCCAAAATTATGTTACGGTGCCTCCTATAACTACATATTTATGCCTATTTCTCTTTCCAACTCTAAAGCTTCATTGATGCCAATTGTTCAGTCCGATTACCTCAAATAGTTGTCATGGACACAGAACGCCCTCCTGCTTAACACTACCATTTCTAGTTTGTAAGACTAACTGAGAAAAATGCCTCATACCAACTGTTTCAATCTGTTTTATTATGCTGCTTTCAGAGTTGTATTGGCAATGTCTGACCCACTCCATATTCATTGAGACTCTCACAACTCCCTAGCACTTTACAACATAGCACCAGGTACATGGACTAAAGGGAGTATAGTGCAGTGGTTATTATTAGCTCCCCTTCCCCATGAAACTAACACCACATACTATACTGATGCCATTAAGTTAAAAATTACTTTAGTTTCTTTGTATGTTTCTTTTTGTTTATTCATAACACAAACAGTGTACATAAATATAGAAAGAAAATAACACTTTCCTCTTTATTTTTCCAATACTGTCTGCATCTTAGATGTGGTGGTGTTTCTCGTACACTCTACATTATTTACCACCATTTCATTGTTTGATTTGTATCTGTCATTTATGTATGAAACCCGTCCTTTTTTTGCTTGTCATCTACCCTCTTCTCTGTCCTCCATATCTCTTTTCTGACCATTTTTGGCCTCCTTGTCTTTTTTTCTTGTTAGTCCCTTTTGTCTTTCACCCCCATCCCCCAACTTTTGCCCTTTGTCTACTTCTCTGTGTCTGTCACTTGTGTATGCCTAATATCGTCATGTGTCTTTCCTTAATGTCTGTGCCCCTTGTATGATTCTTTCATATGCTTCTCGGTCCATTTCCACTGTACTCTGAGCATTGTCTATGGTCTATTTCTCTTTCCATTGCAATGGCTTCTGTTGCTTGTTGCCAAATTCACTAAATTAAATTCTCCCATAAAGACTATGATAGTCTTATGTCAGCCCTGGCTAGTTTCAATAGGAAATGACGTGTCAACTTCAGCTAAGATAATACGTGGCCCCATTTCTTCTGACGACAAATGTGACTATCATCATCATCATCACCATTTATTTATATAGCGCCACTAATTCCGCAGCGCTGTACAGAGAACTCACCCACATCAGTCCCTGCCCCATTGGGGCTTACAGTCTAAATTCCATAACATATACACACATGATGATGATGATGGCACTGTTAACGGTTACTCTTAGTGTATACTAAATTACACTTTCCTTCAGAGTACAATGTATTTTTGGGGGAATGGGGGAATGGGGAAGTTGTGCTTTTCAGATGCAATTGGTGGGTAAAAAAGAAAATATGGCTGTACCTCAATTGTGCATGCTATCTCTATATCCTGTCCTGTTTCTAGATATGCTTATTATCTACTCACACTTTTACACACTATTCCTTAAATAACATCATCTTATTCAGTCCTTTCAGCACAATAAATAAAACTATAGCCTTTCAGAATTATTTATCCAAATCTACTGTATTTCAGTGATATTTCACAGCATATACATATACCCGTTCTAATTAACCAATACTCACATATATTAGTACTCAAATTAAAGTTTTTCTGTTAAAACATATGTATCTTTAAATGTACATATACACTATATGGACAAAAGTATTTGGCAACACCTGTTAATTATTGAATTGAGGTGTTTCAATCAGACCCATTGCCAGAGGTGTATAAACTCAAGCACCTAGCCATACAGTCTGCCTTTTCAAACATTTGTGATACAAAATGGGTCGTTCTGAAGAGCTCAGTGACTTTAAGTGTGGTACTGTGATAGGATGCCACTTTTGCAATAAGACGGTTCATGAAATTTCATTCCTGCATTCCATGGTCAACTATTAGTGGTTATTAGAAAGTGGAAGCGTTTAGTAATAACTGCAACTAAGCCATGAAGCGGAAGACCACGTAAAATCACAGAGCGGGGTCAACTACTGCTAAGGCGCATGGTGCGTAAAAGTCGCTAACGCTCTGCTGATTCCATAGCTGAAGATTTCCAAACTTCCACTGGCATTAATGTAGAGTACAGGTGTTATTTCCCCCAACTCATATGAGGTAATCATATATACACTATATAGACAAAAGTATATGGCCACAACTGTTAATTATTGAATTGAGGTGTTTCAAACAGACCCATTGCCAGAGGTGTAGAAACTCAAGCACCTAGCTATGCAGTCTCCATTTTCAAACATTTGTGATACAAAATGGGTCTTTCTGAAGAGCTCAGTGTTTAAGCTTGGTATTGTGATATCATGCCACCAAACCCGGAAGTTCCCAACTTCCTTAGCGACCAGGTGTGCGCAGGGCCGCCGAGAGGGGGGGGAGCGGGTACTAATTACCCGGGCCCGGGCATGCCAGGGGGCCCGGCCCGGGCCCTTACTGGTCATTATTATTTTTTTTGCTTTTTTTTTTTTTTTTTTAAACAAACTTTTTTTGCCTTTTTTTTTTTTTCCGTGCAGGGGGGTACAAGGTGGGGGGGTGCGGCGGTTCGGGGCTCCGCCCCTTCGTTGGTGGGGGGGGAGCAGCGTTGTAAAAAAAAAAGGAAAAAAAAAAAGATACTTACAAAATAGCGGCGCCGGCGGCCCCTCCTCCTTCCTCTCTGCTTTGTTTACACTGACTGCTGGGCGTGGCGTCATCAAGTCACGCCCAGCAGTCAGTGAGGAGCAGAGCAGACAGGACAAAGACAGAAGAAAGAAGACAGAAGAGAAGAGATGAGAAGAAAACAGCTAATACTAATGTAAGTAAAAAAAAGGCACAGTGTGAGGAACAACGGTGGGGAGAGAGAGAGGCACAGTATTGAGAAAAAGAGGGGTACAGAGAGGCACAGTATTAAGAAAAAGAGGGGTACAGAGAGGCACAGTATTGAGAAAAAGAGGGGTACAGAGAGGCACAGTATTGAGAAAAAGAGGGGTACAGAGAGGCACAGTATTGAGAAAAAGAGGGGTACAGAGAGGCACAGTATGAGGAAAAAGGGGGAGAGAGAGGCACATTATGAGGGAAAAAAGGGGGGCCAGCAGAAAGGCACAGAGTGATGGAGAGGGGGAACAAGATGGCACAGTGATGGAGAGTGGGGGCAGCATGGCACAGTGATGAAAGAGTTTAAGATGGGGTGGTTTGGGGGCTACTGAATGTGGGGGATAATGAGGTCTCTTTATTAAATGTGCCTATGAATTATTTAATGTCAGTGATGGTTGTGGTAAATAGGTATATTTCTGAAATGTAAATACTATTAATTTATTGCTGGGGCTGTTTGTAGGGAGGGAAATAGTATTCACATTTAATAAATAAACCTATTATTTTAATATTGGGGCTGGAGGAAGGCCTAATTGTTAATCGTGGGTGCTATTGATTTAACGTTGGTGCTGGCTGTAATTTTCTAAAAGTACCCATTTTTTTTCCAAATAGGACCCCCAACATTCCAGGTTCCTGCCAAGTCGCAGCTAAGGAAACCTGCAGCCACAGTTGGTGAAAGTGAGAAGAACAGGTAGGAGAGAGCAGGAGAGTGTGAGAAATGTTGATTCTAATGGGACAATCCCAATTTTTGGTGACACAGCAATGCAAGTTTTTTTTCTGTAAGAGGGTTTACTGGGCATGCCAAGTGATTCATAGCCATGCCCCCAATTGTACGACCACACCCACATATGTGTGTGGTCGTACAATTGTGATCGTGGCCATACACATTTTTAGTGGCGCAAAAAAAAAATTCACAGGTTTTTTTTTGAGCCGCACAAAAATACGTTCGTGCCGCAAATGTTTTGCAAATGTTTCGCAAATTTTTTTTCATTCTCAGCTTTAAGGGGGGCCCCATGAAGTTGTTGTACCGGGGGCCCTGAATTCCTCTTGGCTGCCCTGGGTGTGCGTGATGCACATGTGGATGCTGTACATTGGGATTGGGTTGTGATGTCATCACTCCTGATGGGAACCTCCACTGCGAACGTTCCAAGTTGAGTAGGCCAACACAGTGAGGCATCTTGATGTTACTGCGCATGCGTCATTGTTACTGCGCAGTCTGTCAATATCACTGTGCACTAGCTGGGATCGGCGCAGTCTGCACATCTTTCTGCACGCACCAGATCCACACTCTGTGCACTGCCCGCCACCATGCCCCCTATTGCTTTCAATAGGAGCAGTCGCTTCTTTACAGTGGGCAATATTTTTATGCTTCTTATGTTCCTGCTGAATGGCATCTGTATCTAGTTCTGTTTCTTGTTTCTTATTATTCATCATTGTTCGATACAACTTTTCAAACAGCATCTGAAAATGTATTAAATAACGTAATTTCATTTTGTGAGGGTATACCACTAGAATCTGTAAACACAGATTGCTTCACATTCAGCACCCAATACTTTGTTTGTTATGCAATACTTTATATTTTTTCTAAATAAGTTGGATGAGAATGTATTATTGGTCTTTAGGATTGCTTCTTTTCTTGTACAAAGTACTTAGTGATGCGGTGTTGTAGATGTCCCCAGGAACACTATTATTAACTGATGTAGGCTAGAAAACTCCATTATGTTAAAATTATTGTTGTTTGGGCATATAATAAAATGAAAAACACTGCTGGCAATTCTTCACACTAAGGTGCAGTAAAAGGTAATAGAAAATACTGTACATTGTTTGTGCTTTTGTGGTGTCAAGGGTGTAAACTTTTGTGATGTCATGTACTGTGTTACTTTTTTAGGTGCTAAGAAAGTGTTTATATGCATACAGATGGCAACTTTGTCAACATGAATAGTTCTCTGCTAGCGAATGGAATGGACAATTTCCAGTGCATTATTGCAAGGAAGAAATAGTGACTTGATGAGTAGAGATGTATAATATTCCCCAAAAATCATTTTGTTGCAATTTGCCCATATTCAATCTAAGTTAATGAATACCAGCAAAATTCCAATTTTTCTATCTCAATTTCCTCCAATTCACTGATCACAACATAAATTTGTCCTGACAGCCATTTAGCATCTCTGCAACATTCAATGCAATGTAACAAATTTGCCAATTGTATGGAAAAAAGTGGGCTTTACACCAGCCAGGGAGGTGTAAAAAAGTACGTCAGTCAATGTATTTACTGTCTTTTTACACCAATATTATAGTACAGAAATGTGTGTTTTAGACTTATGACATTAGGGGGAGGGCTGGGCAATTTTTCAGCTCTATTGAGAAAGCTCTGTACCAAATGCAAGTTCCACAGACGTGTAGAATAGTCTGGTTCACTGTTGTGAGGCACAGAGATCATACATTGATGTTTTCCTCTAGTACAATCCAGTAAGAATGATAAATGTAAGGTCCTTTTATAAGACTATAGACATGTGATATTGGTTGATGCTTTCTGATTGGCTTCTTTACTTTCCATGATCTGTGATTAGACTGGTTCTCCATGGCCAATATTCTTTAGTTTTTATCTAGGCAGGAAAACATGGGCAGCACGGTGGCTTAGTGGTTAGCACTTCTGCCTCACAGCACTGGGGTCATGAGTTCAATTGCTGACCATGGTATTATCTGTGTGGAGTTTGTATGTTCTCCCTGTGTTTGCGCGGGTTTCCTCCGGGTGCTCCGGTTTCCTCCCACACTCCAAAAACATACTAGTAGGTTTATTGGCTGCTACTAAATTGCTCTTAGTCTCTCTCGATCTGTGTGTGTATGTCAGGGGATTTAGATTGTAAGCTCCAATGGGGCAGGGACTGATGTGAATGAGATCTCTGTACAGCGCTGTGGAATTAGTGGCGCTATATAAATAGATGATGATGATTATGATGAAAGCAGGACTGATTTTCAGATTCATTTGCTGGCGGTGATTCTCTGAAAATTTTGTGGAAACTCAAAATCAGCCGAATTGTATTGTCCTTGTTAGACTATTATTGAAACGATGAAATATGCAATTGATTGGACCAATTTGAAGGTGAGTCTTTTACTTACAGAAGCCATGAAATCCTGTGCTTGTATTCAGTGCACAAAGTAAGGGCTTTACTTAAAGATATATGTACCGGAGAACCAATAACAGTGAAGCTTAAAAAATTACAAACGTAACACAGGAAGGGGGAGCAGTCCATTTGTCTCCTGGTTATCAATATTGAGTTTTTAATCCCATTATTTTGTAAATCGTACTTAATTGATGGCGTTGGTCCAAAGGAACGCAAATAAGCAGCAGGTGCAAATCACTTTAAACATCTCTACCTACAACGAATTGGTAGCACAAATATATAGCAAATATTATAGGTATGTACCTTAGTATGTTTGTAGGCAGATATAAGATCGCAAAATGACAGGTGAGTTTTCACATTGCTTTCAGCTTTTGAAAATGACGCCCGGTGTTTGTTATCCTTGTATTTTGTTCTTGACAAGTAACTCGGTTACAGCTACTTTCTATGTGACATTTAAAAACTAAATTGGTTGAGAGATTTTCTTGTTCTGAAAAAATGCTCTATTGTAAACTTTCCAGAATTGCTATGAATTGTCGCCGTGGGAATTTTCAAGAAACAGTTATTCTACTTTATAAGGATAGTGCAGCATTAGCATAGCAGTCAGCTAAAATCTTTAAAAGCATTTACAACTATTTTGTGTCGCTATTATTATATTCTTCAGTCAACAAAGAAATGTAATTATAAATGTTAAATGCACATTTCCATCAGAGAAATGAATGCATTTACTTAATTGCATTTGACATCTACTAATTCAGAAGAATTGCACAAGCATCAATTTTCAAAGATTCGGCAAAGATTCAGCCATTTTTTTATTGTTAAAGTAAAATTATTTAAAGATTCCCAATACATTGTCTACAATTATCTTAAACTCTTAATGACAGAAGGTATTCTATGTTATTGTGTGTATTTAACATGAATGTGTCTCCCCAGATGCTCCCATCAGTAATGTAGATCAATGATTTAGATACATTCAGAACTTGGAGATAACTGCTATTGCTGCTTTAGAATCTTGCCAGTACATAGCTTTTTTTCATAGCATCACCTAAACATTACATAAAGGATACCACACAGTCATAAAATTAGCACCTATATTCTTAGATTACATACACCTGGGTACACATTTGCATTCATAGACCACACATGCTTGGCTGTATTCATCCACACAGTAAATTCAACGTTGACATTGCTTGGAATATGACTCATTGATTCTTGTGTACAAGTACACATGACATTCATAGTAAGCACTGGATGATCCATGACTACAAGGGAATGCAGCAATGATCATGGTACATGCAGCATTCAATGCTGGGACGCATTTGCGCTATTAATATGCATAGGAAAACACGCACATATAAAATGCATGTTTACATACAAATGATCATCTCAAGAAGTGTCCAGCTCTAAGGCAGAAGCATTTGTGCTGTCTCTCCAGATGTAAAGAGACGCACATCAATGATAAACAAAAACTATATTTTAGGTATTTTTAGATATATTTTTAAATATATGTATGCATACACATTTTTGGTGCAAACCTAGACATATGTACACCTCTAAATGAGCACCAGTGTGTACTTCTCCACAGGATTACCATTTTGAGTGTTACTAAAACTGCATCTTGCAGTTTAAGGTGCTCACTATCACCTATAAGCCCTCCCTACATTGCTGACCTTATCAGAAGATATACACCTGCTCAACCCCTACACTCCTGTCTACTCCTTCTGTCTCCCCCCTCCCTCTAGACTGTAAGGGCATGGGCAGGTTCTCTCTACCCTTCGTCTCCTGTCTGTAGGTCCTTTCTGCATGTCCCTGTAACATTGTAAGCAGGGGCGGGCTGGCCCGGGGGGCAGGGGGTCATCGGCCCCCCAGGCCACTCAGTCAGGCCGCTATTAGGGCCAGGGGGTAGGTCGGCCAGCCGCCCCCCGGATGCAATATTACACATTTGTACCCGCTGCCGCATCTGATGACATCAGATGCGGCCGCGTCAGCGCACAGGCGGCCGCATCACATGACAGGGGATGCGGCCGCGTCATCAATGACGCAGCTTCATCCAGTGTCATGTGATGCAGCCATCTGTGTGCCCTTCGGGCTTCCCTCTCCCAGCCCGCGCCTGATTGTAAGCTGAATATAGTATACTGTATTGTGCTATTTACTATGTTAGATATGTGAATTGTTGTATTTGTTTTATTCTAATCTGTGCCTAGGTATTATCTGGTTTAAGTATTATTATTGTATCTATGCATTATTAGAGTATGTTTTGTTTCGTATTGATGTACGCTTGATGTATAGATGCGCTCGATTCAAGTCCTGTGTTTGTTGTAAGTACGCTTGTTTTCACCCGTATCTTTTTCACCCACTACAGGGCAGGTATAAATGCTGACCAGGGCTGCCAAGAAGAATTCAGGGCCCGGGTACAACAAATTCATGGGGCCCCCCTCATATTCAAGTAAGACCCAAAATTTTAGGTGTATGGTCATACATTCAGGGGCGTGGCTAGCCAAATGGCGGTGCAAAAATTTTGGGAGGTGTGGTCATGCATTTGGGGGCGTGGCAAACGTGCCATTGGGGCGTGGCTAACATAAAAACCACTAGGCTCTCAATTCGCCAGAGCGTCACATATGTTCAAGCACTCCTGACTTTCAGGACATCTACCACCACAGTGTAGTATACAAACAATGCAGTGTGTACACAAACAGTTCAGTCTTGGCCTACACCTTACATTGGGCACAACATTCACCAAAAATTGGTATTGTCCTTACTAGAATCACAACATTTCACACACTGTGCTGCTCTCTCCTACCTGTTCTTCTCACTTTCTCCACCTGTGGCTGCTGGTTTCTTTAGTTGTGGCTTGTCCGGATCCAGGAATGTTGAAGGACCTATTTTGAAAAAAAAATGGCTACATTTAGAAAATTACAGCCAGCCCCGGCCTTAAATCAATAGCACTCACGATTAATAATTAGGCCTTCCTCCAGCCCCAACATTAAAATAATAGTATTCACATTTAATAAATAAACCTATTTCACTTCCTGCAAACAGCCCCAGCAATACCTATTTCCCGCAACCATCACTGCCATTAAATAATTCATAGTCACATTTAATAAATAGACCTCATTCTCCCTAAACTCACCCCAAGATTCAATAGCCCCCAAACCACCCCATCTTAAATTAATAGTCCCTACTATTAAATTGCCTCACCATCACCCTACAAACAAAATAGCGCCCATTAATTAGCCGCCACCTACCTCACACACACTACATTGCAACAAGCCCCCTGTGCCATCACACACATTACTGTGCCCCTTCATCACAACTACACTGTACCCCCTTATGCTCACACTGCGACCTCCATGCTGCTTTTCCCCCTTCTTTTTTACTTTGTGCCTCTCTCCCACTTTTTTTATTCCTCTGTTCCTCTCTCCCACTTTTTTTCCTCCTCTGTTCCTCTCTCCCACTTTTTTTTCCTCCTCTGTTCCTCTCTCCCACTTTTTTTTCCTCCTCTGTTCCTCTCTCCCACTTTTTTTCCCTCCTCTGTTCCTCTCTCCCCAATTTTTTTTTATTCCTCTGTGGCTCTCTCCTTTTTTTTCCTCCTCTGTTCCTCTCTCCCACTTTTTTTTTATTCCCCTGTGGCTCTCTCCTTTTTTTCCTCCTCTGTTCCTCTCTCCCACTTTTTTTTTTATTACTCTGTGGCTCTCTCCTTTTTTTCCTCCTCTGTTTCTCTGTCCCCTTTCTTTATAGTACTGTCCCTCTCTGTTTTCCTCCCCTAGCCTCTCCGTTTCTTTACTTACCTTTTGTCAACTTCTTTCTTTTCTTTTCTGCTCTTCTGTCTCCTCTTCTGTCTTCTTTCTTCCTGCTGGCTGCGGCGCACCTCACTGACTGACAGGCGTGACTTGATGACGTCACGCCCGGCAGTCAGTGTGAATGGAGGAGAGGAGGGACACGGCGCCGCGCGATCACGTGAGTATTTTTTTTTTTTATTATTTATTTTTTCTTACAGCTCCCAAGAAACCCAAGACCCCCCCCGCGGGAAAAAAAATAAAAAAAGTTAAAAAAAAAATACCGCAAGAGAGAAAAATAAAATAAGAAAATAAATAAATTTTATTAGCAGCAAGGGCCCGGCCCGGGCCCCCTGGCATGGCCGGGCCCGGGTAAACTGTACCCGCTCCCCCCCCCTCTCGGCGGCCCTGATGCTGACTGATAGTGATGACTGACATGGCACAGTCTTTGAATTAAAAAGTGTGCCACGCGCTATCACAGAACAACAGTATGCAACTAAGAAATACTATAAATATGCATTGGGCCTGATTAAAATCGGAATGCTACTTGCATGCAAGTTGTGGTCTAAGGCAGAGAATGAAACTTGAGCGTAGTTCTGTCGGTTTTCAAAACCAAGCAGATCTAAAGATACGTTTCCATTTGACTCTGAGTATAAGTACGCTCTGCCAAAACGTTACTTGCCACATGTTAATAGACAGAACAGAGTACAGTATACGCATAAGCATATATATATATTTATATTTATATATATATATATATATATATATATATATATATATATATATATATATATATATGGTCACTGTGACAGGACAGGCTCAGCAGAACAACGCCATTCTGTCCCCATCATCTCCGGAGTTGTGTGACAAAGTTAACCCTGCAGGCCTGGACCTTGTTCGTGGAAATTTTGGACAGTTCAACAAGGCCTACAGGGAGAGCTTTGGGATTTTAAGGATTTTACTGAGTCTGGAGTTATAGTGTTGTCTTTTACCAGCTCAATTGTGGTTCCTGCTTTAACTTCTGCGACTGTTCAATCAAGAGCTGTTCGTTTATGTGTTCACCTTGTGTGCCTACTGGAGTAGGGTGACGGAGGTAAAGGCCCCTACCACCTCGGCAGAGAGCATTGGCCATGTAGCCAGGATCCGCAAGACAAGAAGTGCACAGCAACAATTTGGCCAGATAACAATTAAATACAGCTTGGCCTGGCAAAGTAAAAGACTGTATTTTGTATAGAGGTTGAGGGATAAAGTATACTGGGATGCTGTCGGGTGTTGTTTGAAGTGTGGTGACCACTTGGATGTTGATTTAAATTTTTCACAGTGTCTCTTGGCTATGGAGTACATTTGTTCCTGTATTCTGTAATAAAGATACAAGTGTATCATCACTCTCTCTTTGCCTGTGTGATCCCAAACCCCTAGATAACAGAGCTACCCCTTGGGCTCCTGCTCTAACTCCTTTATATACGGACAATCATACCAAAACATAGCAGACAATAAATTAACAACTCTAAACACTATAATCATTAATTAAAATATAGTTTGGTTAAAGAAAATGTTTTTTAATATCAAATACATAAAATCAATATGTTCTTAATGCATACTGTACATACAATGCATTTTTATGGTCTATCTTACTGGCATGTTCTGTGATAGTTAGTGGCACGCGTTCATGTACTTTTCACAAAAAAAAAACAACTATGCCATGCCAGTCATCACTATTAGTCTGCACTTACACCTGCCCTTCAGCTGTTACAAATGATACAACTGAAACAAACCGGTGGTAGTCAGTTTAATGGTACTGACTACCCCGACACAGAAGAAAGCTATATGAGGAGTCCGATTGGATACTACAGCGGCCTGCAAAAAAAACCAATGCAGATGACTTGATGGAACGACTCGCTCTGTTGCCGACTTTACTAGATGACGTCATCAGAAACCGCAACATGGATGGACCCCACTGTCATTTATGTATTGTAAGTATCATTTTAGGGGTTAGGGTTAGGATTAGGGTTAGAGTCTCTTTCCTCTGAAAGCATAGTGGAAATCAGGTCGGAATGTCTAGTGTTGGCGGTGGTTGAGGGTTAGGGAGATGGCGCTCTGTCCATTTTCAATATTTTTTTTCCCTACAGGTCTCTGTGTATGGGAAGTGTACTTTTCCACTGTATATGCCTCATTAATATAAATAAAATATAGCCATTTTTAACAAAAAATGTTTAACACTGCTAAATCAGGACCAGATTCTAGGGTTTTCTGTACTGATTTTGTTTTATGTTCCTTATCTAATCTGAGTACACTTTGATTCACTTCCCAACTATGTGCCAACATTCGGTTGTATCACAGCTGACAGAATTTGTGGAACTTCATACAACCCTACACCCCACTTAGCATCAGATTAGGATCTCTGAGATGTTGATTGGCACTGGCGGAAAACACGGTAAGATTACCATCTGTATCACATGGGATACAGCAATTTGTCCCAAACGCCAAATGACAGAGTCTGCCTGTGTATAGACTCCTGCAGAGAAATTTATTTGTGATGACCTTGTTGACAAACCAATGGATAGCCAAAAACCATGCATACCTACAATGCTTCTTTATACAAGTCTGTCTAACACATTCAAGGTGTGCACCCATTTAAGAATTCATGTCATTACCCCCCTGAAAATTAATTTGTGCCCACATTTCTAGTTTGGGTATACTCCACAAATATACACGCTGGAAAGGGTAATACATTTTTGCAAAGTGTATATTATTATTATTATTATTATTATTATTATGCTTTTTTTATATAATGCCAAGATATTATGCAGCACTGTGTGTTCACAAAGGACCTAACACTGGTTTGTGTAGCGTAAGTTATGCAAATTTGCACTGCCAATGCCCACAAAGAGAACAGACACATACGCACAAATGCAGAGTTGCTTGAATCAGACAGTTGCATATCCTTATAACTGGAGAGATGAAACAGTGGAGATAAGGGGTTTGCAAACACAGCCCGAGTACAGTTAATGTATTTTCACACAAATGCGATCAGATAGAGAGTTGCAGAGACTTGCAATGTTCATGTCAGTAGGTCTGGTGCAAAATGTGTGATGATGATGATGATGATGATCATCATCATCAGCACACATCTTTTTAATGAATATATATAAAAAAAAAGTTGAAAAAATTAATCATTGAAAAAAAAGCAGCCCCCCCTTCCTCCTCAGCGCTCAGAGCCTAGGCAGGTAGTGGCAAAATCAGGGCAAAACTTCATAGGTTGCCCCTGAAAAGCTGCTACAAGTACTACACTTTGACAGGCAGGATTGCTGACACTATAATAGGGAAACTCGTAGCATTGGGACACCAGTCATAAAGTTAACCAGCCCTAGTCTGCTCAGCATTGGACTGAATTCTTCAGGGAATTCAGGTACACAAAACAATAAAATAGGGAGTGCTGGCGCTGGCAACAATTTTCTCCCTTATTTTTTTTATTTCTTTTTTTAAATAACTACATTTAAAATCAGTCTTCATAATCAAGATGATGATGACGATGCAGACCGGCGTATCAACAGCATGATGATGCGCTTAATAGCAACATTTTTTGGTTATTTACTTTTTAGAAGTTTTTTTATATAGAACTTACATATTATGCAGTGCTTTAGCGAGAACATTTAGTAATTCACATTAGTGACTGCCGCAGATTAGCTTGCAGTTTTTGTTCCCTGCCACAAGGACACACTCACATTAGGGCTAATCTTGTCAGAAGTCATTTAACCTAACAGTACTGCCCCCTCCCTTGGAAAGTGAGGGGGGGGGGGCAGAACCCACAGGACGAATCCAACACAAACACGGCGAGAACATACAAACACCACATAGATGGGATCCTGGTTGGAATGAAACCCATGACCCCAGCACCGTGAGGCAGCAATGGTAACCACTGTGCCACTATGCAGCCTCTGATTTGCATGAATCTTAATATGTGTACAGCTCAGCAGATGGGCATAAAAACACTATTTTTGCATTCTCCTTCTGTTAGCCTAAATTATGCCCAATTTGCTAACAACCATGAAGCCCAAAATGTTTATTAATTCACATCCAACCCAATGAAGGCAGCTGCAATTGAGCAGCAGTAGTCATGTGATAAAAAAAAAGTAGTCACATCACCAAAGATGCGTTTGTAAATATGCCTTATTGAGTTACATTACATATTATTAGATTTATACCTTTTGATTAAGTCTTTTTCTCATTCTATATCATACTGTATGTTGCAGCTACATAACCAGTAATGGAAATGTTGCTGATTTTTATTTAAGCCCCTCATGAATCATCAAATTCATCTCTACCTTTCTGCACTGAGTCTAAACCATGATAATACAACTTTAATTATGTTTTTTATTAGAGCTTACAGGTACAATAGAACTTTCATTACTATTTGCACTAGATTTATTGGTTCATTTTAAAGTGAGCCTTATCGCTCTATAATAATTGCTGATAAGACACCATGCCCCAGGCATACGGCATGATTAGCGTGCAAATGCAAGAACCATTAAATACTTGATGATTAAAATCATAGTGAGGCAGTACATATATATTCAAAATAGACCCGATGGTTTATATTATTCCAAATAACGTTTTACAGCATAATGTTATTCTATTTGAAATAATAGTATTATTATAATTCTTATATTTTGGAGAAATTTCTTCTATATTCAGTGTGGTGTAAACATCCCACGTATCTGCTGAATAGAGACAAATAGACATTGTGGTTGTGTTATATACAGATTATTTGAAATGTTGTTTAGAGTTATCTAGGCGTAAACATTTAGGAAAGTTACAGAATTAGAATTAATCACAACTAAACAGAAATCATTAAAACACTTTTACCCAAGCTACAAGAGGCATGTATTCATTCATTTCATAATACATGGAGAAGAGAAATAAAGGGTTATTTTTGTAGCTGCAAAAATGCACACGGCACAAATAGTGTTTTATGACATCATACACCTGGGGGTAAATTTATCAAGTTGCGGGTTTGAAAAAGTGTAGATGTTGCCTATAGCAACTAATCAGATTCTAGTTATTATTTCTTTAGTTCATTCTGCAAAATGACAGCTAGAATATGATTGGTTGCTATAGGCAACATCTACACTTTTCAAACCCACAGCTTAATAAATTTACCCCCTGGCGTTGCCTGTATAGTGCAAAATCTTACCCCTTCTGGTGGTAGAAACTGGGCAGATAGGCCATATTTATCAAGAAATGACCTTACTGAAATATTACACCTTTTATGCCATAGAATCTTTTTTTTTCGTTTTTTCAAATAAAATGTTATTAAGGTCTCAGTTAGGGATATTGGAAGGAATACAGAAACGCAAAATAATGTGAACTGTTCTTATATATCTAGTAGATATAACTAATCATATTGAAGCATAAGACTCAAGGCATAAATAAGAGACATACGTAAATAGAGTTTGTGCACCTAGGGTATACGGGTGCTTTAACAGAATTTGTTTTCTGTGGGGAAAGAGAAGGTGTAGGATGGGTGGCTAGTACTGGGTACAGGGGGAGGGGTAATAAGGTGGGAGAAAGGATCTGAGGGGCCAAAAACAAAGCACAGTTCCAGTGTTATGTTCAGTCATATATTGAAGATGAAATTCTGTCTTGTTAGTCTCAAAGTCTGCCCAGATACAGTTAAATTTGTTTGGTTGTTTATGTATAATACTGGATATATGTCAGATTTTATTTATAACTGCTGTGAGAGAAGTAATGTTGTCTTTTTTCTATGAATTTACTATTAGGCATCAAGGGGCCTGTAAGTAACGAGCGCCATATTGTGTTTCTATATGCCTGAAGCTTCACACGAGATAAGGGAATAAGTGTCACAAGCCGCGGCGGTACTCACAGCCGCCGCGGTTCGCTTCCCATGCGCCCCAGGGTCCCGGCTGTCACCTTGATGACCGGGACGTCATTTCCTCCTCCTGTCCGGCCGTCACCAGGGCAACGGCCGGACGCTAGTTCATTAGCGCTGCCTCCCGGCGGTGCTGGTAGCCGGGCGCATGCGCATTAATAGCCAGTCTATAGGGCTGATTATCAGGTATTAGCCTGCAACTGGTTGGCCCTGCTGGATACTTGTAATTACTCTGCAGGAGTGTCTTCCACTGCTGATTGGTCCTTGTCTGTATTTAAGGCAATGAGGTCTGCTGCCTCATTGCCGGTTATAGCTTCTGTGCTCCAGTCTGCTGACCTGCTAGTTCCTGATCCTGTATCCTGATATCTCTATTTGACTCCCCGTGTATGACCCTTGGCTTGAATTGGACTTCGCTTGTGTTTCCTGTGACCCTGATCCCGGACCTGTCTACCCGTTCTGCTATCTGCCTGTGACCCCTGACCTCAGCTTTTCCATCAATACTGTTGTCTGCTGCCGGCCTTGACCTCTGCGTGGACCTGACTCTTCTTGCCTGGGTTCTCCCCAGCCGGTACGCACTTCACGACCCTCTGCCAGTCTGCGGCCCAGTCTGTCCCCACCATCAGGGGCTCCAGTGAACACCTGACTGGCAGAGTAGATTCCGGGTTGTGTTGTGCCGGTTGGAGGGGTTCCTAACAATAAGAAAGCATATAGGGATGAGGTACAACTTATGGACACTTTAGACTGTCTTCTTCAGGTTTACATTAAGGACTAATTGGTTCTTCAGCCTCAGCGTTCTTCTCCCGATTCCCTTTTAGTCTGCTTTGGAGGTGACATATTTACACTCAGCATTGGAAGATGATGCATGAGATGTTTCAGCAGATGCATGACTTTGAGCATTTGCACTTAGCACCCTAGTGCAAGAAAGAGTAGGACAGTAACAAGTGGCCATGGTCTAAGCCTTACTTGCCACTGTGGGTGATATATCAGATATTGGCTTTTCTTTTTTTCAGACTCCAGGATCAGTTAAGATCTTTTTGGTGGAGATCGTTGAGCTTTATTTTTTGAGGACACTGTCTGACATATTTTTTTACTTTGTTGATCATTTTTACTTTTAGAAGTGGTACTACCATTACTAGTAGTGAGATGGTCCTGTTTTATAGACTGCTCAATGACAAAAGCAGTTAAGCCTTTTACTGAAATGCCACTGTAAATTACAATATTCTTTAAGCTTCCAGCATCCCAGGTGAATGCACAATGAGCCAGGGAAATGAGAGGCTACAAAATTGTTACCTTGCAAATTTCTACTGTGAACGTTTTGTTGAAATCCTTTATTTTATACCCAATATAGCAGGAAAGTGTTGCACCGTGTTAACCATTGAACAAAAACATAGGGAAAGAATAAATGAAGCAATACATTTTATTGGCTAACTGAATAAATTCAAACTGCAATTTCTGCATGTGACTTAGATCTGTTTAAATGTAATTAAAGTGGTCCTACAGCCCAAAAACTTTTTCACACTTTTTTTGAAACTTAATGGAAATACACAAAGCACACAATTACTGAATTATTCTTTACTGCAATGTCAGATTGTCCGTCCACTTCTTTTCTTAATGTATTCCTTTGTTGCCACATATGTTATTTGTTCTGTATTTTTTTTCTTTTTAATTGACGTAATAAGTTTAGAATGCAGCTGTCTGTGACTGCTCTCAGATGACTCAGGACAGACTTGGTTCTGTTATGACACATTTTGCAATCTGTTATTTTGTTTCAGAAATCCTCCTTAATTGTTACCCTGCTGCCTGTACAATGCGCACTTAGACTAAGAACTCACTTAACAACTAATAGCCAAGATAAATGATTTCTGTCTCCAAATAACTTACACTCTGAAGCCCTACAGAGAACTTCACAACCTTTGAATATCCAGTGGAGAATTCATTACAAGCAGCAGGCTGCTTAATTGGGTTTATGAACGAGCTGATCAAGAGATAAAATGACCTTCTTTTCGGGAATCAAAGCAATTGCGTAATGCATATTAACGTTTAGATGCTTGAAATATATCTTGATAACACAGTTACAGAGATAACAAGAAGTCTAAGCTAATAATAAGTGAAAACATTAAAAAGTGCTAAAAAAAAAATTCATCGGGGTAATTTCTTCCATTTTCCATATTTTTTCCTTAATTAAGTGAAATTGCATTTGATTTAGATAAAGGAGAAAAGGAAAAAGGAAGAAGAGGACGTGGAGAGCATAAGGGTCAGTGCACCCTAAATAAATGCAGTTATTACAGTAAAAACACCAACCAAAATGCGCACTGAACATCTCAAATGTTCCTCACTATATTATAGAGGTAATACAGGATAAAGCTTCAATCAAAGAGTTCCTCCATCATAGTAGGCAACAAGAAATATTCTCAACATAAAACCTGATACCTTTACTAAAGTTTAAACAAACTTGGAGATCAAATTAGTAAAGTACAAATGTTTTGAGAATATATTACACATTTATTACAGTATAAAATAAAAATACATACATATAATCATATAAGCAGTATCATCCTCTTCCCATCATTCTTGTAGATGTGTATGCATAACCAGTAGGCAGATGTGATACAATTGCAAATCAGATGCGTCACGGGAAGTGGAGGTCACTAAATGCTAGTATGCTATAGAGGCTGGAGAACAAAGTGTGCTATTTACTTTCTCCTCCCGTCACTTCAGTTCCTTACAGAATACACCAATTTACAATTTTCACAGGTCATGAAATTTCAGATCCCAAAGACAGAAAGTGCCTTAATATTTCAGTTCACTTAAAATGTGTTAGAAGTAAATAATAGTAGACAAAATCCAGATAAACAATATAAAGTAATTAGTCAATGAATTGTATACTAGTATCCAAATGTGTGATTTAAATTCCTTCAGACTTTAAGAGATTGGATATATCCGAATCCAGCCAATGATGAGAATAAAATTGCAATACCTAATGCTTTTAGCACACCTCCGAGTCATATAGTGGAAAGCGTCCTGTATTATTTCCCCACTCCGTGTCGGAGCACTTATACCGATGTTGCACCTCTCGTTGGAATGTAGGTAACAAATGTTATGTCACGATCTGCCTGTCTGCAGTACAGCATCTCCTCTGTGGATGCTGCTTTGCCTATACCAGATCCAGTCTGCAACCTCTCATAATTTCATCTGGATTCTGATCACCTGTGCCTGTCCTTTATTAAGACTGTCTTTCCACCAGTTCATCAACTGTCGATGTTCCTGGACTCACTTTCAGCACTCCTATGTTCTGCTCCTGTGTGCAGTATCCCCTACCAGCATTTCCAAGTGCTCTGTTCCTGTGTGCAGTATCTCCTACCAGCATTACCAAGTGCTATGTTCCTGTGTGCAGTATCTCCTACCAGCATTACCAAGTGCTATGTTCCTGTGTGCAGTATATACTGCCAGCATTACCAAGTGCTCTGTTCCTGTGTGCAGTATATACTGTCAGCATTACCAAACACTCTGTTCCTGACTGCAGTATCTCTCACCCGCATTACCAAGTGCTTTGTTTCTGACTACTGTAACTCCTGTCAGCAGTACCAAGTGCCTCTGAGCCTGTCCACAGCATACTCCTCCTGCATCCATCTGACATACTTCACTGTGGCTTCAGTCTCCAATTGGTTCCTTCACTGGGTGCCAGTTTTGGGTCTCCTGTGGTTCATTCCAACATTCAGTGATTACTGTGATTATGATGCTTCTGCTGCAGACAATATATAAGCAGGCCTACAACTCCTATCATTTATAGAATGTGCCTCTGTGCATTTGCTATCTTCAGTATTTGTCTTGGTGAACGCTTGTACAGCATTCACTTACCTCCTGGGGATTTGGCAGCATCCAGCCATCATTTGTGTTTACTCTGTTACTGCTGTTTATCCAGTGCAGTATCTGATTCATATATACTATTTCTCCCAATATCTGCTGCCATTGTATTATCAATTTCTTTGAAAACTTCATCTATTACATGTTGTGCCTATGGACTTGTGCTTGTTGTATTTACCACTGCCCGCATCTAGTTATTACCTGTATGTTGCTAGTTTCAAATAAAGAACTCTGTTTTCAACTTCAACAACTCTCAGTGGTTTGTATACTGGTAACTCTGCCATGTCATTTCCATTTTTTCGGGATGCTTTCGGATTTCCTCTAGTTTTGATGTTTGGAATGCTTTGAGCATACTGCCTGACATGTTTTGGCCGCCCATTGAAATTAATCATAGGGATGGCACAGGTTCTTTACTCTCTCCTTTATAAAGTAAATTGTCTGTGATGAATGGAGAATGTAACCAATAATATTACAAGGGACTGCCTATCAGACTATTACATATAATGGTCCTATCTTCTAAACATAATATATAATAAAGGGTAACATACAATACAATACAAAAATAATTTTGAACATATAGGGCCTGAGTCATTAAGGAGAGCAAAGCATACAAAAGGAGTAACTTTGCATCTTGGCAAAACCATGTTGCATTGGAGGAGAATGTAAATTTAAAATGTGGAGACAGATTTATAATTGGGGTAGCGCATGTTCTAGATCAGTGATGGCTAACCTGTGACAATCCAGGTGTTGTGAAACTACAAGTCCCAGCATGCTCTGCCAGCTATCAGCTAGTTATCTACTGGCAAAGCATGCTGGGGCTTGTAGTTTCACAACACCAGGAGTGTCACAGGTTAGCCATCACTGTTCTAGATCAACTTTAAATTTCACTGTAAAAATAAAACTATCAAGTATTTGTGTGCTAAATGAAAAAAGCAGCCCGTATTTAACTTATGTGCTAAATAATAAACTAATTTGCACCAGTTGTATTGTAACATGTTTTGTCCAGGAACAAACCTACTAGTATTTTTTTGCTTTGTTCTCCTTAATGAATCAAGCCCATAATGTCCTAATTTTCATTGCATGCATTTAAACACATTGGGGTCCATTCAATTCTGCCGTGAATAGCGCGGCGTTAACAGTATTACCATTAATACGGTAATTTTAGTATGGATTTCAACTCGCAGCTCAGGGAGCCGCAAGTAAAAATCCACCGTTGAAATTACCGTATTAAGGGTAATTATGCGCAGTTTTACCATATTAACGGTAAAACTGCTAACGCCGCGTTATTCTCGGCAGAATTGAATTAGCCCCATATACCTACAAGGGAGTAAGCATCAATCTATAAAACAGTTATAAAATAAAGCAATTATATACAGATGGTACCATAGTAAAAGAAGTACTGACTTACTGTACCGAAGGAATCTTATGGTGGCAGCCACACATATCAGGGCTCTTTCCAAATAAACAGATAAAAATATGCAGTAAGCATACTGTTAAAACTATACAGTACAAAAAACTAATAATATCAAAAGTGCATCAAATTTTGAATAAAAAAAACAATCAGTCTAGAAATAGGGGCTGATCAAAATCTACATTCTGGTCTGCATTTAATAGATCCATTTGGTCTCTGTCTATATGTTTCTCTTCTCATAATTTCCACCTCTCCAATGATTTTTTTTACTTTAAACATACCAACAACAGATAGACAACTGGGATTTCTGTTGAGTTGAGCATCAAAATGTGCCAATACACTATGCGTTTGAAGGTTGCACATATTTTTGTGTATCCTTACTTTCAACTTTCTGATTGTATGTCGTAATGTATTGTATCACACAAGGGCATGATAACAAATAAACCACCCCCATAACTTACATTCTCCTTAATAGGAATAATCACTGTGGTTGCAAAACTACAAATGAGCCGGACAGGTTAGGACTTTGATGTTTATGTTTTGTTTATTTTGGAGATCCTAAATAAATATGTGGCTATTTGAACCAAGAAGGCACTGGACTGATGTGATATTGTTTGATTGATGCATATGAAGTGCAGCCGTTTATCCCAGGAAATGGTACCCCTAGCCTGATCTTGCAACAATATATATTGGGCATCCTTAAGGAAAATAAGTCCTATTATATGCCATATTTTATGTAAAATTGCTCAGTACATGCTCAGAAACGGACAAAAGTCGGTGAGTACAAGTGCATGCAATTAAATGCAAAGGACACTTCCGACTTCCTATGGCTTCAAGGGCAGAACAGGGGAGGGAGGCAGCGTATGCATGTAGCCATAGGTATGTGATTTTTAGCTGTATCACTTGCACCAGCTCCAGAGCAGGTTTAAGTGCCTGTTGATAGTGATGATAGCAGGCATTAATATCAATCTGATAAATGTATTTCATGTTAAAAAGGAAAACCTCAAACTTTTTTTCCAATGTATTTTTTTTATTAATGATTATATTATTAAAAGGTGATGAAGTATTTAACATTTATTTTTTTGAAATTAATTTTATATTGCACATATGCATTGTGTGTATCCTGCAGTGTTGTGGACTCTGCCTGCAAACAGCAAGTGCCGTATAGGCAGAGCGTATTTATTAAAAATGTTGGGGCTTGGTTTTATGAAAACTGAACCCACCGGAACTTAGGGGATCCGAGTAGGCTCGCGAGCCGGCTTGGTACTTTTGCGCGTCCTCGGATCTGAATAGAGGCAAAATGTCATTGCTGCATTGTCGGATCTTGCAGGTTTTGGATTCCATAAGTACCTCCCTCCCCAGGAGATCCAGCACTATTGCTCACACAGAAACAGGGGTAGTAGTGTTCTTGTCACTTGGCAAAAATTGACTGGAAATTAATGTTATTGAGGTTAATAATAATGTAGGAACAATGAGCCATATTATGTGATTTTAGCAAAAAAAATAGGGAACCAAAACACAAAGTTAATCCAGATCCAAAACCAAAACCAAAACACGGGGGTCAGTGAACATCTCTAGTATATATCCTTATTTGACTGGAAACATTTCCTGAGATCTGCCTGTATTTGAATACAGGCTTACATACGTGCAATTTCCATCTGATCAACAGAATGCAAATTGCATTACCTTTGCATTTCTCAATGAATCAGGCCTATTGTGTTTGTGTGTGTGTGTGTGTGTGTGTGTGTGTGTGTGTGTGTGTGTGTGTGTGTGTGTGTGTGTGTACATATCTATATATACATAATAATATATAATTTTACAGGACCTGTTGATTAGTGACAAGTGTTTTGGTGTGAAATAAGGGTCTTCCTCCAGAAAGCTTTGAGATTTAACATATGCTGTAAATGTTCCTCAGCAGAGTATCTGAAAATAGCATCTAGCAATAAGTCAGAACTCTACATTACTTCTTTGCTCTTCTCTAGTCAGTGGGCAGCTAGGCTGCTTTCCACTTTCTTTAGTGGCTGCATGCACAGTCCTTCTTATATTTATGAGGCTCATTCCTCAGCCAATTATTCTCACTCTTCAGGAACAGAAGACCTTTCTGTCTCCATCTTGTCCTGCATCTCCTCACTGAACTCCTTGCTCTTTTTTTTCATTTCTAACTAGCCTTCTCAGCTTCTGTACCTCTTGGCTTCTTTCTGTGCTGCAGATAGGTGTGATCTCATACAGGTTAGCTGCCTTTAGCTCTGAGTGATATTGCAGAGCTTCACACTACAGCTCTACCCCAGTGACACAAGCAAAATGTCAAAATGCTGGTTGCTCCCAGGAGAGAACCACTTGACTGGGGTAGCTATCAGTCACACCATGTTCAGCCAAGTCACTTAGTCCTGAGGAAATGAGTTGTGAGGAACAAAGCTGAAGTTGATGGGTTGGAGAAGGTAGAATTATGATGCATAAAGCATTGTTGCTGGGTTGAAGAGGGTAGAACAAAGAAACAAAACAAGACAATTTCAAACACCAACAAATGCAAATCCAAACGTTGCTTGTGGGAGTGAGTGCCTTATAAAGGTTGCATACAGGTGAGGTCTCTCAATCCTGATAGTCTTGACCTTTAGCAGAATTGCTGATTGTAATAAGAGATAGTGTTTTGCCATTGTCAGTGTTGATGGAGCACTGCCACCTGTCATCTCTAGCTGGTATTGTGTCTGATCTTCGTAGAAATCAGACACTAATAACCAGATTATGCACATTTTACTTAATTTTTCATTGATCGGCATATTTATTTCTTCACACTTACTATCTAAATGTAATTATGTACTGTTTGTTTTTAGAGTTTTTGTGTGATTCTGCTTGCAACACCAGATACAGAAGGACCATTCCCTATACCCATGCTGTAAATTTTGCTTCCAATTAACATAATATAACTTTGTCACAATTCACAAAACTTGACATGACACTTATAGCATATCTCCTAACATTGCTTCCAGATCACATCACGAAAAGGTGGTGCTAGCATTCAAATCAGGGAGGCAGTCGGAACTGTCATTTGCGAACAAACATGAATTGCATTCACTGGCGTATGTCCCGTTCTGGCGCATGTGCAGAGTGTGTTTTTTTTAATCTTGAAATTAATTTCAAGCAATCACAAGCAACTTCTCAGTTGTTGTATTGGAAAAAAATGGCTTTAGATTGGCTGAGCTGGTGCTGAACTTGTCTTTTAAATGAGAGTACTGTACTTTTCAATCTGTGTCTATAGTATTATAGCTATTGTGGAACTTAATGTGCCACAGAGGGAGGACTAAGAGCCATGGGCATCCTGATGCTTGTAGTTCAACAAGCTCCAACATGCACAAATACTGTATGACTGTCAGTGCGTGCTGTGGTATGTATTATGTACAATGCCACAGCGTTGTACTATATTACTATGCTGGGGTATGGATGCATCAGAAGCAAAGGTATGTCATACACATAACATAACACTAAACTTCAGTACCATGCTGTAGATCCATTCAGTTTTATGCTATTTGGCAGAGCAGTTGTATTGTTTTCTTATGGTTTATTATTTTATTTCCTCTTGGAAACGATCCTTCATGGTGGAACATTCATTATGGACTTCATCGGGAACAAGATTATCTTTCTAGTTAGCTAGGTAATAAAATAGTGTACAAGTTTTTATTTTTATCAAACTGTTTTGAAAGTCAGTGGGCCTGATTTGTCAAGGTTCATATTATGAGCGCAACCCACTGTCCATTTAATATGCACGTCTTTAACCTTTGCGTCTATGTGAATTAATCAAGGCACGGATCACAAGATGCCTGTACTTTTAAAATCAGGGGCAGGTCTGCTATGCTCCACTACACCAGATGCATCAGGATGCATCCAATAGCTATGTGGATTATTAATGCGCAAAAGAATGCACAGGAAAATAAACACACATCTTGCATTATTGTTACCTGATAATAAAAAAGGCATTAATGTTAAAATAGTAAAAAAAAAAAAAAAAGTCATTCCACCCCCTTGATATAAGTTTATTAGAATGTTGTTAATGTCTACTGAGCAGAAAATACATTATAACAGTTGCTTGTGGTTGCAAACACATGTTATAGCATCCCTACGAGACTATCATCACTACTCATCAAGAATTAGACTAGCCCCTTAGCTGGAGCAAGAGATACGGCAGAAAAACAAGTAACTTGATTCCCAAAGCTTGAATCGAACTTGACTGTGTGTGCTTGAGTTTTGCACGCCCCTACTGTAAATTCCCCTTCCCTGCCCAGTTCACTCTCCGAAATCTATAGTTGGTCTTTTGTGCTCACAGGCACACAGAACAGGATCACAGCTGCTTCTGCCAATTCTGGGCATGCTCAGAGTGATTTTGTGTATGATACGTTAAAAATCGGCAGATACGTGCCATGATGAATCAGGCCTAGTGTGTGTGACTTAGGTTTGTGGAGCTACATGAACCAGCAGGCCCTGGCTGCCTGCTTATGCTTGAGCTTGGATTTCCGGCAAGCACCAACATGCTCAAGCACTTACTTGCTGCCAGGGCTTGATGGGACTTTTAGTTCCACACTCTTAAGGAATGTTAACCTAACTGGACAGGTGGTTGGGAAAAGCCCCAGTGGTCTTCAGCATGGGTCGTGTTTGCCCTTCGGAAGGGTTGCACATTTGCAGACATAATGATTATATGAGATTGCACCATGGTGCTGATGAAGCTAGAGCTGGCATTGCATTATGATAGGGGTCCAACCTCCATATGAGGACAGTGGCTTAGACCAAGAGCAAAGAGATACTGGGAGTGATTAAAACCTTTTGATATAATGAAAGAAAATAATTTGATAAATCACTTGCTTATAGTTTTGCCTATTGCTATAGAACAAAATGGTCAAGCCACAAGACTGTGACCACTCTATGTGACTAATTAATAAATTAAAAGTTAGAAGTTAATATATTTCTGTCCTTACACAATTTTTACTATTCCTGTGTCAATTAATTATTAAGTTGAGAAGCACCAACACACGTGCATCCACTCACCCACCATTCAGTGGATTTATATAATTGACTTCCTGATTTATTAATAGTTACTTATGTAGTGCCAACTTATCTTATTTTGCAGCTGTTTACAGAGAATATTTAATCATTCCCTTCTAAAACTTCCTTTCAGTGAAGCTTACAATCTATATTTCCTGCCACATGGACTCTCTCACTCTCTCGCTCTCACTCTCGTGAAAGGAAACTGGAGCACCCAAAAGAAACTAAGGAGTATATACAGACTATACACATATAAGGCCCTGGTCAGAATTGAACCCATGACCCCATCGGTTATGCTGCCCAGATATGTTCATTCTAGCCCAAACCTGTAGATCATAATAGCTAATATAGACAGATTAAATGTCTACATTACATGGCTGGACAAATAAATAGCCAATTAGTCTTGTACTATCATAATTCCAGTCCTGTTTGCTAGATTCTCTGTGAGTGAGGAGCACCCAAAGAAACAGGTTAATTACATGAATGGCTTGGGGTCAAACTGCTATGTGCTTAAAACTAGAAAGCATGACAATTGTTTAAATCAGAAAATTTATATATTCATACTTTAGGAGGGTAGGATGTATTAAATATGTTATTATGTGGATGCTATCTCTGTACACCATTCCCAGATATTTCTATTAATTATCTACATGCTTTTCACACTTCTTCTTAGAATTAACACCTAGTTAAGTCCTTAACAACATAATAAAAATCATACAACCCACACATAAAACCCACAACATAATTCAGAGTGGGTATAAAATAGTATGTTTTATTTTTACAATAATGCTACAACATAACATAAAAGATTATGTGTAAGAACACACCGAACATATAACAGTTCAACATAGATTATATAATATTGTGTGTAGGTATATTAAATTCTCTATGTTTTGTGTACTTGTGTGTCCCAATTTCCTTTACAATTCCCATGTTAGCTGCATTAGCTCAGCATTCCTATGTATTCAAGCAGTATGCTATTATAACAATCCAGTGCAGACTCCTAATAGACAATATAGATTCCTTTCCTCTATGTTCCTTATATAGCTTGCACCTAGTACTGCTTCAATACAAAATCACTGCTGTCCCAGCGTAAATAACAATGCACAGTACAAACTCCACTGCAGAGAGCTGGGCACAAGCTTTATAATAGAGATGCTCGAACTTCGCCGATCCGAGTGCCGAGCCGAGCCGAGCCGGCTCTGTAATTTCATGTACTCTCGGAAGTGAAGACGAGGCAAAATGTCATTGTTGCATCGTCAGATCTTGCGAGTTATGAATTCTATAAGTACCGCCCTTCACGGCGATCCAGCGCCATTTCACAGAGAGACACAGATGAGGTAACACTGTTGTTGGCAATCTTTAGTGCAGTTGGGCAGCATCTTATGTGGTAACAGAAAGAGGAGGGGTGGCAGTTTTCTTAAAAGTCTTCAGTGACAGTCTACTGAGTTACAGCTCACACAGAAACAGGAGAGGTCCATTGCTCCATTGCTAATTGTCACTGCTGAAATAGAAATAAAAGGGCTGTCAGTGTTCTTCATTTTGGCATTCTGCAACAGGAGATCGCACCTGTGCAAGAAGAATCGAATTTGAGGGGGAATGTACTTTAGTCCCGCTCAGTGGAGAACACTTTCTGTGTTGTGCAAGGTGCTGAAACCACTATAAGTGAGTTCAGACACTGTTAGCTTCAGTCAAGTGATTCCCCTAATTAGACTTTTGTAAAAGCAGCTAGAGAGGAGGAGATGAAACTAAGCAATTCCGCTAACTATGTAGGACTCGTAGATCAAGTACTTTATTCGCTTCGCCAGGATCTAAGAGTTGTCAACATCTTGAAATCGGATCACTACATTTTGGCAACTGTGCATGATCTAAGGTCTAAGAGCTACGTCTTCTCTATCTTTCCAGATGACCCAGACCTCAAGAGATGCAATGAGCTCCTGGTCAGCAAGCTGACAGCTCAAGTGGTACATGACACGTCGACTCATCTTCCCTCAGTTTCTTTGGCAAATGCTGCTAGAAAGAAATTTAACCTTTCCAAGACACCCAGTGGTGATGCAGATGATTAAGAACATTTGGTCTGGCCTTAAAGAATAGCCCAAAAATCATGCCAGCTCAGTCGTTAAATGAACTATAAATTCCACGAGGAAGGCCTTTACTGGCATTTAGATCACAGTACAGAGACTTTGTAATAGTGGATTCCAGACGGGATTAAATAGAGATTAATTAGTATTGAGTGATGATGATGTACACACTGATGAGGGTGAGGATGATGACAATGTAGAGTGCAGGTGCTGGGATATAGCTGAGAGAAGAAAGCTAGCTGATGCTGAAATGCTTATTAATAGTTGAGTAAAATGACATTTTGGCAATTTTATGTCTTTACAGTAAAGTTTCACCTTTATTAAAGATTTTTTTTTTTTTTAAAAAAACGTAAAAGCTTTTTTTTTTACTTGTTTTTTTTTGACATATGTTATAGAGACTTCGGTAATGGTGGTTTCCTGCAGGGATGAATTAATATTGAGATAGGATGGTGTATACACTGATGAGGCTGAAGATGATGACAACAACATTTTGCGACTGTAAAGTTCATTGACAGCACTTTTACCTTAGCTGCCTTAAGCCCATTATTACCTTGTTTTGTGGGGGGCCCAAACAAACCAAGCACTTCAGGCACAAAGGTGGCACTCCTTGTTGCTGAAGTGCTTGGTTTGTTAAAGTGTGCATGTCCTGTTTAAGATCCATTACAAGGGTGGGTGGGAGGGCACCAAAGGACAATTCCATCTTGCACCACTTTTTCTTTCAGCTACTGCTGTGTGCCAGTGTTTCCTACATGTGCTATAAGTGCTGAAGTTTGTTTTCAATCAAGCTTTCAATTGCTTCTCTCTCATACGTGTAACCACATACTTTGTTTTTCACTGAGCTCACCATATCCAGCTGTGTTATAGGAGTGCTCTGGGAGACGACGATTTCCTCATCTTCATCTTCCAAATCTTCGTCTGCAGGGGCCGGTGACACACCCATTTTGTTTTCTCGGGTCTCTTAGCTCTTCTTTAAACTGGACATATTTATCATCCTGCCTCAGGGCCTCCTCTGTGTTATTCTTCTGAAGCGCAGTGTATCTCTCGTGTACAAGCTCTCTTAAATCCGGGATCTCATCCGGTGGGTCACGATTTAATTTAAGTACGGTCTCCTCAACTGCATATATATTGCATATATTGGTTTAAATTTCTGTTCAATTCAGCGTATTCCAACATGACCGATTCCATGCTGCCCACATGTTTCATGTCACAGTCTGTCTGAAGCAGATGCAATGCCACTTCAGTTGTAATATCCATTCTTGTGTCTACATAAGTTTGGCAGTTATTCAGGGATGAGGGAGGTATCCAGGGAGGAGGAGATTAAAGATGCAGCATGAGTATTATTATTATTATTATTATTATTATTATCCTTTATTTGTTAGGCGCCACAAGATTTCCGCAGCGCCGTACACCATACAAACAGAACACTATACAGGGTGAAACAGTACAAAACAATAAACAGAGATACCAGTACTTCAGGAGCTCCAGGCAGGTTAAAGCAATAAACACAGAGCAGAAGAACAGGTGAGGAGACAGGAGGAAAGAGGGCCCTGCTCAAGTGAGCTTACATCCTAAGGGAGAGAAAACAGAACAGGCACAAGGGGAGCCAGATGAGGCAAGGGAGAGAGCGAGTGGAGGAGATGAAGGGGTTATGCGGATGGTTGGTAGGCTTTAAGGAAGAGGTGGGTTTTCAGCGCACGTTTGAAGGAGCACAGAGTAGGAGAGAGGCGGATGGAACGAGGGAGGTCATTCCAGTGAAGGGGGGCTGCACGGGAAAAGTCTTGGATTCTGGAGTGTGAAGAAGTGATAAGAGAGGAGGAGAGGCGGCGATCATTGGCTGAGCGCAGGGAGCGGGCAGGAGTGTGTATGGAGAGGAGGTTAGAGATGTAAGGGGCAGTAGAGTGGGAGAGAGCCTTGTATGTGGTGGTGAGGAGTTTGAAGAGGGTTCTATAGGGGAAGGGAAGCCAGTGTAGGGCGAGGCAGAAAGGGGAGGCAGAGGAGGAGCGGCGTGAGAGGAAGATGAGTCCTGCGGCCGCATTGAGTACAGATCGGAGGGGGGAGAGATGTGAGTGGGGGAGGCCAGTGAGGAGGAGGTTGCAGTAATCCAGGCGGGAGATGATGAGTGCATGGATGATAGTCTTGGCAGCATCCTGAGAGAGAAAGGGACGGATGCGGGCGATGTTGCGAAGTTGGAAGCGACAGGCTTGGGCAAGGGAGTGAATATGGGGGGCAAAAGAGAGAGAGGAGTCGAGGGTGACACCCAGACAGCGGAGTTGGGTGACAGAGGAGATGGTGGTGCCGTTGACGACAAAAGAGAGGTTATGGTGGGATGGGAGTCTGGACGGAGGAAAGACAATGAGTTCCGTTTTAGAGATATTGATTTTGAGAAAACGCGCAGACATCCAGGAGGAGATGGCGGAGAGGCAGTCAGATACACGAGAGAGGAGGGTGGAAGAAAGATCAGGGGAGGAGATGTAGAGTTGAATGTCGTCAGCATAAAGGTGATACTGAAGACCGAAGGAGGAGATGAGAGCACCAAGGGAGGAAGTGTAGAGCGAAAATAGTAGAGGGCCGAGAACAGAGCCCTGCGGGACTCCTACAGGGAGAGGGTAGGGGGAGGAGGAGGAGCCGGACGTGGATACAGAGAAGGAGCGGTTAGCGAGGTATGAGGTGAACCAGGCGTGGACAGATCCAGAGAGGCCGAAGGAGAGAAGAGTTTGCAGCAGGAGGGGGTGGTCCACGGTGTCAAAGGCTGCGGAGAGGTCAAGGAGGATTAGTAGGGAGAAGTGACCCTTGGATTTAGCTGATAGGAGGTCGTTAGTAACCTTGGCCAGGGCAGTTTCGGTGGAGTGAAGAGGACGGTAGCCAGATTGGAGGGGGTCGAGGAGAGAAAAGTCCGAGAGGTGTCTGGCAAGGCGGCAGCAGACAATCCGCTCCAGTAATTTGGAGGCATAGGGGAGCAGTGAGATAGGGCGATAATTAGCGAGAGAGGTGGGGTCAAGATTTGTTTTTTTAAGGATAGGGGAGATCAGAGCATGTTTAAAGGAGGAGGGGACTACATCATAGGAGAGTGATAAGTTGAAGAGGTGTGCAAGGTAAGAGCAGACGGTGGGAGAAAGAGAGTGAAGGAGGTGGGAGGGGATGGAATCGAGCGGGCAGGTGGAGGGAGTAGAGGAAAGAATAAGGGAGCGAACTTCTTCCCCTGTTGTGGGGCAGAAGGAGCACCAGAGTTGGTTGCTGGAGGGAGGCGAGGCGATGATGGTGGCGGGAGAAGGGGAGGAGGAGGTGTTCTGTCTGATGGCCTCAATTTTGCTTGAGAAAAAGGTGGCAAAGTCAGTAGCGGAGAGGGAGGGCGGGACAGGAGGGGGAGGGGGAGAAAGGAGGGAGTTGAAGGTGGCAAAGAGGCGGCGGGGGTTGGAGGATTGAGAAGAAATGAGGGACTTAAAGAAGGATTGTTTAGCGAGGGAGAGGGCGGAGCAGAAAGAGGAGAGAATGAATTTAAATTGAAGGAAGTCAGCCAGGGAACGAGATTTCCTCCAGAGGCGTTCAGCGGTGCGAGAGCACCTTTGGAGGAAGCGGGTGAGTTTGGAGTGCCAGGGTTGAGGAATAAGGCGGCGCCTGCGGATAGCGGAGGCCGGGGCAACAGCATCAAGGGCAGTACTGAGGGAGAGGTTGTAGAGAGAGGACACCTGGTCAGGGCAGACCAGGGAGGGAAGTGGTGATAGTAGAGTTTCAAGAGAGGAGGAGAAAGAGGTGGGGTCGATAGCATCAAGGTTGCGCCTAGTGAGGGTGGCTTTAGGCATTATTTAGTAGACATTAATTTATAAGGTAGAGTTAATTGACAGCACTGTTGGGCTTAAGGCAGCTAAGCTATTGGTAGCTTGTTTTGTGGGGACCCAAACAAACCAAGTACTTCAGCCACAAATGTGGCACTCCTTGTCGCTGGAGTGCTTGCTTTGTTAAACTGTACATGTCCTTTGCAATATCTTAAATAAGAGTGGGTGGGAGGGCCCAAGGACAATTCCATCTTCCACCACATTTATTTTCTGTCAATGCTACGCGGCAATGTTTCCTAGATGTGCTTTGAACTCCTGTGTGTTTGTGTCATTGCTCTGTCGCTTCATCCAGCCAGGTTCCTGCAGTCTTTGTCCAAAACTGTATGAAATTAATACTGTGATCTGTGAGGTGGGCAAAATTGACTGCAAATAACTGGAAATTAGTGTTAGTGAGCTTAATTGTAATGTAGGAACAAAAACAAGAGCAAAATTATGTGATTTTAGCAGTTTTTCTAAAAAAAATACAGATCCAAAACAAACGAGAGCTGTTTGGTCAAAACCAAAATACGATCTTAATCCAGATCCAGAACCAAAACATGGGGGTCAGTGAACATCTCTACTTTATAATGCCTTGTGTTTCCATTATTCTCTACATCAATGTGTACATAATGACATCACACACATGTGGATGCATATAGCACTTCAGTGCACATGCGCCGATGTCTGTAGGATCTTTGCACACAAATATCAGTTGCAGGCTCCAGTCTGCACCCTGTGGGCCATGGCACCTGCAACATACTGCACATATATGTACCCCCTCCACGAGACAATGTAGGGATGGGAAGATGGGGTAGCATAGGAGACAGGAGCAGTCCATGCCTTTATTATTGTTGCTACATGTTACCTTCTATGTGTGTGTGTGTGTGTGTGTGTTTGTGTGTTAGTATTAGTGTGTGACAAGTGTCTATTGTGGTGTCATAGTGTGGCTTCATGATACCATCATACGCACAGTAAGAAGGGGGTCTTGTGAGGTGTAATCATATTAGGTATCTAGTTTAGCTTATCTGTGTCCATGTTCTGCAGTTCTTTCTTCCTTCTGGCTATTTCAGGATCCATTCTGTCATCTGCCTGATTTACCATCTGCTACAGCTGGGCTCCTGATATCAGTAGGGATGCACAAGAAATCAATACTTTCGAAATCTGACATCATTACTGTTATACTGTTGTTGCACTAGTGTTATGGTAATGAATGTCAATTACACTTTGCTATAGTAGCTTCTTTGGAGATAGAGGTGGGGGGGAATTAAGGAAGTCATTTTTTCAGGGACTCCTTGGTTAGAGTCACAGCCCAAGCTGAAAAGCATGTATGTGATCAATAAAATGCCGGAATCATGAACATAGCAGATTTTGATTTGTTCTCCTTCTTACCCACCAATTCTTCGGCCATTTTAGAAGGGTGTATTATTCCTGTTACATAGCACATCATTTGCAAATGAAGAACACTGGTATTTTCTAATTTGAGTCTACTTATTCATAATAGCAACCTTCATAGCTAAACAACATAAAAAGGAGTTTAAAAAACTAAAATAGTTGAAAATACTTTTAAATGATAAAAATTAAGCTGAATAACACTATGTGAAAACAACATTTAATTTCCAGAAACATGAGTATTAATAGTTGTATGAACGGTATTGCGTTCCCATACCATCTTCCTAAGAACCAGTAACCTTATATCAGAAAAATTTTTTAACAATGAAGAAGATGGCTGAGGTGGGGAGAGTAAAACCTGTGTAAACCTAACCAGGAACTGTGATTGCATATCAAATGCTGTGAGCACTTCCTGTGGAAGGTTGGCTCCACCCCAAAGAAAGGTTTGATATTATGTAACAGAAGACACTGGAGCCCTCTTTCTTCCCTACTTTCACCCTGATTGGACACAGACACAGCTCCCAGCTTAATATGAGGGAAAATGGAAGTTGAATGCAATGGAGGTTTGTGATGTGAATGAAAGGCAATTTATATTAGAGAATGGCTAGTATGTGAAAATGGATTATAGTGTATTTTGAATGGAAAATGTGCAACTACAAGGCTTATATTTATAAAAGTTAGATTGAGTTTTTGTCTGTATGTGTGGAATTTAAATTGCTTTTGGTTTGCAGATGTTAGAATATGGCTGAAATTAGGGAGTTTGTATTAATATAATAGTGTATTTGAATGGAAAACAGTTATAATGTGTAACTTCTTGCTAGTTAGGTTTTGTAAAACAATGTGATGTTGTAGTTTTGATGGAGATTTAAGATTAACATGTGACTCTGTGGATTGAGGTTTCATGGATATAAATTGCATACATTTGAGGTGGAATTGTGGTTGAGCAGTGTGGCTGGATGTAGTGGTAAACTTGCTGCCATTGTAAATTTATGTGATTATCATGATTAGACAAAATGGCTCCTGTGTGAGGTAAATTCCATCTTTGCTGTAATGTTAGAAGTTAAATGGTAGAAGTTTATATGTGAGATCTCGTGAAATGGATGGAAGAGTGAAATGTATCTTGAATGATTAAAATTAAGTCTAACCTGAGGGTCTATCTCTTCCCCCACAGATTCCCCCTTTCTCCTACCCCCCCCCCCACACACAATACAAATACCTTTCACAATAGGCACTGATTTATACTACGTCCCCTTACCATACAGTCCCAGACTATAGAACAGGCAATGAATGTAATGTATTGTATAAACATCTATGCTATACCACCAACGTTAATAGAGCGAACAAAACCTGTTGAGTTTATATAATATACTCTGTTATACTGTTTTTTCATGATATGAGTTTTACAACTGCAATGTTAATTAAAAATACAAAACATTTTAAGTGAAGCTACATCTTGTTTGCAGTTTTTCTTGAACATATACACAAGCGTGCAAAATTCTTTGGCCAAAGAAAACAATTATTAATAATAAAAGACAAAATGTAGTTAAATAATGAAAACATGTATTTATTATAATATTTTACATGATATTGTAACTAAATATTATCAAAATTATTTATAATTTCATAGTATTACATACATTTTAGATTAAATTTGACTTTCATCAATGTGTCCTCCTTTTGCACGTATCACGGCTACACATAAGTTGGTGTCTCGAAAGCCTGGCTTTTCTAAAGTTTTGCAAGTTATGTTCTAGGCCTCGTTCAGACAGTCGCATAAGTTTTTATTATTTGCTGGAGCCATTACATGAACTTTTCTGTTTAATTCATCCCAGAGTTTCTCAATGGGATTGAGATCAAGTGACTGAGGAGGCCATGTCATAATTTGTAGAGCTTTCTACTTTTCTTTACTTGTTAAATCATTGATACAAAGTTTTAGATGTGTGCTTAGGGTCGTTATCTTGTTTGCATGATGAACCCCTTTACAATATTTCGAGTTCCACTTGGTACAGCGTGATGTACTAAAATACTGTGGGATAATTTCTTATATACAGTTGATGCTACTTGAACTAATTCCTCCTCCAAACCACCCCAAATAATAACATGACCACCACTATTTTTAACTGTATAACTTATACAATTATCTAACACACGTTCTCAGGCCATTCGTTGAACATACTGATGTCTTCTGGTTCCAAAAAATTTAAATTTGGACTTGTGGGTTTAAAATACTTTTTCCACTGATCCAGTGTCCGTTACTGTGTTTTGGCCTATCAAAAGCATTTTACTTTATTTACAGACATCAAAAATGGTTTTTAGCAAGTTATGCGACCATTTAGGCCTACATTAGTCCAACGTCTTTTACCTCAAAATATCAACTGATACTGGAGTTTGCCTAATTTTAGTAAGCTCTTCTTTGATTGCAGTTGCTCGGAGTCTTCTATTTTGCTTACTCATTACTATAATCTATTTATCTTCCCTTTTTTATGTACACCTGGATCGTTTTTTAGTTGCGTTTGTACCTGTTTCTTTGTATTGAGCTAATGTATATGTTACACTAGACTGTGAATTTTTTTATATTTTAGCAATTTGTCACTGAGTATAACCTTCTTCAGAAAGAGATTGAATGTTGCCACGCAATTCAAGTGAATATTCGCGTTTTTTCTTCATTTTGAGTTTAAGGTGGTTATTACTGATTTTAACACTATAAAAAATATTTAATCAATAAAAAATGTTATATTAGTATTATTGAATAAAATGAATCAACATACATACCAAATGTATTAATGACCATTCTCACAATTATGCATATCAATAAACTCTTGGGACTGTGATGAAAATGAAAAATACTTTTCTTTACAAATAACATGGTACATTAAGTATAGTACATTTGAAGCAAAGTCAAAAGTATTGATTCTAATCATTATAATGATTTTATGGAACAATTAAAGTTGATATTCATTAAGATAGAGCAATATAAGTAAACAAATAGGCTTTTGCACTCTAATGTAAGCATAAGTTATTATATAAATATTGGTTCTGTGGATTTAGGAAGAATAATAATTACATTTTGTTAGGTTAAATCAGAACTACCTTTGTGAGGAGTGGGTTGATTTTAATAATAATAATAAATAACATTATTAAATGGGTTTCAACACATTTGCCAGACTGTTAGGACCCATAACACTAAAATACCTACCTTTTTACAAACGGCATGAGTCATGATAATCTTGCAGCTTGTACAGGACACTTGGCATGCTAATCACAGACTATAGCAGACTCCCATGAAGATTGGCACTGCCTTCTGATGTATTGCATTTAGCTCTAATAGTCTTGCAACCTTGTCTGACAGACTGACAGCCTTCATCACTAGTCTTGTAACCTTGTCTGTTTGTTTTAAACTCTGTCTGTTGCTATGGCAGCTTGTTCTGAGACTGGTGACAATGTCTGTAATGTGTGATGCCCTTCTCATCTCTCACTGTCTCTAAGAGTGGTTAAGTCTCTCTCCCATGCTGTCTGGTGGCTAAACTCTTACATTCACAGTATCCACACAACACAGTCCATGTAGTCTGTCTTTCGAATGACCACATGCTGTGCAATCTTTCTGCTTCTTTGGCTGGCTTCAGGACTTTTAAGCAGACTGCAGGTTCTCTTGCTGTGTGTTTCTCTCCCTCTTGAAGGCTCAGTAGACTTTTAAAATTGTTTATTTTTGTCGGAGGCTTCTCCGGATGGGACTGTAGACCACACTCCTTGACTCTGACTTGACTCCAAAGCCCTGATTATAAGTAGGTTATGGCCATCATTTCCTGTCTCCTCATAGCTCGAAATGCTGTAAATTGTAGTTTTCAGTACCCGTATGTTACACTGTCCTTTACTGTCTGGAGTTCCACCCACTGTGTCATTCAAGACCTTGAACCTGCCCCTCCCCTTTCTTTGACTTTCTTGGGATACATCCTTTTTCCGCAAGGCCTGCCGATAGAACTGACAAACATATCTTTGGTAATAGATTGGTTGAAGCACATCACTTTGAAGGCCGCATAACACTTTATTGGGTTCGCCAGCTGTTGTAGCCAAATCATCAAGAACTTTGGGAGCAGATCTGCTGAGCAGTTTTCAGTTTGTCACAAATCTTGTTACAAAAAACATCCATTGGAAGACAGCGTGTCCCCAGGAGTTCTAGTCTTCAATACATCAAGGAAGTTTTCTTTCTATGTCAACGTAAGGTACAACAAACTAATCAAATATCAATTTTAAGAAGCATCTACCTTCAAAATGGTTTCAATTTGTCACCTAAGCATTGTATTGATTGCTGCTTGATATATTTGTGGAGCACCTTTCTCAAGTATCATAATTCCATAGCAAGGCAATTGATAGGAACTCTATTTAGTAATATCTGGAGGACTTTGGAATACACATTTACCATATGGACTGCTACATAAAAAGACAAAAAAAATGCTCCATAATGTTCAATTGTTTATCTTGTGAATATTGGACTGATTAAGTTGGAGTTTTGTAGAGATTTATTGTCTTATCTGCCACATGGTGTAGTTATGAATTTTATTTGTGATAACATTTTATAGAGTTTATTTTATATTATATTAATAAAATAAGGAATTATACTTATTCCAGCACTTTCCCAATTATTGTTTTTATCGTTTTAAGGTAATACAGGTACAGTAGCTGTTTAAGGGAGACCAGCTGGTAAAGCTTTGCTTTAGTCCATATAGGGATTTCTTTAGGAGACAGACTTTCCCTCTTGAAATACACCATCATTTTAATTTTCAGGTGGCTCCATATAAATCTCCTCTACTAACTCCCCATTCATTAATGCTGAGTTAAATTCAAGCTGGTACAATGACAAGTCATGGATAGTAGAAATGGAAATGACTGACTTGAAGGTGCTGTATCTGGCAACAGGCGAGAAGATCTCTCCGTAGTCTATCTCGGACTTTTGTGTGTATCCCTTGTCAACAACGCAGACTTTATAGCAGGGAATGGTTACATCCACATTCACCTTTTTACAAAAGACCTACTTGTTCTTTACCATGTTATGGTCACTTGGCCTGTCAACTACAGTCCATGCATTATTGTCATTCAGAGCTGTTAACTCTATCTATAGCCGACTTCTGCTCTTCCCAGTCACTACTTGATTTTACCTCTTGAATGTTTTACGGTTCACAGAAGACTAAGTTATTGAATTCCTAGCTATATCTCTTAGTGGGAATACCTTTGTTGTTCCTCACAGAACTCCTGCTTCCTGATTGGATATTCACATTTACTTTTTTTACAGGTTCAGATACGCTTTCTGCTGCCTGTATATCCAGCTTTACAAACTTTTTCTGTGGTTGTTGTTGTTCCAATATTCCGCTAGGTGGCGTGATTTCGTGAAACACCACATCTCTGGATCTTATAAGATGTTTACTGGTAATATCCCAAAATCTGTATCCTTTACTCTTTTGGCAGTACCCGGGCATGATACACTCCACTGACTTGGAATCTAACTTTTATTTTCTTTGTTTTGGAATATGTGCATATGCCTTACAGCTGAATACAAGGAGATAGTTGACACTTGGCTTTTTCCCGGACCAAGCCTACAGTGGCGTTTTGCCTTTCACAGCTACTGTGTGCGCATGGTTTTTAAGGTATACTGCAGTGGACACTGCTTCTGCCCAAAAACTTTTCTCCAGGCCTGTGTCTTTTAACATAGTCCATGCTCTTTCTACAATTGTGCAGTTTGCTCCCTCCCTCGCACCATTTTGGTTTGGCGTGTAGGCAATTGCTAGTTGGTGCTGTATGCTATATTTTCTTTGAAACTCAGCTAAAGTCCTGTTGTCATACTCTCCACCATTGTCTGTCTGATCTGAAGACTCTTACTTTCAGACCCATTTGAGTCTTCACCAGGCTCTTGTACTCCGCAATTTTGATGACAACTTCAGTTTTGGTTTTAATTAAGTAGACATGTGTCATCCTAGTGACATCAATGAGTGTCATAAAATATCTGTAGCCACGACCAGATTTCACCTCCATTGGACCACACACATCAGTATGCAATAGAGCTAGTGGTACTTCAGCCTTAGTTGCTGACTTTGAAAAGGGGTGACATGTTTGCTTACCCTTTATGCAGCTCTCAAACTGTTCACTGTGATCCCTGTCACCATCCCATCCGTGAGTTTTATGGATGTTGTCGTATTCTAGATGACCCAGTCTCTTATGCCACAGTTCCATTAAATTGATTGGTATCTGAAACCGCCATCGCACAACACTCTTCAGTGCCTAGGACATACAGTTGGTAGTACCAGGTTGCTGTTGCAATTACAGTCCCTTGTTGGTGTTTAACCACATGTTTGCCTTCTGCGAATTGGAATTTGTTTCCAAATTTCCCTCTAGAATCGCAATAAGGTTGGTTTCCAAATCTGGTACAAACAGGACATTATGGATGTCTGTAATGATAGTCTCACATTTTATGCTTAGGCGCACTGTGATTGCTCCCACTTTTGCTTTCTGCCCCGTCTTGTGACATATGAAGCATATTTACTTGGGCTTTTGGACTTCATACCTTTTATGTGTAGTGCAGAACTCTCAGCATTTGTATCAACGCCATTCCTTTGTTGTAACTGCAGCAGCTTAGATCTCACGATTACTGTTGTCAGCTTGGTATCATTGGTCTCCAAAGCTACCAGGAAATTGAACTCTGGTGTGAGATTCTGCAGCATCACTATTGCAACTTCCTCATCGTCCAACTGTGCTCCTACATTTGCCAATAGCATTTTGTCTATATATTCATTCATGTTCTCGCAGGCACTTAACTTTGTCCCGTGCAGTGTATGTCTCAAGTTTATTCTTCTCATCAGACCCTTGTCCTCATATGCAGTTTGCAGGCCAATCTACATGTCTTTTGCTGACTCTTTACTGTTAATGATGGAATACATATGCTGTTTAACAGCTAAGCCTATGGTCCCTGTTGCTCTATCCACCTCATCAGCATTTGGACTTGCTCCTGGATCAGTCGTGACTTTCCACAATTTTTCTCGCTATAACTGCACTTACCTGGTGAATTTACTTTAACACACGGTGTAATAATACACATCTCATGCACAGTATAAAGGAAAAATCAGCATTAAATCTGAACTTCCAGTTATAGACAGCACAGTCCTACCCCACTTCCTCCTACATTAGAGCACCAGGGATTGGGCTGTACAGGAGATGGAGCGTAGTGCTCCCATTCCAACAGAATCAGTGTCAGGCGCCATCTCCACACTGACACTTGGTGCAGGTGCGGGTGCCTGAGCCTTCCTGACAGCCACTATGCGTGCGCATGCTCAGTTTACTCGCGTCCCATTGCTAGGCAACGGACACTACCCCGCTCACCTGTCGGCGGTCAGCGTTTCTGACCGCTGAATCTCCATAACCCTATTGGTTCACCTCCTATTCCAGCGTCTCCTGAACTTCTGATCCAGTGTTCTGACTTGGCTTGCTTCCTACTACTCTCCTGTGTTGCGAATTGGTACCTTGTTGCTCGGCTGATTTGATTATTTGGCATTACCTGACTACTCTTTGGATCCTCCCTGTGTGCCGCTCTGCTCGTTTGGCTTTGACCTGGACTGTCTGACTACAATTGTCTGCTACTGTCGCTACACCGGTGACTGTCTTGGAGAACCGCGACCTGTGTACCTTCTGCAGCTAAGCCCAAACTCCCTTGCGGGGGTCCCTGGTGAATACTGGGGGTACATTAGACTCCCTGTCTCCCTGTTCAGTTGCGCTAATACCAGTTAGTGGCCATCTCTGCAATTCCGTGATAATCAGGATTATAGACGCAGAGTTAAGTACTACTCATACGCAGTGAAGAACAAGCATTGTGCATGCATAGTAAACATTTTGTCAGGTCAAATTGCGCACATCCCGGGCGGACCAAACTGCACTGCAGGTCTGGTAGCTGACCATAGGAGACAGCACGCAGCACCTTTCTTTCTAACTCAACACCTTCTCTCGCTTAGAGATTTCTCTGCTTACAAAAACACACGTATTAACCTTATCATTAAACTATCATGTAGTTCATCTGTAACCGCCGAAACATGGAGTTAATGCAACAGATAACATCAGCAAAAACATCAGTATTCATTACATTCCAAACATTTTGTCACTCACCGGACTGTGAGTGCTACTTCTCGTGTGTTTAGGAACCGTGGCCGTCCACCATCCTGAGGGTCTGCGCATGTGCAGCCCTTTCAAACCTTCAGTACATGTTCCTTTTAGTTAATTGGCTGATCAGGCAACACTCCCTATTTAAAGCACCTGAGGTCAATACCTCGTTGCCTGATCTTGGAGTCTCATTCCCCATGAGCCTCTGAAGGTGTTCCTGTGTTTCCTCGTGTGTTCAGCTCCTGCTGATTCCTGTTGTTCGTTTGTGGTTTCCAGACCACTTCAACTCTCCTGTGTTTCATCGTTACTGCACCAGCTGATTCCTATCTGCTGCCTCCGTGCTTCTACAGTTTCCAGACCACTTCAACTCTCCTGTGTTTCATCGTTACTGCACCAGCTGATTCCTATCCGCTGCCTCCGTGCTTCTACAGTTTCCAGACCACTTCAACTTTCCCGTGTTTCATCGTTACTGCACCAGCTGATTCCTATCCGCTGCCTCCGTGTATCTACAGTATCCTGCTCATTTCAACTCTCCCGTGTTTCATCGTGACTGCACCAGCTGATTCCTATCCGCTGCCTCCGTGTATCTGCAGTGCCCTGCTCATCACAACCCTCCAGTACTCCTCGTGTCTGCAGCCAGCTGATCCACTCTCCGTGCTTCTACAGTGTCTCCGCTTGTGTCAACTCGCCTGTCTGCATTGGATCAACGCTTCGCTGTTTTCATCTCGGCTAGACCATCTCTACTCTTCAGTGTTCTCCAGGTGCCCAGTTCTATATACTACTGCTTCCTGAGTATTGTTTCCATCTCTGCTGGTCTACCTACCTGTGCGCTGCACCTACTTGATTACCGCTTCCACCCTCCTGGGACTTCGTATCCTGCCGGCCTCCAGCCGTTCAGGTATCCCTGCACTTCTGTCTGACAGCCTGCTCTCCTGAACCACGGTATGCATACTTCTCATTGACTGTGCTGGTGTATTGCATATCTTACTGGACTGAGTTGTTCTCCTCTGGAGTTTCCTATCCGCTAGACTATTGCCATCATTTGACTGTGTTACCTTTTAGCCTGGATAGTTCTTGTGACTTTGTATAATTGTGCAGTGCTGTTCAGTTATTACTATTTTGTGCATTTCATCGTGGGATCAAGTTCAGTGTGCCCGTGTATACTCTGCATTGCATTTACCTCCCCGTGCTCCTCCTCACAGATATATTTCAGTGGTACAACTTGCTAGAGGCAGACCACTGTTCCCTGTTTCTTGAGTCACCAGTTTCCTGTATCCTTTCACATAGCAGTGGTACAACTTGCTAACGCAGACCACTGACTTCCCGGATACCTTCACCTGGATTCCATTCCCTCACCTAGACAGCGGTACCACTTGCTATATGCAGACCGCGACTCTCATCACCTCCTCGTTACTTCTGGACATTCCTCCTCACTATAGCAGTGGTACAACTTGCTATCCGCAGACCACTGACTACCCTCACGTTTCCTTGTCCATCCAGTTCCTCGTGTATAATTGTCTATATATTACCAGTGCTGCTAGTCATAGACTTTCCACGACCATTCTCTTACCATCTGCTGTCTCCTGTTCCGTTATCACCCCGCTACCAGAGTACCATATTACCACCTACACTGCTCTGGTAAGTCCATCATCTGGTGATACCTGGGTAAAGACTCCTAGTGCCCGTGACAGTAAGATCAGGCCATGACAGACCCAGATTCGGAACCTACAGCTAAAGAGATGCTGCGACATCTGGTTACCCGTATTGAGCAACAGGAAGTTCGCCAACGGTATTTGCTGCGGTGTTACCAGGCATTAGCCTCCCAAAGAACGTCTGTGCAAAATATCACAGCTACTGTTGATGCTCCTGTGCCTTCCTCCGTTCCCCCAGTGCCATCCCAGGTGTCTACGGCTTCTACGCTTCACCTGCCTACTCCGTCAAAGTATGATGGAGACCCCAAAACATGTAGGGGTTTTCTTACTCAATGCTCAGTTCATTTTGAGCTCCAACCTCAAAATTTCTCTACTCATCGTTCCAGCGTGGCCTATCTTATTTCATTGTTTTCTGGACAAGCTCTCACATGGGCTTCCCCTCTGTGGGAAAGAAACGATCCATTATTACAGGATAGTGCCAAATTTATTTCCACGTTCCGAAGTGTATTCGATGAACCAGGTCGTGTTATTTCCGCTGCATCCAGCATTCTCCGTCTTCGCCAAGGATCTCGCACTGTAGCTCAGTACGTCAATCAATTTCGGATACTAGCCTCTGAACTTCAGTGCAACGCTGAGGCACTGATCGCCGCCTTCTGGCAGGGGCTTTCCGATAAAATTAAAAACGCACTGACCTCACAAGAAGTACCCTCCTCTTTGGATGATTTGATTTCCCTTTGCCTTCGTGTAGACATGAGGTTTCGTGAGAATGATTCCGAAAAAGTAACTTCCTTCAAAGCGCCTCTTCGCTCGGTACCTCAATTTCACCCAGCTTCATCTCCGGTGATACCCATGGAGATAGGTCGCTCCAAATTAACTTCAGAGGAGAGGGACCGAAGAGTAAAAAATAGACTTTGTATCAAAAAATAGACTTTGTATCTATTGTGCTGATTCCACGCATATGCTCAATTCTTGTCCCAGGAAATGCCGGGCTCTAACCAATACTGGGGAGATAAGGTTAGGGTTCCTGGAGTCCTCTCCTTGTTCTACGAAATTAAAAGTCTGTGCTTTTGATGTTTCAGTTTCCTTTGCTACCAAATCCTTTAAGTCCCAAGCACTTATTGACTCTGGAGCTGCTGGAAACTTTATTTCTGAATCCCTCGTGAATCAATGGTCCCTACCAGTGATTACTTTGAAGACACCTATTACTGTGACTGCTATCGATGGATCACGCATTGTCAATGGTCTCATCACCCAGAGTACATCTCCAGTAACCCTTCAAATTGGTGTATTACACCAAGAAGAAATTTCATTTCTAATTCTTCCTGTTACTACAAGTCCGATTGTATTAGGCCTTCCATGGCTTCAACGTCACTCTCCCCAGATTGATTGGCACACTTCTCAAGTTACGTCTTGGGGAGCTGAATGTCATCATCGTTGTCTCTCTCAAGTTGTTCCATTCAAAATACAGCAGTCGTCTATTTCACCGGGTCCACCAGGTCTTCCTCCACAGGATCCTTCATCTACGGATCTGTGCGATAAGGTTCAGTCTGAACGCCTTCCTCCTCATCGGGCGTTCGTGACGTCCTCGGACGTTGAAGATGGATCTCAGGAGTCATCTTCAAAAAGTCAAGTGCTTGTGGTTTACAGTCACCATCCGTCTTTTCCGGAATTTCCTGCCCTCCCTCCCACCCAAGTTTCTGCTGTAGAGACTGTTTGCCAAACCTTCAAAAATATTTGGTCTCAGGTCAAAACCTGTTTAAAGAAAACATCGGCCAAATATAAGTCTTTTGCAGATAAAAAGAGGCGGGCTATTCCACCACTGAAAATTGGAGATCGTGTCTGGTTATCTACCAAAAATATTCGTTTGAAGGTCCCATCTATGAAATTCGCTCCTCGTTTTATTGGTCCGTATAGGATCATTCAAGTGATCAATCCAGTTTGTTTCAAACTTCTACTTCCTAAGAATCTTCGTATTTCCAACGCCTTCCATGTGTCCTTGCTCAAACCTCTCATCATCAACCGTTTCTCGGTCCCTCCTTCAGCACCTCGGCCAGTTCAAATTCATCAGGAGGAGGACTTTGAGATTACTCATATATTGGATGCAAAAATTTCGCGAGGAGTTCTTCGTTACCTCGTTCATTGGAAGGGCTTTGGTCCTGAGGAGCGTTCATGGATCAAAGCTGAAGATCTCAACGCTCCAACTCTTCTTAAGAAGTTTTATTCCAAATTTCCGGACAAACCCGGTTCCAGGTGTTCTGTGCCCACCTTTAAAAGGGGGGGTACTGTCACTCACCGGACTGTGAGTGCTACTTCTCGTGTGTTTAGGAACCGTGGCCGTCCACCATCCTGAGGGTCTGCGCGTGTGCAGCCCTTTCAAACCTTCAGTACATGTTCCTTTTAGTTAATTGGCTGATCAGGCAACACTCCCTATTTAAAGCACCTGAGGTCAATACCTCGTTGCCTGATCTTGGAGTCTCATTCCCCATGAGCCTCTGAAGGTGTTCCTGTGTTTCCTCGTGTGTTCAGCTCCTGCTGATTCCTGTTGTTCGTTTGTGGTTTCCAGACCACTTCAACTCTCCTGTGTTTCATCGTTACTGCACCAGCTGATTCCTATCTGCTGCCTCCGTGCTTCTACAGTTTCCAGACCACTTCAACTCTCCTGTGTTTCATCGTTACTGCACCAGCTGATTCCTATCCGCTGCCTCCGTGCTTCTACAGTTTGTAGACCACTTCAACTCTCCTGTGTTTCATCGTTACTGCACCAGCTGATTCCTATCCGCTGCCTCCGTGCTTCTACAGTTTCCAGACCACTTCAACTCTCCTGTGTTTCATCGTTACTGCACCAGCTGATTCCTATCCGCTGCCTCCGTGCTTCTACAGTTTCCAGACCACTTCAACTCTCCTGTGTTTCATCGTTACTGCACCAGCTAATTCCTATCCGCTGCCTCCGTGTATCTACAGTATCCTGCTCATTTCAACTCTCCCGTGTTTCATCGTGACTGCACCAGCTGATTCCTATCCGCTGCCTCCGTGTATCTGCAGTGCCCTGCTCATCACAACCCTCCAGTACTCCTCGTGTCTGCAGCCAGCTGATCCGCTCTCCGTGCTTCTACAGTGTCTCCGCTTGTGTCAACTCGCCTGTCTGCATTGGATCAACGCTCCGCTGTTTTCATCTCGGCTAGACCATCTCTACTCTTCAGTGTTCTCCAGGTGCCCAGTTCTATATACTACTGCTTCCTGAGTATTGTTTCCATCTCTGCTGGTCTACCTACCTGTGCGCTGCACCTACTTGATTACCGCTTCCACCCTCCTGGGACTTCGTATCCTGCCGGCCTCCAGCCGTTCAGGTATCCCTGCACTTCTGTCTGACAGCCTGCCCTCCTGAACCACGGTATGCATACTTCTCATTGACTGTGCTAGTGTATTGCATATCTTGCTGAACTGAGTTGTTCTCCTCTGGAGTTTCCTATCCGCTAGACAATTGCCATCATTTGACTGTGTTACCTTTTAGCCTGGATAGTTCTTGTGACTTTGTATAATTGTGCAGTGCTGTTCAGTTATTACTATTTTGTGCATATCATCGTGGGATCAAGTTCAGTGTGCCCGTGTATACTCTGCATTGCATTTACCTCCCCGTGCTCCTCCTCACAGATATATTTCAGTGGTACAACTTGCTAGAGGCAGACCACTGTTCCCTGTTTCTTGAGTCACCAGTTTCCTGTATCCTTTCACATAGCAGTGGTACAACTTGCTAACGCAGACCACTGACTTCCCGGATACCTTCACCTGGATTCCATTCCCTCACCTAGACAGCGGTACCACTTGCTATATGCAGACCGCTGACTCTCATCACCTCCTCGTTACTTCTGGACATTCCTCCTCACTATAGCAGTGGTACAACTTGCTATCCGCAGACCACTGACTACCCTCACGTTTCCTTGTCCATCCAGTTCCTCGTGTATAATTATCTATATATTACCAGTGCCTCTAGTCATAGACTTTCCACGAGCATTCTCTTACCATCTGCTGTCTCCTGTTCCGTTATCACCCCGCTACCAGAGTACCATATTACCACCTATACTGCTCTGGTAAGTCCATCATCTGGTGATACCTGGGTAAAGACTCCTAGTGCCCGTGACACATTTTATATGAAATTCAATCAATGCTTGTGATGCAAGTCCTTTCATAGCTGCATTTTGCTCACTTGCAATGTAGCTTACACTAATTGACTTTCTCTGAACATTTTCTAGACTTGCCATGATGCTTGGTACTAGCTGACAAATCAATGCCACCTTTATGGTCACATTTGATGTTGATGGTCTCAACTCTACTTAACAGATGTAGTACACACTTGTGAACTTTCATTAATTTCTCATGTTTTAACTGCATCTCCATCGCAAATTTCCACGTGAACTAATTCTCAGAACCTCTCACTTTCTTGAAGCCAACACTTGCACCGGGAGTATGTATCTTCAATTTAATTCAAATAAAGGACTTTGCTATTATTGTGGTTTCAAGTTGCATCTCCTGTTCATGTGTTCTTCACACTTGTAGTCCTGGGCCCATAGCCTATTGACTGACTTAGATTGTAACACATGGCAGCAGATGGAAGTAAGGAGGTTAATTCACATGTTGTCTCTTAAACAAAACATTGGTTTATTATATATATAGTAAACAAGCTTGTAGAATCATGATAATAGACAAGGAATTAAATACCGCTTGTCCGTGCAGCACTACGGTACTCGTATGTAGTAAAGAAAAGCATTGCGTATGCACAGTGGACATTTTGGCAGACCATATTGCGCAGGCACAGTAAACACCCCAGACAGACTGGACGGCACCACAGGTCAGGTACCTGACCACTGGAGACAGAAAGCAGCGCCCATCGATCTCAATAATCTCAATCTCCTGTATTTTGAGACTGATCTCGTTGTAGGAGCAGTACTTTCCCAAGGTGCAACAGTCTTGCAGAAGCTGCTACATTTTTGTGCACCACTATAAAGTTAGGTCCTAAGGAAGCAGTTTAGGAACTGGAAAAATGTAATGAGAAATAAAGTGGCATTAAAAATTGTCTTCTTCATCCCATCAATGGAAGCTGTACTGTTTTCTGGAGCGGACAACAAGGGGAATACAGATTATTATTATTGAACAACACTATCTGTAATAAAGTTTCCATTAGTTTCTTAATATTATCATTTGTGAATCTGTATATTGTAATGTATTTTCATTATTCTTTTAATGTGATTTTTATACAATTTGTATTTGCTTTTTCTTATTTGTATTGCAACACCTTGAAAAGAATGTGATTTTTTTAATTCTTTCCTTAAAAATCGAGCATAAATCTCAATAATATAGAATAGATCAACATGTAATTTCATTTAAGGCTGTATTAATATTATTATTATTATTATTATTATTATTATTATTATTATTATTATTTTATTTTTTCGTTTATGTTTTGAGGGGGGGAGTGCAGCAACTCCCCATTCTCTGGAGTGCACCTCAATATAGATGTGCACCTAGTTGTGCAGAGAAGTAGAAAACTCTGAATAACTACAGAATCTATTAGCCCTTGAGATAAATACTGATACTAATGTCCAGTGGCACAAAAGTTTCACATGTAGTACATGAACATACAGGGCCTGATTCATTAAGGAACGTAAATATTTTGCATAAAATCACTCTGTGCGTGCCCAGAAACAAACCATATGTCAATTTAACTACGAGCGCAAAGGACCTTTACTACAGCCTATCATTTCATGAGCAGAACGGGGAGGAGAATGGGCACATGCACCTAGTTAATTTACAGTACGGGTGTGTCAAGCTTAAGCGCATGCAGCAACATCCATTCAAGCTTTGGGCATCTCAAAAATGACATTCTAACTCTACAGTGGAAAAATGTTCATGTTCCTTACAGTGAAATTTTAATTTCCAAAAAATAAGGTCAGTGACCTTAACACACCACAGGCCATATGTCTTATCGCATTCACAGTGTTCCCCGATTACTCTGGTTCCCTTCTCAGGGAGTGCTGCTGGTCTCCACATGTGCACGTAAGGTTACTCTACTTGCAAGTAGTGACATTTTACTGTTTACAAAAGCAATGGTGTTAAAGTGCATATGAATAAATCCAAATGTAGTTTTCTATTATCCTATGCATTTCACTCTCCTATGTGGGCTTCATCAGGGATAAAGTGTCTGAAATGACACTCCAGGCCATGCACTTAAATACTGCCTGTTCTATACATATTCAAATGTGGAGGCGTGGATACATATAGTCTGTACAATGGTTTTATTCACCCCTGGTATATAGATCATTATTCCCAATACAAAATATATTATGGTCTCAACTTAATAGAAACAAGTAAATCAATTCATATTAGACATGGTTGATCTAATGTTTAAAATTGGAGTATAGGTGAAGTATGTAGATCTCCGTGTGCCTCTTTGTATACATAGCATAGGTAATATGAGGGCTAATAAAGTCACAGTAAGTTTTACACACTATGAATAAAAACAGTTATCATGTTCAAAATGAGTAGGATACATTAAAGAATATAATATTAATGTGCTAAAATATGCCTATGAAATACTGGTCAGAGTAATTTTTTCTCCCAGCGGCTCGCTTCCTGTTTAATCTGGGCATCTGATTCTGCCCTCTTATGTCATATGATAGATTTATGTCATCAAATTTTGTCAGCTGAGTATCCCTCATTGTGATAAAATATTGTTACATTTATTGACACGATAAGTGTATAAGGAGTAGAACCCTTAGACATAAAACAAGTGAAAACTCCTTGATAACTAAAATAGAACCTGTTCTTGCATATAATGATGTGTAGAAAACCATTGCTAATATTAGAGATTTGATTAAATTAGTTTAGCGCAAGATATATAATTCTAATAATGCAATAACCCTAAGCGAACATGTCACATACACAGCAATTATTATGGTTTCTTCTTGAAAATGAAATTATAAGCCAAGAAGCGAGGGGCGTTGAAGGTTTTAAAGCCACAGCTTTCCTAATGGGAAGATTGCTGAACAGAAAATGTTTCTGTATCCCACAGACTAGACACATATTTATGGCTCCGTTGAGACGTGCGCCACTTCATTAATCTACATTTCTTCCATTAAACATTAATAGACTTGTGGGTTTTCAAAGTGGAGATACTGCACATTACCGCAGAATTAAATTAAAATATATGAAGAGATAGAAATTCTTCTGGATTACATACGAGTAATAATGTAGCAGAATCACGCAAGACATGGCCTATGACTGTGACATTTTACCTTGTCATGCTACAGGGTTATGCAAAATCTATATATGATTAACTAAAGTATAGCATGACATTTAATTAGTGTAATAGGGGCCAGGCCATTCATGTCTTCTAGTACAATACCCTGGCACCAATTCTTGTGAAAATGATTGCCCCTGACAGGAGCTTATATCAGCCTGAGATATAATTGGCTGGTAGCATTCCCATACTCTTTAAGCAGTGAAGTTAATTTGAGAAGGCAGCAAGAAATAAGATGCACACTATCTGCTAATAATAGTGCAGCCAGACAGGAGCTCCAGTACCCTGCAGGCATAATCATCTTCACCAGAAGCATGAGGATGGTGAGTAATATAAAGTATACAATCACCAGAATGTACTTTTTGCAGTGCTTTGCACACTGGACACATGGGTATTATATACTCACTTCTGTAATGGGAAATGCTCTGTATACTGGCCAACAGCAGGCACGGGCTGGCAAGTTTCAGCCCGGGGGGCGCAGAGGCGACCGCATCACATGACACGCGATGCGGGCACGTCATCAATGATGCGACCGCATCGCGTGTCATGTGATGCTGCCGCTGGTAATAATGAGGAAATATTGCATCCGGGGGGAGGGCTGCTGGGCGGCCGTCCCTAACAATGGTTAGACTGAGCAGCCTGGGGGACCAATGCCCCCCTGCCCCCCGGCCCAGCCCGCCCCTGGCCAACAGGATGAACTTTGTATTGTAAACTAGCTGCCAGAATAGGTTCTGCTTTTGTACAATGGTCACAACACTAGGCTTAACTTCACAAGCCTCCAAGATGGGTTTGGTTCAGAGTTGGAGCACTGGTCTTCACCACCTGTGTGGAGTTTTTTATGTTCTCCCCGTGTTTGCGTGGGTTTCCTCCGGGTGCTCCGGTTTTCCTCCCACACTCCAAAAACATACAAGGAAACACTAGAAAAAACTAGAACCATCAGGGGCTGGTCCACGGAATGAACCTGGCACCTATCTGGGCAGTGCTATGCTATGAATGTGTAGTAGCTGGATGTCCCAATGGTACCTTTCTGATATGGTCCTCATAGCAGGCAATTGGCTCCCTCAACAGTGACCGTAATTTATCACAAGCAGAAAACAAGCCCAGGATGCCTCCACGTCCAGGAGTTGTCAAAATTCACCTCAAAGGAGCATCCCTAGCAGGAAGATACAGGAGGCCCCGAAAAGGGTACATGCCAGCTGATATAGCCTCTGCCAGCAGAAATTTGACATTCTCAGAGATTGAATGGATGTTTTTGTAGCTAGATACCTAAAACCATTTCCCCAATCTGGCAAGATGGGCAATGCACAGAACATATCTCCCTGTTTTCTTCAGCAAGAGATTAAACAGCGCTGACCTCCACCATATTACAAGTATCACATTTGCATTAATCAATCATAATTAGGTATATGACACTGGACACATGTAACATGTTATTTTATTTTTGTACTTATTGGTTGTCTATAAATGTTGAAGGTTATATGACGAGACTTTGGCCACACCCAGATTAAACCTCATCTTTGGAAGTTAGTTTATACTGTGCTCGTATGAATGCCTTCATAGATGCCTCTCCAGGATTGTCAGCTGGACTGGTTGGGTTTCCCTGGGTACAGAGGCCACACACATATGGACTGTGAAAGTGAATAAAATTGTGTATCAACAGTGTTATCTCATACTGGGCCTGATTAATTAAGGAACATAAATGCTGATACGTGCCGTATTTAGCATTAAAACCGCTCTGAGCATAATCAGTCCCAGACCATAGACCAGTGAACGTAGCAATATTCAATTCAATTCAATTCATCTCTGAGTGCAATGGACTCTTACTATAGAGGGGTTGTATCACTTGCACCAGCTCGGGTGTAAGTGCTGACTACTAGTGCTGATGGTCGTGTGTGCATGTTAGAACATGTGTTTGGAATCAGAAGCAACTGTAAAAATGCCTTTTATGTACAGTAAACATTTATAACATCCTAACAAATGTATTTTTTTATTTTTATGTTTTATCATTAATGGCTGCATTATTAACATGTTATTATTATTAACAGGTGAAATTCATTGTTTAAAGTTGAATGAGTTTCTTTCAGTTTCAAAGATTGTGACGTTTACTTTTATTTTTACAATAAACATAACATAAAAGAAAAAGTAAATCAAATACTTAGCTTCCAATATGTTCAAGTAACAGTCAATTTCCAGGACCCCTCTTTCACACGAAAGCTGGAAAAGCACCGCCGCGGACGCTTCTTTGACAGCACCGCAGCTGCTGTATATTACAGTGCAGCCGAAACGGAGCTGCCGCGCATGCGTTTCGGGGGTGGAGGAACCCCCCCGAAAAATCATCTAGTCGGATACAGACGTGTATATGTAAGATTTATGTGCATTTTAAAAAAACACAATTTTCGTTAGTTTTACATGCCTTAATGAATCAGGGCCACTATATCTATATCTGAAGTAGCCTTACCTGTGTTATTTATATAGACTACCTCATTAATGTTATTTCATATTATACCCTTGTATCTTATTTTCATGGAAATGTATAAACACTTTATTGCTGTTAAAGTTAAAGTTTCTTCTTAAGTGTGTACTTTATTTTCTGTTATTGAGTGTATTATCACATCTGTAATGCTTTACATACAGACAGAGAGGTAAGAGGGCCCTGCTGGCAAGCTTACAATCTATGGGTGGGGTAATCTCCAATTAAAATTTTCATATTGAGAATATACTTACAGTTTTAAAAGCTAAGAGGCGTCGTCTGACTGTTTGGGAAATGTATGACCATTACATCACCTTACCTGAATGATGTAGTTAGCAAGTGTCTGTTTAGTTAGCCTCCAAAATGGGTTTTTATTTGGTTTGGTGGTCACTTTCAGTACACTAAAAAGGCTGGGTGATGTTTGTCTGTAGATCATCATCATCATTTATTTATATAGCACCAGCAAATTCCGTAGCGCTTTACAATTGAGAACAAACATTAATAAAACAATACTGGGTAATACATACAGACAGAGAGGTAAGAGAACCCTGCTCGCAAGCTTACAATCTATGGGACAATGGGAGTTTGAAACACAAGGGCATGTGCTACATCATATTGCACACTGTACCAGCTAGAATACAAAGGTAAGAGTACTGAGTGGGCTGTGTGTGTACCAATGTTGGTCAGAGGGTTGTTGTCTTGTGTTAGCTGTGTAGAGGGTGGTAATAGGGGAGATTAAGAGGGTGGTAGAGGAATACTATAAGCTTGCTGAAGAGGTGGATTTTCAGAGAACGCTTGAAGGTTTGGAGACTAGAGGAAAGTCTTACTGTGCGAGGGAGGGAATTCCACAAAGCGGGTGCAGCCCGAAAAAATAAGTCATATTAAGTCATATAAGGTGAGCTGCACTGTTTTATAGAATGGTTGCCCTAAATAATTGCTAAACTTTCTTTTTTGGTCTAGAATAACATTGGCAAAGGCAGTTTTTATATGTGCCACATGCCTAAATAAATTATAAAAAAAAAGTAATTTTCAGTCAATCCCATATCAACCATTCCTTATTGACTGTAGCTCGTAGAGAAAGCATCTTCTAACCCAAGCAAGCCCTTTAAATTTCATGTTATAGCCGAGGATTTATGGACAATCATTAGTGACTATAAGTTGAATGTACTGGCTGCTGTGGCTATGAAGGATTATCACCAAGGTACATGTGAACTGAGAATTTCTCCTATAAGCGTTGAAGTTGATTGGTAGCACCTATAAAATATATCTTAACCTTTTGGCAGCTGATTCTGTGAGTTATCTTTTTTTTAAATATATTGGTAGATTAAAAAGCACCATGTTTTATTTTTATATCAAGAGGAATAAGTGCAAAGATTTCAAAGTGAGAACTTTGCTTTTGTTTCCTGGAAACAAAATCTACTCACACTTAACATTAACATAGAGATTTATTGGGCATTTAACAATCAGTCGATCCACAACTGTAGACATGGAAGTGACAAAGTCATAAGGAAGGCTATTTCTTCCATTAACACCAGAGGCTTATAGTAGGATGAATGTGGTCATTTGCCCATGACATATAGTGACAATTACTTTTTATACTGGTAAGTACAACTAATAGTACACAGATCCATGCTGTAATTGATTGGCAGATTATAGTGAAATAATGTCCTGCTTGAGTAGAATGTGCTGTGTGTGATTTAAAAGTTGATAGGCTATGGAATTTATTGTGATAAATACTAGGTATCATTCTTGATCCTGGTCTCAATTAAAGAAGTCTTAAAAGGTAAACCATGCAGTTTAGACCATATAAGGTTGTATTATCTTGTCTCCAGATCTTAATATAAGGGAACCATTTAAACTGTATTATATGGATGCATTAAATTTCACAAAAGGTGTTTGTTTCCTGGAATGTTTCTAATTAATAAAAAAAACATGCTACAGCAGGTAGCTTTTCACATATATGTGAAAGGCCAGCTCAGCTAGGAAAGCATTGAAACACAGTACAGTCTGATCTACAAGACCCAATATCTATCCAGTTAGTTGACCCGCTGCTCTCTTGCCCTGCCCAGTACACATACAAATTTATACACATCCAAACGATAACAGGCTTAATTTAGGCTGCTCCTAAAATATAAAATTTAGTATGTAACTGAACAAACAATAACAAGACCTCCAGTGTTAAACATTGACCTAAATTCTCACATAAAGCTTATAGCTATTGGACTCCCATCTACCTAATTTGCAAATAGCCATGCAAAGGAGTGTGTGTCAAAGTGTAATACAACTATATCTGCTCCATCCAGGGTTGCTTTGAGAATGCTAGAACATTGATATCTAATTAGTAAACTGTGTCAGTAAATAAGGACCAGGAAAATGTGTGTTACTAAGTAAGGTATTTAAAATGGGGATAGTGGTGAGTTGTGCAGAGTCTGCCCATCTATCCTTTTCTGACTAATCTATTTTCAACTTCCTAATGAGAAAAGAAACCCTTGCACCCTACTACTTGTTGTCTGACACATCTATACATTGTTGTTGAGCTAACTTACTCACCACATTCATAGAGCAAAGCGTGACAGCCGTATGAAGACAAGCCAACTCATACTCCGGCCAGTAGACAGTCAGGACTCAGGATTATTTGTCTGTTTGCTGTCCAGCGTAGAAGTGAGCCTCTTCTATCTGCCAAATGTTAAAATTGCTCATAATGTCCTGACAACCTAAAGACTACAAAAAGAAAGAAATTGGTGACAAGAATCACTCCACTGCACAATTCATTGTTATTAAGTCAAGCAAAAATTGTTCAAGGGACCTATCCTGAAGTGCCCACAGAGATGACAGCCTATTAACTGCAGTAAGCAGATTACGTGTTGTGTGAAACTGAGGCCAAGATCACTTCAACACTCTGGTGGTCGCTAACTCCCAAAGACGAGTTGGGTATCTGAAAGGTGCCTTGTCTGCCTGTGGAACAGGCAAATATGTAATACTGGAAACTTAAACCTAGAAAGCATCAGCTATTTCATTTCTAACCCCTGGAATATGACAAGCTCACACCAGAATATTATGTTTTTGCCGTTTGTGCACTCTCGTAGCATCGTTTCTGATAGCCCTCTAGAAAGGAGAGGTGATAAATAATTTTAAATATACCTGGCTTTTAAGGATCACCCCTAAAGGTGAGATTTCCAACGTGGGTAGTGGGTAGCACACAAAGGTGTTTGTCATGTAATCCAACAACACATACTAAACTAATCTTTCCAGCATCTATTACCTATGTTCCTGTGCTGAAGGAAAATTATTTACCTCCCTGTATACCTTCACTTACCCACAGATATGATAAAACCTAGCATTGGGGACTTTATCTTCAGCACCTCAGGCATGACCTTCTCCCACTGCTCCTCTACTTCTCATGAAGCACCTGTTGGTTAAATAGGTGTCTTTGCAAAAAGAGCACTTGTTTCAGAAGCAGCACTTGAGGCCCAACCTAAACTGATCCACATTAAAAGCCAAACAGTGACTCCTGAACACTGCATTGATATCCATATCCTTACACCACCATGGCATGTACTGATGCACAGCCTTCTTCTTCAATACATTATAGGCCTTCTCACCTTTAATACTAGTCAACATGACACATGCTTGCAACCAATTACCAAATGATTTTGGCCCATGGTTGTTTGTTTACTCAGCTCTTTTGCATGGAGGAGATTTACTTGGCTCATAGCAGTGTTTGCTATGTGTTGCTTGCTTGTCTACCTGTGGCATCTGTTGAACTGTTAAAGGAGAACATAAAGTATGAGATCATTTTGTGGGGTATCTTAAGCTCTTCCACCCAAAAATGTTTACACAGGCATTACTCAACTGCATCTTGTGTAACAAAGGCGAACCCTATCTTTCATTTCTTTTGGCTATCCCAAAAGTTGAGGGACCTGATGTATACAAACATGGCCCATGTAGTGATTGTGCACCAAAAGTGCCTTTAGCTTGAAACAACCTGGAAAGGAACCTCACCAGACCATGTTCCTGCATGACACTCCTCAGTAACTCCAATGCTCCAAAGTGAACATTTTTGGTTCTGCATTAAAAAAAGAAAACATTGAGGTGGGGTTGATGGTAACGCAATATACTGTATTATATAGAAATGTGTTTGTTTTGTAGATGCGCATTGTTGTTGTTTGTTTTTTCCTGAAATAACGAGGTAGGTTAATTACAAAATACATCAATATAACATCATGCTGCAAGTGTACTGCAAATTTCCTTGGTGGCAGTATCTAAGAAGATAAATTGAAAATTTTCAAACAATATTCACAAAACATGTGAACTTACATAGAAACATAGACCTCAAACCCTATTTGGTCCTTTAATCATTGTGAGGATATCCTTATGTCTAACCCAAGAATGGTTAAATTGATCTACTATATAAGCCTCAACCACCTTGGAGGCTATTCCACTTATCCACTACCCTTCCTGTGAAGTACTTTTTCCTCAAATTTCCTCTGATCCTACTTTCCTCCAGTTTCAGTGAATGTCCTTATGTTCTAATATTTCTCTTCATTTTAAGAATGTTTCCCTCTTGTATGTTGTTAAAACCCTTTCTATCATGTCCCCCCTTTCCCTTCTCTGCTCCAAACTATACATACTAAGATCTTTTAGTCTTTTCGGGTAAGTTTTGTGCTGAAGGCCATACAAAGTTGCCTTTTGTACAGTCTCTAATGTATTTATATCCTCCTGGAAATATGGCCTCCAGAACTGAACACAGTATTCTAGATGAGGCCGTACCAATGACCTATACAGTGGCATTATTACTTCAGTGGCATTATTACTTCTTTCTTTCTGCTACTGATTCCTCTCCCAATGCAACCAAGCATCTGACTTGCCTTCCTCATTGCTTTGTTACATTGCTTACCTGCCTTTAAGTCACCTGAAATAGTCTTAGATCTCTTTTCTCCTGTTGTGGAAGTCAACCTGATTGACACAATATTGTATCAATTAAGCAATACAATATTGTTATATTTTATGTGTCCTATTCTGTTCTCTTCAGAATGCAGCTGGAAGGGGTCAAAGTTTGACATGGTCTGAACATGTGTATTCTAAGTGCAGAAGGACAAAATTATTTACATTTAGGTTTAAAGGACAATAAAAATCTATAACCTGTGTGATAGGTGAGTGAAAGACTGAGTGCTGGAATCATATGTAACCCCATATAGTATACATCTAAAACCAGAGATGCGGGAGTGTGTTTGTGACGCTCACCATGTGCATTATTGACTTCAATACCACGTCTCCCTCTTCCTCAGAAAGAAAAAAAATCAAAACTTATGTATAAATAAAATATATATTTTACACACAATAACTGGAACTGAAACTACAATAAATGAAAGTGTCAGCTATAGCTGTCTTTCACTATTTATCTTAACTGAATCTCCTTTCTATTCTGGTTCTCGAAAAGGCTTTTGCGTTCATGCTGCATAGGTCTATTGTAGTTTTCTGCCAGCTTGGAGTAGATGTGTGAGCCAGGTTCCCCGGCGCTGGGATATACAGCGCCGGGGAACCTGGCTCATTCTACGTTAGGGGTTGGGACCAATCCCCTTCTATTTTTTCCCCTGGCTGCAACTACTCTCTCTTGGGAAGCGCAGATTATCCATCTCTGTCTACTGGAGTAGATGTGTGCCTCATATTTTTCTTTAAAATCATTCTCACTGCTGGAAACAGAGCCAGGGCATACCTTCCCTATATGTTCTGCGGCAGCTGCTGGGATGTGGGCTTACCAGTGAGCCTTAAGCCGACAAGAAAGTAAGTAGAGAGGAGGCAGTGACTTTAGAGAGGGGAAAATTCAGAGGGGAAGTTGCCAGAAGAGGCACTGCCGTTACAGAGGCACAAATAAGCCTCATTCCTATTATTTAGACCACAGACACAGACCATGGACAATAGCCATTATATAATTTCATAATTCATAATTGTGCTCTTCTTTATATTATTTGCTGCATATATTTACATGCTGTTAGCCAATTTAGTGTATGTGCATATAGTTCTATATGTTAATATTTCCAGTGTTGGTCCCACCATTTAGTTTGAGTGATTGCCCCTCTTACCTGGTGCATGTTATTGTGTGTGTGTTATTTTGTGAGTTGCGCTGCAGTTTGCCAAATGAAATTCCGTTAGATGTCTTTAAGAGATGGCATTATCTTTAGAACTATATCCTCCTACACCCTTCCTGCAATACACACCTCTGTCCACATTGCACCTTCATTACTTTACTCATTTCTAGTCAGGGGCGGACTGGGACTAAAAATCAGCCCTGGCATTTAAAGTACACAGGCCCACCTCAGTCCCAGCATGAAAGAAACTGTGCTGCGTGCACTGTCGGCGCCAAGAAGGGCGTGACCACATTGTGTTGTGGGTGTGGCCAACATGGGGCATTGATACATACCTTATAATAAAACATTACATTTATCACGCCCTCCCAACCACATCACGCAATCCCCAGCCCACTGTACTTATCTATGCTTCTGATGCTGCTGACATCCATAAGGGTGGGAACTTCCTGTAGAGTGAGCAGGGAAGCTCTGTGTCTCACAAGATTACCAAATCTTGCGATACTTAGAGCTCCTCGGCTTGCTCTGCAGGCTGTGTCCTGTCCGGGAACTGAGAGCAGCTATCAGTTCCCTTCCCCTAACCAGAGCTGGATTAAGGCTCAGGGGGCCCAGGGTATTTTAGACAGCAGTGTCCCTATTATGTAACATGGTTATCATTTTAGACAAATACACAGGCAATCCTGTGTACACTACTGTTAGAAGCACACAGCTCTGCCTTCACAAGCAGTACATTGTGAAGCGAGACATACCTCCCAACTGTCCTTGCAGTCAAACCAAATCCTGAGTAAGTGAGACAGTCACCCAAATTCAAGACTGCCCCACCAGATTCAGGACAGTTGGCAGACTGTCCTGCTCTCTCATACCTGTTTTGGTCACTTTCACCACTTGTAGCAGCTGGTTTCTTTAGCTCGATTCTTTCTTGTCTTGATCCTGGAATATTGGATGCCCTATTTTGAAAACAAATGGGGTACATGAGATTTAGAAAACTCCTACCAGCCCCGGTGTTAAAACAATAATACTCACGTTTTATAATTAGGCCTCCCTCCAGTCCCCACAATAATAATATTCATATTTAATAAGTAGACCTATTTCCCTCCAACCAACCTCAACATTAAATTAACAATATACCCATTTACTCAAAATATATTTCCCTCCCTGCAAACAGTCGCAGCAATAAATTAAATAGCAAGTTTAATAAATATAGCCATTTTTCACAACCAACCCCAGCAATAAATAATTCATATTCACATTTAATAAATAGCCCTCCTCCCCAAAATCAGCACCATATTCAATTGATATCCCTAACTCACCCCAGCATAAAATTAAGGTTCCTTCACCTCATCTTAAATAATTAGCCCCCACCTACAGTCCATCATTAAATAGCCTACCTCCCGCACTATATTAAGATCCTCCCTTCCCTCACATATTATATTAAAATACAGCGCACGCACACAATGGCCCCACACATTTTGTATCATTTCTGATCATTTTGTAGAATGTATTAAATAAATGATAACTAGAATGTGATTGGTTGCTATAGGTAACATCTCCACTTTTTCAGTCCCGCAGTTTAATAAATATACCCCTAAGTGTACTTTCAAATAAAGCCAACATGACACCTGCTTGCAACCAATTACCAAATGATTTTGGCCCATGGTTGTTTGTTCAACACGCGGGACGGGCACTTTGAAAATCTAGTTATGCCCTTCGGGCTTAGCAACGCCCCTGCTGTCTTCCAATCCTTCGTTAATGAGAACTTCCAAGATCTTTTATATCACTCCGTTGTTGTCCCAGTAGTACAGTACTGTAGAAAAGACCATAATGTGGCACCTCTACCCCATGACCCCGCTTCTCCTGTCCTTTCCCACTTAGATTGGTTCATACAATATGTTAACAGCTTATAGATTTTGTATCCAGATCCACTGATCACAGCCTAATTGACCAGTGAAAATGTTTGTTTGCATAATACACATATACATAGAACCAAAATACATTTTGGTTTTCATTTTTAGGTTTGCCAAGTGTCAGGCGCCGTCCCTGTGCTGTGTCCGTCACACAGGGACGGACGCCTGCCTCCTCCGACGGGAGCCTGGTTGCTAGGCAACCAGGCGAACTTCCAGGCAGACGGCAGCAGCGCGTCCCGTTGCCAAGCAACGGGACGCTTCCCTCTGATTCCGGCGGTGGTGTTCTACGTCACCACCGCCAATAGGTAGGACTGCCCCATCTCCCTATAAATGGTCAGCTCTGGCACCTAGTGGGTGCCAGAGTATTAGGTCCCACTAATCTCCAGCGTTCCTGTATTATATATTTCTGTGTCTCCTGTGTACAACCCGGCTTGATCTTGACTATCCATTATCTGTGCTCCTCGTGAATTGACCCAGGCTACGTTTTGACCATTCTTATCTCCTGCACTCCTGATACCTGACCCGGCTAGCTCCTGACCACGATTACGGATTCTCTTTCTGGCATCTCCTGATTTCTCGGTTTTGACTCGGCCTGCCTGACACCTCTTCCATCCTATCGCTTCACTGGTTGCTCATTCTGAGGACCGCGACCTGCGTGTCTCCCGCAGCAAAGACCATACTTCCTTGCGGGGGTCCCTGGCGAAGACCTGGGACACGTTAGACTCCGCACCTCTTTGGTGAGTAGTGCTGAAACCAGTAAGCAGAATACCCCTGAGTTTCGGACACCAAGTTTACTATGCAGGTTTCCCTGCTCACTGCCTCCGTCATCCAGATGCTCTAAGGCAGTGTTGCTCAAAGCCAGTACTCGGGACCCCTAGAGTGCATGTTCTCCAGGTGACAAGGGAAATATTTATACCACATGTGGATCTGTGTCAGTCAGTAATGAATACACCTGTGCTAAAGCAAGGAGATAGGGAAACATGCACTGTTAGGGGTCTTGGGGATCAGGTTTAAGAAACGCTGCTATAAAGTTCATTAACAAAGTTACTTTAGGAACACTTTACTTAAAGTAAGAGACATTAAAAAAAAATTAGATGTGTGGCGGCAGAAACGCCCCCTCCTCTCCCATAAACGTATGGCCCTTTCTAAACAACGTGGGGACTGATGCTCCCTAACTTACCATGTTACCAGGAGACTTGCATATTGAGCCACTTGCGGGATTGGGTGCTCCCTCTTACCTCTAAGCCATGGGTGGATTTGGAGAGAGCTGTGTGCCCTAACTACCCGTTGTTAGATCTCCTCTGGACACCCAGGCTGGCTCGCCCATCTGTTGTATACAGGCTACGGTCCATCTCGGATGCCTTGCAGGTGTGGGATAGAATTGCATGCCAATTTCGTACTCCCATCTCGCAACCTCTCTCTCCAGGCAGTGGGTCAAATCATCTCAGATCTAAATCTTGCTGTTTGGAAAGCTAGAGGGATTTCCTCAGTGTCAGATATGTTTGCCCAAGGTCTTTTTCTTTCATTTTCTCAGCTTCAAGATCGCTATAGCTTGCCATCCTCAGAAACATATAGGTACTTGCAAATCAGTCACTGGGTCAGAACTGTCTCTAGGGCCCCCTACTCTCTTACTTCGCTCCCAACATCTGTCATAAATTGTCTGACAAAGGGTAGTGGTAGAGGCGGAATAACATTTTGGTACCATTACATTTATTCCCTGATTACTTCAACTAAAACTCTGGCACAGACCCAGTGGGAAACGGACGTGAATTTAATGCTCACTGAGCAACAATGGGAAAGAATTTTTGTAACTTCCCACCGTATGTCTAAGTGCATTAACCATACAGAGATGCAGGTCAAACTTTTAAACCGGCTGTACCTTACCCCGGAACGGTTACACAGGTTCTGGTCAAGTCAATCAAAATTCTGTTGGCGCCAATGTTCCCAAATAGCTGATATTTTTCATGTCGTCTGGTTATGTCCGGTGATTCAGCCGCTGTGGGATGAGGTATTTGCTTTGATCTCAACTGTTCTAAAGACTCCTGTCGCTCCAGAACCAGCCCTAGCTCTTCTCCATGTCTACCCGACTTCCATTCCGAAGCACGATCGCTAGCTCCTGGGCCACATATTAATAGCTGCTAGAGCAGCAATAGCACAAAACTGGAAGTCTCAAGCTCCCCCTACCACTGCCCGAATCATCTCTAAGCTACAGTACAGCTTTGAGATGGAAACAATAGATACGCCCTATTCCTCATCTGCATCAGCTCCTATCATAAAATGGTTCAGGTGGCATGAATATATCACAGATGGACCCGGGGCTCCCCAAGATACTCCAGATTTCACAACAGCTCATTCTCCAGCGGCCCTTATAGAACCTCCCCAGCCCATTGATCAGCTCTTATCCCCTGGTACCCCTCCCATGGTGGAGACATCTCTGGTTGATTAAAATGAAGACTGATATGCCTTGCTGCATTTCTTTGGGATTGTCTGTTTGTTTTGTTTTTTGTTTTTATTGGATTGTTGTGTTCTCTCCTTTTATTTCTAAATGCGCATTGTTGTTATTGTGTGCCTTATTTTAATTTCAATTTTAATTGAGTGATTCCTTTCCACCTGCGAGGGGATTCCTTATGTGTCTCCCTTTGTTTGTAATTTCTTTCCCCCTTTCTTTTTTTCTGTACCCCATATATCTTTGAAAAAGTTGAATAAAAAAATATTGATGCAAAAAAAAAAATTAGATAACAAGTTTTGTTCTATACAAACTGCTATTCTAACGTCTCTTACCTGAACATTAAGTAATGCTTACATGTTAGTTAACATTCAAAATGACATTGGGACAAAAGGGAAAGAGATTCTATCGCACTAGTTTATCATCTGAAACTGTAACCCCAATGGATACGTTATCATATATAAATATCAACCTGGGGGTGCCACCTTAACTTTATATACTAATATTTCAGAAGAAGAAAGAAAGAAAGTTATATTGTAGGTGCACTGACACTAACTGATGATCGTATAGGATTATAAATGTAAAATATAACTTTTATTAAGTATTGGTTAAAATTAAGCGAAATATAGGTTAAAATGAATAAAAATACTCGCTATCTGTATATGTAATCTCTTTTAATATTAGGGTTTATGCTGGTAAGGAATTATAGTAGCGCTGTGGTAATTGTTATATCAGATATTCCTATTGCTCGTAACCACATCAAGCTAACATATCCCCTTGTATTAAATTAGGCTGTAGTATTACTAATCAGTACCGAGATTTGTGATTAAAAGGTATAATCTATTAGCCTTAAATGTAATTAAATACTAAGTAATACGGGGAGTGAATTGCTAACTACCTAAAGAATACCACCGAACTGACTCTGGGTATATCGGGGTATTATAGCAGCTGCCAGAATGAGAGATATCAAGTAGACAGACAGCGAGGACGCCGACGCGTGTTTCGCTAAGGTCTGCTTTTTCCAAGGCAAGCTGAGGCAATGATTTGACATCTCTTTTATACACTGAGGAATATTCCTTCATGGTCATGTGATCGGAACTTTAGCCAATCCGACTATGTTATTTTGGAGGTGTATGATCTGCAAATACGCTGTCTTATATTTCGGCTATTTATACTCGCCTTCTACATTATCTTATTGGAATCAATCTCAATCTCTAATTATCTTAAAGTATATTGGGATACTCATTTATAGAGAAAAAGGGGAAGAGTCTCACAGTTCTCATCAATTTAACGATCTTAGTATATTTGCCGGGTCATTTCTTCCCGGTAATCTAATCAGAGCTACACCCAGTCTGGCTATATAATTTTAAAAGTATATCATATTGTGGCATGTTATTGGTCCTCTGTTTATATAGGTCTGTCCTTTGGATTATATTATGTAGATGCATCTCTGTCTCATATATATAGTAAACATTTTAATACATTTATTTGTTATTAATTTTGATTTTCACAATTAGTGTTTCTAATGAATTAGGTTCTCAGGCTCAGAGTACTTGACACCTTATATCTATATGATTCCGGCGTTTTATTATAGATAAATCTTCTTTGTGATTCTAGGTGATATTTTAACTTCAGTCTTTTATTATTTAACTGATGAGGTTTATTGTTGGTCCTATCCTTTTAATATTAATTAATTCTGTGTGGTGGCTATCTCTAAATGAATTATATGTGCAAAAATAATAATTTAGGGAGTGATGAATGCGTGATAAAAAATATAATAGAAATAATGATATTAAAAGTGACTATCGAAGTAATTATAAATATATATTTTTATTTTAAAAGTGTTAGATTGTGTATAGATATTATTTAGTGATAGATATTATTACGTATATCTGTTTGTTACAGTGAATATAATAATTATACTTTGTTAATCTATTTTCATTTTTTATTTTTTATTTATTTTAATTGTTTTTGTTTTCATTTTATTTTTTATTTTGTTTTGTATATTTTAATTTTAGGGTGATGTGGTCGTGATATATTGTGATATATGGTGTGAATTTAATTTATCTTATTTTAGGTAGCGATGAAAACACCGGACCTTCCAAGACCATCCCCACACCAGTGAATGTAAGTATGAGTTTATTATAACAAAAATTAATCTATTTTTCTGAATCTGATTTTTATTCATTTTAACCTATATTTTGCTTAATTTTAACCAATACTTAATAAAAGTTATATCTTATAATCCTATACGATCATCAGTTAGTGTCAGTGCACCTACAATATAACTTTCTTTCTTTCTTCTTCTAAAATATGTTACTTAACATGTTAAGCAAGGTAATGTCATCGCTGAACAAGTTCTACACATGTGCAGAACTGATTTTATAAGTTGTGCTCTGTTCTGCTGCGTATGTAGAAATCGTCATGTAACATCAGTGTGTTACTTAAGGAGCAGTTTAGTGGTGCACAGGTGCAGAATTGATTTCTGCTCATTTTTCCAAAGGTGCTCTGTGGTAATGGTCAATGAGAAGGGCAGTGATCTCCCAGTGTAGCATAAAACTCTTTTGCTCTCTGCTTTAACCAAAGCCATCACATTTACATTTTGTACCACAGAATACCTTGCTATCTGCATTCTGGAACATAAAATACAAAACTGCTCAAAATTGAATGGGAGTATGACGGCCAAACTAACTTCCAGCATTCCAGCACATGGGGTTCCCCAACCTTTAAGGGATTCTGCCTATGTGTTCCATCTGAGAGCCAAACCTGCCTCTCCATCACTCTAGTTGACTTGAAAATCAGGATCTGTTGTCATCATCATCATCACCATCGTTTATTTGTAAGGTGCCACAAAGTGCAGCAACACCCGGCAGCCAGAACGGTAAATCATACAGAATACAAATCACACATGAAAACAGAACAAGTACACATGAGGGGAAAACATTGAGAGGATACCAAATCAATTTTTTTTTTTTTGTTTTAAGTCAACAACCCATCCTCTCTTAAAGTGCAGTGAAAGAAACAGTGTATTTAAATGGCAATAAAAATAATGGCAATGGCTCTGCATATGGCATTTGGGCCTGTGTAATATCTATATAATAGGGTCTATACAACTGGGCTAGCAATATGGTCTTGCATGATGGTGGTCAGGGCCCGATCAAGGGTACCAGCCGCCCTAGGCTATTACCGCCGGAGCCCCCCCTCCCCCAATATAAGCGTATAGGAATACTCCTGAATATGTATATTCAGGAGAATTCGCCAGCATTCAAATTTAGACAGTACATTCTCTCTTACCTGTTCTTGCTCTTCTCTGTTCCCTGTTCTTGCAGCTTTGTTGTCTTCTAGCTGTTTTCTGGAAAGTCTGGGTCCTGTTTTGAAAATATGCAGCAATTGTATTACAATGCTAAATGTCAACAAATCCTGAATGATTAGGCTCCAAAACACAACAGTCCATTGTGGCCAGATAAAACTACCCCATAGCACAGGCATATGTAGGTAATAAAACATATGAAAATTGTTGTCAAAGAGCTATAATCAAATATAAACCTCTATCAGCCCCACCTGACTAATATTTAGCATTCTAATGACCCTAGAACCACAGAGACCATCCTCATAATCGCCACATAATACAAAGATTATGCCCCCCCAAAACTGCTCTAGTTTTTTAAATAGTTCTCTTAACCATTTCATCAGCCCCGATCAGCCTCATCACCTGCCCCTTTAGCACTATCTGTCCCCATTAGCCACTTCACCTGCCTCCTTAGCATTGTTATCTGCCCCATTAGCCTCTTCACCTGCTCCCTTAGCATTGTTATCTGCCCCCATTAGCCTCTTCACCTGCCCCCTTAGCATTGTTATCTGCCCCATTAGCCTCTTCACCTGCCCCTTTAGCACTATCTGCCCCCATTAGCCTCTTCACCTGCCCCCTTAGCATTGTTATCTGCCCCATTAGCCTCTTCACCTGCCCCTTTAGTACTATCTGCCACCATTAGCCTCTTCACCTGCCCCCTTAGCATTGTTATCTGCCCCATTAGCCTCTTCACCTGCCCCTTTAGTACTATCTGCCCCCATTAGCCTCTTCATCTGCCCCCTTAGCATTGTTATCTGCCCCATTAGCCTCTTCACCTGCCCCTTTAGCACTATCTTCCCCCATTAGCCTCTTCACCTGTCCCCTTAGCATTGTTATCTGCCCCATTAGCCTCTTCACCTGCCCCTTTAGCACTATCTGCCCCCATTAGCCTCTTCACCTGCCCCCTTAGCATTGTTATCTGCCCCATTAGCCTCTTCATCTGCCCCCTTAGCATTGTTATCAGCCCCATTAGCCTCTTCACCTGCCCCTTTAGCACTATCTGCCCCCATTAGCCTCTTCACCTGCCCCCTTAGCATTGTTATCTGCCCCATTAGCCTCTTCACCCGCCCCTTTAGCACTATCTGCCCCATTAGCCTCTTCATCTGCCCCCTTAGCATTGTTATCTGCCCCATTAGCCTCTTCACCTGCCCCTTTAGCATTGTTACCAGCCCCTCCACCCCCAGACATAAGGACTTAGCTGTTCTTCCTGCACAGCAGTCTTCTCTCCAGCGCTATACATGGCAGGCAGTCTGGCAGCGATCGCTGCTAGCTGCCTGTCAGGACGGCCACGGGCGATTCTTACTGTGGTCACGTGAGATGCGGTAGTCCTGATCTCACGTGACCACAGTAAGAAGCTCCCGCGGCCGTCCTGACAGGCAGCTAGCAGCGATCGCTGCCAGACTGCCTGTCATGTAGTAGTGACAGTCGGGCCGCCACCTTTACACCAGGGGCGATCCCGATGATTCAGGTCCGGCGCTGCCTAAATTAAAAAAAAAAAAGGCAGTGAAATAAAATGAATCTCCATGACGCTGCGCCCCCCAGGCTCCAGCGCCCCAGGCTGTATCCTGGTCAGCCTATTGGCTGATCAGGCCCTGATGGTGGTATAATTCTTAGTTTCAGCTTCTGGTTTATATGTATGGACAACTGCACTGTGCAACTTCAACTAGTATTTGTGTTTCTCTTGCCTTGGAGGGATGCAATATTGTGAAAACAGGGTGTAGTATGGTGACAAGTTGTGAGGCCTAAGATGTTGTGGCTCTGCAGTGCTCTCCCTCCCTCCCTTCACTTTGAAATAGAAAAAAGGGTGTAATTAAAACACTCTGCATCAATCGTATTCAAGTTCTTAATTCCTACACTGCAGCTTTGGTATTTCATCATTTTCTCCTGATTTTATAGGCGAGTCTGCAGCAACATCAGGAGCTGCAGCGTAATCTCCCCTTCAGGCTCAATCAATATGAGGTAGCACCAAGCCAGTCCCAAACCACACTATACCTTATCACCAACAATGATGACTGCTATGTGACTGTGATATGGGGGCTTACAGTTACTTATTCCTTAGGCCTCCACCTTAGTTACTTCCTAAGTAGCAAAAACCAAGCTATGAACCAGAGATCCAGCACTCCAAGACCAAAGGGATGCGCTGTTTGAAAATGTGCTCAATAATTCAGTTTATTACATTTTTAAAAGTTATCAGAATTCAAATAAATATGTCTTGGACTACAGAGAAGTCAACATTAAACTTTTGTGGACCCTTGTCTGAACATCCTCAAAGTGCATTTGATCACAGGACATGTAGATGTTAAGCATTCAGTTAAGCTAACAAATAATGAAATATAACCTCAACACCCAATTATAACAACAGAGCTTAAACTTTCACATCTGCAAGTATCAAAGTTTCAGTGTGTATGAACTGTGCATAATATAGATGTGCTGACATTCTAACAAACATTTTTCCCTACAAACTGTTGTCAGACTGATGGATGAGTTATTAAATGCTTTGCGTGACAGGGAACCATTTTCTGCAGGCAATGCATTTTTTGGATTTTTATTCCATAATTATTATTGAATTTGATTCAGGTGCCTCATTTTTTATATAGGGTGTCACATCCTCAGAAGAAATGCATTATTATTGGTGGGGCTGGTTCCATATGATACATTGCTCTCAAAACTCATTAAAAAACGGAAGTTGGTATGATGATGGATTACAGTAATGAGTCATTTATAGCCTAAGGCATGAGTACTCGATCACTAATGAGATGGAGGGTGGAAGGAATAGTCCCAGAAACATTCAATCTGCTTGCTGGACGGGAGAAAAAGTTGCTTGGATACAAATATATTAATCAATTAACTGTCATGTGTTAACACAATTGCATAGAGTAGAACTATGGAGAGTTTGCTTTAATATGCACAATAAGCATCACATATGTACAAATTAATTATTACATACCGTTTACACTTGTACTCTTGCAAGTTCATAATAAATAATAAATTATAAAAGAATGATGTGTATACTGGTAGCTTTTTATTTACCACCTATGTCCAAGCCATGGTGACATATATACAAATCTGAAGTTAAAGTCACTTTAGGCTAAAAACAATGTTTCTTAATATCTCCACAAGCAGATGGTCATTGTTTTGATGACTGATGTCTGTTTACAATGTTTGCAAAGAGCCAAATGTTATTCATTTAAGAAGAGGTAATGAATAAGGATTTCCATTAAAGGAATGAATATTGGTTATTAAGAAATGAATCAATATTTTTTAATAACCAATGTTATGGCTCTCATGGATGTCCAACCTCAGAAAAGAGAAACTTCTTTATATCACAGGAGAGAATAATTTGGTGTTGTAGAAAGTATATGTAACAAACAGAAAGCATAGGAAGGGGGGTGTACAATATTAAAAATGAGTCTTCGGGTCAATTGCGTAAATTATTAAATTAAGAAAAATTTTAAAAAGTGTACTAATCATTTTAACAAAGATTATTTTCAAGCAAGGATAATGACACATGAATACCAGTGTAAAACAAATGTGTCAAAAGTGGAAGTTACTCTGAAAGCAGTTTACCATGACGGAAGGAAGAACAGGAAACATTGGCAACATTTAGAAAAAAATTTGTGAAAGGGCTCAAAAAGATGTTTGAACAGCTCGTATGATTTATTATTTTATTCATTTATCCAAAGTTACAATGGCCAGGACATCATGTTAACACTCATCACAGACAGCAGAGGTGTTGGTATATGGTGTATGTGAGAGATGGAAGATCTAATTGGTCCTTACAATACCATTGAGGGTATAGGTATCTTCATGTACTATATTTCATCTGCAACAGAGTCAGTTGACTTGATTCCATGATTGGGCTCATGTACTAGGATTTTTTGTGTCAGTTCACACAATGGTCTTTATGTCTGTATGTCTCAAAGCCACTTATGTTCCTGTATAATTGACACTGGTGGCACAGTTTTCTCTTACCCCTGTGATGACTGTAATAGGTTTCATAGTGACGTTCCCTAAGGAGGAACTGAAGTACATGTTTGCTGGGACGTGAGCTAGACTGGACAGAACTACTATTTTCAAAGTTAGTTCTAAACTGAAAAAATATCAAAGGACTAGTATGAGATTGACTCACTTACAAGAGAGATTGGTCTACCAGAGTTATACATTTGTGAACAGAGCTTAGACAAAAGTATCTTTCAGATCATCGGAATAGAGGTGCTTGTCCTAGTGCCAACATGTAAGGGTAAATTGCAGTTTAAACACTGAGCTAAGTAATGTAGGTGGCAGCTCTGAAGGCACGTAAAGCAAAAGGCGGGTATCCGGCATCATTAATAAAAGTTAAGATTTTCTGTTTAACTGGTATGAAGTAAATACATAATGCTTCTTAATGCCCATGAGGGTAGTTACTGTACACTACTTTTTTAGGAACCCTATTGCATTATTCTTAAAGCTGTGAGATATAAGGAGAATCAATAGGGCAGGAAGTAGGAGCATGTTACATTAATGGGCTAGTGGGTGAAGTAGCAAAGCCCATTCTACTCCAAGGTACTATTTGTCTATCTAATTGATTCCTACTTGACTCAGCAGAGGATTGTGAGGAGCTTTTAGAGTTCAAGACTCTTCCCATCTTGATTCAGATGCAAGGAGCAGTGGCAAAGTGTGAGTAAATTCATATGATGGCACAGTTGATGCCAGTACACAGTATTTTGCTACAAGTGGGAGCATGTGGAAAGCATTGAGATATCTTGGCTTAACCACTGCCTAAGTCAGGCAGTAAAACACAGCTGTAGCACTACTATAACCACAGTGACTGTAGAGAGAGGTACCAAGGATATTGATAAAGTCATTCTATGTGTATACCATGTGTGTTATGCTATTTTATTAACGATTGTAAAATTCTGGTGTATAATGTGCTATTATATAAAATATTATTCAATTTTGCATTGAATACTTGGCTAAGTGTGATTCCATACTCTAATAGGAAGGTTCCATGAGTCTGAAGGTTTGTTAAAATAAATGTTTTTTTATTTTTTGCTGTCAGCTGCCATACTGGAGCCTTTACTGGAGCCTTTGGGCTGTAGGATCTAATGTCTAGATCTATCTGGGCTTTGTCCCCAGATTACAATGCCATCTCTTAGCCAATTCTGGCTTTAGGAGATTTGGAGCTAGATCCCAAGGTTATTATGTCTACTGCGATGCTTTATCTTCTGGGATTGCTTCTCCCAGACTCAATAAAACCCATCTAGATCCATTAGGAGATCATCCAGTGCTGCTAATCTATAATTCCCAGTCTCAGGGACCAGAAGAGTGCCAGTCTTGCATTGCCCTCTCCCAAACTCAATATTCCTTCATGGTTCATAGGATCCATGCCAGGGGGCACTATGTCAATGCCATTCTCCAGTCCTCATAACAGGAACTGGAGGTGCAGTAATCTGAAACTGGTAGACTTCCCACCTGGACACTGGCAGGCTAGCATTTTAACATTCTACATATATTATTAAAGTCATGCATTTGAAATATTAAATAGTAAAAACATTTCCACTGTCATGTGGGGAAAGATGATCAAGCCACAGAAGTTTTTTTAGAACATTTTGCATAATGACAAGTGAATTTTTAGGATGAACGCACTTAAAGGGCGACAGGGTTTGTTACAGGCTGAACACTTACTTGAAGGGGTTAATATCGGGTGGGGCCCGACCAATGGGAGTTCGTGTGGGAGGGTCCTGGGTTGAATATAGCAGAGGTCACTTCCTGGTTGTGTCACTCTTCAACACGAGATCCAGGGATCATGTGGGGAGAGACTGCAGCTGTAGAAGCAGACAGGGATAAGTATCCATACTGTTTTCTTTTTCACTGCTAATTTCATATTATACTGCTTTATTTAGTTGTCCTTTGCGTGGTATTTTTTTTTTTTTGGCTTTCCGTGTATCTTCCGTTTTTGTCCCCTGTGTTTTCTCCCCATTTCTCCCTCTGTCTTCTCCCTCCCACCCCTTCGTTTCCCCCGTCTTGTGCTGCCTTCCTTTCTCCCCTTTTCCCTTTATTCCTCATAGCCTCCGCTTTCCCCCCTTTGTCCATTGTGCAGCTATGCCCCGTCCTAAATGAGCATACGTTCCCCCAGCGCGGCTTCGGTCCCCCTGCCCCTCCGGTCCCGGGCGTCATCTTACCCACGGGAGTTCAGCGCCAAAAACTCGGGGGGCCGTGTCGCGGCGGGTCCCCTCCAACTTTGCGAACATGTCAGTTTTCGTGGGGGCATCTTAGCTTGCAAAATTCTTAGATCAAAGACCGATCAGTGGCAAAGGTTCATGGGTGCAGTTGGCGGCACAGCAGAATGGTCAGATTTGCCCCGTTACTTTAACAAAAATAAGACCCCAGGACCTCTTGTTTCTTAGCCATAGGGATGGTACGCCTCTGACAAAATATCAGTTTTCACCCATTATGAAGCAGGCGCTGCAGTCCCTGGAGTTAGACAGTTCATTGTACGGGACACATTTCTTTAGGATTGGGGCAGCTACATCTGCTGCCATGAGCGGTTCATCGGCAGAGACCATAAAGGCTTTGGGCCGATGGAAATCCACGGCTTATAGGTCATATATTAGAATTGATGGTGCTGACTGTTGAATGTTGTTTTTCTTTTTGCCTAATCGATTGTTTTTATCCTCACAGTGTTGTTTTCTTCTACTTTCACGCTTTCTGGTTACCCCAACCCACCCCGATTCTCCCTCCCCCCACCCCATCTTCTCCCTACAGTTGGTGGGCTACCCTGGGCTTTTCCGCTCGTCATTTTTACGCGGGGGCGCGAAGGTATTTTCACCCGCAGTTTCCCTGGGCATAAATCCTGATTAGTGGTGTGATGCCGGGGTTTTCCGCGGGTGTTGTTTACCTTCGTCTGGGTGGCCTGCTCCCCATATGTGTCTCCTTTCCTTATCCCTTCCTGTGGATCGTTTTTTCCAACACGCTATCCTTCTCGAAGGTTTTTATTCTAATCCTGACCTGTCTTCACACTCAAGGTGGTACTGTTTTGACACTGGTTTTTCTACTTACAGGTGATGGTGTTTCGACTAAGCGGGTGTGGATCATTGGTCACTCCTCCGTTTTCTGGGCCACTGGCCACCCCAGGGCAAATGTAATCCCGAATCACAGCGGCACTGAAATAAGATGGTTGGGCAGATGGGGCTTAGGCTGGCCTGATCTTATGCCATGGTTGGTGCGGCTCATTAACCAACACGGCCCACCAAATGTCCTGGTAGTGCATGCGGGAGGCAATGACCTGGGGAAGGGAAAATCGCTAGAACTCATTATTGAGATTCGGGAGGACGTGCGTTGTATCCACGCGGCCTGGCCTGACATCATCATAGGTTGGTCGGCACTAATCCCCCGGCTGGTATGGAGAACAGCTATCCCCTTAAAGAAAATGACGGTCATGGTCAGAAAGTTAAATAGCGCCCTTCGGAAGGTAGTTCGGTCCTTAGGTGGTATAGTCATTGATCACCCAGGAATAGGGGTTGAGTCACCGCGGTTATTTAGAAGGGACGGTGTGCATTTAACGGATAAGGGAGTAGGTTTTTTCGTGGATAGGATTTGCGGGGGAGTGTCAGTTTTTCTCGGTTAGTTGGTGACGGGCTGCGGCGTCTGTGGGGCGCAGCGTGGTAGGAAGGCACTGCGTTCAGCGGCTGATTAGTGGGTGCAAAGGTAGTTGGCCGCAGGTCACTGTCCCCTTAGAGGCAACAGTAACTCCTTTTTGGTCCTTCGGTAAGGAGGGTCCCTGTCCGGCTTAGTGAGGGAGGGCAGCGTGAGTTGAGAAGGTGGGGGGCAGTCACTCTGACACCAATTCAGCGCACGATTGTTTGGGATGTGTTCCCCATGGTTTAGTGGATGTACGGCGGTTTGCGCCAATTCCACGTATCTTGTGTTATCAGCTTGGGAGCTGTACCGCAGTGCCCTTTCTCCGCCACCATAGGTTTTAGTTTAACTTAATAAAAGTTTCTCCATTTTTCAGCAATTTATTCACAACTCCGTGTGTTTATTTATATTATGGTTAAGAATGTTAAAGTTGTTGTGAAGTTTATGTACATACAAGGTGAGCCCTTTAAGTAGTCCTTACAACTATGCCCACCATAGAATGGGATGTAGGTAAGAGTAAGCCATAATCATCATAGTAGATAATACATGGATTGCTACAGATTTCTTTTCATTGTTCAATCATTTTGCGAAAGATAATTATGGTAAACTTAGTTAAAAAAACAGACCATCTTGATTAACTAATTTATTCTTTTTAGCATTAATGGAAGGCATAAAAATAAGAATGGATCCACACACTTCAAGGATAAAATGCACTACAACAGTACCCCTACTGGGAATATAAATAAATAAATGTGTGCACTGAGAAATTATCCTGCTGATAACTTCAATCATCTCTTTCTTAGCTGCATGCAAAAGTGACTTCAATTAGTAACATATTTTTATGCAGGAAAAAACAGGTCATATTCTTTGTGTGAGGAAACAAGCCTTGTAGTTCAGTATTACTTGCAGAAAGGAGGTCAATCTTAATCTTACAAATGCCAGCAAAAACATTTTGGCAGAGCTTGAATGCTTTAATAAACTGGTTTATGGGGCGTTCTGGCTTCTGCTGTTGTTTGTGGCTGTACAGGTGCACAATTAGAGATACCACCTGTGGATTTTAATAGAAGTCTCAAACTTCAGCTTTACTAATTATCTGAATTATTCAGTGTAAGCTCATCTGGAGAACTGTGGGATGTGAATATGCAATGTGGGTTTGTGCTTTAGGCACATAAGCAAAAAAAAAAGATTTATTTTATGCTAGCAACTTGTGCTTTAATACATTTGGAAAAATTTATATACATGTATGTATTTCCTGATTAAGACATCCTAGATATTGCCTGATTTGGTGATTTGTTATTTGAATAAAATATCATACTCATTTTAAATACAAGAATTAAAGATGTTAGAACAGATTATGCAGGGGTGGGTGTAATTAAGAGTTGGCTCCTCCTTTCTTTCAGTTACTGCCTAATATATGTTAATATTATTTATACACCCACAACCTCTTGAACCTCCCTCCTCTACTCTCTCTCTACTCCTTTCCCTTCCCCTCTGCATTCGCTCCAAGAATCCTGACAGATTCATACTGGGCCTGAATCATTAAGGAAAGGAAAGCAAAACGTTTTGGCCTAACTTTCCTTAATGAATCAAACCCACTGAGAGCAATGTGCATTTGTTTTAAAATCGGCTCTGCGCACTCCCAAATTCATCAAGGAATGGATCTCAAGATACGTGTGCTGATGAAATCAGGTGTAAGTATGCTTTGCTCTATTACACAAGACACTGTAGGATACGGCCAAAGCTTATGCGGATTATAAAATTTCTCCCATGAAATACATTTATTTGGGTGTTCTTAATGTCTACTGAACTTAAACATTTTTTTACAGTTGCTCCTGATTGCAAACACGTTATAGTTTGCAGGGCCGGACTGGCCATCTGGCAAATGCCAGAAGGGTCGTTGGTCTGAGTGGCCGGGTCCCGGACAGTCAGTGCACGGTGCATTCACTGACACTAACAGCCCTGTCAGACACTGACAGCCCTGTCAGTGACAAGCTTCCTGGTCCGGGTCCTGCAAGGCAGCTGTCAGAGGAGCAGACAGAGAAGAAGACAGAAGACAGAAACAAGAAGAGAAAAGAAGCTGAGAAGGTAAGTACACTAAAACGGGGAAGGAGAGGGGGAAAGGGGGGAAGGATGCCACACAGAAAAACGGGGGTGGGGGAGAGAAAGGATGCCAGAAAACAGGGGGGAGAGAGAAAGGATGCCAGAAACTGGGGGGGGGGGAGAAATGATGCCACACAGAAAAATGGGGGGAGAGAGAGAATGGATGCCAGACAGAAAAACGGGGGGGAAGGGGGACACACAGAAAAATGGGGGGGGGGAGGTAAAGGATGCCACACAGAAAAATGGGATGGGGGGATGCTATATAGTCCATAATTATTCCTAATTGCTAATGATTTTGGGGCACTACTGTGTGGCATAATATGATTTGCGGCACTATTGTGGAATAATATCAACTGGGGCACTATTGTGGTATAATATGATTTGGGGTTACTGCTGTATGGCATAATATGATTTGTGGCACTAGTGTATGGCATAATATGATTTGGGGGCACTATTGTGGCATAATAGGATTTGGAGCACTACTGTTATGGCATAATATGATTTTGGGCACTACTGTATGGCATAATAAGATTTGGGGGCACTATTGTGGCATAATATGATTTGGGGGCACTATTGTGGCATAATATGAACTGGGGCACTATTGTGCCATAATATGATTTGGGGGCACAACTGTATGTCATAATATGATTTGTGGGCTCTATGATGGCTTAATATCAATTGGGGGCACGTACTCAGGAATGAGGGAAGGGGGAGAGTATTAATATAATGTAGGAGGTAGGCTACTAATTTAATGCTGGAGTTTAGGTGGGGGCTAATTATTTAATTGGTGCTATTTTATTTCTGGGGTGATGTGGGTCACTTTAATTTAATATTGGGGCCTAACAATTTAAGAAGGGGTGATTGGACCTTTAATGTACTGCTGGGGTGGTTTAGGGGCTATTAATTGAAAGTGGGGTTGTTTGGGAAAAAAATACTGTCTATTTATTAAATGTGAATATTAATTATTTAATAGCAGTGATGGTTGCGGGAAATAGGTATTTTTCTTAAATGTAAATGCTATTTAATTTATTGTTGGAGTTGTTTGGTGGCAGGGAAATAGGTTTATTTATTAAATGTAAATACTAGTATGTTGAGGCTGAAGGGAGGCCTAATTATAAAACATGGGTTTTATTAATTAAACACCAGGGGGTAAATGTCTAGCTATCATTTATTTAGTACATTCTACAAAATGACAGTTAGAATCTGATTGGTTGCTATAGGCAACATCTCCACTTTTCAAATTCGCCAAAAAACTCTCAGCTTGATACATTTACCTCAGCTTGGTTGGAGTTTTTTAAATTACATGTACCCATTTTTTTTCCAAATAGGGCTTCCAACATTCCAGGATCCAAACAGACAGCAACTAAAGACACCAGCAGCCACAGGTGATGATAGTGACAAGAACAGGTAGGAGAGAGCAGGACTGTCTGACAACTGTCCCGAATTTTGGTGACTGTCTCGTTTAGTGAGATTTGGTCTGACTACAAGGACAGTTGGGAGGTATGTCCCACTTTGCACTGTACTGCTTGTGAAAGCAGAGCTGCGTGCAACTAACAGTATTGCACACAGTATTGCCTGTGTATTTGTCTAACATTTCTCTAAAATAATAACCATGTTACATAATATGGGCCCCCTGGCTTAAATTTACCCGGGCCCCCTGGCGTTAATCCAGCTCTGGTCAGCAGGAGGGAGCGGATAGCTGCTCCCAGTCCCTGGATAGGACACAGTCGGCAGAACAAGCCGAGGAGCTCTAACTCTCACAAGATTTGGTAATCTCGTGAGACTAAGAGCTTCCCTGCTCATTTTACAGGAAGTTCCCACCCTGATGGATGTCAGCAGCACCAGAAGCATAGATAAGTACAGTGAGCTGGGGGTGTCTTAATGTGTCTGGGGGGATGGCGTGATGTGGCTGGGAGAGCGTGATAAATGTAATGTTTTATTATAATGTATGTATCAATGTCCCATGTTGGCCACACCCACAACACAATGTGGTCACACCCTTTTCAGCACCAATGCTGTACGTCGGCACACAGTTTCTTTCCTGCTGAAACTAAGGTGGGTCTGTGTACTTTAAATGCCAGGGATGATTTTTAGTCCCAGTCTGGCCCTGATAGTATGCATATGAGATTGTCATAACTAGTGCTCAGGACTTAGACGAGCCCAGTACCTGGAGCAAGAGATACGTCAGAAATGCAAATAACTTTGCACTGCCTAGCGCTTGATTCAGTTGTGGCTGCGTGTGCTTGAGTTTGGCACGCCCATACTATAAACTGACTGCGGCATAACGTCCCTTCCCCGTCCCGTTCACTCCCTGAAATTGTAGGCTGTAGTAAGTGTCTTTTGCGCTCAAATGAGCAGGGTTGCGTTTACTGATGTATGGTCCGGATCTGGGTATGCACAGAGTGATTTGGTGTATGATATGCTCAAAATTGGAAGATACATGCCTTGATGAATAAGGCCCAAGGTCTTTTATTAATCCATAATCAAGATCAGCCATGCAACAGGAGTGTAAAGCAGTAAGGTGAAGTAGCAGCAGAGGAATAAGAATTAGTAAGCTAGAAAGAAAAACTATAAGAACAAGTCCAAAGAAAGCAAAATGAATATTAAAAAAGTAAGAAATAAGCTATTCACAACTAAATAGTAATCAAATTAACTAAATTTCCAAAATTCCAGTGACACTTTACTGAAGAGTGTGAGAAAAGCAAGATGCCTAACACGCATAATAAAATCTACTTTGCTGGATAATTGCTACTCCTGTCCACAATGTGTATGGTATATAATTAGGATGCAATATCTAAGCAGTTAGAATCATATTAAAGTTAAGCTTGTAAATTTGTTCATCATAGGATATAAATAAGTGTTACAACGTTCAGTGCTTCATTGTTACTTTTGTGCCCAGTTGACAAAAGTGTTTAAATTGCTACAGGTGTGTTCCAATGCATTTACTTAAGTCGGTATTATTGGGCAGTTAGAAAAATGCCATGAGAGCCACATGGACATGTACAGCTGGACCAGATGTAGTCAGTCTGTTGTCGTTGAACCTGTCGACAGTCAGATATGTCTGCGTGGTTAAAATGGCGAGATTGTAACTGTTGACAGGTAGTAAAGTCAACAGTCACAAAGTCGACATTCGGACAGCGATGTCAGCACCAGCCAGCGTACCTACAGGTATATCAATACAGTCGCCATACCCGCTGGCACAAAACAGTAAATAATACAGTGAGAAACAAATGGAAAAAAAGCGTCACTGCATAAAAAAACAACACCCTTCCCCCACCACCGCCCCCGAAGCAGTTTAACCCTAGTGCTGCCAATCTAAACTGGCACTTGCAAAAGCGAGGGGACAAAAGGTGTGGAGTCCCCCGATTTTAAAAGTACCAGCACTAGGCTTTGCCAGCCAGGGCTGGTGGCACAATAGCAGGAGGACCCGCAGCGTGGAGTCCCCAAGCCATAATGACAACCAAACGCAGGCTGGTCAGCAATGGGCTGAGTTTCCTAGGAAGATTGGTCCACCAAAAAAAGGCAGACCGCCCCTAGGGGTACCAAGCCCTGTACTGAAAGTACTAGGGTTCTTCCCACACCCCTGGGTGGGGGGGGTTGTGGGGTAATAACAAATGTTTTAAGTTAAAAACACCTTTTTGGAGCTGACGTTGGCGTTTGATTGTCGACATTGTGACTGTTGACTTTACTACCTGTCAGCAGTCACAATGTTGACATATTAACCATGTAGATACACTGAACCTGTCTACATTTCTGAATGTCAACATTTTGGTGTCAACAGTCTGATTATGGACAGGTTCAGTGTCAACAGATTGTATCCAACCTATCCTCACAGAGAGCCAGTACATCTAAATACAGTGGGCCTCATTTTGAGTTCCACATAAAAATGCATCAAGAATGTATATGAAAAAATTCAAATGTACAGGTCCTTTTGCATCTGTATCTGTATATCAAGATAAGTGCATAGATATGTCTGGAGTAATTGCATGCCAGCTTATTTGAAGCATAATTTATCCAGGGCCAGCGTAAGCTCTGAGGGCGACCTAGGCAGTGCCCCTCCACCCCTCGGAAGTGGTATCCCCCACCATGTTTGACTCTTACCTTAGCAGGTGGGAGGTGTTGCTGATATTCTCTGTGTCAGTAAATCACAGAAACTAAGGATTGAAATGGCCATCCTGATTTGACACTACCTATAGTGGAGGTACAGGGTCTAATGCAGGGAAGGTATTCTCCAGGTACCCCCCCGCAAGGAGGTATGGGTTTCACAGGCCTCCATACAAGTACTAGACATGACCAGTAGGTAAGTGGAGTCTAGCATGAATGTAGGCGGTCTTACTGGGAAAAGACACAGCGAGTTGTGGAAGACACCTGGAATACCGTAGATTGAACAATATTCCATGATTAGAAAGGATTGCTGAGGATATCTGGAATATGGCCGATTACAGCAGATACCAGGAAGACAACAAATGACTGTAGATACCAGGAACAAAGCAGATGGATGTGGGTACCAGGAACATAGTGGAACAGATGGAATTACCAGGAACACCCTGGAACAGATAGAGTTACCAGGAACACACTGGGACTGAAGATATACCAGGAACATGCAGGAACAGGAACCAAGAGTCAACAGCATCATCTTCATATCAGTCCCTGGGGCGCCGTGCGGGAGCATTAAAAACACTGGGAAGAGTTATACTATGTCACTCATTCAGTGTATAAGTTGCCCCCTAACCATTGGTGCCCTTGGCAACCACTTAGGGTCACCTATTGGAAGCGCTTGTGCTGCGTTTGTCAGAAACAAAAATGCAACAGTCATTATCATCAACGTCTTCCCCAGACCAAGCCATTTGTATGTCCTGGGTAAAAAAATCTATAAGGATTATCCATATATCTTTCATTAATAAACAAAAATGATCATGTGTTCCCTCTGCTAAAGTGGAAATTAGTATCAAACTAGACTGGTCAAAAAATAACAGGGAAACATCCAGCATGCAGTCCCCCTCTCATAGTGTGAATCAGACCCAGTCTGATCAGTGCAAGGCCCCCTTTCCAAAGACTCCAAGCTCTGTGCTAAGAAGTGCTGAGTCTCTTCTTACTAATATCACTGGGCTGAGGGTGTCAGGGTAATCAGAAACCCATTGGTCCCAGTATAATAGAAATAGGTGGATCCCTAAGACCACTCTACATTATATTATTATGGAATAAGTAAGCAAAATATCCATTTTTAAAAATAAACTTTAGGAATAAATGTTCTTCCTTGATGTAATCCAATGGGAATTTATCTTTCTTGGTGGTCCAATGGGAATAAAATTAAAAAACATAATACACAATGAGAAGCAGGCGTTGCTAGCATTGAATGTCAATAGCAGCAAATAAAGAGGAACTTCTGACCATAGATTTCAGCAATGTAAAAAATTTCTGAATGAAAGCCGGGTTTGACATCAAACTAATTAACAGCAGCCAGTGGGAGGGTTATTGTGACATGTATTAAGTGATTTAGAAGTTATCCCAATAACCACTGTGCACACCAGGTGCTGGTAATTACTTTGATATTAATCCCTACCTCTGTTCGGCAAGTGTAATACACTGCTGAAATCTACTGGTCATATGTTCACACTTATGTGTAAACTCAAATGCTTACAGTACCTGACCGTAGTAACTGTAGCTTGTTCCATGTTCCTCTTTTAGAGAAGTGAGATTGCTTCAAACCCTCATGTTAGTTTTTCTGATTACAATAGTAAATCCATGAAAAGACTATTGTTAAAGCCAGTTTTCTGCACTATTATAGAAAAGAGACTGCTTTTCTGTTCAAATTTAACAAAGTATGTTGTATCTAAAATCAAATTCTAATAAGTGAAAATAGTAAATGTCCTTCCAAACGCTATTGACATAAAGTTGTAAAGTTGTATTTTGCTAAAAATGAACTTGTTCAGAGCTAATCCCATGACCAGTATATATCACTGACTCTGCTAGCTAGTATAAATTAGAGATGGTCACTGACCCCTGTGTTTTGGTTTTGGTTTTGGATCTGGATTACCTTTGTGTTTTAGTTTTGATTTTAGTTTTGGCAAAACCGGCTTTGCGTGTTTTGGGTTTTTTTTGGTTTTGCAATTTGTTAAAAATGGGGGCTAAAATAACTTAATTTAGGTATTATTTTGTACCAACATTATTAATAATCTCACTAACACTAATTTCCAGTCATTTCCATTCAATTTTGACCACCTCATAGGTCACAATATGATTTTCATACACTTTCAAAGAAAAATTGCTGCAGTTCTTGCCAGTGATAAGAAAAGGGCCATTGTCATGCCTGGGAATAAGACCAAAAATCCACCTCTTAAGTGTGGAGTTATTTTTACACAAATCCTGACAACAGTTGTCTAGCCATTTGTACCGTTTTTAAAGCCACACTCAGTAGAGGTAGGGACCTTAACCATCTAGGATCCTCATCCATGATACAGCATTTTAAGTGAGTTCATGGAAAGCTGTTTGGAAAATCAGAAACTTATGTTAAAAAATAACAACAAGCAGTCCAGCATCATCTACCTCCATTCTCTCATCTAGATCCCAGCACCTGCAGTCTACACCCCCAACACATTCATCATCAATATCCCCAGAAGCAACAATTGACTGTTAAACAATCCTTTGCAAGAGAAAGCAAGTATGAAAGCTTTCGCCCAGTCGAAAAGCAGATCACAGATACCATGGGGACTATGCTAGTATTACATCTGCATCCAATGTCCACTATTAATACAGTTGGTTTAAGACATTTAATTAATTTGATGTATCAGCAATTACATCATAGTACACAGACTTCTATGATGGTATGATGAATTAGTATTGTTTGAGGAAGATTAGCACTGAACCCTGCCACCTCTCCTGCTTCTGAGTGAGCTATGGTACAATAAAATGTAAGTGCAGATTTAGACCAAGCCAGGCAGACCTATTATTTCTATTTCAGCAATTACAATTAGCAATGAAGCAATGTAGCTCTTCTCTTTGGGTGTTACCACCTCTTCACTTTGTGTCTTTCCTTCTCCATCTCCTTACATACTGAACTTCCCCGTAGGAGTCCCGCAGGGCTCTGTTCTTAGCCCTCTACTCTTTTCGCTCTACACTTCCTCCCTTGGTGCTCTCATCTCCTCCTTCGGTCTTCAGTATCACCTTTATGCTGACGACATTCAACTCTATATGTCCTCTCCTGATCTTTCCTCCACCCTCCTCGCTCGGCTATCCGACTGCCTCTCGGCCATCTCCTCCTGGATGTCCGAGCGCTTTCTCAAAATCAATATTTCTAAAACTGAACTCATTGTCTTTCCTCCGCCCAGACTCCCATCCCACGATGACCTCTCTATTGTCGTCAACAACACCAGCATCTCCTCTGTCACCCAACTTCACTGCCTGGGTGTCACCCTCAACTCCTCTCTCTCTTTTGTCCCCCACATTCATTCCCTTGCCTAAGCCTGTCGCTTCCAACTTACGCAACATCGCCCGCATCTGTCCTTTTCTCTCTCCGGATGCCACCAAAACTATCATCCACGCACTCATCTTCTCCCGCCTTGATTATTGTAACCTCCTCCTCACTGGCCTCCCCCACTCCCATCTCTCCCCCCTCCGCTCTATACTCAATGCGGCCGCAAGACTCATATTCCTCTCACGCCGCTCCTCCTCTGCCTCCCCTCTCTGCCTTGCCTTACACTGGCTCCCCTTCCCCTACAGAATCCTTTTCAAACTCCTCACCACCACTTACAAGGCTCTCTCCAACTCTACTGCCCCTTATATCTCTAACCTCCTCTCCATTCACACTCCTGCCCGCTCCCTGCGCTCAGCCAACGACCGCCACCTCTCCTCCACCCTTATCACCTCTTCCCACTCCAGAATCCAAGACTTTTCCCGTGCAGCCCCCCTTCTTTGGAACGACCTCCCTCGTTCCATCCGTCTCTCCTACTCTGGGCTCCTTCAAACGTGCACATAAAACTCACCTCTTCCTCAAAGCCTACCAACCATCTACTTAACCCCCATCTCCTCCCTTTGCTCGTCCTCCCTTCTCTCCTCTTGCCTCAACTGGCTTCTCTTGTGCCTGGTCTGTTTACCCTCCCTTAGGATGTAAGCTCGTATGAGCAGGGCCCCCTCCCCTCCTGTCTCCATACCTGTTCTTCTGCTCCGTCTTTACTGCATATGACTGTCCGGAGTTTCTGAAGTATTGGTACTTTTTGTTCATTGTTCTGTATGGTTTCACCCTGTATAGTCTACTGTTAGTACTGTGTGCGGCGCTGCGGATACCTTGTGGCGCCTAACAAATAAATGATAATAATAATAATAACTAACCTGTCACAAATTTATATATCATACCTCCTCCTACTCCCCTACATTAATGAAACTTTTTCCATCATTTGTTTCTATATTCTTGTTCTTTTCACACAATACGATCTCTCTAAGTTATCTTCCAGATACCCTTAGAAAGAAAAGAGGTCATAAAGGTTATTTTTAGTGTAGATAAGTACCATACAAACTTGCCTGACTGATTTTCAAAAGTCATGAAACCAATTTTGATCATTCTTCCACCAAGGTGACAGGCAAGGGGGGATGTCTTTGATGTAAATAGATATCTTAAAGAATTTCACCAGTAGGTAATAAGGAAGCAGGATGTCGTAAAGTGTAAGAAGACTTTTCAGCACTAAATTGACTGTGATAACATCTTGCTTGAGAGGTTTGTTGACATCTGAGTACAAAGACAAAACGCTGTTCTATTTACATAGTTGTTCAAAGTAGAGATGGGCGGGTCCGGTTCTCCGAGAACCGAACCCACCCGAACTTTGGGTATCCGAGTACCGAGCTGAGCAGCTCGGTACTCTCCCGCCCATTCCGAATCCAAATCGAGGCCGAACGTCATTGTGACGTCGTCGGATCTCGGGACTCGGTTCTCGCAATACTTCAACTTTATAAATACACGCCTCCACAGCAATCCATCGCCATTTGACAGAGGGAGAGAGCAGGCTGTAGTCATAGGCTAATTAGAGCAGGGACAGAGAATACAATATTGTTCTTGCAATTGCTCTAACCAAAATCGCTAGTGCAGAGAGGAGGATAGAGGTTTATTATTTTTTCTTCATATTTGGCACTCCCCCAGCGCTTTTGGGGTGTCCCCCATAATTGTGCATTAATATTTCTGGCTGTCAAAAGTCATATCTGTCAGCAGTATCTACTAAATAATTTGTAGCACACCTCAGTGCTTTTGGGGTGTCCTCCCTAATTGTGCATTAATATTTCTGGCTGTCAAAAGTCATATCTGTCAGCAGTATCTACTAAATAATTTTTAGCACTCCTCAGTGTTTTTGGGGTGTCCTCCCTAATTGTGCATTAATATTTCTGGCTGTCAAAAGTCATATCTGTCAGCAGTATCTACTAAATAATTTTTAGCACTCCTCAGTGTTTTTGGGGTGTCCTCCCTAATTGTGCATTAATATTTCTGGCTGTCAAAAGTCATATCTGTCAGCAGTATCTACTAAATAATTTTTAGCACTCCTCAGTGTTTTTGGGGTGTCCTCCCTAATTGTGCATTAATATTTCTGGCTGTCAAAAGTCATATCTGTCAGCAGTATCTACTAAATAATTTTTAGCACTCCTCAGTGTTTTTGGGGTGTCCTCCCTAATTGTGCATTAATATTTCTGGCTGTCAAAAGTCATATCTGTCAGCAGTATCTACTAAATAATTTTTAGCACTCCTCAGTGTTTTTGGGGTGTCCTCCCTAATTGTGCATTAATATTTCTGGCTGTCAAAAGTCATATCTGTCAGCAGTATCTACTAAATAATTTTTAGCACTCCTCAGTGTTTTTGGGGTGTCCTCCCTAATTGTGCATTAATATTTCTGGCTGTCAAAAGTCATATCTGTCAGCAGTATCTACTAAATAATTGTTAGCACTCCTCAGTGTTTTTGGGGTGTCCTCCCTAATTGTGCATTAATATTTCTGGCTGTCAAAAGTCATATCTGTCAGCAGTATCTACTAAATAATTTTTAGCACTCCTCAGTGTTTTTGGGGTGTCCTCCCTAATTGTGCATTAATATTTCTGGCTGTCAAAAGTCATATCTGTCAGCAGTATCTACTAAATAATTTTTAGCACTCCTCAGTGTTTTTGGGGTGTCCTCCCTAATTGTGCATTAATATTTCTGGCTGTCAAAAGTCATATCTGTCAGCAGTATCTACTAAATAATTTTTAGCACTCCTCAGTGTTTTTGGGGTGTCCTCCCTAATTGTGCATTAATATTTCTGGCTGTCAAAAGTCATATCTGTCAGCAGTATCTACTAAATAATTGTTAGCACTCCTCAGTGTTTTTGGGGTGTCCTCCCTAATTGTGCATTAATATTTCTGGCTGTCAAAAGTCATATCTGTCAGCAGTATCTACTAAATAATTTTTAGCACTCCTCAGTGTTTTTGGGGTGTCCTCCCTAATTGTGCATTAATATTTCTGGCTGTCAAAAGTCATATCTGTCAGCAGTATCTACTAAATAATTTTTAGCACTCCTCAGTGTTTTTGGGGTGTCCTCCCTAATTGTGCATTAATATTTCTGGCTGTCAAAAGTCATATCTGTCAGCAGTATCTACTAAATAATTTTTAGCACTCCTCAGTGCTTTTGGGGTGTCCTCCCTAATTGTGCATTAATATTTCTGGCTGTCAAAAGTCATAACTGTCAGCAGAATCTACTAAATAATTTTTAGCACTCCCCAGTGGTTTGCGCTCAGAATGGATTCAAAGCAGTCCACATATGATCTAAATGAGCAACCAGGTTCTGTCACCAGTCCTGATGTTAGTGTTCCCAGTACGTCATCTGGCCAAGGCGATGTCAAACAACAGAGTGTTTTCAAATTAGTGCAAAAAACAAAAACCAAAAAAAAATTTACTGTATTGAAGCGAAAAAGAAGTGTAACTGAGCAAAAGTTAAGTGACGATAAAAAAAAAATTGCAAGCATGCCATTCTACACACGCAGTGGCAAAGAGAGAATGAGGCCTTCACCTTTGGCTATTAGTGGCAGATCCCAAAAAGTTACCCAGCCTACAATTGGTGCACAACTACTGTTACGCGTCAAAGCCGAGCTGCAAGATAACAGTGAGGCATTACAGGAGAATATTTGCTCTGATTCACAAATGACAACAATCCCTGTGAAGAGTCCATCCAACAGTGGGATGTCTAATCGTGAGCATTCTGCTGATGTGTGCCTTAATAGCCCGAGTGTAGCCGGTGATACCCAAATTGAGGATGCCACTTTGGAATTAGAAGAGGATGAGGGGGAGATTTGTGTAGGCGACGAGGGCGCTAATGAGGATGTTGATGAGGATGAGGTTGTTTGTGTAAGTCCTGCACCAGTGGCAGCAGTTCTGGCACGTGACAAGAAAAAGGCCATTGTCATGCCTGGGCATAAAACAAAAAAATCCACTTCTTATGTGTGGAATTATTTCTACCCAAATCCAGACAACAATTGTATAGCCATTTGTAGTGTATGTGAAGCCACAGTCAGTCGAGGGAGGGACCTTAACCATCTTGGAACCTCGTCTATGTTACGCCATTTAACGAGAGTTCATGGCAAAGTGTTGGGAAAAGCTGAAAGTTCTTCCCAAAAGAATACAAGCACTCCCTCATCAGCTAAGACCCTCCACTCACCGACATACCGACGGCTACAAAATACACCCACCACACCCTCCTCATCAATATCCTCAGTAGCGCTCGGAGTTTGCCCGGCATCCCACTTAAGGCTGGATGACTCCGGCACTATTATTGATTCCTCTGAAGAAAGCGTTAGTCCTGCTGCTGCTGTTGCTGCTGCTGGGGGTGAATCGTCATCCCAGAGGCAGGTGAATAAAATGAGCAGTCCTACATTTCAGCAATTAACTGTGAAACAATCATTTGCGAGGGGAAGCAAATATGACAGCAGTCACCCAGTCGCCAAGCGAATCACAGACGCCATGGCTGCAATGTTAGTGTTAGATCTGCGTCCAATCTCCACAATAAACGCAGCTGGTTTTTCACAGTTAATTGAGGTTTTGTGTCCGCGTTACAGAATTCCATCGCGACACCATTTCTCCCGTAAAGCTATTCCACAACTATACCAAAAAGTGTGTAAAAAAGTAGAGATTGCGCTGAAAAATGCCATTCTGCCCACTGTTCACTTAACCACAGATATGTGGACAAGTGGAAGTGGCCAAACCAAAGACTATATGACTGTGACAGCCCACTGGGTTGGTCATTCACCTTCACCAGCAGGAACAGCAGCAGCATGTACACCACTACGTAACATTTGTCACAGGCAGGCCACTCTTTGTATCACCGGCTTCACTAACAGGCATACGGCTGACAATTTGTTACGCAAACTGAGAGATGTGATTGATGCATGGCTTATACCACTCGGACTCTCCCCAGGGTATGTCATTTCAGATAACGCCAACAATATAGTGCGAGCATTACAGCTGGGTGATTTCCAACATATTCCCTGTTTTGCTCACACCATCAACTTGGTGGTGCAGAGCTTCCTATGAAATAACCGTGAGGTGCAGGAGATGCTTTCGGTGGCCCGTAAAATTTCAGGCCATTTCAGGCATTCAGCCACAGCATGTAGGAGATTACAGCAGCTCCAAGAGCAGTTTAACTTGCCCTGCCACCAACTTAAGCAAGAGGTGGTAACTCGGTATAATTCCACCCTGTACATGCTTCAGAGGATGGAGGAACAGCGCAAAGCCATCCAAGCATATTGCACAAGTCATGACATTGGGAAAGGAGGGGGGATGTATTTCACTCTTGCACAGTGGGGAATCCTTTCAGTGCTGTGCAAGGTGCTGAAACCATTTGAAGTTGTGACATGTGAGGTCAGTGCTGACTCTGCTAGTTTGAGCCAAGTCATTCCTTTAATTAGACTATTGGAAAAGCAGCTTGAGAAAATGAAGGAGGAGCTGAAAGCAAGCAATTCAGCAAAGTATGTTGGCCTTGTCGATCAAGTACTTAATTCGCTTCACAATGATCCTCGAGTTATTAAGATCTTGAACTCGGATCAGTACGTTTTGGCCACTGTGCTTGATCCAAGGTTTAAAACCTACATTGAGTCTTTACTTGTAAATGAGCGAGATGTGAACTTTTGCAAGGAGCTATTGCTCAGCAAGTTGGCCACTGAACTGGGCCTCGGCTTGACGACGTGTCCTCCTTCACTTTCTCAAGCTGTTGCTCGTAAAAAATTAAATTTCCAAAAAAGAAGCAGGGAAGACACAGGGGGCAGACGAGAACAATTTAACATCTGGGCTGGTTTGAAGGATTTTTCAAAAAAATGTGTCACTTTGCCCATAACTCCATCCAATATGAGTATAAACATGCAAAGGATGGTGGAGGATTACTTTCAAGAGGTAGTTGATATGGAAATGTCAGACAGTCCCTTTCCTTACTGGGAAGAAAAGCAGGCCATTTGGAAACCCATGTACAAACTTGCTTTGCAATACCTAAGCTGCCCACCCTCCAGTGTGTACTCTGAACGAGTGTTCAGCACAGCAGGGAACTTAGTCAGTGATCGCCGTAGAAGGTTACTTCCCAAAAATGTGGAGAAAATGATGTTTATAAAAATGAACTACATCTTCCACGAGGAAGGCCTTCACCATCCAAGACATCCAAGCACTGACTGTTCTCTAATGGCGGATATAAGCGGCGATGAATTGATAGTCTGTGATGATGACGTACACACTGATGAGGGTGAGGATTAAGCTGAAGATGATGCCGATAACATCTTTTTAAAACTTTCTATGTAAGTGTAGGGTGCAATCTACCCCCAAAGAGGAAAGGGACTTGTGGCATTTCCATATCACATACCATCTTGAAAGGCTGCTGTTAGGGCAATTTATCCTTAAGGGTAGGGTGTCATAGACAGAGTGACCCTAAACTGGCTTTGTCCATTTTTCATAATATTGTACAGTCTATAATGGCTGAATTTTTGGGTATTTTATACAAGTGGAGGGGGGCCTAGAGAGACAGAAACCAAACTGGCTTTTTCCATGTCAATTAATATTGTACAGTCTATAATGGCTGAATTTTTTGGTATTTTATACAAGTGGAGGGGGGCCTAGAGAGACAGAGTGACCCCAAACTGTCTTTCTCCATGTCAATTAATATTGTACAGTCTATAATGGCTGAATTTTTTAGTATTTTATACAAGTGGAGGGGGGCTTAGAGAGACAGAAACCAAACTGGCTTTCTCCATGTCAATTAATATTGTACAGTCTATAATGGCTGAATTTTTTGGTATTTTATACAAGTGGAGGGGGGCCTTGAGAGACAGAAACCAAACTGGCTTTCTCCATGTCAATTAATATTGTACAGTCTATAATGGCTGAATTTTTTGGTATTTTATACAAGTGGAGGGGGGCCTTGAGAGACAGAAACCAAACTGGCTTTCTCCATGTCAATTAATATTGTACAGTCTATAATGGCTGAATTTTTTGGTATTTTATACAAGTGGAGGGGGGCCTTGAGAGACAGAAACCAAACTGGCTTTCTCCATGTCAATTAATATTGTACAGTCTATAATGGCTGAATTTTTTGGTATTTTATACAAGTGGAGGGGGGCCTTGAGAGACAGAAACCAAACTGGCTTTTTCCATTTCTTTACATATTTAACTATAAGTGTAGGGTGTAATATACATTCAAAGACGATGGCTGCATTGCCAATATGCATAGATGGAGAGGAAGACAATCTGTTTTGTGTGTAGAATAGGCCTACCAACGAAGAATTAAACTGTTTTTTTGGATGATTTATTACCTCAACAATTAGATTACTTGTCTCTAAAACAGTTGGAGCACTAAATTGGGTTAATTTAGGCCCAAAAACATGGATTTTCCCAAAAAATAGCAAAACAAAACCAAACAAAACCAAAACCAAAACCAAAACACGCAATGGCGGTTTTGCAAAACCAAAACCAAAACCAAAACACGACGGTAATCCAGATCCAAAACCGAATCCAAAACCAAAACACGGGGGTCAGTGACCATCTCTAGTTCAAAGCCTCTAACTAAATGTAAATTGTATTTTATGGCGTAATCTCAATAGTTACTCCTATATGCAGGGGAGGGCTGGCAAATCTTAGCCCAGGGGGCAAGACTTGACTCAACAGCCTTTTTAAAGGAAAACAAATGCAGTTGGCCCAGTGACCCAGCCCAAGTTAGCACACTATGGGACCAGCCTGGGGGGCTGATGCCTGACCCTGCCCCGCAGCCCAGCCTGCCCCTGCCTACATGCAAGGATAATATGCTTCTCCTTACTTCAAACTTTAATTTGCTTGCTGGAAATCAGATATCAGAGCATCCAAAACTAAGTTTCTATATGACACATTTATGCATAAAACTATATTTTAACACATCTACTTCTTGCAACATATATATCTATACATATATATATATATATATATATATATATATATATATATATATATATATATATACTATTATCTATACTATTTCATTTTAAACAGTTACCTTTATACTTCTGCTGCACACTACACTACTTTATTTATTAAAGCAATTACCTATATGGTAACAGTTTATGAAGTGCTGAAAGGCATGACAATGACCAAAAGACATGACATTCTATTCTAAATGACCATATTGTGAGAGAAACACTTTCTTCAATTTGTCACCTGGTCTGACTCAAACCAAATTATAAGTCTCCCTAAGAGTGATGAGTTTGGCTGCTTGTATACATTCTAATGACTCTGGAATGAGAGGGAAGGAAAAATGGTTCGAACTATAAACAGACTCAAGGCAGAATAATTAATGCAGGGCCTTAGGGATCCTTCTGTTATTCCAACAAAAAGATGGGGAACCCATGCAGGGGAAGTAGTATGCCGGATCATCTCAACTTCAGATTATGCAGCAAAAAGTCATTTGAGAGCCAGGTAAAAGCTTTGTGGGACATATGGCCTATTTGAAGGTAATTCTTTGGCCTGACGCTTATTAAAAGTCATGACAGGCTGATGGAATTCAAGTGTAGCAGGGATATAGCAGAAGAAGCATATATTTTTTTGCACCTAGTGTTGTGATGGAATATTTATTTACCTAGTCTCCCAGTTAATGAAGGAGTTATGGGAGCCAGCCAAGGCAAGAAAATGTGTGAGTGCTCCTGATGATTCTTTGCAGTGATAGCTCATAAAGGCCGGGTCGCTGTAATAACTTGTCCTGACGTGATTGGGTGCATCAATAAAAAGCAGAGGCCTTTTACATAATGGGAACCTTGTGCTGATTGGCAAAACATTTGAAGCTTCCCTTGGACCACAATACAAGGATAACTAGTATTATTATTGTATTGTACTGGATATTAATCTGAGGAGACATAACATTTTGGAATGATAGTTGAAGAATAGGGAATTGGAAGATTTGATAGGACCCAGATGACTCCAATTTATGATGCCTATATCAGGGTTTTTACAGGGCTCCATTTCTTCCAGTTAATGGACCATATACCCCACATTTTGCACAAGTTCTTCATTGAGAGCTGGCCCAGGAGTAGCATGAGAGTTCTTTTTTATAAGCAGGTTTTACCTGTAACTAGGCAGTGGTCTCTTTTTTCCACTTCTCATTCTGGGCATCAATGATGAAAGACCAAGCAACCAGACAATACATTCTTATGATTCCTCAGCAGGATCCATACATGCCAGCATAATTATGACCTTATCACTGAAGCCTAAATGAAACTGATGGCCTCTAGACGTAGGTTTCCAGTGTGTGTGTGTGTGTCATCTACCCACCTACCCACCTTTAGCAGAGTTAAAGTAGCTTCAGTTAGAGCACAACCGTGAGAGTTGTCAAATGCTAAAAGAAAATCTGAAGAAAATAGGGTAACTTTTTAGCATATAATCTCCTCTTCCAGGTAGGGGGTTGCCCAAGCTAAGACACCTCTTTAAGTAGTATGAGTATCATCCCAAATTTGTGCGTGGCTTCTTAATGAACAATAATCGACACTGGGCTATGAGTTGTCGGAATTGCTATCATTCACCACCAAATCTCTAATTGTGATTTGGAGGAGACCAACTGTTTCTATTCTGGCATTTAGAGTTTGCCCAATTTTTCTGTATCAAAGATATTGGAGCCTGTATCTCTTGGATGACCTGTATCCTGCAGCTTTGATAGCATTGGCCAGCTTATTCTGTTTTGTAAAGTTCAGCTGGTGGATTCCAGCAGCAGGAGGAAATGCACAGTCTTTTAGAAAGCAAGATGTTTTCTCCATGTAAAATACTGGAGTACAGTCTGTTAAAGTTCCAAGAGGAACACCAGGGAAAAGATCCAGCAGGGTAGTAGTAGTAGAAACCATCAGACAAGAACTGAATTGGTAAGGGCTCTGACAGATGTATTTCACATAAGGGATATCTGCTGAGCTTGGATGGTTGAATTGATGCAAAGCCTTGAAAGAAAACATATTTTTTCTACAAATGTCAGCCTGTCCCAGAGATCATAAACCAAGATTAAAATTCTCTTCCATCTGATAACAGGCGATCAATCAAACAACATTACAATAGGCATTGGACAGATATATTAAACTTAAACACAATAACACCTGGCGGGTTTTTCAGCAACAGGGCAAGTGACAAGCAAAGGACATTTTGTGGAAAAAAAAAAACTATTTTAATAATTATTCTGATCAGGCTATAATCATGACAAATATAAAAATGTCAAATGTATAAATGTTGCCTGTGATCAACATAATTTGAGCTGTGAAGGTTGCATTTAAGGTACCTCTCCTCATGGCTACATGTTTAGAGTTAAAACACATGGCAGCACAGTGGCTAAGTGGCTAGCACTTCTGCCTCACAGCGCTGGAGTTCAATTCCCGATCTGTGTGGAGTTTGTATGTTCTCCCTGTGTTTGCGTGGGTTTCCTCCGGGTGCTCCAGTTTCCTCCCACACTCCAAAAACATACTAATAGGTGAATTGGCTGCTATCAAATTGACCCTAGTCTTTGTGTGTATGTTAGGGAATTTAGACTGTAAGCCCCAATTTGGCAGGGACTGATGTGAGTGAGTTCTCTGTACAGCGCTGCGGAATTAGTGGCGCTATATAAATAAATGGTGATGATGATGATGATGATGTTGACTTAAGCTTCTGAGCATTATTTAAATCTAAATCAGTGGGAACGCGGAAGCTTGCCTTAATTTTAGATGAAATCCAATTGCTTCACCTTGATAGGCTAAAGGTAAACGGAAATTAACAAAGATCTCAAAAAGGAACAGCTCATAAAATGGAATGAGATATACATGTAGGGCCTGATTCATCAAGGCATGCATCTGCCCATTTTGTGTGCATCGTTTGCAAAATCATTTTGCACATGCAGAGAACTTGGAGATACGTCCGAGAACGCAGCCCTGTCCGCTGCATCTTTGTACGCAAAGGACATTTGCTACAGCCTATGATTTCAGGGAGTGAACTGGGTAGGGAAGGGGCGTTTTGCCAATGTGAATTTACAGCAGTGACGTTCCAAACTCAAATACACACAGCCACGTCCGAAGCAAGTTCTGATCATCTGAAAGTTGCTTGTTTTTCTGACATATCTCTTGTTCCAGCTAAAGGGCTAGTCTAAGTCCTGATCTTTAGTGTTGACAGTCTCATATGCATGCTATAACATGTGTTTTCAATCACATGCAACTGCAAAAATGCATTTATGATCAGAGAACATCAATTGAAATGGAAAAAAATAATAAAAAAAATACAAACACTATTTTTTAACTGTTTTATCATTAATGCCTATATTACTACCAGGTGACATCAATTCTGTTTTTTTTCCCTGTGTGTTATTTTGCAAATTTATATTCCAAATAGGTATTGGCATATCCTGCAGCGCCTTGTGTAGTAGAGCAGAGCAGACCCGCACCTGATTTTAAAAGTACATGTATCTTGAGATCTGTGCCTTGATGAATTCGGGAGTACGCAAAGCCTAAATTTGTGAGTATAATTATAAATGCTGGTTGTGCACAGAATGCGTGCCTTAATGAATCAGGCCCCTTATGTTTATTGGTGCTAAGTATAAAGGGAAGCAGTACTAAATTTTGCTATATGCACGTTATCTATCATATGAAAAATGATGCTATTTGTAATGACCATTGTTCTGATCACTAGAACAGCAATCTATGCAATGACACTGTATAAAATAGAAAGACATATTGCATGGCGCTTACATACAAGGCACATGTTGAATGGAATTAAAGACAGTAGACCTGACTTTGCTGCCTGTTGTATTATAGGTCTGGGATGTATAGTGAATATACAATATACGCACAGTACATTATTAACTTCAGCTAAACAATTAAGTAACCAGCATGTGTCAATCATGTGTTGTATCATTACCCTGCTGGAAGTATGGCTCTTCCAAGTGTGCCTGAACCAGATGTTAGAGGTATGAGCACAATCTCCTGCTGCCACTCTGTGTATAAACAGGTAAAGTATCCGTAATGTGCACCCGCAATGCAATTACATTTGATTGTCTTTTAATGATTGGATGGTATTAAAATATAAAGAGCAATTTATCAGTTTCTGGAGGATTGCAATAATTATCCAAGCCTGCCATTTAATGACTATAACTGTTAACTCACAGTTTGTAATGAAAATGATGAACATATTACCACATACTTTCACAGTGACTAGAACATTTGACAAAAAGATTGTAGAAAAATCAATACATTATGACTTTTCATGAAGGGTGTCTCAAGAGACTGCAGCAGGGTAGCTGGGGTAACACGGAACAACACAACACAATACCTTCAGAATCTCACTGCGGTATATTAATTAGGTGCTCTACTGGGTAAATTATACCTCACTTCTTGTTCTCTATGAAATTTGAAAGAATTCATACATTCATTACTGAAATAACAGAGAACAGTCGCCCTCTTATGGAATAGTTTGTGATATATCCAAAATGGTGAAGACAAATCACAAGAAAAATAGGGGGGCAAAGAAAAGGCGCTGTTCTCTGACTACTTCAACACAACAACCAATTTGTCATTAAAATGTTAATTTAATGTAAGTAAACAACAATAACACATAGCCAGTGCATTTCCACAACATATAAAATCCATTGTAATTTATCAAATAACATGAATAAAACATAATAACAAAAATTCACCTCTTAAAGCACTTGTAAGTTATTTCTAGGATGACTATTTATTCAATCCTGGGAGTGCACTCCCCGGAAAGTCAATATTACACACTCCCCACAGAGAAAAAGTCAGTTGAAAACCAGCATGGGTGTTAAATGCAGTGTGATAGTAATTCAGACACTGTGAAATCAGGTTGAAAAAGTAATGATAAAAACTTTAAATTCCTTAGCCACTTACACTGCAATAAATTCTAGGCTCTTGATGCCCACAATCCTCTGATGTAGTTCAAAGTGCAAATAAGTTTAAAACCAACCTTTCTTGGATACAAAGCAATATTCCAGCTAATTGCCAACCGCTGATAGCCAACCTTCCAAATCCTCCTTTAATGTGAAATGAAAATCACTCCTCCTGCTGGCTCTTTTTTAATCAGTCCCCTAGAAGTGAGCAGGATATTCTTACCTGCAGCTCCTTTTGTAGCAATACTCTGGCCAGAGATTTTTTCTAATATTCAATGCTTGCAGACTCTTGTGGCGATATCCGCTCAAATTTGGACAGTACGGTGTTGCGTATTAAACTCTTTTAATTACAGCTGTGGGGGTAGTGAGGTGGTAATAAGTCCATCCAGAAATCAAATTTTAAAAACTTCAAATAAAGTATAAAACCTCTTACGCGTTTCTCCACTGCAAAAATATGGTTTCCTCAGAGAGTCAGCAGGGTAGCTGGGGTAACAGATGGTCAACCCAATTGGCTCCCGTCCAATGTTCTCTCCAAGGTGAGCAGCCAATATACATTTCCTGTACACTTGCCTTTATCTCCAATGTCACTACACCGTGGTATATGACTAATAATTATAGGGGAGGGGGCATTTTGGCAAAATATAACTGCCTGTTATTGGGGTTCATCCCTGTGCAATATATGACTTGCAATTATTGGGGGTATCTCTGTGAAATAGATGATTGGCATCTCTTGGGGGATATATCTGTACAATATATGACTGGCAAACTTTGGGGGTGGCATCTCTGTGCAATATATTATTGGAAATTATTGGAAATTATTAGGGGGGCATATCTAAGCAATATATGACTGACGATTATGGGTGGCCATCTCAGTGAAATATACGACAATTATGGGTGGAGAACTTTGTGGAATATAATTATTAGGGGGAATCACTAATGTTTTGCTGGTGATGGGGGCTACTCTGTGCAATGTGTGAATAGCAGAAATGTTACAGGAGCCATCTATGTGATATATATGGCTCTCAATGCGGAGGGTGGTTTCCTCTGCACACATTAATTGTATATCATTAAGAATATGAAAATAGCTATTTTCAAAGCCTAGGTAAATTACTATATTTTTATCAGAGACAGATAGCTCTATACCTAGACAACAAAACTTGCTAAATATAAAGAACAAAGAAAAGGAAAGCGCAGAGGGCCTGATTAATTAAGGAACGTAAATGCCAATACATGCTGTATTTTGCATAAAATCGCTCTGTAAATATATAGCTACAGTTTCAAACTGTTCTCAGATGATTTTTAATTACCTATCCACAATCTGAATGGCAATAGCAAGATTCTACAATGATACAGAGAGGGTCTGAGATGTTTCAGCTATTGCTCACTTTACCAAATATGAAGATTGCCGCTTTCAAGATCAAATCTTAAAAAATGAAAATGATACAGAAGTTGATTGTCTGAGGTTTTCCTAAATGTCCTGACATGTTTCTGTAGCTTGCTGCCAGTTTCATCAGAGGATATCTAAGGCGGTCCACTGCAATAGGTACTTATGTTTCTACCAGTCAATCAAAGACTGGAAATTGATTATCCACCTAGATCTCTGCACAAAACAACTTTATTATACAACCATGGGAACATTATCACAAGTATCACTCAACCTATTTATAAAAAACATGAGATTAATGGATCTATGACAGACTGAATAATTTTATTTTTCATGTTTATATATTATATATATGTTATTTATTTATTTATGTTATTTATTTTACCAGGAGACATCAATATCATCCCTATATTGTATTCATACTATAAAATAATAATACATCACATATTATTAACGTAGATTTGCAATAAATGCATATACACAATGATTCACTATAGATGCATATATACACTTGACAGATAGTTGTTGGTGGAGACTTTGGAAGTGAGAGTTAGGCTAGGTACACACTGGAGCTTTTTCGTCCAATAATCATGCCAATCAGCCAACATACGACTGTTCGGTTGGATGCCGCGTTAGTGTTTAGAATCACACAATGGTCGAAAGTCGTCCCAAAGTGGCAATTGTCGGCTCCTTATGTTGGTCGTACTATTTAATAATCTTGTTCCAATCATGTTCTGATCATGTAGTGTGTATGAATTCACGACTGATTCCACGACCAACTGCCGATAGTTCCTCAAACTGTCTGTAGCTGTCCCACGTGGTATTTCTTGGCAATATTGCTGCAGGGACATCATATGTCATTTCAGTGTGTACAAAATCAAAATCTTTTAACACAACAATATGGCTGTGAAAAATTGCTTCCCAAATGGTCAGTCTTTGTTAATCGTTTAAAACGTGTCTAGTGTGTACTCATGACTCACCCGAGCGATTGGACCTTCTGTCGTAAGTACAATCGTTGTAGATAACAGGTCGGTCAGAAAATTCTCCAGTGTGTACCTGGCCTACTTTAAGTAGCTTGAATTGGATTCTAGAGGTTATGAAGAGCTAGTGTGAGCATTTTCAGAGTGGTGCAGTAGATGTGGAACAGCAAGAAAATAAAATCAGTCTCACCACAGTATTAAAGACAGATTGGAGAGGGGATAGATGGGGACAGGAATGAGGAGTTTATGGTAGTCAAGGCAGGAGATAATTAAATAATGGGTAAGGGTTTTGGTAACATCATGAGTGAGAAAAGTTAATCTGAAAATATTTTGAAGGAGGTGACATGACAGAGTAAGGATATAGATAAAAGAGAAGAACAGAGGTGGTAGTAAAGACTGAAGACTGAGGGCGCATATTAGTCCACCAAAATAAGAAATATAAAGTGCAAAAATTAGAGGGCTAAGGACAGAGCTTTAAGGGACCCTGAACTATAGTAGGAATCGAATGGACAATGAGCCAGGAGTAGAGACTCTAAAGGAGCATTCAGAAAGGCAGGTGATGAAAAAGGAGAGCACATGGCCACAAAGACCAATGAGTGAATAATGCAGGAGAGAAGGGTGGTCAACTGTATCGAAAGCAGCAGTAAGGTCAAGCAGGATTAGGATTGAGAAGTAACTTTTTGATATAGCTATTAGTTTAGTGAGGGCAATGTTAAAGGAATGTAGCATGCAAATGCTCAATTGTAAAAGGTCAAGATTTGAGTGAGACTGTGGAAAGTGGGTTATGCAGTTATAAGCAAGTTGTTTGGAAGCCAAGGGGAGGAGAGAAACAGAGTTGTAGTTGAAAAGAAAGGTAGGGAGGAGAGAAATTAGTGCATTTTTTTAAAGATGCTCAACTAAAACTCTTGTTCAACAATGGAACAATGTTGTTCCAATTCTGCAGTGTGTATGCACTCTGCAGAATTGGAACGACAATTTAGCTATAAGGGTCTAAACTATTAAGTATCTAAAGTACCTCTCCTGTGCAGCCATGGGCAGCTTTCCCATTCTCACACTACTTTGAGTGACGCAATCAGCTCTCTCCGTTTAAGCTCTGCCTGTTGCAACTCCGGCTGAGACTGGAGCTGCAGACTGTGGATCACCAGCAGACTGAGTAATTTTGCACTGTACAAAATGCAAGAAATGCTCATGGCTAGTAACATTTAAAGATTACCCCAGTTTACCAACTATCCAGCTGAAATACATGCATGTCCACATAGCCACCTTGGTCTTGTGTATATGCAAAGGCATATGCACCTACATTATATGTGGATTTTTTTTTTTTTTACTGTACTTTGTACTATATAAATGGTACCTTGTGTATACATATCTGCAGGCAATTTTGTGCTTACAGTTTGCTCTCTGATCTATCTACACATTTACAGGAAATGCTGGTTTCATTCTTGATACTATTACTGTAAATTACCACGGTGCCTATTAAGATAGCTTAAGCATATGTATGGCAATATGTGAAGGGAACATAATATATGTCCCCAGTCCCACAGTGCCTATCTCCCATCTTGCAGAGAAGATCCCCTGTCCCACAGTATCCAGTTCACCAGCACTGTTCCACAGTGTCACCTTCATCTCCTGTACCCTCAACATGCCCATCCCCTTCGGGCTCTGAGATTTCAATTTCTTCAGCTCACCAGGCAAAAGCATTTTCCAGGGTCGCTGTAGCTATTCTGAGATCAGTGAGCCGTCTTTATATCCACGGACATCCCGCTCCCTATGGATAACAGCAGGAACAGGATGTGTTAGCTAGGTACCAGGGGAGGACACTATGGGCCTGATTCATTAAGGATCTTAACTTGAGAAACTTCTTATTTCAGTCTCCTTGACAAAACCATGTTACAATGCAAGGGGTGCAAATTAGTATTCTGTTTTGCACATAAGTTAAATATTTGTACACTGAAATTTAAAGTTGATATTTGTGTGCTACATGAATACTAATTTGCACCCCTTGCATTGTAACATGGTTTTGTCCAGGAGACTGAAATAAGAAGTTTCTCAAGTTAAGATCCTTAATGAATCAGGCCCTATATTAGGACACTATTTCTGCTACTTTTTAGCTAATGGTTATGACAGATGAAGAACACAGATATGAAGGTAAATCGTGTACAATGTGTATAGTGTGTACACATGAATCGGAAAGCTGGTTTTTTTTTTCTGTCATTGGTACCTAGCCTAAATTGCACTGTTTACCCATTAACCTGAAAAAAGTTGGCAAGGTTACTAATTAATACATGCAACAAATATTCTGCTTGCTTAACATAACAGTAATCTATTAAAGTTAATTCCCATCTTGTAATATTTTCCACATTCACCTTTGACATTCATCAAAAATGTGTAATATAATACCATTGTTTTTTATTTTCAGCACAGTTTGCCACTTCTTACTCTAAGCTGTACCAGCAGATATACCCTGCAAGCATTCTAATTATTAAATATATGCTCCTTGCATTAGGAACATCAAAGCATCTGCTGGCTCCAAAATTAGTCTAAGAACATATATTTTTCCTCAATAGATTACTGAGAATAACATTTGTCTGCACCTCTGCATGTTCTCTTCATCACAAGTTGTTTCATGATACATCCACCATAGGGGGTTGTCGTTACGAAATATAATTGCTACTTTCCACATCCTAATTAGGATTCTAACACATTTCACTCATCTTATACATAGAGTGATAAGCACGACATATAATCTCATTTTACTTACTATGTGATTACAGGAATATGTACAAGAAGATACAATTTTGTAGGCGCACATGCTGAGCAAGACTGATATTGATTCAAAAAACTGCAGGGAAATTCTAGTCACCTGGCTGAACTGTACATTTGCTTTAATTGAATGGTGTCATTACACAGAAAGACATGTGGGAGGCCAACTTCTCATTGACAGTAATAGAACAGAGATAAAATAACAGAGAATCTCATTTAAAATCACGTTTCTCCATTTCTAAAAATAACAGCATGCTTTGTGGCTAATTGTTGTACAGGGTTGTATTATATTGAAAACTTAACTCACTCTATTTCTGTTTTACTATAGAGAGAACGCAGGGTAGATTCTGTAAAAGTCATCAGTCTGTGGTCTAGGGCAATACACTGGTAAGTATGCATGCAGCAGTCATTACGCAAATTAAATTAAGCTTAGAGCCATATTACCATCACTACACATTGGAATGCAGCTTAGGAAATGGATTCAGACATATTGATCTAGGATAGCCTGCTATCACGTTGTGATAACTTTAGATATAGCTATATATATTATCACAAATGATAGGCACAAGGTTATCTTCTTTACGAAATAATTACTACACACTATTTATTTATTTACAGTTTCAACAGCTTGTCTCATTACTTCATACCTCACAAACCACTGGAGCAAGAGGCTTTTTGGTTGAAACAGGTTTACGCTGTCTCAAGATCTGACAATTACTTGTAAAGGGGCAGATGCAGGGCCATCTTTTCCATTCGGCACGATGGGCAGCTGCCCAGGGGCCCCACAGGCAAGGGGGCCCCCGTGCACTGCTTTGCCCAGGGGCCCATAATGTTGTTAAGATGGCCCTGGGCAGATGGTTGGCACCCCAAAAGTAGTATAAGAAAGTATTCTACAGGCCCGGTGGTATGGTAGAGAGGTGAAGGTTCCCCCCGGTAGTAAATAAAATAAAACAAGGAACACAGGGCTAAAACTGCATAAACTTGTGGGTTTATTCTCTTTGCTTGTGGCATAAGGCTTTACCACAGCAGCAGATAAGTAGCGGTAGTGTAAAGAAGTAATAGCACAATACCATCAACATGCAAAGTTATTTAACATGTCACAAAATAAATAACATTTTAGGATTCTTGGTTCAACAATATGTAAACATAAATCAACACAATACTTTTAGTGCAATTATAACGATTATAGTTACCAGACAAATATCAGCAGAGATGCAACAAGGATTAATCCAGTTTGTTCAGGTTAGATGCTTTCTAGTACACTTTATGATATACAGAATCCAATATGGTAAATTATAATCCACAGGTTTAAGCGAAATTTCAGCTGACACATGAAGCTTATTTACTTGTACAAATTGAAATCAGTAGTCTACTTAGCAATCCTTCTAAAGGAATAAGCAACTCTCTCCCAGCAACTGTAATGTTAAACAACTTGCAATTCTCTCATCACCGTCCATTTTAGGCATTTTCAATCAGCTTAAGTCAGCAGATAACTTTAAATACAGAATATTTGGCTGGAACAAACTCTTCCTGTAGACAGTGTTATAACACCTCTCAATAGCAATATTACAGTCCCGGTCAGCGTTTTTAATAACACAGTTTGATGTCTCACTTAAATAACTTGAACATAGCAAAGCAACATAAACTTATCTGTCTTCATAGGAGTCCTGCTGACATCTCATGGGCAGTGGCAGGTTAGGTCTTTTCCTAAACTACAAAGATGCTTCTTTCTGGGCTGGCTGCAAACATCCCTCAGGACAACAATTCACCCATAAATTCATTGGCTCTTATTAGGAAGATCCCACATTAGCTCAGCCAGCAGTCACACACATCACTTCTCTCTCTAGCCAGTCTGTTTTTGGCTCCTCTCCTTTTCCTCAAGGATCTCTCTGAAGCCTTTTAGTACATTCTTGGGATCTAGAGAGCAGCCTGGGCTGTAGTTTGCAGTCTCTCCACCCAAAAATGGCCGACACAATTTGTATTTAACTTTCCAGAGGCACTCTGGGAACTATAGTTTTCTGAATGAGTGCATACAGTAATATACCTGTGATTTGCAGGGTATTACACACTCACTATAGTACTATGACTCTTAAGCTGGGTACACACTACAGAAAATTGCTGCAGATGCGATTTCTGAAACGACTTTACGAACGAGTGAAAGTCCCGATGAGCCTGCAGATTTACATTTACATGATTTACCTTCAGTTCTGTGCTCTTCATCTGCTTCATCATAACCATCTGCTGAAAGGACTGGGAACACTCTGCAGAGATCTCCCTACACTGCTGGTCATGAGACACACATCCACATTTGCCCGACATCATTCCATCTTTGACAATGATTTGTAGTCAGTTTATAAAATCAATTCAAACAATATGATGTGCTTTGGAACGATAAAACATGATCCTGGGAGCGTACACACTAATGCGATATTGGGCCTAACAGTCGTTTATCGTGTAATTGGCATGATAGGTGGTTGAAAACACTGTAGTGTGTGCCCAGTTTTACTTTTCCTCTGCTCTGCAGTCTTTATGTAACTGATTATTGTTCTCCTTAACTACACTTGCAGATCTTGTCTACACCCATGTTCTTGGATTCCAATTCTCAAATAGATCAGGAGTTCTGCTAATTTTGAATATGTATTTACAGTCTCAATATCTCACATAAGTTACTCCCAGCATCCACCCACACACACACACTGATTTTACTCTTGCTTAGATTAGATTAGCTGTACTCTGAGCTGTCCTTAATTTATAGCCAATACAGGTTCTGCTTAAAAACTCAGCTCTAAAGTTGACTCAACTCACTCTCCCCAACACAGTTCACTCAGGAGCATCCTTGTTCCATTCTCACCCTCATACTGCCAGTCTGGACATAACACAATTAGCACAGCTAATGCCAACTAGAGTCTATTTCACTACATTATTTGTTTCTTCAATTTGAGGTTAATTGGTCTCGTTTGTCCTAGTTTAAAACAATTCCTTCTGTATTTCTTTTTAATGTTTTTTATTTTTTTATTTTTAATTAATCAACACTAGTAAACAGACACACATTTGGCTGCATACACATTTGTCCATTCACTCCAATACAGATCCTGACACCAATGGCCTACTTAAGTGCTAGAAACTTGATACACTTCAGGGGCCACATGGGTGGCATTCTATCCTTCAAATGGGCTGCACATTACTCACAATCTCAGTAATAAGGTTAAACAATACATTTAGTCAAAGAAAGAGACACCTATCTGTAATAACATATAAAGCGGCATTTAAAACAAGTGTTACTAGCTATAACATACAAATCTGACAATAAAGTAGGAAGGGACTGGAGAACAGAGGTAAAGACTTAGAGGTTCTCATTCAGCCCTAGGGCTGTCTATTCCCATCAGTGGCCTATTAGGTATCCTGATCCCACTACCAGAAATATAATGGAGACAACCTGTAAGCAGACCTACAGCGGAGAGAAAAACCTACAGCACAAGTCGGCCCACACAGCCCACACTTTTTCAGCTTTATCCAAGCACTTTAGGCTGCCGAACGGTAACCTCTAAAAAGGAAGTACAAAATTTTCATGAGAGACCAACTTAACTGATTATGACGCTAGACCATCATAGTTTTATTTAATAGTATGGAAGTAATTTACGAATCTTGCTGTATGGCGATGTACAAAGAGGAGGAAAAATCTTTAGAGGCGCTTTATGCAAACTTCAAAATAAGTACAACCACCTAACGCTTTTGCGCCACTTCTTTCAATTAAATAAACATTTTACATTTTCTCCTAAACTGATAATTGGTTTAGCTCAGCTGTAGATCGGGAAATTAAAGAGGCCCTGAAAAAATAGTGGAAAAAGCGTAAAATGTCCTGCTTTTATAAATCATAGAATATTGGGACCCCGTTGAGTATGACATAATATGTACTATCATCTCCTGAAAAATATAAAAAAGTGAACCATCACATTTAGTAATGTAATGAACCTGAAAATTAAATTAAAAGCATTTTCATTTATGATAAACAGAGGGGAAGAGGTCCACACCCGATCACTATTGCTGTTGCAAGACCTGAGCCATATTCAAGGTATCCCTTGTTGACTATAGCGAAATGCAGAAAAATCAACAATCATGTGCTCATTTTCTAGTTGTGATTGAAATGTAAGGAAAATGTAAGTAAAATCTAAAACCTAGAGATATTTGTTAAGAAATCAAACATTGGCAACTAGAGCATTTCGAAAAACGGTTAGCGTCAATAGATATATTCTGTCTGATAGTCATCATTATTTTCAATGGATAAACAACATACGACTTGGTCAATTCACCAGGATCAGGTGAAACGGTACATATGTCGACAAACAAATTGTAGAAGAAGCCTTCAATAGAATAGCCAAGGTTGATCATGAAACACTATTAGAATAGAAACATAAAAACAAGACAGTTAAACTCGAACCCAAACTGACTTTAATTTCAAAATATTCTGAATATTCACATGATCTAAAGAAAATAATGAAAAAAGCATTGTCACATACTAAAGAAAGATGGAACCATAGTACATATGTTGCCCATTCATCCCAACATAATTTTTAGGAAAGTCCCAGATATAAAGCTGCGAGTTTCCGGTGGGTTTGAAAAGTGGAAATGTTGCCTATAGCAACTAATCAGATTCTAGTTACCATTTATTTAGTACATTCTACAAAATTATAGCTATTATCTGATTGTGGCCAATATCAGAATTGCAAATTACATAACTGTAGGAGCACCAAACCCATTATTGAGTACCAATCTACACAAAATGGATAGACATATAAAATTAAGGATTTCTGTTGTATATATGTAATATAATGTCCACGAGAAGCAATACATTGGCCACACAACATGAAAAATGAAAACGAGAATCAGTGAACACCTTAAAAACATCAAGATAGGTTTTGAGAATCACAACCTTTCTCACTTTTTCAAGAAAATACACAATTGCAACATAAAAGGGCACACATTATGTACTAGGGCTCACTAGTATTTATCCTTCTAGTGACTGCTGAGACCACTGAGAGCCCCAGCCATTTCATCACACCTGAGTGGCCAATTTATGGTCCCCTCAGCGATCTCATCACCCACCCCCACAGCCACTTCACCATCCTCTTCAACCATTTTTGTCACCCTCAGCAGACAGTTTATGAGCTCCCCCTAGCCATTTTACCACCCACTCAATCAGTCTTTTGCTCACCTCCCCTCAGCCATTTTATTACCCCCAGCAGCCAATTCATGATCCCCCATCAATTTCATCTTTCCCCCAGCCAGTTTATCACCCCCCCCTCAGCTCTCAACAAGCAGTGGTCAATTCATGAACCCGCAGCAACCATTTGATCATCTTAACCCCCAGCCATCCCCTTACCCGGACAATTTATCACCCCCCCCCCCCCCTTTTGATATTTAAACAGCACTTTTAACTTACCAACCTCTCATCTGGCCCTGCTCCTGTTCTTTTTCAGGCTCCAGCACAGCACTGCAGAAATCTTAATTTTTTTCTGTTGAAAGGCAGCCTGGCAGCCTATGTGCTTGCTGTTAGCTACCCTGTCAGTGCGGGTGCGGACTGTGTTCAGTCTGGTTTCATGAGATGTGGTAGTCTCATAAGACCAAACTAAGAGAACCACAGCTGCACTGATAGGGCAGCTAGCAGCATTGGATTCAGGGCCTGATTAACCAAAATACAGATTAAGCTGCAGCCTGGGGCGCTGAGTCCTGGGGGGGGCAGAGCTGGAGGAATTTACATACCGTAATTTTACAGAGTGGTATACATATTTTTTAATGTAAGTGGTCAGGATTTCCTGGAGTCCTTGACCGTCACTATGCAGAGAAGCAGCAAATTCAATGTTGTTAGCTGCCCTGTCAGTGTAGATGCGTTCATTTTTTGACCATCTGTGTCCTTTTGTTATATATGTTTACATCTTCTGAATAAACAGGTATTTTAGAAATATATAGTTTTTTGCTACAATTTGGTGAACTGGTGAATACCTCTCCCCACTCCAACCCATTTCTATACCCAAGTCTAAATACAATCTGCTAATTTCTACCACTGTGGCAAGAATCCTACTCTAGAAGCTACATTTAAATGTAAGTGTTAAGCTAATGGCTATTAGATAAACTTTTAAAACTAGGCTAATAAAGGTCTTCACCTATAGTAGCTGCCTTTCCATAGAACTGAACTTGTTTGAAGGTATTCGGATTCCTCTAAGGTAGTAAAAGCTTATCAGAATAACCGTAGCGCAGGGTGGAGGATAACTGGAATACAGCAAGCAGATACCAGAGACAGTCCAAAGGTCGTGGGACAGCAGCAAGCGAGGTAAGCAGAAGACAGACCAAAGGTCAGAACAGGGTGCAGACAGGGGTAATCCAACAAACAGGCTGAGGTCAGGGGTAATCAGCATTCAAGCAGAATCAAGGTCAAGGCCAAAGGTCACAACAGGAATCAGGTCAGAAGCAGGGGTATCCACAGGATAACAGAGGACAGAGCTAGTCAGCCCTAATGCAGTACATGGATTCTATAACCGGCAGATAGGCTAAGTCCTCCCTGCCTTAAATAGTCAATGCATTCTTTCAGAGTCCTGAACCAGACATGACACAATTAGCCCCAGGGGCTGCATAAGAAAGGTGTATCCAATGCGCATGCACCCGGCTGCACACCTGCCGGGACACGCCGCTGTTTAATTAAATGAAGAGTGCCCTGACCGTTACCTAGGTGACGACCGGGATGTCATGACCACTGAAGGACACTGAGTTCAAGACATTAATCCATCCCACAAGAATCATCAGCTACATCGGACGCCAGTGACTCATAAACCAAAGATATAGCTCCATTTTCTTCATCTGAACCATCTACATATCTCCTGATGAAAAAAGCGACATCTAACATCTGAACAAAGAATATGATGCCAAAAAAGTAAAGTGGAACTTTGACAGTTATAGACCTTTTTATATAAAGGTACTGAACTTTCTATTGAGAGACTGGTTACCTTATGAGAATCCCTTGGCAAAACAGGTCACTGCTACATCAGGACTCTTTTGGAATCTGTGACACAACATTGTTGTGAAAGGTACGATCAAATTACCTACTCTTACATATAAATGTGAACATGGATGTTATAAACTTGAGAATTAAGAATTCACTACACTCTCTCTAAAAACAATTGCTCCTTTAAGATCAATCGTTATATTAATAGAATCGGTTGCTTTCAACTTTTGGTATTATTTTTATTTTTAATTATATTCATAAAAAAAAATAATTTAAAATTGTATTAACTTCATATGCTACCCGATACTTACTAACAGGAAGTATTACTATTAACAATTTTAACCACCATTATTGATATTGGTTACAGTGGCAAATACACTAAATATTGTTGATGTTTCTTCATTATAAGTTTGACTGCTTTTTATAATGCAGTTATATATAGATACTCTAAGGGTGTTACATTTAAACGAGACATACTGTATGATACTGCTACTTATCGTCACCCACAACATAATAAGTTGTCAAACATAGAAATAATTATCCCTTGCATCAATAGAGTTTAAATATATATTTTTTTACATAGACACAATTTTTTTCTTTATTGTGAACAACATTCAGTTTAGAAAATATATTTTACTTGGTTTCATAATATAATGTATATGCGGCATCACAAAACTTTTTCATTTACTGTGGTATATTAAGGCTGAAGTTGAATTAAATCCAAAAGAATGTTTTGGTCCATGTTTAGTAAATTCTCCAATAACCATCTGTCGGTAATTGTGTGCGTGTAAAAATCCTTCATGATTATTTATGATGCAAATGCCATATGCTGGTATAATATCCATGTTAGCACAAAAATAAACATAGTTGGACTAAACATTAGCACTATTTCTGTGGCTTAAAATCCCTTCTATGATGTTGGATACTGGGTCTCCTGAGCATTCTGTTTGTAAAAGTAAAATGGATGAATGCTGATAGATCGATACCAGACTGCAACGTTCCTTGGGACTTAGTCAGCATGCTCCGCTTGGCACTTTTAAAATCATTTATAAGAACAGGAATCAGGGCAGAGAAGAACAATCAGTTTGCAAACATTTACATGTTAATTAAAACTCATCAATAATACATGTGGCAAATAACAGTGACCTGAATGGTAAACAGATCTAACTTAAATAGTGTAATAAATGATTTTCCTTATCCCTTTCTGTCCATGTGATTTTAAAGTATATATGATTTCTATGTGCAAAGTCAGCTCATTTGGTCACAACTGCCAGCCTGAGAAAATGTTCTTTATATCAGCATCAGGGCTCTTCCCTGGGTGGTGGGTGGGGGTATTAAATGCCTTAAAAAAATGAATAAAATACATTAGTGAACTACAGGTGCCAGCAAGCCCAGGCTGCTATGAACAGTCTGGGCATGTTGATGCTTGTAGTACTACATGCACCAGCCTACTCATTGCTGCCAGGGCATGCTGACACTTGGGGAACCAAAAGTGCCAGCATGCCCTGACAACCAGAATCGCTGGACCCTGTCGTGCACCAATGCAAAATGTAAATAAATGACACCCCTCGTTCAAACAACAAAAATTTATAGAAAAATTAAAAAAAAAACAATCATACTTAACAACTATGTTTCTCTTTCTTCTGCAAAGCGTGGAAATGCTGACATCAGTGACGCTTTATCATGCTGTTAGTGACGCAAGTCCCAGGTTATAAATACAACTGCTAACTACTAGAATGCTATTATGCGGCGGGTTGCTTCTGTATTCAGAAGCTGTTTCATCATCTCTGTTAGATTTTTTTTTTGCCAAGCATGTTCCAGATGGATTATTTTGGGTATCAAGCTGCCAGACGAGATTTTTTTTTGAAAACACACTTGGAATACTGTTGGGTTTGTTTTTTAACAACATAATTTGGATTAAAAGCTTAGAATATTGAATCATACAGAGGAAAGAAGGACAGAGTTGGTAAGTATGAATGTTTTTTTTTTTTTATTGTTAAATAAAATTTTGTGGTTTGAATGTGGGGTGTCTTTTTTTTACATGTGTTTCAAACTCCCATTGTCCCATAGATTGTAAGTTTGCAAACAGGCCCCTCTTACCTCTCTGTCTGTCTGTATTACCCAGTATTGTTATATTAATGTTTCTTGCCAATTGTAAAGCGCTACGGAACTTGCTGGCGCTATATAAATAAATGTTGATGATGATGATAATGATTTTGCATTGATGCACGACAGGGCCCAGTGGCCCTAGCTGTCAGGGCATGCTGGCACTTGTGGTTCCCCAAGTGCCAGCATGCCCTGCCATCTAGGGTATGCTGGTGCTTGTAGTATACAAGCACCAGAGTGCCCAGACTGGTCATGGCATCCCGGGCTTGCTGAGACCTGTAGTTCACCAAGGTAAAATACTGTTTCAATATTTTATTTTTTTAACCATTTATTACCCCTCACCCACTGCCCAAGGGTGTGGGTAGAGCCCTGGTGCTGTCAGCACAGGGCTGGCTACCCCTAGGAGGGTGTCCACATTTTTTTGCACATGCTGTGGTGCCACCAGCTCCAGCTGGCTAAGCCTAGGGCTGGTTGGAGGAAAATTGGGGAGACTCTGTCACGAGCCGCGGCAGTACTCACAGCCGCCGCGGCTCGCTTCCTGTCCGCTCCAGCTGATTGGTCACCTCAGGCAATAACTGCCTTTAAAACTCTGAAGAAAGCCTTTGTGTCTGCTCAGGTCCTTAGACATCCAGATCCTAAGGTACCGTTCATTCTGGAAGTTGATGCCTCTGATGTCGGTGCTAGTGCCATCCTATCACAAAAGGATTCCCATACTCACCGCTTACATCCATGTGCCTACTTTTCCCATCAGTTCTCTTCAGCGGAGACCAACTATGATGTGGGGAACCGAGAGCTGTTGGCAATCAAATGGGCCTTTGAGGAATGGCGTCATTGGTTCGAAGGCACTGTACACCAGATCTCCGTTATAACGGATCACAAGAATCTGCAGTATATACAGTCGGCCAAACGACTAAATCCCCGGCAGGCTCGTTGGGCACTGTTCTTTACCCGGTTTAACTTTGTAATCACTTATCGTCCAGGTTCTAAAAATGTCCGGGCAGACGCCCTCTCCAGAAGTTTCCTGGCACACCACGCTCCTGTTATTAGTCCTGAGTCTATTGTTCCTTTGTCTATGATCCATGCTGGCGTAACCCAAGACTTGAGCTTTACCTTACAAAGGTTTCAGAGGTTAGCTCCTGATAATACTCCAGTAGGATGCTTGTTTGTCCCAGTTCATCTAAGGAAGGCGGTCCTTGCTGAAGCACACGATAATCGGACTGCTGGACATCCTGGAGTGTTCAAAACATTGGAAATCCTTTTCCGCACTGTATGGTAGCCATCTTTGTCTGCTGACGTCAAAAGTCATGTCCTCTCTTGTGAGGTTTGTGCCAGGAACAAAATTCCCAGGACTCGCCCTGTAGGTCAGTTGGTTCCATTGGCCATTCCTGCAAAACCTTGGACACATTTGTCCATGGACTTTATTGTTGATTTGCCACTTTCTGCAGGACACAATACTATTTGGGTTGTGGCAGACCGCTTCAGCAAAATGGCACATTTCATTCCACTAACCAGGCTTCCTACCGCTCGAGATCTGGCCATTCTCTTCATACAACATATTTTCTGTCTCCATGGACTTCCTTCTGATATTGTTTCTGATCGTGGTTCACAATTCATTGCACAATTCTGGAAATCCTTCTGCACACTTCTCGGAATCAGGATCAGTCTGTCATCTGCATACCACCCTCAGTCTAACGAGCAAACTGAAAGGGTTAACCAGTCACTTGAACAGTTCCTCCGATGTTATACTTCAGAGTTCCATGATAACTGGTCCTCTTTGCTGCCCTGGGCAGAGTTTGCCTACAATAAATTATCTCACTCATCTACTCAAACTTCCCCGTTCTAATGTAACTTTGGTTTCCATCCCAGGTCTAATTCTCTATATTCTCTCAAATCTGCTGGTATCCCGGAGATTCGTTCCACAGCTGCTGATCTGAAAGTAATTTGGAAGAAAGTTCAGTCCTCCTTGAAAAAGTCCTCATTGTCTGCTAAAAAAAATTTGGATCGCCATCGTACCACCTGCTCATTTAAAGTGGGCCAGAAAGTGTGGCTTTCAACTCGAAATATTAGGCTCAGACAGCCTTGTAAGAAACAGGGGCCTAAATTCATTGGTCCGTTCATGATTACCAAGCAGATTAATCCGGTAGCTTTCAAATCAAAGATTCCTGGTTCACTAAAGATCCCTAACACGTTTCATTGTTCGTTATTTAAACCAGTATTATACCCGAATCAATCCCAGCCTACAGGTCTTTCTGTGAGAAACAAGAACATACCACAAAAATTTGTGGTCCAGAAGATTCTCGACTCTAAAAGAGTGCAGGGGCAGGTGCACTTCCTAGTACAGTGGAAGAATCGTGGACTAGAAAAGCGGTACTGGGACCCGCGAAGACGACTATACGCTTTAAGACAGTTATAGGAATCTTTTCAAAAAATTTCCTAGAAAACCTGGGGGTCGGGGTTCCTTAACCCCTCCTCAAGGGGGGGTACTGTCACGAGCCGTGGCGGTACTCACAGCCGCCGCGGCTCGTTTCCTGTCCGCTCCAGAGTCCCGACCATCACCATGATGACCGGGATGTCATTTCCCCTCAACTCCCGACCGTTGCCAAGGCAACGGCCGGACGTCTCGTCAGTGCCGCGTCCCGGCAGCCGGGCGCGCACGCGCATGGAGGCAGATAATTAGATTCAGCCTGTGGCTGAATTAGTGTGACTCCAGGGCTAAGCCCTGATTGGTGGTTTTAACATCTAGCATTTAGGCTGCAAGTGTGCTCTGTCTAGGGGGCAGGTTCTGATTGGCTGTTGGCTGTATTTAAGGCAATGAGGTTTGCTGCCTCATTTTGCCGGTTATAGCTTCTGTTTGCCAGTCTCGTGACCTTGACCTCTGGCTTGAATACCGAACACCCTGTCTGCTCGTGACCCCTGACCTCAGCTTGTTTATCGGATCTGCTATCTGCTGCCGGCCCTTGACCTCTGCTTGGACTCCACTCCGCTTGCCTGGGTTCTCCCCAGCTGGTACACACTTCACGACCCTCTGTCAGTCTGCAGCCCAGCCTGTCCCCACCATCATGGGCTCCAGTGAACACCTGACTGGCAGAGTAGACTCCGGGTTGTGTTGTGCCGGCTGGAGGAGTTTCTAACAGACTCCACGCTGTCTGTCCCCCGAATTTTCCTAGAACCAACAATAGACTGACAGCACTAAGGTTAATAACCATTTATTACCCTATTGCTGTCACCATGGGGCTGGGTACCCCTAGGGAGGGGGTCGCTTTTATTTTGTGGACCCCAACTCCCTAGGGAATCCAGTTCCATGCTGACCAGCCTGGGATCCCCTGCTTTGGGCTCCCTTGCAATGGTGCCACCAGCTATGGATGGCTAAGCCTAGGGCTAGTTGGAGGAAAATTGAGGGAATCCCATTCTTTTTGCCCCCCCCCTCGATTTTTCTCCAACCAGCAGTAGGGTTCATATGACTGGGCAGAAGGAGGGGGGACACAATTTTTTTTTTACATGTATTTATTTTTAAGACTGTTTACTGCCGGTGACTCAGCGGCTGTATAACCTGTCAGGATTTCTTCTGTTGGGATTTCGTACCCAACCCGTACAACAGGAGGTGCATTTGGGATCTCTGAATCTGTGGTTATGTGACTGCTGGGCAGAAATCCGCCCTATTCTACTCAGCTATTTAAACCAGCTCTGGGCACAGGCCTGTGCCAGAGTGTTAGTCTTCATACCTTACTCCAGCGTTGCAGACCAGTCTAGACCCAGACATTCCAGACCTCTCTTCTGCCTGTCATTTGGTTGGGCTTATGTTCTTGATTGATGCTCACTCGGCTTGTTCTGACTAGAGATGCTCAGGCTCAGTTCCTCGGGAAAAGAACACACCGGAACTTAGCATATCCGAGTACTGAGCCGAGTCGGCTCGGTACTTTAGCGCTTTTCGGAATAGAAAACGAGGCAAAACATCATTGTTACGTTGAGTTTTGAAATCTATAAATAACGCCCTCCATGGTGATCTAGCGCCATTTGAAAGAGGGACACAGAAGGGGTAGCACAGTCTGTAGAGCAGTTGCGCAGCAACATAGATAGAATTGAAAGAGGAGGGGGTAGCAGTGTCCAACAAAGTCTAAAGTGATATTCAGGAGAGCTCCATTGCCAATTCTCATTGCTGAAAAATACAAATACTAGTGCTGGCAGCCTTGGTGGAATTCTGCAGTCACATTCTACTGTGTTATATAGGTAACATACCAAGAGGAGAGCTCAATTGCTAATTCTCATTGCTGAAAAATACAAATACTAGTGCTGGCAGGCTTGGTATAATTCTGCAGTCACATTCTACTGTGTTATATAGGTAGCAGACAAAAAGGAGAGCTTCATTGCTCCATTGCCAATTCTCAATGCTGAAAAATACAAATACTAGTGCTGTCAGCATTGGTGTAATTCTGCAGTCAAATTCTACTGTGTTATATAGGTAACACACGAAGAGGAGAGCTCAATTGCCAATTCTCATTGCTGAAAAATACAAAAACTAGTGCTGGCAGCCTTGGTGGAATTCTGCAGTCACATTCTACTGTGTTATATAGGTAACATACCAAGAGGAGAGCTCAATTGCTAATTCTCATTGCTGAAAAATACAAATACTAGTGCTGGCAGGCTTGGTGTAATTCTGCAGTCACATTCTACTGTGTTATATAGGTAGCAGACAAAAAGGAGAGCTTCATTGCTCCATTGCTAATTGTCATTGCTGAAATACAAATACTAGGGCTAGCAGGCTTGTCTTCTGAATTTGCAGTCAAATTGTATGGTGTTATACAGGTTACACACAAAGAGGAGTGCTCCATTGCTAAGAGTCATTGCTGAAATACAAATACTAGGGCTGGCAATCTTTTCTTCTGAATTCACAGTCAAATTGCACAGTGTTATATAGGTTACATCCAAAGAGGAGAGCTCCTTTGCATAATTGCTAATTATCATTGCTGAAATAGAAATTATAGGACTGGCTGGCTTGGTCTAAATCTGCAGTTACATTTTACTGTGCCATAGCTCACTCAGAAACAGGAGAGGTGACAGGGTTCAGTGCTGAAACAGAAATTGTAATAATAGGGCTGTCAGTGTTCTTAAAAGTCTCCAGTGACATTCTTCTGTGACATTGTTGTTGTCACTCTCCAGTCTGAGTCATGATGATACTAATCCCTCTACCTCATGTGCTAAAGCCTATTTTTAAGTGCATAGTGGTTTTAAGTCAAGGAAACAAAAATGTAAATAAAAAGCTTGTACCTTTTTAAAGAGAAAAAATCCTCTGTAATAAAGCTGAAAGTTTACTGTAGAAAACATAAAATTGCTAATATTCCATTCTACCCAAAATATTAACAAGCATACCTGCATCAGCTAGCTCCCTTCTCTTAGTTAGATCTCATCACCTGCAATCTACACTGTCATCATATTCACCCTCATCAGTGTGTACATCATCCTCAAACAATACTAATTCATCCCCGCTGGAATCCACCATCAAATAAGTCTGTGTACTTTGATGTAATTGCCAATAATGACCTTCCTCATGGAATTTGAAGTTAATTTTATGGCAGAGCTGTCACGATTTTTGGGCAATTCTTTTATACCAGCCCAAATGTCAAAATGTTGTGCTGACTCATCTGCATCCCCACTGGGTGTCTTGGGAAAGCTTACTTTTTCATAGAAGCAGTTGGTAGAGAAACTGAAGGAGGAGATGTCATTGTGTCTCTTGAGCTGTCAGCCTGCTGACCAGGAGCTCATTGCATCTCTTGTGATCTGGGACAGTGGGAAATAAAGACATAACTCTTAAACCTAGGATCCACCCCCAGCAGCAGGAGCAGCAGCAGTGGGCCTAACACACAAGGATTCTTCTGAGTAGTTCTGGATAGGGGAGGAATCATCTCGCATTAGCAACTTGGATGCAGGACTAAGTCTGATCACTTGTGAGGATATTGATGATGAAGGTGTTGGGGGTGTAGATTGCAGGTGCTGGGATCTAGATGAGAGAAGGGAGGTAGATGATGCTGGGCTGCTTGTTGTTATTGTTTTTGCATAAGTTTCCGATTTTCCCAAGCACTTTAGATGGTTAAGGTCCCTACCTCTACTGACTGTGGCTTTGCAAACGCTACAAATGGCTAGCCAGCCGTTGTCAGGATTTGGGTAAAAATAATTCCACACATAAGAGGTGGATTTTGTGGTCTTATGCCCAGGCATGACAATGGCCTTCTTATCACTAGCAAGAACTTCTGCAGTCTGTGTTTGAAAGTGTATGAAAATAATATTGTGACCTGTGAGGTGGTAAAAATTGACTGCAAATTACTTGAAATTAGCGCTATTGAGGTGAATAATAATGTAGGAACAAAAAAAAATAGCAAAATTATGTGATTTTTTCATATTTTAGCAATTTTTCTAAAAAATACAGATCCAAAACCAAAACCACTTCAAGTGGGTCAGTGAGCATCTCTAAAAAACACACATCTTGTATGCAGAGGTGTCTCCTGAGAGTGGAGAGTAGGTGTAGAAAACTAAGGCTCTGCACCGCTATCAGTCAATTACAGCAATACATGCTTTGATCAGTGTTCAGTGATACAATAAGGCAAATATTTATTATCTAGGAGAAATAAATGGCACATCACATGAAAAGAAACTCAGGAGGTACAGCTCATTCAAAAGTTATTTCCAGAATTGGGAAATAAATGTGTCTGCGTATTGAGTAATTGCTAACCCATTATCCTCAAGCATAGTCCATTCACATTTTATTTAAAGAAAAGAAAAATTGAAGGTATTCACCAGATACTCGATTTCAACTTCATCCTGGAACAGAGGTCATAGAATGGTAACAAACAGTGATGAACAGTGTAGAGGTTGGCTGTTTAATCACTTTCTAGCTTTGATTATTTTGCAACAAAGAAGTTTGAATTATGTCTCCAGTGAGTGACTTCCCCTTTCTACTTCCTTTTATAAACAATTTAAAGAATAGTGGTGTTTTCTACATTTAGCCAGAGGCTTAAAAGCATACATTGTATTTACAGACGTGTAAATAACTCTGGCAGGTTATTCATGATTTCGGCATAGGAAAAAAGTAATGAAACTTTTACTAGAATTATGGAAAACTGGATCACAAATGTGATTGAGATAACGAGAGAGGCCACTGATAGAGTGCAACATACTGAAGTCAAGTCTTACTGTTTCCCCTGTTATAGATTTGTTAGCATGATATGGTGGTTGCTGATGAACATCCTGTCACATTTCCCCCACTTATGTAACTTCGGTCACTTGCTGCACACTGCAGGAGCGTGTGCTAACTGATGCGGTCAGGACCAGCAGAGAAAACTTCCTCTCTCTCGCTGCTGTCCCAAATCCTCTCTCAGTTTATTCTATAAGGGAAATTGCTACTTGAGTGCACATGAGTGGGATGACACCCCGGGCCAGGGTCATTAAGGAAAGTAAGGCAAAAAATGTCCTCTCCTGGACAAAACCATGTTACAATGCCAGGGGTGCAAATGAGTTTCTTATTTTGCACATGTAGTGACGTTTTTGTAAACCCTGTACCCCAGTGAATACAGGAGGGGTCATCTAGAGGGCGATTTAGGTGTTTCTGAAAAGTGATACAAGCTGGTTGCTATGGTGATAACCCAGCCCAGCCTGTGAGAGACTGAGTGAGAAGAAGAAGGGGCTGTCAGTAAGGGGGAGAGAGACCCAGAGACACACAGAGACAGAAGAGATAAAGACAGGACCAGCAGAGCTAATGTGAAAGCTGGGGACCTTGGACAGTGGAGGTGGATGTTCCAGGATTCCCTGGCATTGCCCAGGAGCGGCTGAGTGGCGGCTGCTGCCTAGAGACAATCACTACTGTCCCCTAAGCATGAGTGGGGGAGTCCATAAGGGGAAGGGCCCCAAAAGAGAAATGGGGATTGCTGCATGCAGTAGTGTGGCTGCATATACAGAGGGGAGGAGTCCCTAATCCCGGAGAGGGGGAGAACCACATATCACTAAAGAGAACCCCAAGAAAGAGGGGGACATTATGCATTGAAGAGACCCTGGAGTGAGCTGCAAGAGACATGGTAGCTGAAGTGTCAGACCTTCATAGGCTTAGATTACACAGAGTAAAGCATCAGAGCTTAAGGGACTGTGCGAACACAGGGAGAAGTGTCAGAGCCGACAGGAGAAATCATCCCAGCAGAGGAGGGGTGAGCTGCAGTGTAAAGTTACACAGAGTGTGTCAGAACTGCATTGAGAAGAAGCTGCCTGTTATCATCCATGTGAGTGCCCCTGCAGAGAAGGTGTGAACTGCAGTAAAGTATGGAGTACTGGCGTGTAAGAGACATGTGAACTATGTTATATTACATCTAGATAACATAAAAACTGTGCAGGAGGGGTAATGATATGCAACCATATTCATATTGCTCATTAAGAACTGTGCTGGAGAGTGTAAGGAGCTGTGTATATATTTCTTTATTGCTGCAACTATTATATTTATCGTGCTGGAGGAAGAGGAGTGGGAATAAAGAGTTCAGTTTGTGATAGAGATGATCTGGCGCCCTAATTATTCTGACTTTCAGTGCACTACACCACAAAGTGACATCACCTGTGCCCAGGGCCGCCGAGAGGGGGGGGGGGAGCGGGTACAGTTTACCCGGGCCCGGCCATGCCAGGGGGCCCGGGCCGGGCCCTCGCTGCTAATTAATTAATTTTTTTACATTTTTCTCTCTTGCGCTATTTTTTTTTAACTTTTTATTTATTTTTTTCCGTGGGGGGGGGGGGGGGTTCGGGGGATGGGGGGGTCTTGGGTTTCTTGGGAGCTGGGAGAAAGAATAAATTAAAAAAAAAAAATACTCACGTGATCGCGCGGCGCCGTGTCCCTCCTCTCCTCCATTCACACTGACTGCCGGGCGTGACGTCATCAAGTCACGCCTGTCAGTCAGTGAGGAGCGCCGCAGCCAGCATGAAGAAAGAAGACAGAAGAGGAGACAGAAGAGCAGAAAAGAAAAGAAAGAAGTTGACAAAAGGTAAGTAAAGAAACGGAGAGGCAAGGGGAGGAAAACAGAGAGGGACAGTACTATAAAGAAAGGGGACAGAGAAACAGAGGAGGAAAAAAAGGAGAGAGCCACAGAGGAATAAAAAAAAATTGGGGAGAGAGGAACAGAGGAGGGGAAAAAAAGTGGGAGAGAGGAACAGAGGAGGAAAAAAAGGAGAGAGCCATAGGGGAATAAAAAAAAAATTGGGGAGAGAGGAACAGAGGAGGAAAAAAAGGAGAGAGCCACAGGGGAATAAAAAAAAATTGGGGAGAGAGGAACAGAGGAGGGAAAAAAATTGGGGAGAGCGTAACAGAGGAGGGAAAAAAAATTGGGGAGAGAGGAACGGAGGAGGAAAAAAAGGAGAGAGCCACAGGGGAATAAAAAAAAAAGTGGGAGAGAAGAACAGAGGAGGAAAAAAAGGAGAGAGCCACAGGGGAATAAAAAAAAATTGGGGAGAGAGGAACAGAGGAGGGAAAAAAATTGGGTAGAGAGGAACAGAGGAGGAAAAAAAGGAGAGAGTCACAGGGGAATAAAAAAAAAGTGGGAGAGAAGAACAGAGGAGGAAAAAAAGGAGAGAGCCACAGAGGAATAAAAAAAAGTGGGAAAGAGGAACAGAGAAGGAAAAAAAGTGGGAGAGAGGCACAAAGTAAAAAAGAAGGGGGAAAAGCAGCATGGAGGTCGCAGTGTGAGCATAAGGGGGTACAGTGTAGTTGTGATGAAGGGGCACAGTATTGTGTGTGTGATGGCACAGGGGGCTTGTTGCAATGTAGTGTGTGTGAGGTAGGTGGCAGCTAATTAATGGGCGCTATTTTGTTTGTAGGGTGATGGTGAGGCAATTTAATAGTAGGGACTATTAATTTAAGATGGGGTGGTTTGGGGGCTATTGAATCTTGGGGTGAGTTTAGGGAGAATGAGGTCTATTTATTAAATGTGACTATGAATTATTTAATGGCAGTGATGGTTGCGGGAAATGGGTATTGCTGTTTGCAGGAAGGGAATAGGTTTATTTATTAAATGTGAATAGTATTATTTTAATGTTGGGGCTGGAGGAAGGCCTAATTATTAATCGTGGGTGCTATTGATTTAACGCCGGGGCTGGCTGTAATTTTCTAAATGTAGCCATTTTTTTTTCAAAATAGGTCCTTGAACATTCCAGGATCCGGACAAGCCACAACTAAAGAAACCAGCAGCAACAGGTGGAGAAAGTGAGAAGAACAGGTAGGAGAGAGCAGCACAGTGTGTGAAATGTTGTGATTCTAGTAGGGACAATACCAATTTTTGGTGAATGTTGTGCCCAATGTAAGGTGTAGGCCAAGACTGAACTGTTTGTGTACACACTGCATTGTTTGTATACTACCCTGTGGTGGTAGATGTCCTGAAAGTCAGGAGTGCTTGAACATATGTGACGCTCCGGCGAATTGAGAGCCTATTGGTTTTTATGTTAGCCACGCCCCAATTGCACATTTGCCACGCCCCCAAATGCATGACCACACCTCCCACATTTTTCACACCGCCGTTTGGCTAGCCACGCCCCTGAATGTATGACCATACACCTAAATTTTTTTGCGCCGCCTTAAATTTTGGGGCTTACTTCACTATGAGGGGGGCCCCATGAATTTGTTGTACCCGGGCCTTGAATTCTTCTTGGCAGCCCTGCCTGTGCCCCACTACTTACAAAGAAACACCTTCATGTGCAGGGACCCCCTGGTCATCTACACCCATGCCCATCAGCTAGTCAGGGCTGGAGAAGGAGGTGCACTGTGTAACCTTTGCACCCCACACTACGCACACTGACAGGGGGTTACACACATAAGATAAATACTGGCTGTTTTTTCATGTAGCACACAAATACTTGATAGCTTTATTTGTACACTGAAATATAAAGTTGATCTAGAACATGTCTTACCCCAACTATAAATCTGCCATCACATTTTAAATTTTCCTCCCTCCAGCGCAACATGGTTTTGCCCAGGTGCAAATTTACTCATTTTTTTGCTTTACTTTCCTTAATGAATCTGGGCCCCCCATGCTAAATAGAATTGTTGTCAAAATCTTATCGGAATATTCTTTTCCTCATCTTGGGCCTGATTCAATAAGGATCTTAAATGAAGAGGATTCTTATTTCAGTCTTCTGGACAAAGCCATGTTACATTGCAAGGGGTGTAAATGAGTGTTCTGTTTTGCACATAAGTTAAATACTGACTATTTTTTCATGTAGCACACACATATCAACTTTAAATTTCAGTGTACAAATAAGCTATCAAGTATTTGTCTGCTACATGAAAAAACAGTCAGTATTTAACATATGTGCAAAACAGAACACTCATTTGCACCCCTTGCATTGTAACATGGTTTTGTCCAGGAGACTGAAATAAGAATCCTCTTCATTTAAGATCCTTAATGAATCAGGCCCGTTGTATCTATCCATGGCAGCAATAAAATTGTCATTTTAGGGCTCAAATAATACATTTAGCAGGTGTATTTTATTGGTTTAGTACAAATTTTGCTTCATCATTCCATGGATTGGCATAGTGCAATTTATTTATAATTTCCACATTGGACATTTTGCAGAATTTATAGTTTATCAAGACAGCTGAGACAAAAACGGTGTCAATTCATTATGCTCTGTGGTGTGGTTGTTGTATTGTAAGTGTATAATAAGGGGGAAATCCAGGTAAAACATAAATAATAGGGGAAATTCTGCTGAGAATACTAAAGGTCAAATTCTGTAGAAACATCCCGGCCAAATGTGGTATGAAGCAAAATTCTATGGATGAGTGGAAGAGTTATGAAAATTTCATACATCTTTATCTGTGTCCAATGTTCCCATTTGTTTTCTCTGCATCAGTCAAGTCAAATCCTGAGTTCCTAAAGAAAAGTGCCCTTGTGGTAACCTTGTGCATTTTTACATTTATAGTTATTCTGTTTAAACGGCAAAAATTACAAGCACATTAAATATGGGTACAATCTGGCAATCATAATAATAGTTTTGGGATTTTGTTGTGTAAGGCTATAGAAGGTTACTTTCATTTGTCTAAAACTAAATTTCAAGAGGAAGTGAAGAGATGATAAATATTGAACGTATTGTACATGAAGCAATGGCAAACGTGTTTCTTGGCAGGAAAAACAAAAGACATAAAAATAAATGACAATTTACAGCAAACATATGGCTGGTTGTAATAATGTCATTGTGATGTAAGTTACCTTGTTTGCGTGATTTCCCACAATTTGAAAAACAGCCAATACTGCCATTAAATTAAAAATTACAGAGAGTTTGGCCAGATGGCTCTGTATAGAAACAACTAGTTCAGCAAATACTTGAGTACTTGTTCCCCACAAATGAGTTTACCTGGCATAGAATGTTTAGCACCTAAGATATTATAATTTGGTGTGTGCTGGACAGATCATTCAGGCACACTGATACAAACCATGGCATTTTGGGGTGCGCTTAATAAATGAGGTCTTTTTGTCACAATGTTTCTGGTTTAAACTTACCAGCTTTTTTATAGCTATGGCAAATTATGTTGCAGCTGCAATCAGGGCCGGTGCTAGGGTCCATGGCGCCCTAGGCAATTTGTCAAAATAGGCGCCCCCCCGCAAAAATCGGCGCCCCGCCCTCCCCACCGCAGGAACACTCCTCCCTCCTCCCCATGTCTTTCCTTACCTTGCCTCAACACCGCCGCCTCTCTGCTCCGTCTGCTCCCCTCCACTCACTGACACTGTCGGGCCATGATGATGATGTCACGACCCGACAGTCAGTGAGTGGAGGGGAGGAGACGGAGCAGAGAGGCGGCGGTGGTGAGCAATAGCCTCTTCCCCCCTCCCCGTGGATGTATCTGAATGCTGTGCGGCGGCCGTGAAAGGTATGGTGAGCGATCGCCGCACAGTTTTAAGTAATTTTCATTCTGTGGCGCCCTCCAGGCGCCCTCCAGAGCCTGGCGCCCTAGGCAACTGCCTAACCTTGCCTAATGGGAGCGCCGGGCCTGGCTGCAATACTATTAGCTGCTGCTATATTGTTGCAGTTAATGAAAAAACAATTGTGTAGTTTTCCTGTTCTTATGAACTGAATCTTGAAAGGTGGGAGGTATGGGAGTCCAGATTACTGTCTTTTTCATTTTTGATACCGTATTTGTCAGCTGAAGTATTTCACAAGCAGATAGGTTGCAAATTCTTTTATTACATGCTTACTTTCCAAAGTTTCCAGAAAAGGTAAGGTCCTGCAGCCTCATGTGCAGTTTCATGGAAGTGCATTACACAGTATAAAGATGCATCTGGGTGGGAAATTGACACACTGTGCACGTGCACAACTTGCATCCATTTTGAAAGTTGCAGACAGCTTGTTCTTGCAGCCCTGTGTACTAGAATAGCCGGATCAGGGATGTTGATGTACAAGTGCAGTACTCATAAGATTAGTAGAGAGAGTTAAGCATGCCCCTTTGAGATGCATTTTATGGATCTTGAAATATGTTAACTAGGGGACATAAATTTTGAACCTAAATAAACCAGGTGTAAGTTTTGGAGTTGATGATGATGATTTTAACACCATACAGATGCATCTGTGTGCATCATGTAAGATTACTCTTATCTTAAGATGAGGGCAATTCAAAACACAGATGTGGAAACGCAAATGGGAAGATGCATCTTTGCTCATACACAATAGGTGCAACTTTAGGTTAAACCGTAAGGGTTCAGCGGAAGAAAAGCCCGGTTTTCCTTTGCATAAAAAGGTCACCACAGGTGATAGCAGTGCTATCGTCAGTGGTAGTCCTTGCAGGCAAAAGGATTTGCCGGGTTTTTCTGGCAAAAACTTCCCCATGCATAACAGGTAGCAAAGAGAAATGAAAAATAGATGAAGTACTATTGTGCAGTTTTTGACTGCATGGGCATTTTGGTACTTGTAGTAAAGTACCAAAATGCCCAATCTACAAATGTTTTCACCAGTTGTCGGTGTCAGGCGCCATCCCCGCTGATCCCCTGTCAGTCGGGGAAGGACGCCCTCCTTCCTTCCGGCCCGCTAGGCAACAGTCGCACTGCGGCTTCCGCCTCAGAGGTTTGTTGGGCGCATGCGCCCCCTGCCTCGTCCCGTTGCTAGGCAACGGGCCGCTACATTTCCCGCGGGATCCCCGCCTCCTGGCTCCTCCAATCATCCTCTACCCTGTCCTATTTAAACCTGGCTCTGGCACCATTAGGCTGCCAGAGTAACAGGTTCATACCTAGTATCCTGGTTCTCCTGCTTCCTTGTTCTCTATTGTGCTTTCATTATTCCTGCTCTCCGTTGTGACCCGGCTTAGCGGCCATCCTATTATCTGTGTGACCCATATTGTACTGCGACCTCGGCTTGTTGACTACCCTCTCGGATTCTCCCTGGTACCGTACATTCCTGATTGGCTTGACCCGGACCGTCTGACCCTTCTACACTACACCGGCAACTGGCTAGTTGGACCGCGACCTGCGTACCCTGTGCAGCGAAGTCCAAACCTCCTTGCAGGGGTCCCTGGCAAACACCAGGGGTACGTTAGACTCCGCACCTGCTAGTTCAGTGGCGCTAATACCGGTTAGTGTTCTGTTCCGTTATACTCCTCAGAAGGCCTGCGGCCTGACAGTCGGTAGGAGGGACCAATAGTGAACACTCTATTGACTCCCTTGTGTTTACTTGCATTGAATATGAGTGAATAAAGCAGGTAGCATCCAACAGATGCTGCCGTACTCTCTACCACAGGCGCTAGCAAATCTGGGTTTGGGGTCATTGAAGCCAGTTCCAAGGTGAGGCTTTCATAAAATGTCCATGAACCGATGTCCATGAACCGATGTTATATGCTGCATGGGCTTTCACTTGCTGATTAATGCTCATTTTTATTACACCTTCATCTTCTCACTGCAGGTGAACAAGGTAAGGCTCCTGAGAGGTTAGTTATAAGCAAAATATTTAGTCTTAAGCTGCTGGATGGCAACATTGCAGGGTGTGGTGGCCCATTTCCTTTAGAATAAGTTGTCATATTTTCTGCAAAAAAGCATCCTGCCAATCTCTGTTATGTTTGTACCCTATTAATAGCTTTAGCACCAAATCCCAATTCCTATTCAAGGTACTGCTCATCAAGCAATTGGCGGCATATCCATGAATTATAAACGAATTAGTGAGCAAAAAAATATGAAAAATCTCAATAAAAAAATGTCCCACCTATACACTAACTCTCACCGACATAAAATAATTACAGCCAGAAGAAACCTAGACTTTAAGCCCATCTTAGTAAATGTATTCCATGTAAAAAAAAAAGATAAAAAAAGACACTTTATTTATTTTTAAACGCACATTGCACTCGGTGGGCCTGATTCATTACGGAAAGTAAGGGAAAAAAATAAGTTTTCTCCTGGACAAACCATGTTCAATGCAAGGGGTGAAAATTAGTTTATTATTTTGCACATAAGTTAAATACTGGATGTTTTTTCATGTAGCACACAAATATTTGACATCTTTATTTTTAAACTGAAATTTAAAGTTGATCTAAGACATGCCCAACCCCAACTATAAATCTGTCCCCACATTTTAAATTTACATCCCCCTTAAATACAACATGGTTTTGCCAAGGTGCAAAGTTACTCCTTTTTTTTTTTTTGCTTTGCTCTCCTTAATGAATCAGACCCAGTATGTGGGCTTTGGTGAATCAGGCCCATCATGTCAATTTCAGAGGACTCTAAAGAGTAAATTTACTAAAACTTCTAAAAAAGGAAAAATGATAGGTAAAATCTGATTAGTAGCTGTATGCAACACCTCCATTTTTATGTTTTAGTACATCTACTACTAGGGCATATCTACTAACATTGATTTAGGTGCGAAGTTTGCATTGAGCCAACTTAACCATTTAGCAATTAGCATCTAAAGATGAGCAAAGTTGTTGCGAAATTTTACACAAATCAAATTTTGCTTTAGAACAGGCAGTTTGAAGATATGAAGTTCCGAAAATCAATCTTTGAGTGTTATTATTTCATATTGTGAGGCTGACGCAGTATTGGACATATGCCAGGTTGTGCAGGATATATTGTATGAAATCACTCTGCGCATGCCCAGAAACTGGGCACACCAATATTTGTCTATGCAGACTAACTGGCACTGACGCCTGCCTGTGTCATGAGAGGAGGTATGAGAGAGGGAAGGGACGTTGTAACTTTGGCCGATTACGCTTAAGCCATGAAACACACTTTTAAGGCCTATCTGTTGCACCTGCTAGAGGGCAGGTGCAAATACTCACTGATGATGATGACTTATAATTGAACCATGAGCATATACTGCTGATTCGGAGGACATATCACGAGATGCATTTGGGCAGAAATTTGTTTTATATGCTCTTTTTAAAAAAAGAAATGTAATTTCATGTTGCAGGACATCTTTGCATTAGCCCCTATATCTGTATATCTGAATTTCATGAAGCTGGGCAAATTACAGTGTTAATTTGTTTTGTGGTTGGGTAAGACTGAGAATTCCAGGGGGAACAATGATAAGGGTTAATCTGCACCAAACACTCAAAGCTAAATACAGCTGGAGAAAAATGCTAAATTTCCAAATAACAATAGTAGCAAAGTATCTAACTGTTTGCTGTAGTTCAATGCAAATTCTGCACCTAAATGCAATGGTAGTTTATTACTTTTCTGAGTGTTCTCAATGATGATTATTGCATTTGTTTTACATGTTATCAAATTAACATGTTTCCTTGTTGCTACTTTCGGGTACAAATTGGTACACTGCACAAGAGAATGTACCATTTGTTAATGCTGACCTTGCATTAAGGGCATTGGCATGACCTGAGAAACACACTGTTATGATAATCTGAATCTCCTGGAAGTATGAATATGAGAGCTGCATGTTTATCATCAATATCAGTGCTGTATCTAGCCTGCTTTATAGCCCCGGTGAGCATGACACATTTAATATGGAGAGTAGGGGGGAATGTATAAATACTTGTAAAATACAAGTTTAAGATCAAGTACCCGTTTGGCTCGCTCATTAAAATGTCTGCTTTAGATATTCTGCTTAATAACCCACCTTAGTCTGTGAGTAAAATGATATGTTTTATGTCAATGCTGTATATGTATAGATACAATGTTGAACAATAATAGTGCATAAAAGTAGATGTACCTTTGAATCTAAGGAGGATTTGTTGTTTACAAGACAATGATGACACTTGTCAATAAAAGCATTTACGGTCAAATTCCTAGGTGGTTGGGCAGAGCCTAGAACCACCAGCAAGAAATAGATCCACATACAGTCCCTGATTCACTAAGGAGAACAAAGCAAAACAAAGAGAGTAACTTTGCACCTTGGCAAAGCCATGTTGCATTGGAGGGGGAGGTAAATATAAAATGTAGGGACAGATTTATAGTTGGGGTAGGGCATGTCCTAGATCGACTTTAAATCTCAGTGTAAAAATAAAGTTATCATGTATTTGTGTGCTACATGAAAAAGAAGCCAGTATTTTCCTTACATGCAAAGTAAAAAACTATTTTCACCCCTTGCATTGTAACATGGTTGGTCCAGGATCAAATTTACTTCACTACTTTTGCTTTGCTCTCCTTAATGACTCAGACTCATGGATTGTTTGTTACCCTAAGACAAGCTAAGGGTATTGTACCCACCTCTTAAATATAGCACTATTCTTGTGTACATTTCAGTCTTTTAATTTAATATTTAAACAACTTTATTTAAAGTCCCTGAATATATTTTGCCAGTGAACCCATAATGTATTTAATGAACTTTATAACATTGAATCGGTTTCCTCATGATTTGCCTTTAACAAATGGAACTCAAATAATCAAACCTATATTTACTGCTCAACTGCTATACAGCATGGCTGCCAAATGCTGAAAATTCACAATTACCAATAAAGCATAAACGTAAGACCAATGCCAGGGACATACAGCTGATCCGCACGAACAGCTGATAGAAGCTTTAGGACTCCCAGTATTTGAATGCACATAATGACCTGTTGTTTCCAATGAATTTCACACCATCAACACACATTACGAACACTTTTGGAAAGTAAACTAGCACAATAGCTGCAGTTCAGACATATTGAATGTAAAGTATCTTTTCTAGCAAATATTATAGCTGTAATAGAAAATGCTATATTTTCTCTCCAAGGCAGACTACAGAACATTTAATTGTACAATACTTTCTATAACGTGAATGAAAGGTTTGATGTTTGATCACGATAAAAAGGATTGTTTGATGAAGCTTACAATTTGCAGGAGATGCATAGGAAAGCAATGTGTTCATACTCCATACCTCTCAGATAGAGATCTCTGCAGAAGACACTGTTGGTTCAGAATTCTATCTTCAGGCACTAATACATTATTCATCTTTCTACAATGACATATTTTAGAGGTGAAACAGCACAGAGAAATGCGTGTATGTATCTCTTCTCCTTTGTGTTTGCATGGTTACTTGGTGGAATATTTCCCTTAAATGGTGCAGGCGGCCTCTGTTCAATTGATGCTTTGTTCAGAAATGAATTCTATATATGTTATAGGAGCAAAGTACACGGTTTGAAATTTTCTGCATTGTCGCTGGCAGATGTAACAAAGCCCACTAATTCCTCGCTGTTCAATTACGCCAATTAAAGTGTAGTACATCTTTTTTACACCTTCACAAATGAGCCATAAGCGGTCTATTTATGTGGATGAAGAAAAGTATACCATTTCTATGAAGCATACAAGCTAAAGAATAAAATGCAGTGGAATACATTCATTATTCTTTATAATGAGTCATCAGCTGCATATTTAGAGAACTGTTTAAGCCCCCATGGAGCTATTTATTATAGCAGAAGAATCTAAAGTTCAGCTGTGCTGACATTTAAATGTGTCGGTCTTTTCTAAACCAAAGACCTAATGGCGGTGACATTTTCATAAATAAAATGTGAATGGTTGGCACTTTCTATTATTAAAAAGAGCCCTTTAAAACTTTAAAATTTCCACTTTTTTCAGCAAACAAATGAGTTAGAAGTTCATTTACAGACCATATTTGTAGAATATCTGTGTTATGTATTGAAAACCTTTTTATGTTTGACCTTGAAAGGATATTTCAAATAATTTTCAAGAGGCAAGATTGGCACAAAGCTATGGTGCCACTCCCTTGCAGCTGTTCTCAAATGTGAAAACAAGGTCCTCCGTTTTTGTTGGTAGTAAAACATTTGTCTTTGTAGTTTATTCTCAAGATTGAGAGACAGTCATAAGTCTAAAGGATTCTGTTGCTCCGAATTTATTTTCTATAACAGACAGTAACATACCGTATATACTCGAGTATAAGTCGACCCGAATATAAGCCGAGGCACCTAATTTTACCACATAAAACTGGGAAAACTTATTGACTCGAGTATAAGCCTAGGTTGGAAAACAGCGCTAATTTACAGATACAGCGCTGAGAGTTAATCACCCAAGTGTGTTGTAATTGAACAATTCCAACAGAGATAATCACATGAATGATCTCTTGAAAATGACATAAAATTTATTCAAACATATAGAACATAACAATAAACCACAATACTGGATGCATCAAGGACTTGAATGAAATGGGGTCTGTCATAGGTGATTGACACGACATGAACCATATGGAGAGATGACGGAAAGATAGCACTGCCTAATAACAATGATGACATGAGTGAAATTGAGACTGACTTCAATTTGATCCAACGATGTAAAGGATCTATATATTATGCCCAATGATAGGTCTGTATAGCTGGGCAGTATATGGTGGATCAATAAAATAACAGTGTGACAGTCAAACTGGAGGAAAAAGACATCAAACTAAAAACGCAACAAATGCAGGGCACACTTACAAATCTTCATAGGGATTGTGGTCCCGCATAAGTGCCTCCGTATTTGCGCTGACAACGTGTCGGCAATGGAATCCGATGTCCGGAAGATGAAACAGGTGCGCACCTGAAAAAAACTCTCTAGAAACTCACTACCGCAGAAAGGGTTCCTAGCAAGTCCATGGATGATAACACATCAGCGATCTTAGCGGACTGGATCTCCGTTCATCAGGTGAGTGTGGAAGTTGGTCACAGGAGTATGCAGCAATATGCTGGTGACTTGGAACACAGCAACGAGTTTCGTCCACCCCTTGTGGACTTTCTCAATCAGGAAATAGATTGAGAGATGCTAGGCTTACCCCGCAGTGGAACGCACGTGCGTTCCAACAACAGGAAGTTCGGCATTTGGAACGCAAGTTTGCGTTCCAAATGCCGAACTTCCTGTTGTTGGAACGAATATGCGTTCCAATGCAGAAGTTAACAGCCGAGGGACCAGACACCAGGTAAGTTCACCCGTGTATAAGCCGAGTGGCCTTTTTCAGCATACAAAAATGTGATGAAAAACTCGGCTTATACACGAGTATATACGGTAACTGCTTTCTTCTTATGTTTATTGTTCTTCATTTAGTGTAGGTCACAAAATTCCAACTTGATACGTGTATTTTGAGTTGCACGTATCGCCTAGGGCTAGTGGTAAGACAGAAAGTCATTTGATAGAACTACAAGTCCCAGCAGACTAAAGCAGGCGATGACTGTTTTGGCATGCTGGAACTAGTAGAACTACAAGCACCAGCATGCCAGTGCAGCTGGAACATGTAAATCCACAAAAGTACTGTATAGCAAAAAAAATGTTGTTTTCTTTAAAACAGATGCAGAATATTGTATCATTTTAATTGAACTAAATATTCACCCAAATTCTTTGTTTACCACTTTATTAGTCACCTTAATCTATAAGGAATCTTCTTTTTTTCTATTTTGAAGTAGTACAATAGGAAAAAATAAAAAGCCCAGAGAGATGGTGCAAACTTGTCTATAAGAGCTAGTGCTCATTTCACTTTGGGAGAAGGGCCAACCAGTGGTTATGTATTATTCTTATCTTGTTTTAACACAGCTAAGATCCAGAATGCAAGTCATTTATATATTTTATGAATTAAATCACTTAATTCATAACCTACATGGGGTCTTTAAGCAAACAGCCAATCACAGTGGTTTCCGAATAGTGAAGCTCCTCTGATTAGTTACTTATACGCAGGCCCCTGGCAGTGGAAGTGGCTGGCCAGGCTGGGTGACAGGGGAGCATCCTTGGGCTGGGTCACTAGGCTAACTGCATTGTTTTCCTTTAAAATGTTCCTAATAGGCTGCTGAGCCGAGTCTCGCCCTCGGGCTAAAATTTCCCAACCAGCCCCTGACCCCTGGGATTGAGTTATGTGCTGCCAAGCAGGGATTTTTATACTTAACCATTGGAATGTCAGAGAAGAAAGCAGATAAGAACAAAGAAGATGGGGAAGCAGATAAAAGGGCGAAGACAAAAAGAAACACAATATCCCTAATAAAGTGTGTGACAAAGAGGAAAGTGAGGTATTGGGTGAGTCTATTGCTTAAAATAAAGGAAGCTATGGGAAACCCAGTTGGTTACACAAGTAAATAACCCAGATCCATTTGATAATATTACTAATATAGTGGCAATGGGATTGTTCCCCGAGTATGAAGGGTTCCCTTTTTTAAGCAAGATTGGAGAGTCAGAAAATGGCAAGGGCAGCAGTGGAGCGCAGGATAGTGTACCTCTTACTGAAGTAGGAAATGTTGTTGAACCAGTTGACTGATCTTGAAATATGGAAACAAAAAATTGCCTCAGAACAATTAAAAGACCCTACTGTGGTAAAGGTTAGAGAAAATGTAAAAATAGTTGATGAAAACCATAAAAGTCTGATATTAGTTTGGCATACGCTTACATGGCAATAAGTTAGAGAAGAGCGGTGTTAGACCTGACTCATTGTTTTATAACTGCAGAGCATCTAGGGGTAGAAGAGAGAATTGTGGGCTCCATTCATAAGGTCCATTTCGGGTCTTCCAATTTACCAGAGTATGTTGTGGTTCACTCTGCTGGTAATCAGGAGAGGCACCTGTGTGATGCTGGTAAAAGGCTGCAAGGCAGCTCAATCAGTCTCTTAGACCTAGGGAGGAGGCTGGATGTCTCTTGACAGACACTGCAAATGGTGACCAGTTAGTTCTGTATTTTGTACCCCTTTTCCTCCTTCACAGGAGATAGTGTGTTCCTGTGTGTTAAGTTAGAAGCCGGACAGGCTAGAACTTTTGTTCCTGTTTTTTCATTTTTATGCCTGCAGAATAAATCTAGCTGAGGCTAGATAAACCAATACACTGGAATGGTGTGATTTATCTGGCTGAAGTGTTTGAAGTGCAATCGTCTAACCCCAGAAGACGGTACCCTTAACCCGATCTTATGACAGTATGTAGGCGGGTAGCTCTCTCCCCTGCCCTTCATTTTCCATCACATTCCCCTGTAAGTCTTATATATTATATGGTTATAATTTATTCCTCCCACTATTAATTTCCCAAAAAGCCCTCTAACTTGTCATTAATTTCTCTCCTTCCACTTTGTAATATTCCCCCCCAGCATTCTACCCCATTAATTCATATAGTCCTTTACTGAAGTTCATGTTCCCTTATCTTTCCCAGTAATTTATACCCCAATTCTCCTCTGTAATTCATCCACCATCAACCTATCAAATAATTAATTTTCCCCATCATCCTCCTGTGTAATTAATTACCTTAAAATGAATTGCCTCTCTCACTACCCACTTTGCAATTTCTTCAAACCGTCACTGTAATTCGTCCTTCTTTTCTGCCATTTGCTGGGAGCATAGCAGTGTGCAAGCATGTTATAAAGTAGTGCCATACTCCCATTCACTTACATAGAAGAGCAGCAAAAGGAAGTATGGAGTCTATGATCACATCACCAGAGACTTGGCTGCTCAATTGTCACAGGGTTCTTCATGCCACCTGACACCATCAATTTCCAGGAGGAATCTGGTGCTGCTTAATTCAAACCGTTGACTCTGGCTTACAACACTGTTGCCTTTATGCAATGAACCATAGGCTCACTCTACAACTTTCGGCAGGATTATGTTACCATTGAACTAGAACAGCTTAGTGTGGACAGACTAATTACTACTAATGTGTTTCAAGCACCTGGGGGTAAATGTATGAAGCTCCGGGTTCTTCAACACCGGTGAGTTTGGCGTCTTCAGCGCTTAAATTTAAAGCGGCGCTGCCTTGTAAAGGGAAGTTTCCCTTTACAAGGCAGCGCCGCTTTAAATTTAAGCGCTGAAGACGCCGAACTCGCGGGTGTTGAAGAACCTGGAGCTTCATACATTTACCCCCTGGTGTTAATTCAGTAACCTACAGAACTATATAAACTGCTTCCTGCAATTCACTCTTTGCCAGTTTATTGGGCTCATCTCTGTGAACCAGCATTCTGAAATATGTACCTTCCTAACTGCTTTCCGAGGCTTTGACTACTGGCTCTCAGACAACTACCTTCTCAGTCCCCAGAATGAACTTCTGTGCTTAAAATTTCAGTATGCCTTTTTCCTCCTTCATGATTGCTTCAGCTATTTAAAAATACCAAACCAGTATCCACAATACGAATACCATAAACCTTGACAAAATAAACATGACCAAAATGGATTCTGCAAGAGCCAATAACTTGGAACCTTCCTTAATTCAGATTATACAACAAATGCAGGCACGGATTAATCTGATGTAAGATAAGCGGGATGAATTCCAGTTAAGTAGTACTGGATCAGCTACTGTACTACCTCTTGTTTGAGTTTTCCTGGAACCTGAACTCCAGCTGGTTATGCTGGGGAAGTTCAGTGGTGAGCATGGACAATAACGTCAGTTTATAACCCAGTGCCATTTGCTATTTATTATACAGCCACATACTTTTTCCACAGCTCTGCTAAAGGTGGGTATTTTAATCACACTCCTAAAAGGAGATGTCAAAGCTTGGGCAAGCCCCCATTCTTGAATGGAGGGGATTCTATTCTCTATTCTCGATGATCTTCACAATACTGTTGCAAAGTTATTTTAACCCAGACTAGTACATCTGTTATGGAATACACCAAAGAAGATGGATTACATTCAACATAACCCTGCGGACAGATGTAATTGATCTTGTTTGGGTCTCAATGATGACAGCAAGGATGAGATGGCATGTATGGATCCCCTGAAGAACTGAAGGAATGCATTGTGCAGTATATTACTATTGACACCAGTATTACAGAATGATGGGTAGAAAAGAAAAAGAATAATTACCCTGCATAAGCCACCTCCTCTTCTCATCATCCAAGTCATCATGCCATTCTGGGCCCACTGTCTCAGAGGAAGCATTTCCTGTACCTGTGCCCCTTTCTGGCAAACACCTTGACCCAGGCACAGTAAACGGATACTGCCTATATCCTATCCAATCCTCTTCTTTGTCCGTTTCCAGTTTGCAATTATCAGCCACCATTCCAGAATGGTATGTTACATTATCCCTTCAAGTTAAACTTTGGAACAGCACGATAACCACACCAGTCATCATTGATTCTGTGTCGATGGATAACTTCCTGGATAAATCTTTTGCAGAAAGCATAGTGTCGAAGTCAGCAAATTGGATAAAGTCATTTCAATTAATATCAAGCAGATTTGGTTGTCTTTGTCTGAAATTATACGTAGAGAACGCCAGGGTGTGGAAGGGCGTATACAGCCACAATGCGTGGCAATAACAAGTTTTACACTTTTACACACATTCACACACATTTGTAATTAGTACACATTAATTGTAGCTGCAACACATGGTTATTCATGTCGAAATATAGCAGTATTTATGTTTAATATTATAAGTTATATGCATGTTAGTGAAATCAAAGGTTCAGGTTGCAGGAACTATGTCATGTTTGGTATCATTTTAATCCCCTATTCATCAGCAAATGTCCAGTTCATTCGCTGAAGAGATTGCACATTACATATACTAGTTAGTGATGTAAGGGAATAAATGTTTAAAGTTATACAGACTGTAAAATATTCACAGACTAGTTGAAACTGGATTCTTGGCAGGAAAGTCGGAGCACATCCCCTGGAGAGTGGACCCCCACCTTTGGATATTTTGGTTTGAACTGGCCTATGACCTGCAGTACACTGGATCTTCCTGAAGCCTGGACCAATAGAAGCAAGCCACATCATCTGCATTGTTTTACTGTATTCACTGACTGCATACAAGCAGGGGCTCTGGGCTTAGTGACCAGTCTTCTTTGACCACAGCCTTCAGACCTGAATGACTGTTCACTTGACCCAGAGAGCCTGTGATAAGTAACGGCTGTACTTGTTTTATTTCGCATTGTTATTCTGCTACTTTTTCGCTATTAAATACTTTGTGCTTTGGAACCACACATCGTAAATCGACAATCGTTATTGGATAGCAATTAGGAGAAATTTGTAAATTCTTTTTTCTCTTGAGGCCTGTATCTGCAGGGTCTGAAGCTCAGACAGTGAGTATAGCTATGTCGCTTCTTAAGGATGACCCTTAAATCTGGTCTTCTGGCTTACCTTCTGCCCATGTAGCCCTGGTCGGTGTGGATTACATTTTCTCTGTCTTAGGGCTTCTATATGATGACCCAGACAGGTCTCCTGCTGCTGAATCTGAGTTACGTTCCTTACATCTAGGTTGTCATACAGTTGAGGAACACTGTACAGATTACAAGTCCTCTCATGCTTCTGGAGATATTTTTGTTCTACACTTAAAGTCAATTTAAGTTTCTACTCAGCATATCACCCGCACATCAACTGGCAGACAAAGCGGGTTATTGATCAATTCCTCAGGTTTTATGTTTCTCAACACCATAACAACTGAGCAAAACTACTTCTCTGGGCTGAGATTGCCTTCAATAATGTGCTACATGTGGCTTCATAGCATTCTCCATTCTTTTGTCATTAAGGATTTCATCCCAAATCATTTTCTTTTCAAGTACTTCAGGAAAGAACTGCTCCTGAGATCTGAGGATTTATGTCACCATTCAAAAAAATTGGGGTAATGTCCAGGTTGCCATCAGTTATGTAAAAAAAACTGTGGCTAAATATAGAAGTAAATGTACCTTCAAGGTTGGAGATAAAGTGTGGGTCTCAACTAAAGACATCAGACTCAGACAACCTTCCTACAAACTAAATTCAACCCAAGCTTTCAGGGTTCCTAGAACTTTCCATTGTACTCTCTTTAATCCTGTCTTTAGATTCAGAACATTCGTCAGTCGATCTAATCATTAACCAGCTCCTGTGACCATTAATGAGCATGAGGAATATGTCACTGAAAGATTTTTAGACCATTACTTGGTTCATTGAAGGGACTGTGATCCAGAATAAAGGTTTTGGATTCCAGACAGAAATCTATGCCAATAGACTCAGGAAGGAGTTTCGCATTAAACTTCCACAAACCCCCCATTATTGGGCTCCCGTGACCCCTCCTCAAAGTCGGGGGTACAGTTAGAACCCGTGGCAGATGTTGCACTGCTGAGGACATGGTTGCTCAAAGCTAGATAGCGGAATCTGCATGGCTGTGCAATTCTCTGAGCTATTAGATTTTATCCTGTTGCAATGGCTACTGTTGTCTTCTGCTCTGAGGGCCACAGCTTTGAATGCTTAGTACCTGCAGCTGAGCAAGTGAGCCATGGGAATGAGACAGGTATTTCAAAGAACTATATGTTTTAGTCTGACTGTCTCTTTAGTGCTGGTGGTAGTCTGACCTTCTGGTACTAGTGCTCTCAGCTACTTTGAAACTGTTTGACTCCCGCCTTTTGCAAACATTGCTTTGGAAAATGGATTACTCTTGATTTCTGCCTGCCACTACATTTGCTTTGAAAAAACAATTAACAATTAATTTTGTCTTCTGCCTGCCAAACTTACTTTGCTTTGAATCACAGACTTTTCTTGTCTGCTACTTGCTAGTGAACCCTACTTTACTTAATGGATTTTGTTAATCTGCAATTTGATGTTGATATTGGACAGTGACACAGTCTAGGAATTACCATCTGCCTTCCAAGGCAGTCTAGTGAACGTTACCTCCTGTTGAAAATGTCACTGTTTCCAGGATAGATTACTGTTGCTGAATACTCTGGCAGCTTGCTCCATCCAGAGCTAGATGGTTACCTGCTCGTTATCCATCTGCTGTTGTGCACATCTCTTGAGAAGGCCACTCTTATTCATCCAGCTTCAGCAGCAAGCAACAGCTCTCCTTTCATGGCCGAGTTTCCAAGACTGTCAACTCCTATTTTTTATTTTTACTAGTATTTTATGATGATTGTGTGTTAGTGTGTAGTCTGGGGGCATCTGAGTATGAGCGAGCGCATCCTGCTCTTACAGAAAGGCGGTTCCTATAGGTGACTACCTCCACAATGTTCTGCAAACATTACTTTAGTTTCGGTTTATAGCAATCTGGCTAAACTCCAAACACATTCATAAAAGTGCCTGAGATCTGTAACACTGTAATGTTTAAATGGAACAAAATATAAATAAAAAAAGTTTGGGACTTATCTGAAGTGCAGGATAGTTCAAGCATGATAAATGAGAATCATGAGCTTTTCCATGCAGAAAAACAGTTAGTGATAGACCAGCCGAGTAGGCTGGCTAAGATGATTAAGACAGATACCCAAGGAACAAAATAATTAGTTTTTTATTCTGGCTGCCAGAAGAGTAAAACCTATGATAATGAAAAAATAAATTGAGTATCAGCAACCATCTGTACTTTCAGAGAATTTTTAGAAACTCATCTACTTAGGATGGATACATTTTGTGGTGTTGAAATGTCATTCAGTATAGATAGCTAACAAAATATTGAGTTTTGCAAAGCATACCAAGATTTACATTAAATTGGATGGAAATATTTGACATTACACAAACTATTGTACATCAGAAACCATTTAACTTTGAACTCTTCACTTCCTCTTATAATCTAATTACTGCCAGAGCATAAAATCATCCTTTCAAGCCCACCTGCAAATCATTACAGGAGTCCCCCAGCAATACGTTATTTTACAATATATTTGCATTCTTAGAGGTCATAACCACTTGTACATCAGTAGATGAAGCTGGGATAAATAGAGTAATTAATCTGTATTGAAAACACATTACTGTACATATATAAACATGCAAAGATAAGTTTAGAATCAGGGTCATCTACATAATTACAGGGTGGATTCCCCACCAGAAAGTCAGATGTATAAGCACAGAGGAAAGTATAGATTGAATTAGTCCTGGGTATTTCCTTTTTACAGCTTTCATGCACCCAAAATTCCTGGTCAGCTGGGAACCACCGGAATCGTCAATGCATTTCGACTTCTGAATTTCAAATTCTTTGTCAAGGCGTAGATGGAACCCAAAGGAATATCCGTCTTTTAAACTGTATTTACAACTAATGATCTGTTGCTACCACAACGTTGTCATGGAGAGGCAAATTATATGCAGAGAAATCTTCCTTCTTGATTCTAAACAAGGCTTGAATTAGGTTGAAACAGAGGCAACATGTTCTCATAGGAATCCAAAGTGACGCTTGGAACACAAACACTGGAGATATGGGAGTTTTATAACCATAACAATAAAGAAAATTCATATAATGAAAACGAAACTGATATCAATCAAAATACAATATGAATTGATACAAAAGTATTTAACATCCACTGAGATTAAAATGATGGAATCCATTTTGGATGTAACAATCACTTGTCACCAGGGCCGTCTTTCCGACTGGGCATGATGGGCAGGTGCCTGGGGGCCCAGGGGGAAAGGGGGCCCAAGGCAATGAAAATAAAAAATCCTGTAGAAAAAAACAAAACAAAAAACTTACCTTTTGCGATCACCTGACAGTTCAGGTGAGGTGGCGATCCGGCTCCCTCCCTTGTTCTCCACAGCACGGAGGACTAAAGAAAAAAGAAGAGAAGGGGATCGGACTTAGGCGATTGAAAGGTACGATAAGGGGGCCCATATATATATATATATATATATATATATATATATATATATATATATATATATATAGGGGGCCCTGGTGCACTGTTCTGCCCGGGTGCCCATAATGTTGCTAAGATGGCCCTGCTTGCCGCCAGTGTCGGACTGGGGCATGAAGGGCCCACCGGGGGAATTCAGTGATAGGGGCCCACTATATTGGGGTGTGGCCAACTTTAGGAGTGGGTGTGGCCAGTAAAGGGGGTGTGGTCAGGCTATGGAGGACAACTTATAGCACTATTTTAAATGTGCACCTTTTGCATTAGACCCTGCCCATTCTACTGGTAGGGAACTACATGGGACCCATTAATAAAACACTTGTGGTTTGGAAGAAACTCCAGTACCAGCTCCTGTCGTCTCCTAATGCACCAAGACAGTTACTTATGATAAGTGCATCATTTGGTTACCTCCAACCCTCGCCTCATATGTTGTTATTGCCCATCATGTATTGAGCTTATTAAAAGCCATTACAAGGGCTACACAAACCAAATAATAACATCATCAATTAGAAGACATAAACTGCACAATTAATTTTTTAGTACAATGGTTACCAACCTGTTGTTGCTGTGACATGTCCTGGAATAAAAGTCAATTCATAAAAAAACAAGTGATTGTAATTCTCAACTAATCTCAGTGAAATCCATCTAATTTCATTTTAAATACGGTTGATATATGCCTATAATACTTTCACTATATCACCCCTAAATTCTAAACAGGACAACCATCAAAAAGAATGCACAATAGGCAAAAGGAAAAATATATAAATATAATTATGTTCTCCTATGCATGTGCCTTTTTACACTAACATACAATATAGACCAACATATTATACAACCCTGAATGATTATATTTTCAACTGGATGCAATTGGAATACTAGACTACATGAAAAGCACCCTTCATTTGCCAGATCTTGTATACACAGTCTGATTATTAAAATGACTCTTTGTTATAATTATTTTTTAAGGACTCTTACAGAATATGCCACTCGTCAAAGACCATACACACAGCATCAGTGCTACTACGGTTGCGTACTTCACCAATGAATGCTTGTTGAGAAGGGAAATTTTAAAAAACAAAAAAATGAACAGAATACAGCCCATCCAAAGCCTGTCACATTTATTCCATATATGCTGGTATGCTGCCAGTGTTGTATGAAAGAGAATATAAATATCAAAGGACGGGCGCAAATGGGGGAAGGGTAAAGAAACACAAGGATTGGGTCAATGAATAAGTCAAGGGGAAAACGGTCCCAAAGTCATTAAAGGATGTTGGTCTTCTAGTTCCACCTATACCGATGTCCCAGATGGTAAACTTACATCAATGTGACCTTTTCTATTCCATACAGTATTTGAATAATGTGTCCTCTTGCTTCAAAAAGCACCACCACGATGTACTTTTACTCCCCTCTAAACCTGTTTCTTCTCCTCACCAGAGTGCACATATGGGAGACCAGGGAGAGAACAGAGAAAGATCTCATGGTGTTTTACGTTCTCTATTTATTAAGTTAAAACATGGGGTTAAAAACACTCACATTTTGTATGTTAAAAAGGTATCTTTCAGTCCATATGTTTCCTCGATCAAACGGCAGTATCCAGCTTCTGTATCCCAGCCACGATCAAACTGGCTGGGCTTCAGATAACCCGGGGAAACTCTGCAGCGTCAGAGGGGGCGTGGTCTATTGCGTCCAGTGTTGCATGAACCTATGATGACCAAACTGACCTTGGATCAGTATGTTGATATCAGGACATCCTCCTCCCCTGCTCAAACTGCTGAAAAACACACTACCGCGCCTGGGCTCTCTGCATCTGCGCGGTAGTGTGGTTACAGGAGATGTGACCGCCGCCGCCATCTAAACAAAGTTCAACATCAAGCTCCGCCCTAACAACGGAGGGGGCGGAGCTTCAACCCCGCTGGGCCTACCGGTGGATTGACCGGCTGTCCGGCGGGCCAGTCCGAGGCTGCTTGCCGCCATGGTGATCAGAAAGGAAGAACATAGAAAATATAAAAATATATAAAATAAAGGTTAAAATAATATTATCTATTTTACTAGGAAAGAAACCACTTCAATTCAAAATTGGCATTGAGACCCACAGGTGTTAAAGTTTTTAATTGATAGATCCAGTGCATCTCTGCCTTGAAAAGTCTAATATTAGTATCTATTTTTCTTCAGTGGTTATCAATCCGTTGAATACCCCAGAAAAAAAATGTATGTGACCAAATGAGCAATTGTGCTTGTTCTTAAAATGTAGGGAGGGATATTGATTGGGTCTCCATGCCTTTTTGATATTGCAAATCTTCAGGTTAAGATAACAATGAATGATTGTGTTTTGCATTATGATTGTTCCTCAGATATCAGTGCACCTTTGCAAAGCTCTGGTTTCTCTGACATTTTTCTGCCCCAAATGATATTTTCTCATTTTAGATTATGAAGTAGCACTTTTTGGCGGAACGACTAGTTCTACACTTCATTTTGGCAGGTAAACATTAAACCATACTTGCCAGCTCTCGGAAACAAGTTTCCGGGAGAGGGGGCGTGACTGGAGGGCGGGAGGGGGCGGGACGAGGCCAAACGTGTCATTTTGGTCCCGACCCCGCGAAAACGTAATCACCGAGAATCGCGTCATTTGGCGCGATTCTCGGTGAAATCCAGGATGCGGGAGAAATGCCAACGAGCCCGGGAGACTGAACCGAATTTCGGGAGTCTCCCGGACATTCTGGGACAGTTGGCAAGTATGCATTAAACTCAAAGCAAAATATATTTTATGCATGCCTATTTATGCAAAATGTTGCACTGTAAAATAACGTAAGCAAGCATACCGAGTTACTTTCAAAGGAGCTGATATTATTTTCCTTACTTTATCTACTTCAAACTTTAGTTTTCTTTGAAGTTTACTCTCAGAGAAAAATTACTTTTCACTATTTTGTAAGCCAAATTTTACACATGACTTTAATTTGATGTCTTTTATGTCAGATATTGCTTTCACAATTTAGATTGTCATTGTTTTAAATTATAAATAGCAAGGGAAATGTATTTTACATGAGAAGTAAAAATGTACACTGATATAGTTTATAAATATCTCAAACTATCTTTATACAATACTCACCGTGTCTTATGGAAGAATATTTGACTAGTGAAGTAACCTACCCACCTCATTGAAATAGGCCATTTGTCTTAAATACATTGTTCACACATTTCTGAGAAGGTCTAAAAGAATACAGATTTTTGGGATACATACTGAAAAGAGTAATTTAAATATATAGCAGAGTATCTCTTAAGTATATATGGATTAGTTTAGTGTATATGTCTTCCTGTACATTTAAATCTCCAGTGCAGAAGCTGTGATTCCATTGCTTTGACACATGTAAAGAGTGTTTCTTGTATGACCTGAGCAGGGAATGGTTTTGCCCATGGTACTGTGCAATAAAATGCTGAGTTGTAACTCAGTCATCTCTGACCTTCTGCAACATAATGTACAGCTGTAATCAATAATGTCAAGTCCTATTTTAAGGAAGGCAATTTCCAGAGCTTTCAGATGATCAGATATTAACCTCTCCATGGACAAAGGGAGTGTTTAGTCAGCTTATAGGAATAAGTAATTATCTACAACCTTGACTAGTCATTGATTGATATTTTAGGTATTAAGAGCCGTAGACAAATACATTCAGGCATATTTTGATTGACCTTCGATATGACACAAGTGCCCAGGCTTTTGTAACATGGGAACTACTTTTTGTGCGGTCTTTGCATGTTGATCTACCAATTCATTTACTTGGTCTAAAACCCCAATTCCGCAAAATCCCTGCAGAAAAATGCAAAAAGACAAGAGCACCTCCTGTGACTTGCATCCTTTTTTATAAACAAAAATTGCATACTGCATATAAGATCATTAACAGCCCATCTGTAAACTATGCAAATTTGATATTAACATATAGCTCTCAGCTCCCTGCATCCAGGCACATTGATGGATCAAAGGAAAACATGAAAAAAAACAATAGTGCAATATTGCTTTTCTTCAAACACCCGTGAACAGAACACACACAAATAGTGTCTTGGTAGCAAAAAAACTTTCTTTCACAAATATTTATTAATTCAACCGTGAAGTTTCACCATGATAAGCGTCCAACTGACCACTATTCTGACCAATCAACAATGACACCCACAGAAAAATTGCCTGCATACCAGGCATTCATATAATCAAGCTTTTGTCTCCTCTTTTTTAGGCCTTTTTGTATCCAATTATCTTTGGTATATTCCACACCACTCATTAGAAATAAAAAATACATAAAAGCAACATAGTGTAGTACCTTTTTAAAATCTTTTGTTAATCGAACAAAAACAACAATGTACATCAAGCAGATAACAAAAGATGTCCTTCAAATTCTCTTATGAAGCAGTGTAGGAAAACTCCTGTCACACAGATCTCAGCATGAAAGTGAGGTTGGAGGATATGGTACCAGTGGTGATCCTAGTTTTGTCTATATGGCTCAATTACCTGTGACTTAATACCATTACTATTAAGAAGCAGTACCCTCTTTCCTTCATCTCTGAGCTCTTTGACCGGAATCAGGGAGCTAAGATTTTCACCAAACTGGACCTCTGAGGAGCTTATAACCTCATCAGGCTACCTCATGGGGACGAATGCATTTTTGAACAAGACAAGATGCCTTTCTTGGGCTATATTGTATCCGGACAAGGCCTGCAGATAGATCTAGAGAAAGTGGTTTTACTCCTGTGGTAGCAACAACCTTATGGCCAGAAGACAATTCAGCGCTTTATTAGCTTTGTCAATTATTACTACCAGTTCATAAAAACGTTTCCAATTTAATTGCGCCCATCACCGTTCTCACTGACAAGAACGTACATCTCAAACAATGGTCTTCAGAGGCAGTTTCTGCCTACCAGAATTTAAAACAATCCTTCTTCTCTGCTCCTGTGCTCTGCCAACCAGACACCACTCAACCATTTACATAAAGGTTAATGCTTCTCTAGTAGGGGTTGGAGTTATTCTATCCTAAATTAAGTCCTTGGGATAGAATAGTGTTTTTTTCTCCATGAAATTCTCTTCTGCAGAGAGAAACTATGGAATTGGTGACCAGGAACTTCTTGGGATCAAGTTCACCCTAGAAAAATGGTGGAACCTATTTGAGGGGTGAGTCATACAGCTCCAGTTTATTCCCTTAACCCCAGACAGGTTAGATGTTTGTTATTCTTCTGTGATTCAATCTTATTCTAACCTTTCGTCTGGGCACCAAAAATAAAAGAGCTGAAGTCTTATCCCATTACTTTGATCCTACCAATCTTCAAGTCTTCACAAAATCTAGACCTATTGTGGATCCCATGTGGATCCCATGAGTATCGCATTATAGCTGCTTCTAAAACTCCTCCGGCAGGGCTTTCCCTAATTCTTGGTTCTACTCCAAGATTGTTCAGTGGGCTCATGGATCCAAACTGGCTGGTCATGCAGAGGTTAAGAAGACACTCTCTGGTTTTTAGATACTATTGGTGGCTTTGTCTGCAATGTGATGCGCAAGATTATGTTCATCATCATCATCATCAACATTTATTTATATAGCGCCAGCAAATTCCGTAGCGCTTTACAATTGTACAATTATGTTCAGGAATTCAAGGTCTGTGCTCTAACAGCTTTGGGTTCTTTGCTATATTTATTCATTCCCAAAAATCCCTAGTCCAGTATTTCTATGGATTTTATTATTACATAGTAACATAGTTGATGAGGTTGAAAAAAGACACCAGTCCATCAAGTTCAACCTATTTTGGATCTCCTGCGATCCTGCACTTATATTTGAAATTAATCCAGAGTAGGCAACCGCCCATCTGTTTCAATTTTGAAAATCCCCCCAGACTCAATATTGCAATCCAATTTTTACCCTATATCCACTACTATCCTTTATTTTAAATTAACGGTCGTATCCCTGGATACACCTTTCCGCTAAAAATTTGTCTAACCCTTTCTTAAACATATCTATTGAATCTGCCATCACAACCTTCCCTGGCAATGAATTCCATATCTTGACTGCCCTTACTGTAAAGAACCCCTTCCTTTGCTGGTTGTGAAATTTCCTCTCCTCTAACCTTAGGGGATGACCACGTGTCCTGTGTATGGTCCTTGGGGTAAAAAGTTCCCATGAAAGCTCTCTGTATTGACCCCTAATGTATTTGTACATAGTAATCATATCTCCCCTTAGGCGCCTCTTTTCTAAAGTAAACATGCCTAAACTGGCTAACCTTTCCTCATAACTTAATGACTCCATACCCTTTATCAATTTTGTCGCCCTTCTCTGAACCCTTTCTAGTTCCAAATTATCTTTTTTATAGAGTGGTGCCCAGAACTGTACTGCATATTCAAGATGAGGTCTTACCAATGATTTATACAGTGGCAAAATTACACTGTCTTCCCTTGCATCTATGCCCCTTTTTATGCATGCCAATACTTTGTTTGCCCTTGCAGCTGCTGCTTGACATTGAGCACTATTGCTAAGTCTACTGTCTACGAGCACTCCCAAATCCTTTTCCATTATAGATTCTCCCAAATTAATTCCATTTAATTTATAGATTGCGTTCTTGTTTTTGATCCCTGAATGCATAACCTTACATTTATCTGTGTTAAACCTCATATTCCATTTAGCCGCCCAATCCTCCAGTTTATTTAAGTCCCTCTGTAGAGAAGCTACATCTTGCTCTGATTTTATTACCTTACAGAGTTTAGTGTCATCTGCAAAAATAGAAACTTTACTCTCTAAACCACCACCAAGGTCATTAATAAATATATTAAAAAGGAGTGGTCCCAGCACAGAACCTTGAGGAACTCCACTTAAGACCTTTGACCAATTAGAAAATGTTCCATTTATCACAACTCTCTGTTCCCTATTCTCTAACCAGTTTTCGATCCAAGTACAAATTTTGATTTCTAGACCCAGTTCCCTTATTTTGTAAACCAACCTCTTGTGTGGCACTGTATCAAAGGCCTTTGCAAAATCTAAGTAGACCACATCTACTGTCCTGCCCTGGTCTAAGTTCCCACTAACTTCCTCGTAGAAACTAATTAGATTAGTTTGACATGACCTATCCCTCACAAATCCATGTTGATTCCCACTAATAATTTTATTGCGTACCAAGTAATCCTGAATACTGTCCCTTAAAATACCTTCCAGTAGTTTCCCCACTATTGATGTCAGGCTTACAGGTCTATAATTCTCTGGTTGTGATCTCGTCCCCTTTTTAAACAACGGCACCACATCTGCTATTCGCCAATCCCTTGGTACTGAGCCTGATGAGATTGAATCTCTGAAAATTAAGAATAGCGGTCTAGCTATTTCCGAGTTTAATTCCATAAGGACCCTTGGGTGTATGCCATCTGGACCTGGAGCTTTATTTATCTTAATATTCTTCAGTCGCTTTTGGACTTCTTCCTCTGACAACCAAGTATTAATTAATGACATGGTTTCATTTCCATTTTTATGTATTACTCCTGCCATTTGTTCCTCTCTGGTAAATACTGAAGAAAAGAACGTGTTTAATATCTCTGCTTTTTCCTTAGTATCATTTATCAATTCACCCATCTCACTTCTTAGTGGTCCTATATTATCTTTTTTAATCCTTTTGCCATTTATATACTTAAAAAACTTTTTGGGGTTTGTCTTACTTTCTTTTGCAACGTGCCTTTCATTTTCTAATTTAGCCAATCTAATTTCCTTTTTGCATGTTTTATTACATTCCTTGTACCTATGGAAGGACTCCTCTGACCCTTCAGACTTAAACAATTTAAATGCACGCTTCTTCCTTTGCATTTCTTCCCTTACCTTTTTATTTAGCCACATTGGTTTAGACTTAATTCTTTTACATTTATTTCCCATAGGAATGAACTTATACGTGTATGTTTCCAACAACATTTTAAAGACAGCCCACATTTCTTCCGTATTTTTTCCTTCAAAGGCTTTGTCCCAGTCTATGCTCTTTATAGACTCCTTTAGCATATTAAAATTTGCCTTTTTAAAGTTTAAAGTCCTAGTTGATCCCTTATACTGTTGTTTCTGGAAACTAATTTCAAATGAGACCATATTATGATCACTGTTTCCCAAGTGCTCCTTTACTTGAATATTTGATATTACGTCTACATTGTTTGTTATTACTAGGTCCAGTATAGTCCGGTTCCTAGTTGGTTCCTCAACTAATTGGGACATGTAATGGTCTTTTAGCGTGCTCAGAAACCTATTTCCCCTAGCTGTACCGCAGGTCTCAGTACTCCAATCAATGTCCGGATAATTAAAATCCCCCATAATTAAAATTTGACCTAGTTGTGTAGCCTTTTCAATTTGCTGTAGAAGTTGGGCTTCCTCAATCGTACTAATATCTGGCGGTTTATAGCATATCCCTATCAGAAACTTCTCTGAACTTTTTCCTCCGCTGGATATTTCCACCCACAATGCCTCTATATTATCACCAATATTCTCGTATATAACTTCCTTAATACTTGGTTTTAATTCTGGCTTAATATAAAGACATACTCCTCCTCCTCTTTTATTTACCCTATCCCTCCTGAAGAGAGAATAGCCTTCCAAGTTGACTGCCCAGTCATGTGTATCATCCCACCAGGTCTCAGTAATACCTATAATATCATACTGCTCATTCATTGCTACTAGTTCTAACTCCCCCATTTTACCTGTCAGGCTTCTTGCATTTGCAAACATACACTTAAGTCTATTGGCTCCCTTCGGTATTTCTTTTTGCTTTAAAAAGGGCCGCTCCTTATCGGCTATGCTTCCCTTTCCCCCCTCTCCACCCCCTTTACTCTTGTTAAATTCCTCATTACTACTCTCAATGTCTATCCCATAAATACTTGCTTGCCCCTCCCCCCCGGAGCCTAGTTTAAAATCTCCTCCAACCTTCTAACCATCCTCTCCCCTAGCACTGCAGCCCCCTCCTCATTCAGGTGCAATCCATCACGACAATAAAGATGGCAACTGACCGAGAAATCAGCCCAGTGCTCTAAGAATCCAAAACCCTCCTTCCTACACCAATCTTTTAGCCACGCATTAACCTCCCTAATCTCCCGCTGCCTCCCTGGACTAGCGCGTGGCACAGGTAGTATTTCCGAAAATACTACCTTGGATGTCCTTGCCTTAAGTTTGCGACCTATGTCCCTGAAATCATTCTTTAGGACACCCCTTCTTCCTCTAACTCGGTCATTGGTGCCAACATGCACCAAAACCGCTGGGTCATTCCCAGCCCCTCCCAACAATCTGTCCACCCGATCCGCAATATGCCGAGCCCGAGCACCCGGGAGACAACACACTGTTCGGCATGCACGGTCCCGGTAACAGATTGCCCTATCTACCTTCCTAATAATTGAATCCCCTACCACCACAATCTGCCTGGGTCCCTGAGTAACTTTGGTCCCCTCTGTGCTGGAGAGACCATTCCCCTGGTTGCTAGAGGAAGCAGTGTCATCCAACTCTACCAATTCTGAACTGCCTTCCACAGTATCTTCATCCAATCTGGCAAATCTGCTGGGATTGCCTAGCTCAGAACTGGCCTGCCTCTTCCTCCCTCTGCTACCCCTAGTAACTGTTACCCAGCTGCCTACCTGTGCATCCTCCTCTGTCTCTGCTCCACCCTGCTCAGCTAACGCATCAACGGTGAGCTGTAAACTCTGCTCCAGGTTGGCAATGTCTCTCAATGTTGCAATGGTCTGCTTTAGATCAGTTACCTGGGCTTCCAAAGAGACCAATTGCTCACATTTCTCACAGAGGTATAAACCTTGGAACACTTGCTCCAAGTGTGCATACATATGACAAGATATGCATATGACAAGATATGCATTGAGTGAGATCATCAAGCCTGCTACTACTCATCTTATTATGGCTAACTTAACTTCTTATAGCCTACAGTGAACTTTAGTACTAGCCTTTCCTAGCCACTTACCAGTTTAAACCCCTTCCTGGATTCAACTCCTTAATGGAACCAACTCCACACTTTAAACAAAAACAGCACTTGAAATCAAAAAAGCAGTGAAATCACAAGCTCCTATTGATCTACCAGTTAGCAAAGATACAATACCATCCGATTAATTGTGTATTGCTTTTCTAAAATAGCGCACTTTGTACACTGAAAAGACTTGGCTACCCTATTCATCAGGGAAATATTTTGCCTCCATGGCTGACCCAGGAATATTGTCTCAGTTTGTAGTACTCAGTTCATATACTAGAGATAAGCAGTTCGGATTCTTTGAAATCCAACAGAATGCGATGTGGAGGATCCGAGTGAAATCGAGTCGTGACTCGTTTTTTCTCGCCGAACTTGGATCTCAAAACAAGGTGAAACATCATGTCCGGCATTTTTTTTGTGTGTGTATATTTGTATATATATATAAGTTAACCCGTGCATGATACTCATGCATTCTAGTCAAATCAAGCTACTTAAGGTGTTAAAAAGGTTCTTGTCATGCATTTGGGCCTAGCCCAGGCCTCCTCAGGGGAAGAGCGTTACTTCCCGACGCAAGCGCCCTTTTTTAACGTGGTTTTGTCCACATGTCACCACCTCATCATTTTTCTCCATCACCTCATCCTTCATCTTCATCGCCACATCCTTCATCAAGCTACTTAAGGTGTTAAAAACTCCCCACTGTCACCCCCGGCAACCACCAACCACTCCCAACTGTCACTTCTCCCTCAAGAAATATATAGGTCAGTGTATAACTCTGCCCAGCAAGTGGCGCTGCAGCTTGTTTTTTATTTTTTTCACACACGCCACTAGGCATTTATATAGTAGATATATTATAGTTCTATAGTTCTACCTCATTTTCTTCAGTACCATTTTAGAACAGACAGCATTACAATCCTGTCATTATTGTAAAGTATCTCTCTACAGAATAGTCAGCTGCAATAGTTTGCTGATCAGTTGCTTTTAATTTCGATCTTAAATATATTTTACACTGACTAGTGGCTACTGGTTGTTGTTAATGCATTGCATATATATAAAACACTAGACAGTATATACAGACTGAGTTAGATAGAAATCATTCTAAACTAGTTTAAACATTTCTTTGAGGAAAACATGTGTTTTTGCTGTCAAACTATTAGTAATAGAATCCAAAAAAAACAAACAGATTTATTTATTTTAAACTTGAAAGTTTTTCTAGTGAAAGTAATCTTGTGTGGGGAAGTGACAACTGAAATAATTTCGAAAAAAATAGGATTTTTGTACTTACCGTAAAATGTCTTTCACTTAACCCAGTTGGGGGACCCTGCTCACCTTGGGGTATAAAGGGCACTGTGTTGAGTAAGGCACTATAGATCTGTCTAGCCTGCTCCCCTCCCCTCTATGTCCCTTCCGGCCATCATATTCAGTTTGTTTTAAAAGTGCCTACAGAGTAGGGCACGTTTTTAGTTTAGCTTTTATTATTTTAATAATCACTTGACTTAAGCTAACCGTGTCTGCACTCTCTTCACAGGTGACTACTTCGCTGGACTAAAGTAAATTCCCCCTCAAATTCTAGTCTTCTTGCAGCTGCCGCATTCTCCTACATGCGGTTGCTGATTCCCGATAATGACCCTAAATTTTTCGGGACACAAACAGCATCTCCTGCATGTCATTGTTATTTTTTAAAAGTTCTGTAATACCAAGTTAATTGTGTGAGCAAAACAAGAAATGTGATGGAATTCCCCCAAACACTGTAATGCTCTAACAATATTGGTGTCGTTATCAGAAATCACATATCCTTAAGAGAGCCCAAGCAGGATTAGCCATGTTGCAATGAAATCCCTTAGTTTTTGTAACAGATAGTAAAGCCGCTAATACACAGAGTAGCCTGACTCGGAAAAATGTGAAGTTCTTGGGTACACGCTGCTGCTATCCCTGCTGGTGAAGGTGAATCCTCAACCCAGTGGGCTGTCACGGTCATATAATCCTTAGTTTGCCCAGTTCCGCTTGTCCACACATCTGTGGTTAAGTGTACAGAGGGTAGAATGGCATTTTGTATCCCAATAATTCAATTTTTATAAAGTCTTCTGGAGGTAAATATATCAAGGTCCGATTTTGCAAATCCAGCTATTTTCTGGAGAGAGTTGAAAGTCGCAGATGTATGAAGCTGAGATTTTATGTAAAATCACCAGAGTTGTGCTTCTGTCAAAATAGCTATTTCCAAAATTGATAGAGATCAAACTAGCTATCAGCGTGTTGTATAAACACATCACTGTTACACTGTCCTGTCATACAGCCGGAGCTCCGGCAGCGGTAAAAACTGTTAAAAATAGATTAAAAAAACTGCGGTGGGTGTAGGGTAATAACATTGATTAAAGTATAAAAAACAAACAGACACCATTTTGTTTTGTGGAACTACAAGTCAAAGCCAGCCAGGGTGCCATAAATAGTGTGGGCATGCTGCTACTTGTATAACTACAAGCACCAGCATACCCATGGCAGCCAGGGCATGTTGGCACTTGACGAACCACAAGTGCCAGCATGCCCTGACACCCAGGGCTGGCTGGGAGCTGTAGTTCCACAAAAGAAAATGTTAAATAAACCACCACACCTTTGTTAACATCACATACATTTAATACAAATAAAAACCCACAATAAAGACAGCAAACACCCTCATTTATACCATATATTTTTATTAAAAATAATAAATGCCCAGAATACTCACCACAGATATTTTCATCTGTCGTCAGCAGTTTTAATCCTAAAATGGTTGTAAACCAAGTCCCAATTAAATCTGTATCCAAAGTCCAGCTTGATATAGTCCAAAATAAATTTGTAATTTCCAAAGTCTGGCTTGAAAGTCCCCAAAGAATTTGTAGATCTAAAATCGGGTTAACACCCACGATTTTCCGCAATTGAAAAAATTGGACCTTGATACATTTACCCCCTGGAGAGAGTGGTCAACTCCCAGAAAAACTAACTAGAAATTAGTGAAAGAGAAAAGTCGCTCTTCTTTAAATTAATGCCACGTTAACATAGTTATATTGTGCACAAAATTCTTCTTTATGTGTATGCTGATTTATATATTGTTTGTGAGCACCGGACAACAATTTTTTTCCTTTGTTTGTACATACTCATTGGTCTCAATTGTCCTTAGCTGCTGTTTCAAATTATTTTATTCACTTGGACACATTTCACTAATTTTAAAAAGCGCACCTTTTCTCTTTCACTTATTTCTATTTTTTAATATTTGTCTATTTTTAAAGGGTACATAGTCTAATCTTTTCTATTTTTCAATACTTCTTTATTTTGGAAAGGTCATTCAGTGAAATCTATAATTAAATAAGACTGTTTGTGAGGGTGGGCACGCAGCAGCACACCGCCATAAAAATGCTATGCATTCTGATCTTTTCTATTTTTCAATACTTGTCTATATTGGAAAGGTCATTTAGTGAAATCTATATTTAAAGAAGGCTGTTAGTGAGAGTCAGCATGCAGCAGCACACCCAAAAACATGGTACATATTCTAATCTTTTCTATTTTTCAATACTTCTTTATTTTGGAAAGGTCATTCAGTGAAATCTATAATTAAATAAGACTGTTTGTGAGGGTCAGCACGCAGCAGCACACCCCCACAAAATGCTATATATTCTGATCTTTTCTATTTTTCAATACTTGTCTATATTGGAAAGGTCATTCAGTGAAATCTATATTTAAAGAAGGTTGTTTGTGTGTGAGGGTCAGCAGCAGATACACACCCCAAAAAAGTAAACAGGGTGTTCTTGTCTTTGACTCAGAGCAGCATAGCCCTCCAATACAATATAAAGGTTGTTTGTTAGAAGTAGATCGTGGAGCAGTGTTGTTTTGTAAGATAACATTCCTCCTTTCCCTATCTCATTGGGCGTGTGATGGCAGGCATCTACAAGTAGCTCCTATCCGTTTAAGTAGCATTACTCCTCTTGGCAACCATGGATCACTGCACAGATCAGGGGCAGCACAGTACCAGTACTGGCAGTATTACTACTGTTTCGACCTCTACTACTAAAAAAGATAATGCGGGAAGAAAGTTGACGAAATCGTCCTCAAAATCCAATCACTATTTGTCAAATTGAATCTTAAAGAAACCATCAGCTCTTGGTGTAAGGAGAAGGATTAAGAGGGAATCTTTTACTGAATGTTGGGATTTGTCCCAAAAATTAAAATGGCTAACATTTCATACACCACCCACAGTGGTAAGACAAGGCTCAGATTATGTCCACCTGGTGCTAAGGGTCCTGCTACTGCAGATATTGGTATACGCACTATAATGACAATTCCAAAACAGAGTGCCCAACACAGTCTTGCATCTTCCTCAACTTCACATACCACCTTGTCGTTCAGAGAGTACGTATGTGACTGACACCTCCAAAACAAACAAACCAGTGTCTGAGAATAACATTGATGTTTAAGATCAACTTGGACACTCACAGAATCTTGAGGAGAGTCTAAGGAGGGTATCCATGACTGCTACATGTGAGTCTGAGGTTTAAGATTGAGACAGTATAATAAAAGCGAGTTCATTCAAGTAATTTTTCCAAACGTGGCACATTGTGTATAGTAGCAAGCAGTCAAGCATCATCTACCAACCAAACGGATAGACACTTGCAATCCTCACCGGTGTCAACACCTTCATCATCATCCTCCCCATTATTAGTATGTACTAGTCCAGCATCCAATTATTAAATTCCAAAACTCCCCTAATGCAATCCATAATTCCCAAGAAATATCCTTGCACGCTACAGCTGCTGCTGCTGCTAAGGGGGAGAAATCTATACAGAAGACCAATAAGTATTTTACACAATTGTCTGTGAAGCAAGTATTTGCAAGAAGAAACAAGTATGACGGTCAGCATCCTGTTGCACAGCAGATCACTAAAGCTATGGCTGCTATGTTAGCATTGGATGTGTGCCCAATTTCCACTATCAATACAACAGGTTTTAGACAATTCGTTGAGATTATTTGTCCATGCTATAAAATTTCATCTTGATTTAATTTCTCCATAACATCAATTCCTCAGATATAGTGTGTGGTTAAGCAAAAGTCATTCAGTCCCTAGAAAATGCCATTGTACCGACAGTCCACTTAACTACAGGTGTATGGAAAAGTGGTACTGGTCAAAACAAAGACTATATGACCGTGACAGCCCACTGGGAAGGTTTATCAACAGCAGCGACAGTAGCTTCACCATCATCCTTCTAATCCTTTCTGCATATTAGACCATTAGTAATTTGTAAAACAAAAAAATTAACATTAAACTGCTATCTCTTTTGTACAGTTCGTTGACAAACAACGAAAATGTTTTTTTTTGTGGAGGCCCAAATAAATCAAGCACTTCAGCCACAAAAGTGGCAGCCTCTGTCGCTGAAGTGATTAGTTTGTTAAACTATGTGTATGTACTTTTTTACATATGGGTTAACATGGTGTACAGTATGATTAGATAGCCTATTCAAATGGATTATTTTAATCCTGTAGCTGTCAAACACATGTTTGTGTCACACCGGGGTGAGTGGCCCCAAGTACAATGCCATCTTGCACCATTTAACATTGTGCCCTTATTATCTCATCATCTGTAAAATAATGTTTACTGATGCAGACGCTATCAGACTAATGAGCTCTAATACTACCACTGCTGTCCCCTCTCCAATGTATTTGCTGCTGACCCTCTCCAATGTATTGTTGCAGTGCAGACCCTCTCCAATGTATTTGCTGCAGTGCAAATGTATTGCTGCTGACCCTTTTCAATGCATTGCTGCTGACCTTCTCCAATGTGTCACACATGCTGCCTAACGGGTACCTAGTTGGTGTAGCTTCTATTTTAAAAAAATTGTAATTGATGTAGACATTTTCCATGTAGATTATGATTGCTTACCATTGAGGAAGAGGACCACTGTTATCCAAATGCCCAGGATTCACTTGTTAACATCTAATATTCAGTTGAACAACCAACAACCAAAATGTTCTTTTGTGGGGTCCCAAACAAATTAAGCAATTAAGCCACAAAAGGGGCAGTGACTGCCGCTAGAGTGCTTGGTTTGTTAACTTTTGTGCATGTCATTTCAACATATGGGTGGGTGGGCCCAAAGACAATGCCATCTTACAAGATTTTGGCTCCTTCACTTTTCCCCAAGAATTTACTGATGCCTTTGTTACGTTCTTGCACCAAAATTCCCATTTTGGTGGTTTTTTTGTAACTTGTTGAAATGCCTAACTGTTATCAGCATGTTACTAGTGCTGCCAACTGCCAAATGGCTGCTGGTTGGGTCACTAATATGCCAAATTCTGTCTCTTAATTTCTCAGAATGTGAACTTTCAAATTCAATTGCTTTGCCTTGTCAAGACAGATGTTTGGTAACCAAATCTGCATCAATGTGAGTTCTAAGTCCCCTTGTTTGATTTATAAGGGCAGCATTACTCAAACCATAAACTGCACTTAAAGTAAAAAAAGGTGTTTGAAAGCTCGACTCTTGGCTCCCAGTAAATGCTCTACCCAACGATAAGTGCATATAAAAGTCTGAGAACAATATTCATTTTGACAGCATTGTTATGGGCTATCCAAGAGATATAGTGATATGACCACATAGTAAGGTCCAATTTAATTTAGGAGAGAATGCGGGAAAGTCAGCTTGGAAAAGCTTTTCAGCCAGATCTACCTTACTCATATCATAAAAAGCACTTTAGTAATAAAACAAGGTGTTTAAAAGTTCTACTCTTGGCTCCTAGTGGCTCCTAGTGAATACTCTACCCGATGATAAGTGCATAGTACATAAGTAGGTAAAATGCAAACCACCTTCATCTATTTAGTTTTATGAATGTCTGTATTATATGTATTACATAACTGTAATAATTCTACCACAATCCATCCAGAAACACTGTTTCTGTAACATAAGTGTCTATGAAGGATGCTCTGTTTCCTTCTTTCTTGATTATGCAGTAAATCAGAGAGTAGAGAGGTATCGTAAAAGTAATCCCCTTTTAATGAATGTACTTATGATCTCTAAAGTGCATTTTTGCAAGGCTGTCCGATCATCTATTGTGTCCCCTAGGGATTGTATGTTTTATTAAACTGCCATGTATTGTGCCATATATTTGTGCCACTGCTCTGTCACTAATTTAAGTCAGCCAGATCGCTGCAGACTTTGGTCAAAATTGGTGAAAATTGAGACTGTTGTGAAGCAATCATTAGAAAATAGACTGACAATGACTGGAAATTAATGATAATGCTATAAATAGTAAAAGGAGCAAAAAACAGCTCAAAATTACATTATTTTACCTATTTTTCACAATTTTTAATTAAATCCAAAACCAAAACCTTTCGCATTTGTTCGACAAAAATAGTAGCAAAGCAGAAACATGAAGTTGGGTTAGAACCGACACTGGTTTCGAAACAAGAGCGTCAGCGCACATCTATATTATATATTAAATTAAAGTAGAGACACCCTGTACGTGGAACACAAGGTGTGTCTTCCTACTAAAAATCTACTAAAAATCTTTGCCTCAAGGTATCCTCTATGAAACCTTGCTACATTGGCCCACTTTCCATTATACAAATCATTAATCCGGTAACCTTTAGACTCAAATTACAGTCCTCCCTCATGATCCACAATGTATTTCACATTTCTCTACTAAAACCACTGGTCCTAAATAAGTTCTATAAAGAAACTTCACCTCCACTTTCAGAATCTTTAAAGGCAGGTTACAGATCTTGGTCAAAAGGGTTATGGTCCTGAGGAGAGATATTGGGTTTGTGCTGAGGAGGTCCACACTCATCATCTTCTGGCTTTATTTAATAGGAAATTTCCAGAGAAAATTTTCTTCAACTCTGAGGGTACCACTAGAAGGCGGTTACTGTCAAGTATCCATTCCCTTTTATGTCCTCCACTTGCAAGGAAGGACACCTTTTATTTTTTAAAGCTGACTTGTCCATTGCATAGCAATGGGGCGCACCTGCCTGTTGAGTTCTCAGCATCATCCATTGGCTGGCAATGATACTAGATAGGATAGGATATCAGAAGCAGGGCACTCAGCCTCCTTCTCAATAAACAGGGTTATCTAAAACCTTCTCTGACTCCTCCCCAGTGCCTAATTAACACTTGCCCTGAGCTTCCGGTCCTGTGGAATTCTCTTTCTGGATTCAGAGTGTTTTGGATTGTTGTGTCAGTTTTGACCTTTTCCCTGCCCTTTGACTTTATTTTTGTTCTCAAAGAACTTGGCTTATATTTAAATTCCTGGTACAACTTCAGCTATTTCTGATGATGCTTTTGGATTCTAGTTTGTTACCTGCTCTGTCTGTACTGGTTTTGACCCGGCTTGTCCTTCTTGTCTGTGTCTACTCACCAGTTACCTCATTAAGAACTGTCTATGAGGGCCACACCCTGCATGTTCCAGGCAGCCAAGCCCGTATCTTCTTGCGGAGGGGGTCACTAGTGAACACTGGTAGTGTGTTAGACTCCATCCTTGCTGTTCAGTTGTATCATTATTAGCAGGTACATACTATATTGGTTGTAATTTAGTTATAAAACACCCTCCTTTGATTTGTCCAATAAAGGTTTCATCAACTGCATAATAATTTTTCCACTTACCTTTAAATCTTCCACATCTGGGGGTAAATGTATCAAGCTGCGATTTTGCATTTGCAGCGATATTATCACGCACGTTTAAAATCGCCGATGTATTAAAGTGCGAGTTGGTAGAAAATCGCCAGTAAAGTGTTTATTTCAAAACCGCTATTTCCAAAATCACAACAAATCGCAGTCCCAGCGTTTTGCTACTCTACAAATACAAGTCGCCTTATGTATGAAGCTGCGATTTTGAAAACTCGCCCGAGATGGATGTGAAGATCGCAAGAATCAACACGCTGCTTTCTATTGGCAAGATAAGGAAACACATCAGTGTTACACTGCTGGTCAATGTTAATATAACAGGAGGCACAATGCAAGTTTGAGTAAAGCATGATTTATGTTATAGAAGGGCTAAAATGAGTGCCCCCGGTAAGATGGGTGATATGGTTTTGTGGTGCCGTCTGCTGCATAATTTATCCCTAAACCAAAGTGTACCCATAACACCAGCAGTAGACAGTGATGAAGCAGGTGAGCTTATTCCAGCAACTGATGTTCATAATACAGAGGAGGGGGGGGGGGGGGGGGCAGGTCATAGAAAGTATCATCCAGACTTATTTTTCCTGTGAGCATGTTTTTAAAGTAAGTGTAATTGTTTCGTAATTACCAGTAACCTTGTTTTTTATTTTTACCTCTTCTTGTATAAACAACTTCATTATCAACATCATAAGCACAGGACGTATGTTTTTTAAATAACCATTTAAGCATCATTGGAAGATAAAAACAATATCATATGTTTACCCAGACTAATCATGTAAACATCTTAAGGATAATTAACTTTGTTAATACCAGTGTGCATAAACAAATTATTTATTTTCTAACTAAATTTAAAACAACATAACGAACAGTCTGCACAATGTGACTTGTCTGTTTTGCATAAATAAAAATGAAACTTTGCATTTATGCATAAGAAAAGACATTAAAGTGTTTATTTTATTTAATTTTTTACTTCAGTGACGTCCGACATAATTTCCAGGGTCATATAAACATCACTTTGGATGTCTAGTGCCTCATTATGTTCTGTGTGCCCAATTATGCCACTTGATCCATGGATTTGTGACGTTCCTTTGAAAATATATAAAAAAAAACCTAATCAGTAACAGGAGAAATGCATTTACCAAATTTTATGCATACCTGAAAATAAAAAAACAGTGGTTGCACAATATACAATGACAACATAGGTGCATTTATCTTCCAAGGAGTCAACATTCTCTTTCCCGACGATGTATCACTTGCATTAACCGCTTATACTGTGGAAAGAAAAAGTTTGTCAACCCTTTGGAATTACCTGGATTTTTCCATAAGTTGATCAAAAAATGTGATTTGATCTTCATGTAAGTCACAAAAACACAGTCTCCTTAAACTAATAATACAAATTGCAGTTCTTTTCTTGTCACATTGAATGCATCTTTCTAATATTCAAAGTATAGGTTATTAAAAAAACGTTGCTGTTGGCTGTGTTTGAGAGGACCCTGTTAGTTTGAAAATTGGAAATGTCTCAAATTATTATGTTTGGATGGTTTATATATATTAAAAAAAACACAAAAAAACCCACAAAATGTCATTAGTACAGTAGATAACCAATTTCAGACACAGGCTTTCAATGTTCAGAAAGTTCTAACATTTACATGATGCTCAAATATCGTTTGACCAAAAAGGAATAAAATAATTTAATTTATATATTACTCACTAGCCTGAGGTTGGGACAGAGTACTATCCGTGTCCCAAACATTTAGCCCCCGAATTAATTCCATGGGAATTATCTGTTTAAACTCCTCTTCATAGGAGGTGTATGTGAATACCAGGGCCACCACCAGTCCCTGCAGCTGCTCGCCTCTGCTCAGACATTTTCTCCTTTACTTGCCTTATAATATCAGAGATACAGTTTCTACAATTTTCAATACACCTTTTGATGGGGTCCACAGCATTGTCCACATCACATACTGGACTCCACAGCTGCTTTTCTGTGAAAAAGCTGTCTTGGCAGCTAGAGTGGCCACAATACGCCAATAAACCAGCACTAAATTGTGTATAAGTGCACAGTTTTTGGCAAAACTAAAGCACACATTGTGCCCAGAATTAGTCTTGCCAAGTGAAGGGCCTGCCTCTTCCTCCTACTCCTCCTCACCTCCAAGCTCCTCTCTTTCTCCTCCTCCACACTCTCCCTAGCCCCCTCACCTCTCCTCCCTCTCACCATGCTGCCACCAGTTAAAGAACACACAGGGGAAAGAGAAAACAGCAAACAAATAGACTCACAAAGAAAGCACACCTGTAACAGGGCAGATGGTTGGCACCCCAGAAGTAGTGTAAGGAAGGATTCTACAAGCCTGGTGGTAAGGTAGAGAGGGTAACCAGCCCCCCCCCCCACACCCCAGTAGTGTTGGAATAAAACAAGGAACACAGGGATAAAACTACATAAACTTGTGGGTTTATTCTCTTTGCTTGTGGCATAAGGCTTTACTACAGCAGCAGATAAGTAGCAGTAGTGTAGGGAAGTAATACCATGATACCATCAACATGCAATGTTATTCAACATGTCACAAAATAAATAACATTTTAGGAATATTGGTTCAACAATATGTCAACATAAATCAACACAACACATAGGTCACTGAATAAATATATCACACATTGAATTTAGCCACTGTGCTTCAGTGAAATGGATTTCACTGGATAGATACTTTAGGAGGCAACTGGTTGCTATGAGTTAATTAGACTTAGACCATTACACTTAACGTTGCAACAGCAGATAATATAGACCAATCAAGCACAATACTTTTAGTGCAATTATACCGATTATACTTATCAGACAAAAATCAGTAGAGATGAAACAAGGATTATTCCAGCTTGTTCAGGTTAGATGCTTTCTAGTTCACTTTATGATATACAGAGCCCAAGGGGGTAAATTATATTCCACAATGAAGCATGAATGACACATGAAGCTTATTTACTTGTACAAGATGAAATCAGTAATGAACTTGATGCATGCATGACTCCTGAGCTCAGTAAACAACAGCAATTCTGCACAATAAATGATTTCCAGTGTACAGTGTCCACTTTGCAATCCATCTAATGGAATAAGCAGCTCTCTCCCAGCAACTGTAGCGTTAAACAACTTGCAATTCTCTCGTCAGCATCCATTTTAGGCAGTTTCACAATACAATCAAACTTCTGATGCAATATAGGAAAACTCTTGTGGTAAATGATTGCTCTTTATGTCTTAATCAGCTTGCAGATAACTTTAAATACAACAGATTTGTCTGGAACAAACTCTTCCTTTAGACAGTACTATAACGCCTCTCAATAGCAATATTACAGTCCCAGTCAGAAGTTTTAATTACACTGTTTGAAGTCTTTCTTAAATAGCTTGAAAATAGCAAAGCAAAACAAAACTTATCTGTCTTCATGAGTACTGCTGACATCTCATGGGCAGTGGCAAGTTAGGTCTTTTCCTATACTGCAAAGGTGCTTCTTTCTGGGCTGGCTGAAAACATCCCTCAGGACAACAATTCCGCCATAGCATTCAGTGGCTCTTTGTGGGAAGATCTGTTATTAGCTCAGCCAGCAGTCACACACACACCACTTCTCACACTAGCCAGTCCATTTTTGGCTCCTACCCTTTTTCCCAAGAATCTCCTGGAACCTTCTAGTTTATTCATTGCAGTTTACCCATCCCAAAAAGGCAGAGGTAATTTGCATTTAACTTCCCAGAGGCACTCTGGGGAACTGTAGTTTTCTAAATGATTGCATAGAGAAATATACCTGTGATTTGCAGGGAATTACACACAAAAGAACCACACTCATCAAAAAACAAATGTTAATAAACACACAGACAATAAGACAAACAAGGGCAGATAAATCAAATAATACACACACACACAAAGACACTCACACAATATAACAAATCTCACTTTCCATGCTTCTTAACGCAAAATCTCTCTTGCACTGTCCACTGCTCTCTATGCTCATGAAACCCCTATCAACTCAAATAAGGAAGTAGCATGCTTTTCATCATGTTAGTGAGGTCAAAATCACGCGCGTTTCGGATGTAAAACTTGCAACCAATCAGAAATGAGTATTGGTTTGAAAATGGCAATTTTATAACTAAACATATTTTATTTCTTTATAACAGTACAAATCGCTAGTTAATAGATATGGTGACTTTGTGGATCAAATCGCCGATGATCTAATTTTAAATTGCTGCAAAAATCACAGCTTGATACATATAGCCCCTGGGGGTATATTTACTAAACTGCATGTTTGAAAAAATGTAGATGTTGCCTATTGCAACCAATCAGATTCTAGCTGTCATTTTGAAGAATGCGCTAAATAAATGATAACTATAATCTGATTGGTTGCTATAGGCAACATCTCCACTTTTTCAAACATGCAGTTTAGTAAATATACCCCCTGGTCTCTTTCAGCTAAACTCTTCCTCTGGCTGGTCACTGATCTGCTGATACAGCACTAAAGCCCCGCATAATATTGTATTAACTCTAACCACTGCTGTGACTGTCACTTTCTAACACAATCGGACATAGTCTACAGGTTAGTGCCCCACAATCGACTGATAGAAATAGATTGGTCACTTGGGGTCCTATGTGTTAAACAATATTCCCCTGTTAAATAAAAGCAAATATGCCATTTATCATCATTGCATCGTAGCAGGTATCTGTTTTCGTTTTACTGAACATTCCCCATAACAGTGTATGGGGAGTGCTCAGTAACGTAATTTATCAATGGCCGATGATTACAATTTTACACTTCTTTATCATGGTAATGTATGCTAGCTGAAGCTGGTGTGCATTTTCATATTTGACAAGTTTCAGTGCTCTACTCCGAGGAGAAGAGCTGGACAGCACATGTGTGGAGGGATCATGTGATCCCTCCCTGTCACATGCTAATTGTTCCTGTGCGCATGCCTGATTCTTTCGGTTGGTGCATGCACACTAGGATTTGCAGGAAGATTCAATCATCGCAGTTTTCTTTGGACTGAAGAGGCAGTGAAGAGCCTGTGAAGAGTAATTGTTACACTTCACAGGTACAGCCATTTTTCAGAATGGCTGTTCCTGTGGAGATTTTTTAATAAATATGAAAGATCTTTCAATCTTCATCTATGCGATGAGGATAAAAAAGTACCTTTTATATTAAGCGGTCCTACTTAAATAGGCCTCTTGGGCACCACTGGTGTACTCTGACTAACTTGAAAGTTTAAAAAAAATATATTGATTAAGAACAGAAATTGAGATTTCCCAGTAGCTCAAAACTGCACTGTTGGCGAACAAATTGCACTTCCAAGCTCTTTAAAGGTGTTATGTGCCAGTAAAATTTTCATCAGACAAAATTACATAACTGATTTGCTTTTTGCAAAAGCTGCTAGAAGACTCAGGGAAGGACACTTACTAAAGGCTGCAGACTATGAGAAGGCACTCCAGAGTTTGATATGGACTTTTAATATTCAGAATTTTTGCCAAAAGTTTTGCCACAACTTATGAAGTTATCTCTCTGGGACAGTTGCAGTGAAAAGTGGCTGCCCTGGCAACACATTTCTCTCGAGAGATAATTTTCATGTAAATGAAAGGGTTAATGTGTAGCTAGATGTAGCAGAGGGAGATACAGTTAACAGACTCGATCATTTTTGTTTTTACACAGTACTTGATAGGTGTCATGTGCTGCCTATTCAAAAGACATGAGAAGCGTAGCAGAGTACCCCAAGAAGCGATAATGCTGTAGCCGCCCCAACCAATGCTGTCCCATCTCTCTCTTCCTGGAAGCAGGTTACAAGTAGAGATGCTCACTGACCCCCGTGAACTGGTTTTGGATCTGGATCAACTTCGTGTTTTGGTTTTGATTTTGGCAAAACTGCCCTTGCATGTTTTGGTTTTGGATTTTGTAGGAAAAATCATAAAATATGCTAAAATCACATATTTTTGCTCTTTTTTTGTTCCTACATTATTATTAACCTCAATAACACTAATTTCAAGTCATTTACAGTCAATTTTGACCACCTCACAGATCACAATATTATTTTCATACACTTTCGGACAAATACTGCAGCGACCTGGCTGGATGGTAAGCGACAGAGCAATGACACAAACAACAGCAGTTCCTACCACATCTAGGACACATTGGCACACAGCAGTGGCAGAAAAGAAAAATGGTGCAAGATGGAATTGTCCTCGGGCCCGCCCTGCCTCCCACCCACCGTTATGTTGGAGCTTAAAAAGGAATCCAAAAATCGCAAGATCCAAGATCCGATGATGTCACAATGATGTTTTCCCGCGTTTTCGATTTCGAGGGCACGCGAAAGTACCCGAGCCGGCTTGGCTCAGTGCTCGGATCCCCTAAGTTCGGGTGTTTTCGGTTCTCGAGGACTCAAGCCTGGGCATCTCTAGTTTACAAGGGGATCTCTGATCAGTAGTTGATTCAGCATAACGGAATAAGTATTGGTCAATGTATTGATAATTTAAGCACAACGTGACTTTTCACGCTGCTACCTTGAAAATAAGTGGTGCACTGAACGTCCAAATTAGGGGCCAAAATTCTGATCAGACCCAAAATGGATGCCTACACAGTGAGAGACCTACATTACACTACATTGTCCAGTATATTGCACTACACAGGTCATCCATAGACCTTCCCAGATAAACTGTGCCACCATAATGTGTTGTTCCATGAAAGCAGATATTTTCCACATGGGAAGAGCACGGGCCAAGATCACTCCCACCAAGCGGATGGCAGTCCAAAGATTCCTTCCCAGCTAACCTTAGCTCTCTCTCTGACACAAAGCATGAGTCTTAACAGCTTCCTGCAGGATGTACTTTATAGGAACTCATGGACAAATGGACAACAGATAGCTGATTAATGCCATCCACTGATGGTAATAACTTTTCCAGATCTAAAAGTTAAAGTAGCAAAAAATTAAGCTTTTTGTAAAGTTGACACTTTTCACCTCCCCCCTAGACCTCTATGGGAATGGCAATAACCAGAGAAAAATAAGTTAATGCGAGAGAAATAAGTGATTTCTCCAGCACTAACCCTTTAGGAGTAGGAAGAAGCGAAAATCGTTTTGTGTCTTCAGGAGGTTTTACTTTTCACTCTATAATATATAGACCCCTTAGTTGTTTTTCTCCGCTTTCCCAACACAACTGTATTTTATACATCCCTGGAAGAAGTAGATCACATTACATTTCAGTGCAAATTCATTTAAGTTCAATTTTGCAAAGCACAGATGAGCGCATTTCACTACTAATTCAAATTAAAGGTTTACTTACTACACCATAAATATATATTTTTATATGATGATCTTCACTGAAAATTGAATTGAGTACTATTGATGATTACATATCAAGTCTTTCTAGTTAAAGATTTACACATTCTTTTGAGGTAGGTACACACTAGATTTAGTTTTGGGGTTTTTTATGATCCCGGCTTCCTCTGCTGGATCCATGCTACATTCAATCTACCTCATGGAGCATTGTTTCCCTCATGGCAGCAAAAAGAAACTGGGAAATCAAAAAGAGATGCAATTCTAATAAATAGTGCTAGTCAGAAACACTAAAACTGAGCACTAGAATCAGTAATACAGTTGGTAGCCCTGTATTCTATAAACAATGACTGTTTGTGTGCAATTAAAGGGCTCACCGTGTATGTTCCCATAAACTTCACATCAACCTTAAAAATATCAACCTTTGCATGCAAATAAACACACCGAGACATGAAATAAGTTATTAAGAAATGGCAGAACTTTTATTATAAGGATTTATATTAAACTAAACCTATGGTGGTGGAGAAAGGGTACTGCGGAACAGCTCTCCAGCTGATCACACTAGATCACTTTTGGGACAGGTGCAAACCGCCGTAAGTCCGCAAACCACGGGGAACAAATCCCTACCTTGCGCTAAGTTGGCATCAGAGTGACTGCCCCTCCCCCTCACGCTGCCCTCCCTCACCGAGCCGGACAGGGACCCTCCTCACCGAAGGACCAAAAGGAGTTACTGGTGCCTCAAAGGGGGGCAGTGACCTACGACAACTACCTGTGCGCCCACTAATCAGTCGCTGAACGCAGTGCCTTCCTACCCCGCTGCGCCCCACAGACGCCGCATCCCGCCACCAACTAACCGAGATGCGCCGAAACTCCCCTGCAAATCCTATCTATGAAGAACCCTAAACCTTCTTCAGTTAGATGCACGCCGTCCCGTCTGAAAATATGTGGTGACTCTACCCCTATGCCCGGGTGATCGAAAACAATACCTCCCAAGGACCGCACTACCTTCCGGATGGCGCTATTTAACTTCCTAACCATAACCGTCATCTTTTTTAAGGGGATGGTTGTTCTCCATGCCAGCCGGGGGATTATTGCCGACCAACCAATGATGATGTCTGGCCAAGCCTCGGGGATTCTACGCAGGTCTTCCCAAATCTCAATGATGAGATCTAGTGATTTTCCTTTTCCCAAATCATTGCCTCCCGCATGCACTACCAGGACATTTGGTGGGCCTTGTTGTTTAATGAGCCTCACCAACCATGGGATAAGATCAGGCCAGCCTAAACCCCTTCTGCCTAACCATTTTATTACAGTGCCGCAGTGATTCGGGATAACCTTAGACCTGGGGTGGCCAGCGGCCCAGAAAACAAAGGAATGACCAATGATCCACCCCATCTTAGTTGGGACACCATCACCTGAAAGCAGAAAACCAGTGTTAAAAACCATACCGCCTTAATTTGGAAGACAGGCCAGGCGTAGCATAAAAGCACGAGAAGGATAGCATGTTGGAAATAACCGGTCCACAGGGAGGGATCAGGGAAACAGACACATATGGGGAGCAGGCCACCCAGGCGAAGGTAAACAACACCCGTAAAAACCCCGGCTGCACACCACTAATCAGGGAAACCCGGGTGAAAATCCCTTAGAGGAGCGGAAAAGCCCAGGGTAGCCCACCAAATGGAGGGAGAAGATGGGATGGGGAAGGGAAGTGGGGTGAGTTGGAGAACCAGGAAAGAATGAAATTAGAAAAAGAAAAACTGTGAAGGCAGAAAATTGATTAGGCATCAAAACAATCAATCAGCAACACCGTCAATTCTAACATAAGACTTATAAGCCGTGGATTTCCATCGGCCCAGGGCTTTTGTGGTCTCAGTAGAGGACCCAGCCATGGTAGCAGATGTGGCCGCACCAATCCTGAAGGAATGTGTCCCGTAGAATGCGCTGTTTAAATTGAGGGACTGTAGGGTCCGCTTCAAAATGGCTGCAAATTGATATTTCGTCAGAGGCATACCATTACAGTGACATAGAAACAAGTTGGCCTGAGGTCTTTTACTTACAAACTGTAACGCTAGCTTAACCGGGCAAATATGGCTATTTTGCTGAGTTGTTAACTGAACCCATGAGCCCTTGCCGCTCTGATCAGTGTTAGATCTAATTATTTTACAGGCTAAGGTCCCTTCGCCCAAACTGACATGCACTGCTCTCAAACCGGACTCCTGATGCCCCCTGGACCTATCTACTAGTTCCGAAATTCGAAATGCTCTGAAAAATGCCATAGAAAACGCTAAACCAAATAAGAGCCTTTCGTATTCATCTGATGTGACTAAACCCAGGTTCCTTATCAAATCGTCCAGCATGTTAGAGGTGATCGGTAAACGAGCATCGGCATGAGAGGGATGAACTCTCGCCCACCCTTTCAGGGCCTTGCTAATTAAAAACCCTTTTGTGACATCCGGGTAACCATGCAGCCTAGCCATAAATGATATCCCGGCCAGGGTAGATGCCATAGAGGTTCTAGACTCCCCATCAGAGTATCTACCCCACATAAAGGCTAGCATAGCATCACACTCACCTGCCTCAGATTGATCATTCTGTTTGCTGAAAAGCGACCACCGTCTCCATGCCGACTGATATGTTCGCAGGGTGGAGGGAGCTACCGCTTGCTCTGCGAGCCCTCTTATGTCGGCTTGATGATCTGAAAAACACAAGGGGGACACAGAGTACCAACACTGTCTGCCTGGGGAGCGAAACAGCGAAACCTGCTCCATTGGAAGCAAGACAACGCATCAGCTAAGCTATTCTGCACCCCCGGAACATGTTTAGCCTTAAACGAAATGTCATTCTGCAGACAGCGCAAAACTAGATGACGCAGCAGAGATATTGCATGCTGCGTCGAGGCACTCTGCTTGTTGATCGAATGGACCACCCCCATATTGTCGCACCAAAAGACTTTGTGCCTACCCCGCAACGCGGGTGCCCACAGTTCGATTGCCACCGCAAGTGGGAATAGCTCCAGGACCAACAAGTTGTTGGTGATCCCCTCCCTATGCCACTCGTCGGGCCAACTATCAGCGCACCAATGTCCGTCCAGGTAAGCCCCGAAGCCGCATGCTCCGAAAGCATCAGTGTACAAGTTTATCTCAAAGTTTGCTACGGGTGGTGACGGCCAAATATGCCTGCCGTTGAACCCCCTGAGGAAAATGAGCCAGATCTGCAAATCCTCCCTGATCTCCTTGGATAGCCGTGCAGCCGCATGCGGCCTATTCCTACCCGTGGTGGCTCTTGAACCTTCCTAACAAGAACTGAACCTGCCTCAGTGTACTGGAGTTGGAACCTAACACACCTACAATGGCCTAGTACATATTCGTCACCTTGTCAGCTGGGAGCCTGCAGATCCCTGCTGAAGTGTCGATCTCAATTCCCAGGAATGAGAGACACGTAGTTGGGCCCTCCGTTTTGTCCGCTGCAATCGGAACGCCTAAACAAAGCCTCAGTGGAAAACAGCGTATCCCGACAACATGTGGAATCAGGTGGCCCGAATAACCAAGAAGTCGTCAAGATAGTGCGCGATCCACCGACACCCCGTTCCCGAATGAATGCACCAATGCAAGAAGCCGCTAAACTTTTCGAATAGCGCGCAGGATATTGAACAACCCATGGGAAGACAGCGGTCGATATAGTATCCACCACGATGCCGAAAACCCATGTATTGATACGAATCCGGGTGAAGGGGTAATAACCTGAAAGCTGATTCGATGTAAATTTTAGCTAAAAGGGAACCCCTACCGCATTCTTGCACCAATGCTAGCGCAGACTCAAAAGACTGATAACTAACTTAGGGTTGTGTCTATCGCGTCATTCACAGATTGACCAGCAGGGTACGACAAGTGCTGTATCAGTCGGAATTTCCCCACTGCCTTCTTGGGAACAAAATCAGGTTGGGAATGGTCAAAAGCCGGAATGGGCCAATCATGCGGCCCAAACCAACCTCCTTCCCTATTTTCTCATCTAACACCTTCGGAAGGGCGAGCACCGATTTTAGATTAACCGGCGCAGCCGTGGAAATGCTGCCCTGAACTGGGAGTTTAAAGCCGAGGTGAAAGCCGTCATGGAGAAGGGCCGCGGTGTCTCTATCATCAAACCAAGCGAGCCATTTGTCCAGCTCTGCGAAATTAATTGGCGATGGACCCTTGATTCGGCATAGCTGGATTAGCGCCTCTTCCCCTCCCTCCACTTCCTCGGGCCTTTGCACATTCTGCGGCTGGATGCTGTCCGCTGCAAGACGTGCAGTTGTGCCTGAATCTACAAGATGACCCTCGCTGACAGGACCCTGCATTAAAATCAAAACACCTTCCCTTCATGGGGAGGGCAGTTTGTGCCCTCCCTGGCCCTTAAAACCTCCTGCCTGTGTTGCCTTCCACCGCCTGGTTGCTCGGCCTCATCAGCTCTAACCATGTGTCTATATCCTTCGACCCGAGGGGCAATTTCTCCCGCCCACTCATCCGCTTCCTGAAGAGCTCGTCGTATGCCCTCCAAATCACCGGGCCGTCCTTAACATACATCCCGCTAATCAGGTGCATGTATCGCCACACTTCCGCCTGCTCGCTGGGCCTAGTCTCGAGGTATATTGTGGCGAAAATGCAGAAGGCGTTCACCCACCTAGGGAAGGATTGGTACTTCTCCTCCCCCATGCCTGACTTCTCGCACGCTGCCGCCAAGGCCTTCTTGTCCTCGTCTGTTAATGCATACATGTCCACATACTTCCCCTATTTTATTCTATCCCGCATGCTAGGCTTGATCCCATGCGTTATTTCTAACGTTTCGACCTGTCCCAAATCACTGCGGACTAATGGCTGTTCTGTGTCTCCTGCCTGAGGTCTCAGCCTACTGCGTTTGCCAAGCAATTGCGTCTCCAACAATCTAATGAATTTCCTAGGTCTATCATCGGAGTCTGAAGATCCACTGCTAGTGGAGAGGACTGGGGACCGCAACAACTGTACTTTGTGTGTAATAGCAGAACTGGACTCACCCCCAGTAGCAGGATTCCCGGTGCCGGCAGACGACTCCACCTCCTTAGCTGGTGCAACCTGGCCCCCTGACGTGCCAGGTATCGAATCCTCACAGACCCCGGACAGCCTCCGATCTCGAGACTCATACCCAGAACGTCCTCCACTGTCGACCTCCGACTCACGATTCGCAACCGCCGGCTCTGGAACAGAAATAGAAGCAGTAAGCTATGACCTGGGTAAGTAATCCAAACGCCGCCGCACTGCGCCAAGGCTATCGCCGCCGTATTCCTGAGCTCGCGCTAAATAATGAACTGGACTGGAATACCCTCTAACCTCCTCCCGCCGTGACTGAACAGGACTCTCGTACCGCGACCGGAATGAGCCACCACCGTAACTATTTGGGGGAAACGTGTCGCGAGGCAGCGGTGACAGGAGGGGCAATTGACCCGCGCTAGCGTGATGATAACCAAAAACCATACTGTCCAAATAGGCACCCTGACCCTCAAAAACCTCCCCTCTCGCTGCACTAACTGGTGGATGATCCCGTTGCGCCCTAAGAGACCCCCCCGCCGGTGGAGATAGGCTGTGACGGTAAGTGGAGGGCCACGCAGATGCCTCACCGCCTAAACTAAAGTTGCTAGCAACCCGGCTGTCATAGGATTCCGCCCCTAGGTAACGTCGACCCCGTGATTAAGAATCCCAATGTGCCGTGGGTTGGCTAAAACCCCCTCTCGCCACCCGAGGATCTGCGCTGTGATGCACCCCCCATGCAGAGCCCCTGCTACTGTGGGGCAAAAAGGGGCTTGGTGGGAAATGTAGCTGGTGCAGGGCTGGTGGGTTATAATTCTGTGACCCCCCCCTGTGATAAAATGGGGGGGTAATGGGGCACTGTGAGAAACCCAAGTCCCTCTGCACATTACCTGGTGGGCTAGAGGCAATCCCTCCCCTCCTCCCCTCTCCGATGCCTGCCTGGAAATTGCTAAACCCCTGGCCTTGCATGAGACCCACAGTCTCTACTGAATCCCCGCTGGCACCCCTTTCCACCCCCCCTTCCCCGCTGACACTGGATGCAGAAACCACGGCCAGGCGCATGCGCGACCCGGCCGACGGCTGAGATGCAGCCGCCCTACACCTCCGCCCGCTGCGAGAAGAACCCGCTGGACCCGCTTGGGAACTGACCAGGATGGGGAGACTGGAGGCCGGCAGAACCGCCGGTGAGCGCCGGGGATTGACTAACGTGGAGGGAGGGAGCCGGGAGGCAAGATGGCGGGCGGGCCTGACGGGGGAGGAAGACCTGAGGCGCGCCGGGCGGGATGTAAGGCGTCTTGGACGGGGCATGGTGGAGGCAGGGGGAAAAAACAGGTAAAAACAGGAGAAGAAATGCGGAACAAATTGATAGAAACAGGAGGACAAAGGGGGGGGAAAGACAGTTGGAAAAGCAGTGGGGGAGGGGAGGTGTTGGGCAGGTGGACAGAGATTAAAATAATATGCACAGGGAGAGGAAAAGGCAAAGGTAACAAAAAGGAGAAAACATCAAACTGAAGACAGTAAAATTACAAGCAACTTTCAAGCAAATTAAGGCTACTTATCCGTTTTTCTGTCACCAGCTCCACAACTCGATCTAGTGCTGCAAAGTGAGGCAGAGCAGGAAGTACAGTCTGCTTTATGCAATCAAGGTCCCTCCCACGGAAGCAACCATTGGTCGATCCCCACCCTATGTTAACCCCGTAAGGTAAGTGTTTAGCTTATTACAAACCCTGTCGCCCTTTAAGTGCGTTCATCCTAAAAGCCTCACTTGTCATTTCAGCTAGCTGCTCAAATCTATAACACAGACGGGGACATTTATAAAACAGCCTCCCAGGAAAGCAGCACAGAAGCAGACCAGAAGAAACTGAATGGGTGAAAATGCCCAACATTTATATACACTGCACTGAAAGTTTTTAGAAATGTCCCCCTAACAGCATCTTTCACTTGTCAGGTTTGACCTTGTATAGGGCATGTAATATGAAATATAGGTGCCAAATAATATTGTAATTAAACTATTGCTTACCAGCAGCTCTGTGACGTTTGGCACTTCAAACACAGCCACTATTAATAGTTCAAGACAGAGAGAGAAAAAACAGCTTGGAATTAGTCCATGAAAAAAAAAAATTTCACTAGATTGGCATCACTCATCAGACGGTGTGCCTAGATTTCCACTGGCAGTCTTAGGTTTGCAGTTTGCACATACAGATGGCAGGAGTTCAGTGGAATGAGGTGAAGGCATTCCAAGGGGTATATTTACTAAACTGCGTGTTTTAAAAAGTGGAGATGTTGCCTATAACAACCAATCAGATTTTAGCTGTCATTTTGTAGAATGTATCAAACAAATAATAACTTGAATCTGATTGGTTTCTATAGGCAACATCTCCACTTTTTCAAACTTACAGTTTAGTAAATATGCCCCAAGGTGTATAAGGAACAGAGATGTGTCACTTTTGTGTGCTTAGCTATCTAAACATTGGGTAAAGTATAGCTAGAAATGTGCAAAAGGGTAACTAAAGGTGCAAAATGTGTCCCATTGATAGTATAGGAGGAGACCCAATCAATTCATTTTGCAGACAGAAATGTACCTAATCCATCCCTTTATTTAGTTAAAACATTTCATCATGCAATATGAAATCGTATTTCTGCATGTTGGTGCAAAAATAGTTGCAGTCAGGCTCTTACATGATTTCACTAAACAATGCCGCCACCCCTCCAAAATTCTCCCAGCAAAACTTTGCTTCCCAACATATGTGATCATCTTAATCCATAGAGTGATTGTGGAGTGGCAGCTGTATATACTGTGAGGTCTGGTGCATCATCCATAGTTTGGGTAGCATTTGCCCCAAAGAAATGTAGACTCTATACTATATATTGACAGATTTTATTCTTCTTTCAGTCTAAGCCAATTTTAAAGCCAAATCTGTAAAATCCTGAAAATCCTATAGACGAATCTACCTGTAGACCAACTTTTTATTATTGCACTGTGCTTACTAAGTTACCCTACATTATTTTTCATTTAATTGAAAGATGTTTGATTGTATTGATGAAATAATTGTTTAAGGTCTTTTGAGAGTGGGCTTCTGTCGAGACAATTTTCTCATTGAGATGGTGGAAAAGTAAATGTCTCAGTGGTCAAACTTGCTCGTGCTGCAACAATAAAAAGAAATATTTTTCTGCTGAGACTTTAGAGCAAACATAGTTTTTTTCTCTCTCTACAATGTAATTGAGAATACATTACATGTAAAACTTTCCTGTGTTGTGTTTTGTTTTTTATAAGAAAGTGGGACAACACCACTGTTACGAATTAACATACAACTCATATACATAGATTGAATGTTTTTCCTTTTGGGAAGAGATATTCACCTATTCTAATGCTTGCACTTGTCCTTATTTTCAATTTATATAATGTGTATACCATAAGGCAATTTTAGTGTATACTACTAACGAGGAAACTTTTCTTAAAAGCAGTATCACTTGCATTAACCACTTATCCTGTGGCAAGAAAAGTATGTCAACCATTTGGAATTACTTGTATTTTACCATAAGTTAGTCATAAAGTATGACTTGATCTTCATGTAAGTTACAAGAACACAGTCTGCTTAAACTAATAACACAAATTACAGTACTTTTCTTGTCCACATTGAATGCATCTTTTTAATATTCAAAGTATAGATTGGAAAAAGCATGTGAACCTGTAGGCTAATGACTTCTAATAAAGGTAATTGGCTTCAGGAGTTAGCTAACATTGAGTCCAATCAATGAATTGGATGGTTGCACTGCTATATAAAAACACTCACAAATTTGGATTTGGCTATTGACAGGAAGCATTGCCCCATGTGAATCATGCCTCGAACAAATGAGGTCTAAGATTAAGAATTGTATTAAGCATAAAACTATCTGTTCATCAATCCATGGTAAGAAAAATTGTGTATAAATGGAGAAGTTCAGCACTGTTGCCACTCTCCCTAGGAGTGGCTGTCCTTCAAAGATGACTGTAAGAGCACAGTACAGAATGCCCAAAGAGGTTAAGAATTATCTTAGAGTGTCATATAAAAACAAACAGAAATCTCTGAAACTTGTAAACAAATCTGTTCAAAAGTCTACAATACGTAAAACACTGAGCAAGAATGGTGTTCATGGCAGCACACCACAGAAGAAGCCACTGGTGTCCAAACAAATATTGCTGCATGTCTGTCAAACGCCAAGAACCAACTTCACTCTGATTGCATAAAGTATGAAAAAGTCACTGTGACTGGCTATTCGGGTATAGACCCCACACTGGGTCTCTTTGAACTACATTGTTTTAATGAGTTTAATTCACAAAATGTATCAATGAGCCTCACTGATTCCAGGTGTAAGGAGAGGCAAGTCAAGGAAACACAAAAAAACTATACACGGACATATGCATGTCAATTTTTGGTGTGCATGCACACTATGAATATGCATATTTTGTGCAAAAAAATAGACTTACATTAATTTTAAATAAGCCCCAATATCTGTACCATTCGATGGAGTTCACATTTTAGCCTTTGAACAAGTTAATGTTTCTTCTTAAGTTATAAAATTATATACTGAAAGACATTTATTTATCATTTGTCTGCCTCATACACTTCTGCATAAAGCAAAATTTGGCACAGAGCCTTGCATCTCTACCTACCTAACTGTTGCCCAGATTGGAGGAGACACATATAAGCAAGAATCAGGGACATTCAGAGCCGGATTTAGACCTCATGGGGCCCTAGGCAAGATATTGGTTTGGGCCCCCCCTCCCCTCCCTAAAACAATCCATAGCACTATATTTTTTTTGCATAGCATATACCCCTATAGTTAAGTAGAAGGGTAAGCTACGTGCCGCTGCACATGACGCTGCTCCTCCTGCATCACCATGCGGCCCCTCATTACTGTCCCTCTCATCACACTGTGCCCTCCATTATCATTACACTACATCACACTGTGGTGCCAGCAGTTAAAGAATAATGACCATGGAGCTCATATTTTGTCAAAGGATCTAGCAGAATTTTGAATTATACTAATCATATGCTCCATACGATGAATATTAAGCTCAGTGGTCGAAGTGAAAATTTAGAAGTGGCGGTATGAAAAATGTAGTGGGAATGTAAACAAGTGAATGGAATTTTATTATTTTACAATGAAGGCAGCATGAGAAGTAGCGGTATGGCATACTACCATATACACCCCACTTCCACCACTGCTTACCTTTCAGTTCACACAAATTGTACTTTATCTTTAAATAAACTTAGGTATTAATCATAATTAACATGTCAAGAAACTGCAGTTCATGGTTAGCAAGCCCAGTAATAAAAAAACAGCAGTTTCCTATCACTACCATGTCACAGACCGTCCGCCACTACAGTTACTGACTGCAGCCCTCTACCTACAGAAACATATAAAAGTGCTGGAATGTAATTATCATGTTAATATGTCAGTCTTCTGCATGAATCCCATAGTGCAACATTTAAACAAGTCAGACCTCCTCATAATATAAATCCCACCAGATTCAGGATAGTTGGCAGACTGTGCTGCTCTCTCCTACCTGTTCTTGGCACTTTCATCACTTGTGGCTGCTGTGTCTTTAGATTAGTTGCTGCTTGTCTGGATCCTGGAATGTTGGAGACTCTATTTGGAAAAAAAAAATGGGTACATGAAATTTAGTGAACTCCAACCAGCCCCAGTGTTAAATCAATATAGCACCCCCATTTTATAGGTAGGGCTCCCTCCAACCAGAACATTAAATTAACAGTGTTACTATTTAAAAAATAAACCTATTTCCCTCCTACAAACAGCCCCTCCCACACACATAATATAAATACACTGGCCCCTCACACACACACACACACACATAATACACACAGACAATGGCCCCTCACACACACATAATACACACAGACAATGGCCCCTCACACACACATAATACACACAGAAAATGACCCCTCACACACACATAATACACACAGACAATAGCCCCACACGCACACATAATACACACAGACAATGGCCCCTCACACACACATAATACACACAGACAATGGCCCCTCACACACATATAATACACACAGACAAATGACCCCTCACACACACACATAATACACACATACAATGACCCCTCACACACACACATAATACACACAGACAATGGCCCCTCACACACACATAATACACACAGACAATGACCCCTCACACACACATAATACACACAGACAATGGCCCCACACACACACATAATACACACAGACAATGACCCCACACACACACATAATACACACAGACAATGGCCCCAAACACACACACATAATACACACAGACAATGGCCCTACACACACACATAATACACATAGACAATGGCCCCACACACACACATAATACACACAGACAATGGCCCCACACACACACATAATACACACAGACAATGGCCCCACACACACACATAATACACATAGACAATGGCCCCACACACATAATGCACACAGACAATGGCCCCACACACACACACATAATACACACAGACAATGGCTCCACACACACACACACACATAATACACACAGACAATGGCCCCACACACACACATAATACACACAGACAATGACCCCCCCCCCCCACACACACACACACACACACATAATACACACAGACAATGGCCCCACACACACACACATAATACACACAGACAATGGTCCCACACACACACATAATACACATAGACAATGGCCCCACACACACACACACATAATACACACAGACAATGGCCCCACACACACACACATAATACACACAGACAATGGCCCTACACACACACATAATACACATAGACAATGGCCCCACACACACACACACACACACACATAATACACACAGACAATGGCCCCACACACACACATAATACACACAGACAATGGCCACACACACACACATAATACACATAGACAATGGCCCCACACACACACACACATAATACACACAGACAATGGCCCCTCACACACATAATACACACAGACAGTGGCCCCTCACACACACATAATACACACAGACACACTATTAATATACTACCCTAGCCCTCCTCCAACTTACCTTTCTACATCTCGAGCTGTGCAGTCTGTGCAGTCTTCTGTGCATCCCCTTCACACATGGGACGGCACCTGTTATGTGGTGCATGTCCCATGTGACACACATCAGGCCACACAGAGGAGGGAGGGTGGAGACCAGCCTCCACACTAGCCCCTCCCCCGTCTTGCGGAACTTGACCCCCCCTCCCCCGACTCGCCCCGGGGGAGGGGCCGAATTTTATTTATTTATTTATGTTTATCTCTTGTCCCCCCTCAGCTGGGCCCCCCGAGAGCCGCTAGGCCCTAGGCAGGTGCCTAGCGGTAAATCCGGCCCTTTAGAGGAGCAGCAAGAGCACAAACAAGACATGCAATTATTATGGTTGGTTATCTAAGTGACATCGTCATTTAAGCAGAATGGATATGCTCAGCTTTGAGGATCTTCCATACAGATTTACACACCGGACCCAGAAGAAGGATGACAGATAACTGGTATATGTTTGCATCACAGCTCAAAAAAAATGTTAAACTTCAATAGCAAAGTATAGCTGACACGTTTTGAAAAAAATATATATACTCAAGATTCAGACCCATTTTTACTGGTCAGGTGGCAACCATAATCCAAGTGTAGGTGTACCCCTGTTCTGGGAGCTCAAAAGATTGGTCTCAGAGATCATGGGATTCCTAAAACAGATTCTAATTCCCCAAATAAGGGTTGTGTATAAATACATTTTTGTTACACAACAGCTATAGTGCAACATTCTAATTTCCTTGTTTCTTTTGTGTAAAGTTAACTTTATTAACAGCACAATGTTGCCATTTAGTAATAGAGATATTTCAAAGGACCAGAATATTGGTTGCAATAATTACTAACTAGTGAAGCATAAACATTAACCGTAATCAAACATTACACTATGGTTGACATGCAAACCAGATTGGGTCACTTGTCATATGGCCATCTTTTTTTAGCAATCACTCAAGGAGCAATTTGTCCTAGTTTCAGTTAGAGTGACATACATATAAGAGGTGAGTTGCCTTGACACAGGTAATGAATCATTATGAATCCTTCTGCACTCTGGAGTGTTCATCAAATGAGCTCCAGCAGTTTCATTAATCTCATATAGATGCATTAGTAAAATGTTCTGCCTCATGGCAATAAAATGCTCACTGGGCTCCTTCCAAATGTCATACACTGATGGTCCCAGGTTTTTAAAATGTGTTCTTGTAAATTGCTTCTAAGAAGCTCTTTGTTTTTTTTTAATATAGATCATGTGCTCAGTACTACTACTACTCCCCCCTTGCTTTGGTTTCGGATTGTATGTTCAATGTAAGTTCTTATGTGCACATTTAAATTAATTAAATAAGAGTATATAAAGTGTAGTAATGTTGTATTATGACAATGTTCACTTGCGACGTTGTGTTAGGTAGATATGAACTGTGCTGTTCTGTGATTTTGTAGAGTGGTAATAATGTGTTGGAAGTGTCTTATGTGTGCACTTAGTGTCATAAAATTGTATTATCATCCTGTCCAGTTGTCAAGACATGTTGGGTTGGGTAGATTGCCACCGGATGTAATGCCCAATATCTGTATAGAGTAATGCTTCTATAATATAATTTGCTTACACCACTTCATACTACTATTTCAATCCCACATAAAGTAAAAGTTATAATCTTTACATTTCTGTTCATCAACCGTTTCAATTATGGGGAAAAAAATTGTAAATGAAAAAACTCATATGTGGAAAAAAGGAGACTGCCTGAGAAAATAGGGATACAAGAAAGCTCTAGACATATCCAGTAGTTGTCCAGGTAATGCTGTATAGGTATAGTGTCCCATGTTTTATAGATTATAATATGATTGTATTATGGTAATATCTATTGTTAATGTGATATTGTAGCTGTGTTATATAACAATACAATATTACAGTAACCTGTAGTATAACAAAGAACTGTATCATTGACACATTTCCCCACTGTCTTTAACACAGACACACATTGACCCATTGGTGTCAAATAAAGCCAGAAATGTGGTGGTCAAGATAACACCATCCCCCTGTCTAGCTGAGTCAAGAGGCTAATTTACAAATGATTTCCTGTGTACAGGTTCTCTCAAAATACCAGTACCTAAAATACGGTTACTACATTTATGATAATATAAAAGGCACCCTGTACCAATAAAAGGTATACATTAATATCTGTGGAACCCACCTGACAGCATTCAAGAACAGTGTAATTTTATCATAAAGAACACATATGGTAATACATTTTTAACAGAAACCATAAACCATGGTTAAAACATATATATAGTAAATGCATGGGTTTAAAACATAACTGGTGATCTGGGGTGGACAAATGGGTTAAAAAATATATTATCACAATCCAAACTTTGTGGAAAAACGAGTTGCAGCAAAGGTGTTGTTAAATGAACTCTTCATTTTCACACTGTAATATATTCGGAATTTGCCACCTCACTTGGGAAACATATATCTTTACACATGTCTCTATAGCAATTATATGCAGATGACACCCAGCCCTACCTCTCCACTCCTGAACTCACTCTCCGTGCTAGTGTCACAATCCTAATTAGAATTATTATGGAAAATTCACATTTCAGTTTGAATCTCAGTTAATGTCACTCCAGTTTATAACAATCTGCTCCTTAAATTCCTGGCCCTGGCTGCAGCCTGTGCCAGATCATTGATGTCAGTCTGGGAACATGTATGCAGCTCTAAGCCACAGGCTGCTATGAGCTTTGTCTATTCTTCAGAGTTCCTGTTCAGTCCTATGCCTCAGTGACTCTGCTATCTTGTGCTATTGGACCTAACACACATATAGTGGCATTCGCCACAGCATTAAAGATGTCAGATCGCTCACATGGTTTTCTAAGTAAGACCGCAGTGACTACCAAGATAGGGTGGTCAGGAAACACAGCAGAGGACATGACATTCTGTCATGCACATTGAGAAAGCTGAAAACTATATATTCAACAATATTGAATGAAATTGCCAGCCAGAATGTGTAAATGTGAACCAATAACACACATTATCGCTGTTGTTAAGTGGGTAATGTCAGTATGCACCCATGTACAATGTAGTTTACAAAGCTTTCTACATTGTACATGGGTGCATACTTACATTACCCCCTTGTCAACAGCGATAATACCGTTGCCATGGTGAATGACGTCATGAAGTGGAGCCGGCTTCTTACTTGATCGTGATTGGGTGAAGTCGCTTTGAAGAGGAGTCGTCATCGCTGATGGTCGGGAAAGAGCCCTTCGGAGTCCTCATGTCGAGGTAAGTCTTGTCGGGGTAGTTAGCATCTATATGCTGACTACCACCGATAGTGAAGACATTCCTTGTTCTTTATTATAATTACTAGCTGAAGTACAGAGCATTGCCCGGTTTTAAATCTTCAAGTTATCAATGAGTTGGATGTAACTGTCAACATTTTAAAAATAATTATCAGCTTAGTAGCTCTTCTAACACACCCATGAGGTAGCTGCCCAGCGTTGTTTTTGTTTTTATATTATATGTCATCTAAAGCCATCTAGTGGAAGGCCCAGAATAGGCTCCATGGGTCAAAGTTCTGGCCACTCCAACAGGAGGTACAAACGGGACCTCAACCCCCTAGTATGTTTTATGGGAGCCAATGTTACCAGTCTGTGAAGTTTTCATCCAAATCCATCCGGTGGATGGCTCAGAACAGGCTCCCAGGTTCAAAGTTCTTCCCAGCGTAAAACTACAGGCGGTCTGACCAGGACCCTAACCCCCTAAAACCTGGCCGGGATCCAACTGGACCACCTCACGTTGGTTTCATTCCAATCGGTGTAGAGGTGTCGAAGATATTCGCCAACAAACAAACAAACTTCTTTTTTATATATATATAGATTATTATTCATTATTGTTTATGACTATCAAATCGTATTATGCAGCACTGCACATTCATTCTCATCAGTCCCTGTCTCATTGGATCTCACAATCTAAATTTCCTAACACACACATGCACACATACACACAGATTGAGGTCCATTTTGTCAGAAGCCAACTAACCTACCAGATTGCTTTTGCACTGTAGGTGGAAACCCACACAATTATTGAGAGAATATACAACTATTACACATATGGCATTGGTCGAAATTAAACTCATGACCCTAAGGTTGTAAAGCAGCAGTGCTAATCACTGTGCCATCCAGATGCTTTCTAGGTCAGTTCCCATATCTCCTAGTGAGCTCACTCTAGTTGGTATCTATGTGCTGCCATCCACAAGATGAAGTTCATGTGGCCATGTGATGAAATTAAGTGAGGCTTCCCTAGCCTATCTTATATAGGTAAACTAAATAGAAATATATATTATTATCATTTATTTAGTACATTCTACAAAATGACAGCTAGAATCTGATTGGTTGCTATAACAACCTCTCCAATTTTTCAACCTCAAGCTTGATAAATTTATCCCTTAGTCTTACAAGGCTGCCTTGCTTCTGGGGCAGGATTTCAAATGAGATGTACAGGCCTTGCTCTTAGTGACTAATATAAGTAGGTCACAGACATGTTTAAGGGTTCCAGCCGCTCTAGGCTAACACACCGATGTTTACGGTCATGCTCATAATTATAAAATTAGAATTATGCGTCTAATCATCAAAATTCTAAAATACTTATTAATACATGAAACCCATTTCATTCTGCAAACATATTAAAATATCATACTGCACATAGGGATCTACATTACAGTACATTACAGTAAACTTTAGCATTCAAATTTAGACATATTATGCCATTCTCTCTTACCTGATCTTGCAGCGTTGACTATCTGATGTTCTCTATTGCTTGTTCTTGGAGCTCTGTTGTCAGTTGGCTGACTTCTGGAAACTTGGAGTCCTGTATTGAAATTGTGCAAAAATTGTATTATAATACAAAATATTAGCAAACCCTGAATGATTACGCTGTTCAAACATAACATTCCATTATGGCCAAATAAAACAACCCCCTAGTACAGACATATATAGTCAGTAAAATATATGAAAATTTGTTGTTAAAGAGCTATAATCATATACTAACATGGACCAGCCCCATCTGACTAGTATTTATCCTTCTAGTGACCACTGAGACCACAGAGACCATCCTCGTGAGTGTCACACAATACAGAGATCATGCCCCTTATCAGCCATTTAACTGCAGAATCATCACACACCCTCAGCCGTTTCATCCCACCCCAGTGGTCAATTTATGATCTCCCAGCAATTTCATCACCCATCCCCATAGGCAAATTATCTCCCCACTCAGGGGAGATGATTTGGCTGGGGGTGGGGGTGGAGGGGTGATGACTGTGTCCCAGTGCACAAAGTAAGGACTACAAAGACATGGTTTGATGAGTTTAATGTGGAAGAACTTGACTGGCCCTCACAGAACCCTGACCTTAACCCCATCAAACACCTTTGGGATAAACTAGAATGGGGATTGCGTGCCAGGCCTCCTTGTCCAACATCAGTGCCTGACCTCATAAATACTCTAAAGAATGAATGGGCACAAATTCCCACAGAAACACCCCAACTTCTTGTGGAAAGTCTACCAAAAAGAGTGGAAGCTGTTATTGCTGCAATAGGGAGACCAACTCCATATTAAAGTATATGTATTTGAATACAATGTCCTAACAGTCCCTGTTGGTGTAATGGTCAAGCGTCCGAATACTATTGTCCATACAGTGTATGTGTCATCATTATTACACATTTGCTTGGAAAAAAATAAAACACACACAACAGTTTTTTTGAAACAATTAGAAAAGTTTCCACCGCACTAGATATTCACAATCCTGATCTTATTGATAACTGCAACCAATGTAGCAGTACGTAATATCAGGTGGTGCACCCTGTACATGTATAATTAATATGAATACAGAAAAAGCAAAAGAAGAAAAACATGTCTTAATGTGGCACTCTGATTTTTGTTATTTCCCATTTGTATTAAAAAATTATCTTTATTAAATCAATTAAAATGAATATAAAAAGAGTGACTTTGTTTCAAAATTGTCATAAAATGGCAGCTATGTTTACATTCATTTACAAGGCTGGCAGTTCCAACCAATCAGGAGACAATTTTGGATGGGAGGGAATATCCCTCACCTCCTGATTGGCTAATCTTCAGAGATGTCTCCGTGCCTGAAGGAACCTGATTAGACAATTATCTGTGATGTTTCTGTTGGTGGGTGTCTCTAATTTATAAAAAAAGCGTCAGTTTACTAATTCAGCTTGCCTGGATAAAGCGAGTATGCAAAATGCGTGTCGCTGTGTATTAATATTATAGCCTATATGCTATTTTCATGAATATCATTCTGTTCAACAATATGGGGTCTGACTACTAATATACTAGAGGAGGTTAAAATCTTTTCCAAAGGGTACGATGCCTTGTAACGATAGCTTCACACTGCCTTTGTTGCCAGCTAGCTAAGCTAGATAGAGAGTCATTCTTGCATGTAAGCTATCTATAATACAAACAGCATTAGCTGAATATATTTAGCTCTTATACCCTCTTAGTGAATCTTAGTCAGTACTAATACTCTCTGTATTACCACCAATGATATCTGCCTAGGTGGGAATCCGTTCACCATAGGTTGTCAGGATATCAATGTATTGATAAGATATTAGTCAGTTTCTATACGTTCACATTTCCTAGGAGTATGTTCCTTAACCAATATATTTATGGGGCATTCATTTTGACATTCTCCTAATATAACTAGTATATTGATTAAAGAATGGACACAAGACTATTTAGGTGGTTAATACATCTTTAGTTGAAAAATAATGTTGCTCACAGCTTAAGGACTTTAATATATTGATACTAATAAGTAACACATTGGTGTCTATATAAACCAATATACTGTCCAAATACATACACAGCGAGGCCTGGCGGCATAGCTACCATTTTATGACCATTTTTTAACAAAGTCTATCAGATTCACCACTTTCTTTTTATTATTTCGTTACTAGTAAGACATTATTGGGAACACTTTTTTTATATTCATTTTAAATGATTCAATAAAGACATTTTTTAATACAAATGTGAAATAGCACAAATCACAGAGTGTCCCATTAAGACATGTTTTTCTTCTTTTGCTTTTTCAGTTTTTTTTGAAACAGCAAATTTTTATAACCAACTAAAAAAGTTAACACATTTAAACACTTTCCAATTTATAAACATTTTTTTGAATATTTCAGGACAATTTGAAATGCATTTTTTGTTTTTGTTTCTAATTTTTGTAGTTATAATGTACAGGGAGGAGTGTTTCTTCGGCACCTTAAAAAAAATTGTAATGTATGTAACTGTGTATAAGCTGCATCAGACGGGCAACACACAATATTTTAAAAACATTTGAAACAATATACTAAACTATACTAAAAAATGCAAATTGTCAATTTATTAGGTATATTTTTTAACTCTCAAAATTAACTATGTTTTTAAAAAGGGTCCGTAAGACAAGTTTAAACATCCTAACATGTAACATATGCAATGCTTTTGAAAATAAATAAAATACTTTTGTCGCTAGTGAGACGCACATGTTAAGGTTTCACCTACCTCTTTTAAGTAAGCAGTCAACAGTTTTTGTTTTTTACTTTTTTACACAATGGCGCAATCACATCCACCTGCCATGATCTTATAATGTTGTTTGCTGAGATGACTGGTGTCAGGCGTGTAGGTGAATTGTCAATCATCCCATTAGATTGTGAGAGTGAATGCCGTGTTTGGTCATCGTTATCGTCCGTCAGTTACACCTGCCCTGTACCTTTACGTCTGAAAACAAGCTTGAATCGCCCCCTATCTGCTTGGGGATGACTTCACTGTACATTAACTATGTTTATCCGCCCCTTCCCTCACCCGTTCCGCACTTTAAGTCATCGGTAGTAGTACGTGTCATTTGCATTCACGGATGAATTTGGTCCAACTGCGCTCACTAGCGTAAGGTCCATTTCTGAGCATGCGTAGAGCAATTTAATGCAAGAAACGGAACGTAGCGGTACTTACGTCTGAAGATGAATCAGGCTGTATGTACATAACTTTTTGCAGTATTAAAACTACCAATCCAGGTATAAATTTTCTGGGTCTCTGCATGTCAGGAGTAATCACCTGGGTGGGTTGTCTCTAGTGGGTAGAGAGTTTATATGACGTGTTACAGTAATGACACTATTCTGTATGTGTTATGTTGCATTCTTTACAAATACACATTATATTTTATGCCTGTATTAGCTTTATTCAGAAAGGCATATGCTCTAGATGTCCCTGAGACCTATCAAGTCTTTATACATAAATCTGATATCCAGAATAGTGTATGTGGCAGAACATGGCACCTCTGTGTATTAATTTCGCAGCTGGAGAGCTGTGGGGTCTACCTAAAACTATACATTGATATTAAAATGATACAAATATGCATTGGCCTCTATAAAGTCCCAATGTAAATGTCCCACTAGTTCAGTGGTCAGGGAACAGGGGTAAATTACCCAAAATGGGGTCAAAATTTAAATCCTGGGGGTAATGCTGCCGATTCACATGCTGTCAGTTGGATTGTAGACCCCTTTAAATGTGAAATAGCTGTTGTACCAGAAGAGCCTCAATGGTTGGCAGAGGCACTTCTTGAGCTTCGATGCAATAATGGAGCACGTATTGCATTTGAAAACAAAGCAGAGCTGTCATATTTTTGGATGTCAACAGCTGCAAAGGCATTCAAAATTGCACATGAGGAGGCAGTAAAAATGTTGCTGCCTTTTGCAACAACCTACCTTTGCGAACAAGGATTTTCCACTCTAACGAACATAAAAACAAAGCAGAGAAATCGATTGGACCCTGAAGACTGTATCCAAATTGCTCTGACATTAAAATGCACCAATATTGATGCTCTCGTATCAAAAATGAAGCAACATCATTTCTCCAAAACCTGAAGTTTTGAAGTTGAAGCTTTCAAAGAAATTTTGAATAGATTCAATAAAATTTTGAATTCCAGTAATTAATAATATATGATTTCCTTCCTTTCAAATCAAGGGGGTAACATTGGCGTATCTAAATATATTTGGGGGTAAAAGGTAAAAAAAAGTTCCCTGACCCCTGCATTAGTTCAACTTACTGAAAACTTTCTACAATAATCAGGGGTAAGGTATTTTTTTTAAAACCATGTCAATTTTGTCACAACAAACTCAAATGAAACTTGGAGAAGTCTTAACAAGGGAGCTTGTGAATTATGTGAAAATCTCTGAGTTTCCAATTTAGTACTATTGATTTATAAGGTCTTTTCAATTACTGAATTCTTCTTGGTGGAACTGTGCACAACACTCCTACGTGAGGATCATACTGTATTGAATCAAGGTACTTACAAGGGGGCAGTTTGTGTCTCTGCTTAAGATTGATGAAGCCACAAATAATGAGGATTTTGTAGGAAACATTTATTAAAGGAAAATCTAAAAATCATTAACACAAGAATGAGTTGTGCATAAAAAATTGTAACTGAAGAAAATAGGAAATGTGATAGTTATTGTGAACATACTGTAATATATGAACCTATTTGAATTCTGAAGAAAAGCAATTTGGAATCTTATTAAATTCCCTGCATTTTTATTGTGTGTTCATGCTTGGCTGACTCCAATGGGAGCTGTGGATCATAACTAAAACAATTTCAGCCACTAAAACTTGTTTTTATTATTAAACTGAATGGTGTGTTTTATGCATTATATGGGGTATTTTGATTTCTATTTATGTTGTAAAGGTTTTATAAAGGGCTTTAATTATGGTGGTCAGTCAGTAAGGGAAGGTCTAAAGCCAAGTAATATTCCTGCTCTTCTTTCAGATTTGATTTTCTATGTGGTACGTGCCCTATCTGCAATGTGGAAGAGCACTTTTGGTCCTGCTAAGGCCTTTCCTATCATCAAAATTCTTTAAATGTACATGATGCATTCTGTACCTCCAACATGTGCCCAGAAATTACTACACACATAGGACCTTATTCATCAGGGAACGTATATGACTACTTTGTGTGTACAATCCGCAAAATCACTCTGGGCATGCTCAGGACCGGGTCATATGCCACAGAACACAGCATCACTCAAATCATCTTCAAAAGCAAATGACACTTGCTACAGCCTATGATTTTAGGGAGGATATAGGGCGGGGAAGGGGCGTTTGCCCGTAATCAATGTACAGTAAGGGCTTGTCAATCGCAAGAGCATGCAGCATCGACTGATCCAAGCTCTGTGCATCTAAAAAATACTTCTTTTTCAACTGTATCTCTTGCTCCAGCTACAGGTCTAGTCTAAGTGCCGATTACTAGTGATGACGGCAGAGTATGCATGCTATTACGTGTGTTTGCAATCATAAGCTTCTGTAAAAATATATTTTATGTAGAGTGTGACATTCATAACACAGTAATAAATATATTTAATTGAAAAATTAAAATAAAATAAAAACACTTTTTTTATGTTTTATCATTAATGCCTATATTATTAACAGGTGACATTTTTTACTGTACGCTATTTTGTGATTTTTTTTTTCCCACATAGGTATTGAATGTATCCTGCAGTGTCTTGTGTAGTAGAGCAGAGCAGACCTATATCCAGTGGTAAAAATGGACATTTTTAAGTAGCAGTATGAAAAATGTAATGGAAATGTAGGTGAATGCAATGTATGACATACCACTGTATACAACCCCACTTCAACCACTGACTACACCCGTATTTATCACCACATATATCTCCCCAATAGTTCTTGAATTTAGGCATTCTTACAGCCGATTTACATGCTTTTTAAAACAAACGCTCATTGTGCTCAGTATTTGTGCTTTGATGAATCAGGCTTATATTGTGCCCAGTCATGCCCCCAGCCTCACTGTAACTTACAGTGCCCACAAACATACTGTGCTAATTAGAGATGGTCACTGACCCCCGTGTTTTGGTTTTGGATTCGGTTTTGGATCTGGATTACCGTCGTGTTTTGGTTTTGGTTTTGGTTTTGCAAAACCGCCATTGCGTGTTTTGGTTTTGGTTTTGGTTTTGTTTGGTTTTGTTTTGCTATTTTTTGGGAAAATCCATGTTTTTGGGCCTAAATTAACCCAATTTAGTGCTCCAACTGTTTTAGAGACAAGTAATCTAATTGTTGAGGTAATAAATCATCCAAAAAAACAGTTTAATTCTTCGTTGGTAGGCCTATTCTACACACAAAACAGATTGTCTTCCTCTCCATCTATGCATATTGGCAATGCAGCCATCGTCTTTGAATGTATATTACACCCTACACTTATAGTTAAATATGTAAAGAAATGGAAAAAGCCAGTTTGGTTTCTGTCTCTCAAGGCCCCCCTCCACTTGTATAAAATACCAAAAAATTCAGCCATTATAGACTGTACAATATTAATTGACATGGAGAAAGCCAGTTTGGTTTCTGTCTCTCTAGGCCCCCCTCCACTTGTATAAAATACTAAAAAATTCAGCCATTATAGACTGTACAATATTAATTGACATGGAGAAAGACAGTTTGGGGTCACTCTGTCTCTCTAGGCCCCCCTCCACTTGTATAAAATACCAAAAAATTCAGCCATTATAGACTGTACAATATTAATTGACATGGAAAAAGCCAGTTTGGTTTCTGTCTCTCTAGGCCCCCCTCCACTTGTATAAAATACCCAAAAATTCAGCCATTATAGACTGTACAATATTATGAAAAATGGACAAAGCCAGTTTAGGGTCACTCTGTCTATGACACCCTACCCTTAAGGATAAATTGCCCTAACAGCAGCCTTTCAAGATGGTATGTGATATGGAAATGCCACAAGTCCCTTTCCTCTTTGGGGGTAGATTGCACCCTACACTTACATAGAAAGTTTTAAAAAGATGTTATCGGCATCATCTTCAGCTTAATCCTCACCCTCATCAGTGTGTACGTCATCATCACAGACTATCAATTCATCACCGCTTGAATCCGCCATTAGAGAACAGTCAGTGCTTGGATGTCTTGGATGGTGAAGGCCTTCCTCGTGGAAGATGTAGTTCATTTTTATAAACATCATTTTCTCCACATTTTTGGGAAGTAACCTTCTACGGCGATCACTGACTAAGTTCCCTGCTGTGCTGAACACTCGTTCAGAGTACACACTGGAGGGTGGGCAGCTTAGGTATTGCAAAGCAAGTTTGTACATGGGTTTCCAAATGGCCTGCTTTTCTTCCCAGTAAGGAAAGGGACTGTCTGACATTTCCATATCAACTACCTCTTGAAAGTAATCCTCCACCATCTTTTGCATGGTTATACTCATATTGGATGGAGTTATGGGCAAACTGACACATTTTTGTGAAAAATCCTTCAAACCAGCCCAGATGTTAAATTGTTCTGGTCTGCCCCCTGTGTCTTCCCTGCTTCTTTTTTGGAAATTTAATTTTTTACGAGCAACAGCTTGAGAAAGTGAAGGAGGACACGTCGTCAAGCCGAGGCCCAGTTCAGCGGCCAACTTGCTGAGCAATAGCTCCTTGCAAAAGTTCACATCTCGCTCATTTACAAGTAAAGACTCAATGTAGGTTTTAAACCTTGGATCAAGCACAGTGGCCAAAACGTACTGATCCAAGTTCAAGATCTTAATAACTCGAGGATCATTGTGAAGCGAATTAAGTACTTGATCGACAAGGCCAACATACTTTGCTGAATTGCTTGCTTTCAGCTCCTCCTTCATTTTCTCAAGCTGCTTTTCCAATAGTCTAATTAAAGGAATGACTTGGCTCAAACTAGCAGAGTCTGCACTGACCTCACATGTCACAACTTCAAATGGTTTCAGCACCTTGCACAGCACTGAAAGGATTCCCCACTGTGCAAGAGTGAAATACATCCCCCCTCCTTTCCCAATGTCATGACTTGTGCAATATGCTTGGATGGCTTTGCGCTGTTCCTCCATCCTCTGAAGCATGTACAGGGTGGAATTCCACAGAGTTACCACCTCTTGCTTAAGTTGGTGGCAGAGCAAGTTAAACTGCTCTTGGAGCTGCTGTAATCTCCTACATGCTGTGGCTGAATGCCTGAAATGGCCTGAAATTTTACGGGCCACCGAAAGCATCTCCTGCACCTCACGGTTATTTCGTAGGAAGCTCTGCACCACCAAGTTGATGGTGTGAGCAAAACAGGGAATATGTTGGAAATCACCCAGCTGTAATGCTCGCACTATATTGTTGGCGTTATCTGAAATGACATACCCTGGGGAGAGTCCGAGTGGTATAAGCCATGCATCAATCACATCTCTCAGTTTGCGTAACAAATTGTCAGCCGTATGCCTGTTAGTGAAGCCGGTGATACAAAGAGTGGCCTGCCTGTGACAAATGTTACGTAGTGGTGTACATGCTGCTGCTGTTCCTGCTGGTGAAGGTGAATGACCAACCCAGTGGGCTGTCACAGTCATATAGTCTTTGGTTTGGCCACTTCCACTTGTCCACATATCTGTGGTTAAGTGAACAGTGGGCAGAATGGCATTTTTCAGCGCAATCTCTACTTTTTTACACACTTTTTGGTATAGTTGTGGAATAGCTTTACGGGAGAAATGGTGTCGCGATGGAATTCTGTAACGCGGACACAAAACCTCAATTAACTGTGAAATACCAGCTGCGTTTATTGTGGAGATTGGACGCAGATCTAACACTAACATTGCAGCCATGGCGTCTGTGATTCGCTTGGCGACTGGGTGACTGCTGTCATATTTGCTTCCCCTCGCAAATGATTGTTTCACAGTTAATTGCTGAAATGTAGGACTGCTCATTTTATTAACCTGCCTCTGGGATGACGATTCACCCCCAGCAGCAGCAACAGCAGCAGCAGGACTAACGCTTTCTTCAGAGGAATCAATAATAGTGCCGGAGTCATCCAGCCTTAAGTGGGATGCCGGGCTAACTCCGAGCGCTACTGAGGATATTGATGAGGATGGTGTGGTGGGTGTATTTTGTAGCCGTCGGTATGTCGGTGAGCGGAGGGTCTTAGCTGATGAGGGAGTGCTTGTATTCTTTTGGGAAGAACTTTCAGCTTTTCCCAACACTTTGCCATGAACTCTCGTTAAATGGCGTAACATAGACGAGGTTCCAAGATGGTTAAGGTCCCTCCCTCGACTGACTGTGGCTTCACATACACTACAAATGGCTATACAATTGTTGTCTGGATTTGGGTAGAAATAATTCCACACATAAGAAGTGGATTTTTTTGTTTTATGCCCAGGCATGACAATGGCCTTTTTCTTGTCACGTGCCAGAACTGCTGCCACTGGTGCAGGACTTACACAAACAACCTCATCCTCATCAACATCCTCATTAGCGCCCTCGTCGCCTACACAAATCTCCCCCTCATCCTCTTCTAATTCCAAAGTGGCATCCTCAATTTGGGTATCACCGGCTACACTCGGGCTATTGAGGCACACATCAGCAGAATGCTCACGATTAGACATCCCACTGTTGGATGGACTCTCCACAGGGATTGTTGTCATTTGTGAATCAGAGCAAATATTCTCCTGTAATGCCTCACTGTTATCTTGCAGCTCGGCTTTGACGCGTAACAGTAGTTGTGCACCAATTGTAGGCTGGGTAACTTTTTGGGATCTGCCACTAATAGCCAAAGGTGAAGGCCTCATTCTCTCTTTGCCACTGCGTGTGTAGAATGGCATGCTTGCGTTTTTTTTTTATCGTCACTTAACTTTTGCTCAGTTACACTTCTTTTTCGCTTCAATACAGTAAAAATTTTTTTGGTTTTTGTTTTTTGCACTAATTTGAAAACACTCTGTTGTTTGACATCGCCTTGGCCAGATGACGTACTGGGAACACTAACATCAGGACTGGTGACAGAACCTGGTTGCTCATTCAGATCATATGTGGACTGCTTTGAATCCATTCTGAGCGCAAACCACTGGGGAGTGCTAAAAATTATTTAGTAGATACTGCTGACAGATATGACTTTTGACAGCCAGAAATATTAATGCACAATTAGGGAGGACACCCCAAAAGCACTGAGGAGTGCTAAAAATTATTTAGTAGATACTGCTGACAGATATGACTTTTGACAGCCAGAAATATTAATGCACAATTAGGGAGGACACCCCAAAAGCACTGAGGAGTGCTAAAAATTATTTAGTAGATACTGCTGACAGATATGACTTTTGACAGCCAGAAATATTAATGCACAATTAGGGAGGACACCCCAAAAGCACTGAGGAGTGCTAAAAATTATTCAGTAGATACTGCTGACAGATATGACTTTTGACAGCCAGAAATATTAATGCACAATTAGGGAGGACACCCCAAAAGCACTGAGGAGTGCTAAAAATTATTTAGTAGATACTGCTGACAGATATGACTTTTGACAGCCAGAAATATTAATGCACAATTAGGGAGGACACCCCAAAAGCACTGAGGTGTGCTAAAAATTATTTAGTAGATACTGCTGACAGAAATGACTTTTGACAGCCAGAAATATTAATGCACAATTAGGGAGGACACCCCAAAAGCACTGAGGAGTGCTAAAAATTATTTAGTAGATACTGCTGACAGATATGACTTTTGACAGCCAGAAATATTAATGCACAATTAGGGAGGACACCCCAAAAGCACTGAGGAGTGCTAAAAATTATTTAGTAGATACTGCTGACAGATATGACTTTTGACAGCCAGAAATATTAATGCACAATTAGGGAGGACACCCCAAAAGCACTGAGGAGTGCTAAAAATTATTTAGTAGATACTGCTGACAGATATGACTTTTGACAGCCAGAAATATTAATGCACAATTAGGCAGGACACCCCAAAAGCACTGAGGAGTGCTAAAAATTATTTAGTAGATACTGCTGACAGATATGACTTTTGACAGCCAGAAATATTAATGCACAATTAGGGAGGACACCCCAAAAGCACTGAGGAGTGCTAAAAATTATTTAGTAGATACTGCTGACAGATATGACTTTTGACAGCCAGAAATATTAATGCACAATTAGGGAGGACACCCCAAAAGCACTGAGGAGTGCTAAAAATTATTTAGTAGATACTGCTGACAGATATGACTTTTGACAGCCAGAAATATTAATGCACAATTAGGGAGGACACCCCAAAAGCACTGAGGTGTGCTAAAAATTATTTAGTAGATACTGCTGACAGAAATGACTTTTGACAGCCAGAAATATTAATGCACAATTAGGGAGGACACCCCAAAAGCACTGAGGAGTGCTAAAAATTATTTAGTAGATACTGCTGACAGATATGACTTTTGACAGCCAGAAATATTAATGCACAATTAGGGAGGACACCCCAAAAGCACTGAGGAGTGCTAAAAATTATTTAGTAGATACTGCTGACAGATATGACTTTTGACAGCCAGAAATATTAATGCACAATTAGGGAGGACACCCCAAAAGCACTGAGGAGTGCTAAAAATTATTTAGTAGATACTGCTGACAGATATGACTTTTGACAGCCAGAAATATTAATGCACAATTAGGGAGGACACCCCAAAAGCACTGAGGAGTGCTAAAAATTATTTAGTAGATACTGCTGACAGATATGACTTTTGACAGCCAGAAATATTTATGCACAATTATGGGGGACACCCCAAAAGCGCTGGGGAGTGCCAAATATGAAGAAAAAATATTAAACCTCTATCCTCCTCTCTGCACTAGCGATTTTGGTTAGAGAAATTGCAAGAACAATATTGTATTCTCTGTCCCTGCTCTAATTAGCCTATGACTACACCCTGCTCTCTCCCTCTGTCAAATGGCGATGGATTGCTGTGGAGGCGTGTATTTATAAAGTTGAAGTATCGCGAGAACCGAGCCCCGAGATCCGACGACGTCACAATGACGTTCGGCCTCGATTTGGATTCGGAATGGGCGGGAGAGTACCGAGCTGCTCAGCTCGGTACTCGGATACCCAAAGTTCGGGTGGGTTCGGTTCTCGGAGAACCGGACCCGCCCATCTCTAGTGCTAATGCAGTGCCCGTATGCACGTTATGCTGAAATGTGCCAAATACATTGTGCTAACCAGTGCCCATATACATATTTTACCTAGCTTTGATCACATAAGCAATGTGTCCAGGATTGCCCACATGTGGGTCGGGCTTTTCAACCAAATAAATATGTGAAAAATATATATTTTAAAGCGCTACAATAGGTGGAAAGATGAAAAGATTTAGGCATGCAATAAATTGGAAAATGAGACACTGGTGAGTATGTATCAAAAATAAAGGATTTCTAATACTGTGTAGATTTTTTTGTTAATACTTGGCACTACAGGCTCCAGTGGTGGATGCCTGGGCATGGTGGTACTTGTAATTCTACCAGTATGCTTTTGCAGCCATGTGTAAGCTGGCATTTGTAGTTCTACAAGCGCCAGCATACCCAGGCAGCTTATGGCTGCCAGGAATTGTGGGGTCCATTAGTGTCATATATTTAAAACATTATTTATTTACATTATAACATAACCCCAATACCCACCGGCCAGAGATGTTGGCAGGAGCCCCAATGCTATTAGCATTGGAGCTGTTTTTTCCTGGTGGAAAGAGCACATTTTTTTGCTGGCCCTATTTTCCTAGGGAACTCATCCCGTGTTGAACAGGCTGGGGCTAGGGAGGGGGATCCCACACTGCAGGTTTCCCAGATATAGTGGGATTAGCCCAGTCGTCATAGCTTGTTGCTTGTTGCAGTTTTTGCTCTAGGATCCTACACACTAGCGGTAACCAGCTCAGAAGTTAAGCGTTGGTGCTCAGTTCACTTCTGTCTTAAAAAAGGCAGTGCAGTTATTTGATTGGGCAATTAGGTGGGGGACTCAGTGCACAGCTAAAGGTGCTGTGTCTGTTGTATAAAGTATTTGGATTTAGATAGAACCTAAAGTCGCATCCATTTATTGGGAGGTTTCTGTTGTGGGACACTGTAGGAGGATCTGGTTTTTGTCGCCAGGAAATGCTGATAGTGATTTCAGCTTCAGTATTGAAAGATTCAGACCCTCCAATACTGTGTGGATTGAAGGAGGGTTCAAAGGTTTAAGAGCCACAGAGGGTCACTCTGCATTTGAAAAAGCCCCTAATAGTGATAAGGTACTTGGATGTTGAGATATTTTAATATTTTTCAGGCTGGGAATAATAAGGATGGGCTGCATATGCCATCTCAGGTGGCATGGGGCTGTGCGCCATTGCTTAGGCCTCGTTTCTTTGTTACATTGTTGCTTCATATTCACTATGCATCTAAGTGAGAAGTGAGCCTCCTGGAGGAATCAGGTACTCTGGGTGGTGTACAGTCTGATTTCAGGAGGAGGATTTCATTGGACTGCTCCTCCCATCATGAATTGCATAGTGGACCTGCTGTTTTTTGTTGTTGGAGAGGCCAGTTAGGTTGCTCACCACAGCCAGGTGGAGGGAGGGTCTCTTGGCATAATTGACACTTTGGTTGCTAATTGGTAAGTCTAGCTACTATGTAATCATTGTTTTAACATCTTCGGCCCTGATTCATTAAGCAATGTAAGGTAAAAGAATGAGTACGTTTTCTCCTGGACAAAACCATGTTACAATGCAAGGGGTGCAAATTTGTTTTTCATTTTGCATATAATTTAAATACTGTCTTTTTTCATGTAGCACACAAGTACTTGATAGCTTTATTTTTACACTAACATTAAAAGTTGATCTAGGACATACTCTACTCCAATTATAAATCTGTCCTCACATTTTATATTTATCTCCCTCTCCAATGGAACATGGTTTTGCCCAGGTGAAAAGTTACTCATTTTCTTTGCTTTACTTTCCTTAATGAATCAGGCCCTTCATGTCCAGAGAGTTTTGTCCCTACATGATCAGACCAATTGTTAGGTTTTGGAGACAGACCACAGTCACCGTGAATAACTTTTTTGTATTCCTTAGTCTACATAAGTCAATTTTATATGGTATTTTCTGGGACATAGGGATTTCTTTTCATAGCACATTAGAGAGTGTTTCATTTTACTTAATGAGAATAATGATTCTTTCACTCCACATTTTTCCATTACTTCCACCAAATAAGTCAGTCAAATATTTTAAACAAACTTTTATCATTTAGTTCTCCCAGGTAGAGCAATATCAAATAACAGTAGTTTATACAAGGTCTGACATAGTTATAAATGTGAATTTGTGAGTTTTCTTTTCCTCTGATAACATCCAATGTTCTCATACAGACTCCTTGTGCATTTGTAACCTCGTACGAAAGTGGGTTAGTGTAAGGACTGGGTGAAAAAAAATTGGGGGGGCTGGAGACAACTTGGGTAGTTTTGGAATGACAATCATTGAGTCACATTTACTCATTCTTGCTCATGTGCATTACATTCTCACGCAATGTATGTCATATAAAATGCATGATTTGCTCTCGTCATGCTTGGGAGTAGGTTATGGAGGAGAGGAGATTCTTTTTTTTTTTCCCCTACTTGTATTTACTTTTATGACTTTTCATGAAGTCCAAGAGAGCTGATCTGGACCATCCCTATTTGTTTATTTACATTTATTTATATAGCTCAAATTGTACCTAAATTGCCATTAGGGCCCACAGCACACAGGACATTCTTAGCGACATATCACCAGGTTATTCAGCATTCCCTAGCCCAGGACCAACGACAGCAGTGTGCATGAGAGCACATTAAGAAGTGACATGAACAGAGTTACAGAGCCTGCCATATATCTACTGCAGTTGGCAAGTGGTTATGGTGCATTTGGCTAAGGGCTTCTTATTATATTTAATCTGCATCTCCTGCTTTTCCATGATGGGGATAGAACAACTGGAGCATTGGATTGTTCACACTAATGAAGGTGATAAATGTGCTATTCTTGTTGCAGACACTGACTTGCCCACGTAAATGTCACGTGAGTAGAGCAATATAGGCAAACAGGAAGTCACAAACTGAGAAACAGTGTGTTAGAAACAGTACTTAGCCAGTTGCCTTGTAACGGTAACTGGTATCAAGAAGAAATCAGCGGCCACAGGAGCCGCCTTGCTCTAGGTTGGTTACTTAAACAAAGGCAACCAGCAGCTGTTTCGACTTTTTATTTAGCACAGGTGCAGGATGATTAAGTCCAGTGGTGGGATTCCGCTGGTTAGCACCGGTTCGCCAGAACCAATACCTATTTTTGTAGACAGTTCTGCCAACCGGTGGCTCCGGACTGAGTCCACCCTCTTTTTTGGTGGGGGAGCACGGTCCTTTAAAAAAAAATACTCACCTGTACTCGGCGTCTGCACTCCTCCTCCCTGACCCGTCCGCTCTCCTCATCCCTGCTGAATGTCGGACGTGATGATATTCAATGAGGAGCGGCGCAGAGAGGAGTCTGCAAGCAAAAAGCAAGAGGACAGAAGACAAGAAGATAAGAAAAGAGAAGAAAGAAGCCAATAGAAAAGGTAAGTGAAGGAACGGTAGGGGGGAGCAAAATCAGCATGGCAGAATGTGAAGAGGGGTAAAATAAGTATGACAGAGTGTGAAGAGGGGCAAAAGCAGCATGGCACAGTGTGAAGGGGGTAAAAGCAGCATGGCACAGTGTGAAGGGGGGTAAAAGTAGCATGGCACAGTGTGAAGGGGGGTAAAAGTAGCATGGCACAGTGTGAAGGGGTAAAAGTAGCATGGCACAGTGTGAAGGGGCAAAAGTACCATGGCACAGTGTGAAGGGGAGTACAAGCAGCATGGCACAGTGTAAAAGGGGGTAAAAGTAGCATGGCACAGTGTGTAGGGGGGTTTAAGTAGCATGGCACAGTGTGAAGGGGGTAAAAGCAGCATGGCACAATGTGAAGGGGGCAAAAGCACCATGGCACAGTGTGAAGGGGTGTAAAAGCAGCATGGCACAGTGTAAATGGGGGTAAAAGTAGCATGGCACAGTGTGAAGGGGGGTAAAAGCAGCATGGCACAGTGTGAAGGGGTAAAAGCAGCATGACACTGTGTGAAGGGGGGGTAAAAGTAGCATGGCACAGTGTGAAGGGGGTAAAAGCAGCATGGCACAGTGTGAAGGGGGGTAAAAGTAGCATGGCATAGTGTGAAAGTGGGTAAAAGCAGCATGGCACAGTGTGAAGGGGGTAAAAGCAGCATGGCACAGTGTTAAGGGGGGTAAAAGTAGCATGGCACAGTGGGAAGGGGGGTAAAAGTAGCATGGCACAGTGGGAAGGGGGGTAAAATCAGCATGACACAGTGTGAAGGGGAGTAAAAGTAGCATGGCACAGTGTGAAGGGGGGTAAAAGTAGCATGGCACAGCGGGAAGGGGGTAAAATCAGCATGGCACAGTGTGAAGGGGGGTAAAAGTAGCATGGCACAGTGTGAAGGGGGTAAAAGTAGCATGGCACAGTGGGAAGGGGGGTAAAATCAGCATGGCACAGTGTGAAGGGGGGTAAAAGCAGCATGACACAGTGTGAAGGGGGATAAAAGCAGCATGGCACAGTGTGAAGGGGGATAAAAGCAGCATGGCACAGTGTGAAGGTGGATAAATGCAGCATGGCATCCATAGACACTTAACAGATGATGATAGACCAAGACCATATTGTAAAATGATGGATGGCCCACAGACCCATATGTTAAAAAAGACATGCATAGTTTAACAAACCAAGCACTTCAGTAACACGGACTGCCATTTTTGTGGCTGAAGTGCTTGATTTGTTTGGCCCCCACAAAGCGAACATTTTGGTTGTTACTTGTTGAACTGGAAAATAGATAGGGATTTTAACAGTTTACTAATGGGCATTTAACTAACAGGGGGGTATTCTAGTACAATTCGCAACCACGAATATCGCTGATTTCTGTGCGCACCCCTATGTGGTACGTGTTGAAATTCACCCATTCGTAATGCACACACAATGGTCACTCTGTTATCATCAATGAGAAATCCTGAGGAGAGTCTTAGTGGGGTGAGCCATTTCGCTATGAGAATCCTGAGTTTTTCCTACAGATTGACACCAGTCGCTGGCCTTTTTCAGACTGCCTTTTTCAACAGGCCAGTGTCTGTTTGTTTGTCTTTGCTGCTGTTTGTCTTTGCTGCTGTTGGTTTCTGTGAACCTCCTGTTTGGATCCTGAATTCTCCCTTGAATATGACCCCAGCTTTGTTCCTAAGTGTTGCACATGATCTTGTGACCCAGATCCCAGCTTCATTTGACCTTGCTTCTGCTTACTCCCTGGTATTTTGTGGATCTGACCCCTGTCTTGCCTGACCCTGCTTTTGTGTGAGTCCCCATGGAGCATCCCGTGCCTTGTGCCTTCTGGCTAACCTGTGCTTTACGCCTCCTGACTAACCTGGTAATTCAGTCTCCTTGTGCCGGTACTTCATCTGCTAATCTGGTAACCTGAATCCGCACTTCAACATTTCTGCCTGATACTCAGTGTCTCCTGCTTCATCTGCTAAACCTGGTAATCCTGGTAATCTGGCTACCCTGTGCTGCAATTCACCTTGTGTGTCATGGACTCTGCCTTTATCCATTATACCTGTTATTCCTGCTATCTAGATCCTGTTGCTTCTATGAACTATGCTTGCTATTAACCATTGACTGCACCCATTTTTCATCTGTGTGATCGGTATTCAATAATAAATACATTCTGTTTTCACTACCACAACTCTCCGTGGTGTTCATACTTGGAACCCTAATAGCCTGTAAATGACCTGGTATTGTGTGCTAGCACTACTATGCCAAAAGGATGAAGAAGAGGATCATGATGAACCTACTGGCACTGCTCCTGATGGCGATATCCAATGGGCTGTCATGGTTATAGCCTTTTGTTGGACCAGTTCCCTGTGTTTACATATCCGTAGTGAAGTGGATAACCGGTACAATGGAACTTTCTAGGGACTGAATTACTTTTTCTTTAACCCTGAAGGTACAGCTGAGGAATTGCTGTTCGGAAGAAATGGAATCAAGAAGGAAATTGGTAGCACGGAGCCAAGACCTCAACTAATAGGCTAAAACCTGATGCACTGAGAGTGGAAGATGGATGTACATTCAATGCTAACATACCTGTGATGGCTTTAGTGATCCATTGTGCAACAGGATGCTGACTGTCATACTCGGTTCCTCTTTCGAACGCTTGCTTCACATACACTTGTGTAAAACTATGCTTACTCTTCATGGTCCACTATTCCTTAGATGTATCAACCCCAGCAGCAGCAGCATCTGTAGCACACAAGGATGTCTCTTGGGAATCATCTATTGCATTAGGGGAGTCAGTTTGAATTGTAAAATTGGATGCTGGACTACATACAAATAATGAGGAGGTTGACTATGAATGCGTTGACGAAGATTGCATGAGGTATCTATCTATTCGGCAACTAGTTGATGCTGAGCTGCTTGCTACTATACACAATTTTCCACCTTTTGAAGAACTACTAGAATGAACTCACTGCAAATAATGTAACAGGAAGGAGGTGCCTAAATGGTCAACATCCCCACCTCTACTTATTTTGGCATCACAAAGGCTACAGATGCCTTGACAAATGTGTGGGTTGGGATAAAAATATTTCCAAACACAAGAGGTGCTTTTATTGTTGTTATGCCTTGACATATCAATACGCTTATCATGGGCATGAGGTGGTACCACTGGTGGCTACATCAACACAATCATCAGCAGCATCCTCCTTATTATTATCTTGTTCAAGTTCAAATTCATTTTCAGATCCACAATTATCCACATCATGCTCCAGCACATTTGCAAGTTCCAAAGTAGCATCCTCAATTTCCATGTGTAAATCATCATTATTACTACTACTCCTACCATTTTCAAGTGGTTAAGAAATTTGGGAATGAGGCTACTCTGTAATTACAGTGTCAAAATCTGAAACGTCAGATTTATAGCATAACATATAGCACTCATGAATACCCTTAGACTCTGTGAGTGCCCAAGTTATTTCTTCAGCCTCAGTGTTCTATTCATGCACTGATATGGCTTGTTTTGGGGTGATAGACCTACACTCTGAGCAAGAAGGTGGTGCAATGGAATTTAAAAAAGATGCGTTGACTAAGTTGGGCACTGTCTTTTGCAATGAGCATTCTAGTACATGTAATAGCAGTAGTAGGACCACTAATAGCAAAAAGTGGCCATGGTCTGAGCTTTTTCTACCACTGTGGGTGGTGTATGGATTATTAGCTGTTTTCATTTTTTTGGGACAAACCACCACATCCATCAGAAACTTCTCCCTTAATCCTTACATGTTTTCCTGAGATGATAAACAGTATTTGGATTTTGAGCATGCTTCTTCACAATATGTTCCCGCGGGACTTTTTTTTTACTAGTAGATATTGAAAAACTACTACTACTGGTACTGGGATGCTCCTGACATGTAGACTGCTCCATGGAAGTTGGAGCTACTTGCAACTGCCACCACACCAGGGGAAAAGCCAATTAGATAGGGAAAGGAGGGAATGTTGCCTTACAGTTCTTCTGACACTGCACCACAATATAAATAAAATTTAGACAATTGGTTCTTTGGGGGGTGGGGGGTGTACTGTTCACCGTAAAATAATTTTTACGAGCCGCGGTGGTGCCTCTAGCCGCTGCGACTCGCTGTTTCACTCTGGCTGCGTCACTTCCGGTTTTGCCCCCCAGCTGTTGATAAGTCAACGGTCGGGACGCTCTTCCACAAATCACTGTATCCCAGCATGGGGTGGACGGGCGCATGCGCAACTTGTTTAAATTTATTAGCAGCCTCCTGAGGCTGATTTACACTTCTGAGTCTGTTGGTTGCTGATTGGAACCTCTATGTATTTAAGGCAGGGAGGGCTTAGCCTCCCTGCCGGTTATAGCGTTCAGTTCCTGGTTGCTGACCTGCTCCTGTGCATTGTGCTGATTTCTGGACTGATTTTCTGTGTATGACATTTGGCTTGTTTCCTAGACTATGGTCTATTGTTGGTGGCCCTGACCTTTTTGCCTTAACCTCACCTCCCTGCCTGCTTCTGTTCTTGGACCTCAGCTTGTTCCTGACCACGCTTATCCCCTGTCATCACACTCTATACCATGCTGGGGTAACATTCATAAGCTTGTACTACGCTGAGTTTAATACCCGGGGAATCTGAGTACCTGTGAGCGCAACAAGCTCTACGGGAAAGGCGGCTGCGATATGTGAAGACCTCTACATCCTGTTCTGCAAGCTTATGATAGTAGCCGTTAACCATAACAAGAACTCCCTGTTTATTGGTGGCTTATTAAAGATGTCACTGAAATGCTTCCCCCTACAAAATTGTTTTCATTTGTATTTTGTGGTGTGCTGCTCACACAGATTTTAGTAGTGAGAAATCTATTTGTTTTTTAGGATGTGCTGCTCACAGTCAAGGAGCACCGTTTTTGCAATATATATATTTCACCCTGTCCAACCCTTTACAAGCTATTTTCTTAGCACAGAATTGCAGAAACCCTCCTATCCATTTGTTATCACTTCTAAAATGGCAGATGAGAACAAGGGAGGGGGCTTTATACAGAATATATCAATCCAAGACTCGCAAGATCCAACATTTTACCAGACATTACATTTTGACTTATTTTCAAATCCGAATTTGACTCAGTTCCCCAAATTCACACCTGTTGGATTTCTACAAACCCAAATTGCTTATCTCTACTAGGAACATCTCTTACAAAAAGGTTCAAGAATATCACGGACAACCAAATTACTTTTGAATTCCTTAGTAATTTATTTGTATTAAGCATTGTTTTGTTTAATAAGGGACTCCTCATATCCCATCTGGTAACCAAGGCAGCCAGGTAAGCAATTAGTTCCTGTGTTCCACACCTGTGGTTTTCACAGGTACCAAACCCTGTGCCAGGGATACACTACTTAAACATGCTGTGCTGCCTACCTATTACCTCCTAAGTGTACACATCACAAAGCCTTCCAGTGAAAATCTTGCATCTCAAGACATGAGAAGAAGTAGGAGTAGATTCAAAAAGGTACAGCTAGGTACAGCTAAGTAGAGGAACTATTTTCAGTGACACTGAATAAAAGGCCTAATATACAAGAGCCAGGAGTAAGAGAGATAGTGTGATCTGAGGCAGCTGCACAAGACTCTTAAAAATGTCAAGAGTCAAAGTTCAGAATTTGTTAGCCAGACAAAACTGAGGTTCAGAACCACACAAAGCAGTAACTGCACTAAACTAACAGAGGATGTAAAAAGAAAGGGTTATCAGACAAGCAATGACTGTTAATTAAAGGCAATATAAGGGAGATACTACCCTGTACTGGAGACCTACCAAATATCACAGGGAACTTCTGCTTAGAGCAGCCTCTTTTCCTTTCAGGCCTTAACTGCACGTAGGGCGGTGTGCAAGTGCAATTGATGGATACACCATACTTGCCAACTCTCCCGGAATGTCCGGGAGACTCCCGCATTTCAGGGGAGTCTCACGGACTCCCGGGAGAGTATGGCAATCTCACGCATCTGCTCACTTCCTAGTGAAGTGGGAAGAATTAGGTCCAAAATGCCGCGATTCACTGGGAATCGCGACATTTGGCCCCACCCTCGCTGTGAAATGACACATTTGCGTCATTACGTCACGGGGCGGGGCCAAAATGATGCAATTTTCGGAGCCCCAGATCATACTTGCCATAAGTTGGCAAGTAGGGAATACACAGCATTTAATACAAACAGAAATACATACAGGACAGGAGCAGTAACAGCACTGTAGCCACCCACTGCAGCAGGTTAGGATAAGGACAGAAGTGATGAAGTAAAAGTTATTTTTTTCTAACAGATTCCTTGTAGGGTCTTATTGAAGTGATCGCAGAGTTTGACATTTATTCTTTCTTAAATGTCAACTGGAAAAAGTCTGTATTATTTCCAATAGCCTTTCTATGATGCCAAGATCGCTGCTCAAAGCTGTGAAGACATTTAAATACCTAGGGATTATTAGTCATAAAGAACTTGTCTATTGAAAAAAACTCTGCTGGTTGATGGATTGAAGTGAAGGCTGAATATATGCATGATCCTGTGTTTGTCCCAGGTAAGATGCATATATATGTTTTAAAATTATATTTCCCCAGAAATATTACATTTATAAAGGATAAGCTTTCTTTTTGGTAGGGATGTTCCTGTGCCAGAGCTGAGTGCCCTTTGTGTTTATCAGATTTCCCTACTATTTTCCTATAACATCTAAGACTGATGGCATTTTCCAGTGCATTCATCACCCTGGGGAAATATTCAGAAAGATCTGCAATACACTGTATTTGTGTACTTATCTTCTCTGTTAAGAGCACCTGTACATATCAATTTATTATGTTTTGATTGTTTAGGTGAAATGTGAGTGTATTTATTGTAAGATTAAAAACCTTTTGAAGATTTTTATACTATATTAAGCTAGATATCTTTTATTTCTTCATATAATCAAATGATTTCTGTATAATGAGATGTTACTGAACTTTGAGGAAGGAGTCTATTAAGGAAAAGTGCATAACATAAACATCACTTAAAATAAAAGCTCTAGTAAGTAAGTGTTTTTACACTAGGGGCAGTGTAGCACCTGCAGGAGAAGACAGACTCACACTGATATTCCTATTATACCAAGCAGGAATCCTTGATTGAGTACCACCCCTCTAGCACCGATGACCACACCAGTACGGACCAAGGGAGAAAACCAAACACATCACCAAAATGCAGGAGTACTCGCAGAAGAATAAAAAAGCGTATGAGGTGACGGCTGAGAGTATAGACATTTCAATATATGCCACTTGCCTTTCCCTCGAGTTGCTCTGGGCCTGGGCAAAGGGATTTGAATACTCAGGACAAGGAAGAATTCCACCCGAGAACTCTACTCACCTCTTTATGGGTGAGGGCCCTTGACAAGATGAAGACAAACACAGGAAGGTCATACTCACCAGGACTTACTGTCCTCTCTTGGCACTCTTACACACCTCATCTATCAGTACCTATTACAACAGTGCAATAGGAAGAAGACCACCCACAACTCTCTTCTGGCTGTTATGTATCACCCATCCCTATACTAGCTTTAACACAACAGTCAGTCCCTGATCCTATCAACGTCTATATGACCAGGTACTGCACCACTTATAACTTGCTAACGCTAGGTACCATGCTCTACCCTGACTACCTCACACAGTTCCAAGACACCAATTCCAGATATGTGGATGAGAAAGGGTATACCAAAAACCTACCTTTAATGGGGGCCTGACTCCTGGTCCCTGTAAGGAAAATTCTGGGAAAAGCTACCTGAGTTTCTTTCACTCTTCCTGTTGGTGCACCACCCCAATTACAACCCTGGAACTTACAGGGGAGAATATTTCTCCACCAACTAGGAACTGTTCACCTTAGGCGTCAGTCTGGAACAGCACAACGTTAAGCGGGAGAAACTCACCTGGAACCGTCAGTGGCCGCTGCTGGAACTCAGGGCAAGTCACTCCACACTACACGGAACACACAGAACGAAAATGGTACCACCAACCTTAGTCACTGGAACTCAAATCTGTGCACCCCAAATTGGAACCAATGGCCTAGACTGCTGGAACTCAACCAAGGCGGTGCTGCACGGTCAACTGGGTGGCCCTGTCACCTATTCGTGTTAGGTGAACACTTCAGGGTGCTAAGGCTGGGGCTGGACTTCAGCTAAGGGGGAGCAATTACAGGAATATGATTAGTCTTAATCACCACAGTAAAGTAACCACCACACCAATGATAACTTCCTACACTCCTGGAGAGCAGATCTGTCCTGGTCTTTGATCAGCAGAACAGCTCTCAAATGCTACTACCCAATATCAGACCGGACTAGGACCACATCCTAATCCCTATTCTACTTTAGGGTCACAGGCTTACAACCTGTATCTGACTTTGTTGCACCAACTCTAGCAGCGGCTTCTGAGGTGGCACGATGGGCTGCTGCTGCTGGTATAATGAAGCCACCATTGTATTTCAGGCCTCTGTCTGCTACTGGTGCATCAAACTATTAAGCCTGTGCTGGACCTCAAGCTATTAAGCCTACGCAGGGCTTCAGGCTATTGGGCCTCTATAGAGAGGCAAATGCCATGCTCCGACCAAATCCTGTCTGATCCTTTGACCTTATGGGCAGAATGGGGTCAGGGCATTGTGTCCACTCCAAGGGGAGGAAAGACAGGGATGAGTGCGGGAGCAGGCCCGGGAGAGGGGGTGCATACACGAGCCCTACCTTTTTCCTGCATATTCTGGGGTCTTCTCTGAGGTTCCCCGCATTGTCACCATCCTCACTGCCCAGCCGTGGTTTTCTTCTGGCCCTCTGGCTCTTCAGGGTGATCCGCCGTCTTCTTTGTTTGATCCCAACAGTCTACGGCGACTGCTGCTGCTGGCAGGGTAGCTCTCAGCCCTTTCCTCTTCTTCTGCTCCGCAGCATCTTCTCTCTTCTATTTGTTTTGACACCAGCAGGCGAACTGCCAAGATGGTGGTGCACAGCTGCTTAAAAAGCCACCAGTGCACGGTTATCACTCTGTGTCACCGCAGCACCAAAAATTTTAATGGCCAGATGCAGTGCCGTAACTAGACATTTTAGTGCCCTGGGCGAGACAGGGCACCGGCGCCCCCCATCTAAGTGGGAGTGACATTTGACAAGTGGGTGTGGCCAACCTAATGTGGGGGTGTGGCTAGCACTTTACTGAAATAATTCTGTTACACATATTTGCAAATGCATGATAGAGAGATGGATGGAGAAAGGGAGGAGAAAGAGAGAGGAGGGATAAAGATAGAGATAGAGGGAGAGAGAGAAGGGGGAGGAAGAGAGAGAGACAGAGAGAGAAAAAGAAAGAGGGAGGGAGAGAGAGGGATTAGTGAAAGAAATACAGATATGACAAAGGGATAAAGGGGTGAGGGATGTAACAACAGAGAGACAGCCAGACATATAGATACAGAATTGAGTGAGAGAGATAGAGATAAGAGGTGTATAAACATGGAGACAGGCAGCCATACATAGAGACACAGATATGAGTGTAAGAGATACATAGGTGAGCGAGACATGGGAGAAGCAGAAACAGTCAGACAGACACAGAAATGAGTGTGAGAGAGATATACATAGATGAGATGCAGGAGGACACCAGACTGGAATACAGAGACAGAAGCAGGTATGTGTGCTGCCATTAATTTGTATAATAGGAAGGTTAGCAGGAACAATGTACACTGAATAGACATCTGTATAAGAGGTGAAGTGGAGGGAACTTGTAACAGGACAACAATAACCCAGCATCTGGACAGCAGTGACAGCGATAGTGAAGCCAGTGTATCCCTGTAACTGGCCGAGAGATTCCCCCCCCCCCCACGGGCGTGCCCAGTCTGTGCCCCTCCGAGAGGCTCTGAGTCCCCGAGCTAGAGACAGCCAGAGCTGGCAAGTGTCTGTGTGCCTCCCCCCCGTGTGACTGGAGTCCCCTTCTGACCATGACGCTCCTGAACCCGCCCCCATCCACCAAGTAGACAGCCTCAGAGAAGCAGGGAGCCAGAGGGGAGAATGGTCCGGATCCTGCAGCAGCAGCAGCATCACCTCACACACAGACAGCGCTGCTGCTGCACCAACTCCCGGGGCTCGATCAGAGAATCTTTCATTCACTTACCCGCAGTGGAACGCATATGCGTTCCACTAACAGGAAGTTCGGCATTTGCGTTCCAAATGCCGAACTTCCTGTCAGTGGAAGATGCGTTCCACTGCGGGTAAGTAAAAGCCTGTAGATAGAGCCAGGTAGCGGGCGGCTGCTGCGCCCACTTGGGCTTGCGCCCTGGGCGACGGCACCGCCCGCACCACCCTAGTTACGGCTCTGGCCAGATGGTGAGCTCTTATTGGCTCACCAACCCAGCCAGCCAGGGACGGGCAGCGAATTGCTCAGGATTCACTGCTGACACCAGGGAGCCAGTGCCATTCCTGAAGGAATCACCATGCTCCGAGCATCCAGGTGTCTCCCACACAGCAGCACATGTGGAGAGTGGTTCTATAAACATTAATGAAGAGATTATAACTGTAAAGGCAAAATTTAAAGAAAACTTCCTGTAAGTTTTCTACAACTAGAGGGATTACAACATTTGGAAAAGTTTAATTTTCACTGAGCTCTAGTCTATGGAAAAAGTCACCATAACAAGAAATTTTGAACATTATTGTGTTGCACTATTATTGTATTTTGTTTGTTTCTTATTTTTTCATATTACAAGTGACATACTGATTGGAGGAATGTAAGATCTTCAACGACACTTAATTTAAGTATGAATTTTGATTTTTTTTTTTCTATATATGAGTCTTAAAATTTATTTTCATTTTTTATGTTTGTTAAATTGGTGTATGGTTTATTTTAGATTGATTTGGGCTGCAATTGATAGTGGAGTGCTTCAAAAAATTCATTATTCTTTTAATTTATTTTTTTATTATTTATGTTAACCTATGTATTTTTAGCTTGTACATGTGGAAGTCCTAGCTATCCTTATATATAGAAGAATAAAAGGAGAAAACATATGTACTATTTCTGTGAGGACAGTCCTATTGGCATGCCAATTACTAGACTATATGTATGATCTACAGACAATAGGATTTGGCTCATTCCAAATTTAAAAATCCAATTGTAAAGCACTATGAAATTTGCTGGCGCTATATAAACAAATGTTGATGATGATGATGATTCCATTATGAAGAAATCTTGATCTTTTAGAGCTACTTTAACTGACAGATTTGGATTCACAGCTAAGGGAAAACATCAAATATCTGGATCAATCATTTCAGGTCGTAGATTTTGCCTCTTCAGGCTCTGAAAGAAAATGTCTTGTTTGGAATGTAATGTTTTTAATATATTTATATAGCCCCTAGACCCAGGTGCTCACCTGTATAGCAAAACTAGGTACTATGAGTTGAGCGACAAGGGAGGTGGAGCCACTGACAGAGGGAGCTGTCCAATGCTACACTGGATACTACACTTCACATCATTAAGGAAGTGACAGAGATATAATAGAGGTCAAAGCGGGGAGACTGGCAAAAAATAAGAAAGAGAAGTAGAAGTGCCGGAGTCTAGACATAAAAAGGCAGGCTGCTGATGAGAGAGAGAGAGCAGTGCAGCTGAAGCCATTCAGCTCACTGGAGAGGGGAAAAATTGCTGTGAGTGTGAGTACAATAGAGAAAAGTACAGAGAGAGTAATGTCTTTATAGAAAGACTGTAAGCAATGAGAAGGTCTGCCAATCCTTTAGAATAAGTTGCATTACTCACAGAGAAAGCCGTATGTTTAAGAGAGAGAGCTGCCAATCTTACAGAAACAGCTGCCAGTCTTGCTGAAAGTGCTGCCAATCAGGAAGAGCTTCCAGGCTCACAGAAGGAACTGTCAATTCTAAAAGGGGAATCTGTCATTGCCAGGGAGTAAACTGCCATATCCAGTACAGGCTGGCCGAGGTCCAAAGGAAATTCAGATCCAGAAGGAGTCTGAAAATGTTACAGTTCATTATAGACTGTTCTGTTCCAATTATTCCAGATGCCTACCATTACTACTACTGTAATACATCAATATCACAGCTTGTAGAGGAGAGTCACTAGGAAACCACCTGTTTATGTACAGAGGCTATAGTAATATTTGCAGAACCTTCTAGTGGAGGTGTTCATCTATAAGAACAGCCTTTCCGTAAGAGAGCGATATGATCACTCAGACTCAGATGGCCCCAGGACTTAATTTCCAGTAGTGTAAACGTACTTAGCCAGTTCTAAGTTTATAGAGGATGAGACACACTAGCATTCAATAATCATAATAATACTAAAGAAAATTAAAAAGGAAGTCACCCTGGAGCCGAATGTCTTGGAAACTCAGCCAAGACAGGAGAGATGTTGCTTGCTGTTGTGGCTGGATGAATAGGAGCATTCTTTTTAAGTGATGTGACCCAAGTAAATAACTACCAGTTACCCTCTGGATAGAGCAAGCTGCCAGAGTGCTCAGCAACAGTAATCAATCCTGCTAGTGGTGACAGACATAACAGACAAACTCATGGAATGTATGCGTTAAATTTATCCTTCATATCAAAACATATTGTATGAGTTTAATCCATATTGTATGGATTCAAAATTTGCATCTTTAAAGACTCTTTGTGGTAGACCTATAGTTGAAATTGTTATTCAAGTGAAGGATGCATAAATCATATATTTGTGTATTTTTTAATTTTAATCATTTTATATATATATATATATATATATATATATATATATATACACAAGTTAACCCGTGCATGATACTCATGCATTCTAGTCAAATCAAGCTACTTAAGGTGTTAAAAAGGTTCTTGTCATGCATTTGGGGCTAGGCCAGACCTCCTCAGGGGAAGAGCGTTACTTCCCGACGTAAGCGCCCTTTTTAACGTGGTTTTGTCCACATGTCACCACCTCATCATTCTTCTCCATCACCTCATCCTTCATCTTCATCGCCACATCCTTAATCTCCATTGTCTTACTGTTCTAAAACCTCTCGATACACAACGTTTCTGCTAAACACCTTATCGCTGTGCTCAATCAGTCTTCCTTGAAGGGCAGTATTCATAACCTGCACTTTCACATCACTGCTTCTCCGTACTCATGAAAATGCGACATACAATTGTCCATGACCAAACACAGGCTCTGGTAAATAAATACCCACACGGTCAAGAGTTTGAGCCCTCAACTGGTAAATTTAGCCTTTACTACCCCTCCCACGGGGGGAAGGGGGGATGATGGAAGTTAACTGACTCCACTATTATAATTTTTTTGTCAAATAATGTCAGTATACCAAATTTCAGGTCAATTGGATGAGCCCTTCCTGAGAAAATAGTTTTTTCCACACACACACACACTAACACACGCCGCTAGGCTTATATATATTATATATATATATATATATATATATATATATATATATATATATATATATCTCAAACTGTTGACATGAGTAAGGGGTACAGGGAATATTATGGTAATTATTATGGTAATTGGCCCATAGGTGGAAAGGATGCTTGACATTGCCCCCTTTTTCCTCTAATTGTAATAACAACCCAGTCATTAATAGGCAACTAAGGGCTAGATTTACTAAGAATCGTGTTTGGTGGCCACCACCCATCGCCGGCGGTTTAGTGGTTCAAACCGCTGCATTTACTATAGGGCGGCTTGAGGTTTCAATTTAAAATGACTGGCGATGTATGGCGGAGTGAAAAAGCTAAACCGCTGGCGGTTTTGTTCACATCGCTGGCGGTTTGGATGAAACCGGCATCAAAACCGCCATCCAAAAGACAGAACAGGACAGTTTTAATACCTGCTTCAGAGTGGCTTGATAGCTTAAATATGCTGTTTGAACTATTTTGCCATTCAGAACATTAGGGAAAGCACCATTGACATATAAATTATGTTGGCAATCATTATTTATTGATTAAGGGACAAAATTAAATAAATATTAACTTATGAGAGAATAAAAAATTTTCATTATATTTAGGGGATAAAATTATTTAATTATTATATTATTTGGACAATATGTCATGACAAATTGTGCAACATAAATAATTATATCCACCATTAACAATCAGTTAATAATATTATATATTCCCATTTTCTACATAATATAATGCTATAATAGTGTCCATTTTAAAAAAATATATAAAAAAAAATTCTCTCATAAATTAATTACATTTATTTTGTCCCTTTATTAATAAATAATGATTTTCCAAATGATTAAAATACCAATTGTGCTTTCTCTTATGTTCTGAATGGCAAAATAGCTCAAACAGCAGCTGTTTGATCAATCTCGCCTATTGTAACCACCTCTTTAATTTTGGCCATTTGGATGGCAGTTTTGCGGCGGTTTTGAAAACCCCAGCTTAGTAAATCCGGCTGTTTGTATGTTCATCATTGTTAAAATCGGGATGGAGGTTTGTAAAGTGGTGGTTTTGAAAAATGTAATTTCTGACCGTTTTGACGGCGGTTTGGCTTTAGTAAATCCAGCGGTTTCAAAACCGCCGGAAAACCAGCCGAAAAGCGGCGGTTTGAACAAACCGTCCTTTAGTAAATCTAGCCCTAAGTGCTAGAAGTTGGTAGAATATCACAATTACGGGTCACAATGAGCTCTCACTCTTAATGTAAAAACTAATGTAGATTTGTCTACCAACAGGTTCGACAATGAAACAGATACTCTGGGTTATGTCGATGCATCTGGGCAAGCTCACTGCATTTCCCCACTGATCTTTCAGACTGGAAACATCAAGTTTACTTTGTCAATACTTTGTCTGATAATGGGCAGAGCTTCTCCTCATTGCTAGCAGTTGAGTTTATATACCATATTTCCCCATGTATAAGACGCACCTTTTTCCCCAAAATTTTGGGTCTAATAACTGAGTGCGTCTTATACAGGGGTAATAGCACTTACCCTGTCAGATGACTCCTCTGTCCGGTAAAGTCTTCTCTCTGTCTGATCCTGAAGCTGGAAACCCGATTAAGGTCCTCTCTGTGATGTCCGGATGTCCTTTCAGGACCTTGACAAGGTCCAGGTCCTGAAAGGCTCCTGAAAGGAAAGGATTGTCAAGGTCCTGAAAGGACATCCAGACATTGCAGAGAGGACCTTAATCGGGTTTCCAGCATCAGGATCAGACAGAGAGAAGACAGAAGACTTTACCAGACAGAGGAATCATCTGACAGGGTAAGTCAGAATTCACTATAGCTTTGTCCCTCCTCTGTATAAGCTGCACAAATACTCTGTGAAAAATTGAGGATAATGTTTATCCTCAATTTTTTCACATGATTTATATAGGTGCGTCTTATACAGTGGAGCGTCCTATACATGGGGAAATACGGTATATATCACAAATTAATCAATTCAAAAATTCAGCACATGCACACCTGAATTGACACAGCCTTGACAAAATTCCACATAAGCACAAGAAAATGGAATAGAATACAATAAATCCAATAAAATTAAAGAACGTTGATAACAACTCTACCAATAAAAATTCACAACCATTAGTGGATCTATAATTTTTAGTTAGAGAAAACAGTAGATAACTTATAGTGTAGTTAGTATTTACACCAAAATAGGGTTATACTATAACTTGCATACTTTGATAAATGTTAAACAGCTTATCAGATACACTATATGGACAAAAGTATTTGACCCCACCTGTTAATTATTGAATTGAAGTGTTTCAATAAGACCTGTTGCCAGAGGTGTATAAAATCAAGCACCTAGCCATGCAGTTTCCATTTGCAAACATTTGTGATACAAAATGGGTCTTTCTGAAGAGCTCAGTGACTTCAAGCGTGGTACTGTGATAGGATGCCACCTTTGCAATAAGACGGTTCGTGAAATTTCATACCTGCTGGATATTGCACGGTCAACTGTAAGTGATATTATTAGAAAGTGGAAGCATTTAGGAACAACAGCAACACAGTCATGAAGTGGAAGACCACATAAAATCACAGAGCAGGGTCAACAACTGCTAAGGCGCATGGTGCATAAAAGTCACCAACGCTCTGCTGAATCCATAGCTAAAGAGTTCTGAATTTCCACTGGCATTAATGTAAGCACAAAAACTGTGTGGCAGGAGCCTAATGCAATGGGTCTCCATGGCCAAGCAGCTGCATGCAAGCCTCACATCACCAAGCGTTGGATATAGTGGTGTAAAGCACACCGACACTGTACTGTGGAGCAGTGGCAACCTGTTCTGTGGAGTGACAAATCACACTTCACTGTTTGGCAGTCATAGTCTGGGTTTGGCAGATGCCGTGAGAATTTTACCTGCCTAACTGCATTATGCCAACTGTGAAGTTTGGTGAAGGAGGGATAATGATATGGGCTGTTTTTCAGGATTTAGGCTAGACCTCTTATCTTCAGTGAAGGGCAACCTTAATGCTTCAGCATACCAAGTAATTTTGGACAATGCTATGCTTCTAACTTTGTGGCCCTTTTCTATTTCAACATGACTGTGCCCCAGTGCCCAAAGCAAGGACTACAAAGACATGGTTTGATGAGTTTGATGTGGAAGAACTTGACTGGCACGCACAGAGCCCTGACCTCAACCCCATCGAACACCTTTGGGATGAACTGGAACGGAGATTGCTAGCCAGGCCTTCTCATCCAACATCAGTACCTGATGTTGAACGAGAAGTGCCTGAATATATATGTATATATATATATATATATATACACACACACACATATATATATATTTATATATATATATATATATATATATATATATATATGTACACACATATATATATATATATATATATATATATATATATATATATATAGATATATATATATATATATATATATATATATATATATATATATACACATACATATACATATATATAGATATAATGTATGGTAATATATGTGGTCTCTTTACCCGAGGTCCATGGAGCAATTGCCGGTAGCCTGTTGTCTTCGTCCAACAGGACTTTGTTTACATGATTTTCCACCTATATCTGTATCGTATATTTTAAAGTAATCTTTTGTGCTTTTATGTTAGTTTTAGCCTATGCATATCTGGTAATAAAGTGTTTGTAATTTTTTCTTTTGGCTTGATACACTCTTGGCTCTGGAGTACAGCCAGAATAGATAAGGGAAAGAACAATATGTTTTGGACATAATATGGCTCTAAGGATATAGTTATAATCATCTTTTATATGTGCATATTGAAGAGGAATGATAATTGCAACCTCAATCTATTATATTAACAGCACTTGAGAAAATATGATGGTAATTTTTACATCTAAGTTTTAAAATAAATTTGTGTTTGCTAACTAAATGAAGCGATAATTTGCACTATGTTGTATGTTTTTTCCATGTTCATACGGAGGACTACATTTGGATAAGAAAATTTATTTTTGTACAGCCACATCTGAATTATTTTTTCACAATTGAACTGTGAGAGACTTTCTTTTTGTAGCTTTCACATTTTATGTGGACATTTATTATCACAAATATAGTGTTTGTTTATATTTTGCTATTATATTGGAAAGTTCATTTATTTGTGCTACTTACTAGCGCCATCTTTCACCCTTGTGTTTTGTTTGATGATTCTAGAGTATGTGTTTCTCCTCTGCTGTCAGTTTTTCCCTATTGCTTCCCTGAGCATGTTCCATGTGTATCTCTCTAGCTGCCTTGATTATTCTTTTGCTCAGTCTAGGCTTACCACTCTCCAGCAGCCTCTGATAATTCCTTAACACCCTTTAAATAGGGGCTATTTTGTAACAGAGTTGTAAAGTCATTGTTTGCTACCTACACAGATTATTTAGAAGCATTGCCAGAATATCCAGCTACTTCAGCCTTGTTACCTGCACAGTTTATTTACAAAACATTGCCAGAATACTTCAGCCTAGTGACATGTGCAGCTTATTTACAGTAATTTCCAGAAAGTCCAGATACTTCAACCTTGTTACCTGCACAGCTTATTTTCAAGCCCTGCAAATATATCCAGCTACTTCACCCTTGTTACCTGCACAGTTTAATAGCAAAACATTGCAGAATATCCAGGTACATCAGCTTTGTTCCCTGCACAGTTTATTTACAACAATTGACAGCATATCTGTTAGGAACCCCTCCAGCCGCCACAACACAACCCGGAGTCTACTCTGCCAGTCAAGTGTTCACTGGCGACCCTGATGGTGGGGACAGGCTGGGCTGCAGACTGACAGAGGGTCGTTAAGTGTGTACCGGCTGGGGAGAACCCAGGCAAGCGGAGTGAGGACCAAGCAGGGGTATAACTAAGAGAGAGAGTTTACACTCAGAGTTCCCATTTCTTTGTCTTCTGTCCATGACACTATTTAGATTACAGTGTGTGCACGTAAGTTTTTCAGAGAGTGGTTCCCACCTTAAAACCCACGCCAAACTCAATGACTTAAGCCTTTCCATTAATATTGTATCTTTGGCAATGTTTTATAGGTATATTGCAACCCTGAATAGAGATTGTGAAATTGAGAAAAGAGGTGTTATTATCTAATCCATGAGATTTACCACCCATCCTTCCTCCAGGTGTACAGAGGTACCCGGCAGCGCAGAGCATTCATAGATTAAGTTTCTAGATGTGTACAATTACAAAATACATTTAAACCAATTTGCCTACGTCCATGATAAAACCTTGGTGGGATCGAAGAAAGCCATATTGGGCACCTAATATAAGATACATGAGATGAGATGGCAATGGAAGAAGTTTGTGAATGAAGCCACCAAGCACTAGGTGTGCACAAGGACTATGACAACTATGACAACACACTATAAATGAATAGCCAGCAAAAAATAGAGACATAACCACAATGTTGTAACAGCCAGGAGACAGTTTTCTGAAGACATTGGCCCAAGAAGTTAGTCCATACTAGCAGATCAACACCAGGGAGAAAATGGCTTATGATGTAGCACAGGTAAAAACTATGTTGCAACTTAAATATCTAGTAGTAGGTTGAAGGAAGATGTTGCAGTGAACAAAAGTCTTTCATAAGTCCAGTCTACAGTCCTAAACATGAATGTGCAATTGTGCAGTTCTCCAACTCTTGCAGACAGAGTCCCATATCAGTATCAACATCCTGCATAGCACAGCAACCCCTGTTTGTTTTTGTGTCTCTTAGTTACCTCATTGTGCTTCTTCCCAATATCTTACTGGGTACATATATAGAAGAAATAGGCATGTACAAGACAAGCCATCTATATCTTAAATGTCACTGAAGAAACCAGTCAGTCAATCCCAGTTTATGTTCAGTTAAGCATTACTAAAAGCTGTATGGTTTAAGGTTACACGTTGAATATCACAAAGTCCAACCCATATGTTCTTGCAAGAATTGTTTCACTTGATGCATGAAATTAATGAAGTGCTGATGGATTGTGACATACTGACAGATTTAAAAGATAAGTGGGACACCTTTTCGAAAAGGATACACAGCTTGACAAGTGAGGGACTACATTATGTTAGATGGTTTCTTATCTCCAGTGCAGAAACATTAGACTCAAATAATGGTGACAATAAACAGAACCAATATGCCTTAGAGGTGCTAAAAATTAAAAAGAAAATTCAGCTGCTGCTAAAAGAGACTCTTAGGGCTAGATTTACTAACCTGCGGGTTTGAAAAAGTGGGGATGTTGCCTATAGCAACCAATCAGATTCTAGCTTTCATTTATTTAGTACCTTCTACAAAATGACAGCTAGAATCTGATTGGTTGCTATAGGCAACATCCCCACTTTTTCAAACCCGCAGCTTAGTAAATCTAGCCCTTAAACTCTAACTTATTGACTAGCAAGAAACAGGAGGAAAATAACAACAGTGCTATGAAAAAGAGGGTCCCTGGAGAAGATGTTAAAAAAATTATAAAAAATAAAACATTAATATATTAAAAATATAACATATTAATTTATAAATAACATACATTAAATTTATATTCAATAACAAATTCATAAGAAGGTTCTGAGAATGATAATCATATATATTAATAGATACATTTATGACCAATGATCTCCTAAACATGAAAAATATCATTGGAATCTCAATGATTGCAATACAGTGATCCATTTAGGAACTAAATAAGTCCCATACTGATGTAATTAGGGAGAGTGCATCAAATTGCTATAGATTGACCAGTTGGACAATTTGCAATATTCTGTTCCTCCGGTATATGTCTCACCATTTCCTAATTTCCGAAAGGGTTCACGACTCCTCATAAAACAGGATCTTGATCTTTTCAAGATTTTGATATATATTCCTTAGATGTCAATACAGTAATCAGTTTTCAATGAGCAATTTTCAATATGCTTTACTTTATTACTTTTGCATTTCCCTGGGTGCAGTAGTTTCCTCAGAAGCATGGAGTAAAGAGTCCAGAATAAGATATTTAAATGCTGTTCACCCAACAGGCTTTCTGTATTAATTAATGCATGGCTGTGTTAATCCTTATTATATTACAGAATAATAGAAAACAATAATATTAATAATATAATATAGTTCTAACTGTATAATATTATATATTAAACTTCAGATGACAAATAAAATCAGTTTCTGTGATTACCATTTAAAAGCAATATGTCTTTTATGCCTGCTATAACGTTTGTTTGCATTTATTTGTATGCTCTGTAGACATTAATAACATCCTTATAAATGTATTTCATGGAAAAAACACTTTTTTGAGATCCGTGTCTTGATAAATTTTGGGGGTACGCGAAGCCGAAATACATGCATATAATACTAAATGCGGGTTGTAGTCAGAATACGTGCCTTGAGGAATCAGGCCCTAGATGTGACCACTTGTGTTAAAAAATTTAACTACTGTTCAAAGAACAGTAATCACAACTATAAATAATATAGACTAAATAGTTCTGCAGATATGATGCATTAATCCTTAATAGTAGCTATTCATTAAGAATGAAAATGGAATATTAAAAAAATACTGAAAATGAAAATATATGAAGTGCAAATCTATACCCCTATGTGTTTAACTAGAGGACCTGTAAAAATATAAATTATAAATATATCTTTCTGTCTATCTAGCTATACACATATAAATATAGATGGCATCTACATGAACAACCTGATTGGTATGAAGTAAGCATGGTGCAGTAAGAATCTTAGGATGGTCGGTGATAGCAATAAATAATGAATAAAAAAAAAATATTTTAAAATAATTATAATAATTTTTAAAAAATGTATCTATTTTTGTACTTTTTTTTATCTATTTTGGGACATTTTTTTAATATTTGTTTTTAAACAAGTGGAATTGAAAGCCTGTGTAAGAGCTTTCAGTTCCAGAGTGCATGCATGAACCAGCTAGCGGGTCATGCATGTGAATATGCAGGGCCACCTTAACTACATTATGGGCCCCCGGGCAATGCAGTGCACCGGGGCTCCTAAATATATATATTATATATATAGGGGCCCCCTTAACTTACCTTAAGTCCGATCCCCTTCTCTTCTTTTTTCCACGTTCTCTTCTGCACTCCTCCGTGCTGTGCTTGCAGTGAATGTTGGGCGTGACATCATGCCCAACATTCACTGCGACCACAGCATGGAAGAGGGGACCAGGGAGGGAGCCGGATCGCTAGCTGACGTGGCCGTGTGACCGCAAGGTAAGTATTTTCTTTTTTTTTTGCAGTATTATTTTTTTTCAGTGCTGCCTCGGACAGGCCCCCTTGCCCGCAGGGCCCTCTGGGCACCTGCCCATTGTGCCCAATGTAAGAGATGGCCCTGAGAATATGCCCTGAGACTGGCTCAGCAAAGTGACCCTTACCGCACCCAGCCAGTATCACCAGGCGTTTGATTCTCACTCAGCTGCCCTGGTGATATTTTCTTAGTAATTGTGGCTATAATTGATTTACCATTGTTTACATAAGCGTCGATAGAAATTAATTATTATTGCCGCAAAGTAATAAACAGGGACTTTAGTATCATAAGTCCCAATGCTTTTGTTGTTACACTGACATCTTCATGGGGATACCACTATACTTCCTCCATTCTCCTTAGAAATTGAACTTGGAGGGTAATGGATAGTAGAGAAAGGGAAGCTCAGAATTGATACAAACTCCAGTCACCCTCTCATAACTCATTAAATTATTCAAAACCAAGACGATTTTGAAACAAATACTATCTACATAATAATAAAACAGCATTGCAAATATGACCTTGCAAGTAGAGCAAATTAAAAAAAAAAAGATGAATTTCAATCAAATAAATTAGATAAGAATATAATTTAGTACAGCATAGGAGAGGGTGATAGCATTGTCTCAATTTATTTATACATGACATAATAAAAAAATAATTAAAAATAAAATTTTTACAAAAGTAAATTCGTAAATAATATTGGCAATAATAAACCATATGAATATATAAACAATTATATTCAAAAAAAGTTTGAATATTGCTGCAGTTCAAAATAAGTTACATAAAGGATTACTAGACATGGAATTGCAGAAGTCGAGACTGAGGATATACTAAACTCTGATTATTGATCAAAAGAATATATTTCATCAGGAAAATATTTTGGACAATAAAATTAAACAAAACTGCTGCATAACATAGAGGGGTATTCATATATATGCCTGTTTACCTATGGCTGGCTTTTAAGCTCATCTCCTCAGCCATAGGTAAATAGCCTCAGGCATCAGATAGATAGAGTGATGAGAAATGGTTAACAATTAAAACTTCAATAGAAGTAATATATAAATGATAAGAAACAATGAGCAGGAATATTAAGATTACACTGTTTAAACTACGTCCTGCTCCATTATAAAACAACACTGATTTTATAAGTTATATCTTTATTAAACATGTGTGATAGAGACCATCTTAGAGAGATGCCCCATAAATAGATTGTGTGGCACAGAATGCAAAAGAAAATAATAATAATTGTATCATAAACTTCATGAATTACACTGGTAACTGCCAGCAAAACTGAGAATACTCATTAACCATGTGTTCTTAATATATTTTAAAAACGCATCTAATCTCCCTCACAGGTGAAGAGCTATATGGACTTCGAGAGAGATTCATTTATATATCAGATTAGTCAGATATAATGGTAATGTATCTTTATAGAACTTACAAATTTAATAATGTGTTATATATCCACAAGTATATTTTTAAGACATAAGTATGTAGCCTAGATGAGAAAAATTGGACTATCATAGCTCACAATGTGAATTCCAATGTTACTAATAACTTAAACAAGCACTCGATGCAGAACTAGAAGGGCACTTTGATTATAATTAACATAGTAACATAACTTAACTGTACAATTATTAAAAATAAGTGTTGCAATATATAGATAGATAGATAGATAGATAGATAGATAGATAGATATATGTCCACAATGTGTCTTAAGAATGCTCTTGACAGTGCTCAATAAAGTAACAGATAATAATACTGACCACAATTTATCATAATATAGTGTTCATAATTATATATCCAGAGTAAGCTAACTTGTAGCTATACAAGAATTAGAAAACATGACCTAGTATTGTACTAATACATAATAGACTTAACAATATATTAGCAAGAACACATTGAAGTCCTGTTAATGGGGATAGATATGGGGGTGAAATGGATGCCATATTACATATTTTGGCGAATTCCCTTTTCCCATCCTTTACCCTCCTTTTTCCTCCTTTCGTCTCCTTCAACCAGCAAACAAGACACAGGCTACAGCCCCCTCCTCCATCCCCATTGATCAACTCACACACACACTCCACTATTTAATCCCAGTCCAGCCTGTACACCAGCCATAGCCCTGATGAAGTCCACTACTTACCAGGACAAAACACGTTCAATGCAAGAGAGCAACCGACCAACACACATCTACCGATCTCCAATTCTCTGCTCTACGACTCTGATACCTCTGAGCACGTTGGCAACAACAGCTCACACAGTGGAATGCATTGGAGCCTATGCATTCGCACTGAACAAGAAGTAAGGATTCAGACCACATACGGCATTCCAAAGAGTAGCTTCATCACTAGAAATGCACCTCTGCAATATCCACACCTGTTTCAACCGGAAGTAAAATTGAAACAACTGCTCTTATAAGAGCACTACCTTCTTCACCTACACACATCTCACCATCACTACTCATCCAGCCACCTACAGAGCAAGCTCACATTATCATCTCCCAGCCCCACCACCACATACCCCATCTAGCAATAAGAAAGCCCCATCACTATATCAACTTTTCTGTTCCCAGCACTTGACAGCACTAACAATACAGTATTACTGACACTGCATTACCATAAACACTGTGAGAGACAGTGTGAGCTTTAAACAGTGTACAACACTGTGAGACGTATACAATGCAAACTTTAGACATTGTGAGCTATAAAATTTAACAGCTATAGACATTATGATCTATAAACAGAAGTAGATATAAGCAGTGTCAGACTGGGGCATGAAGGGCCCACTGGAAAAATCAATGACTGGGGCCCCCTATTACCATGTATTGCTGCAAAGGGGATGTTGGGGACGTGACTAAGTGAAAAAGCTACATCTACATTACTCATTTACAGTGAAATATGTAATTAGGTCTAAAAAAATGGAGAAATATATTATTATTCCTACAAATGTCTGTGACCTCCTGTATCTCAGGCTGTGCTGAAGCTGGATTTAGGCTGCTCTGGTCCAGGGCCTCGGGCCCCTGATGAAACTCATTTCCTTGCTCTCTAACTTCTCTCAGATCACCGGCTTTCCCTGTTGATTCTGATCTGTTTTCAGTTTTCAATCCAGAACACCCCTGAACCTCATACCTTATGTCTGCCTCCTTGTTGGCCCTACTTCCTTGCCTCTATGTCTGTCCCCATTGCCTCTCACTGACTCTTATATTAAAGAATATATGGGATGCGGATTGTTAAGTCACCCTTTACCTGCACTACATTTTATAACTGCAATTTTATTTACATATAATTCCTGTAAATAAAATTGCAGGTATAAAAAATTTCATTTAGTGAAACTCACCAATCAAACCTGCACATCCATAAATCCTTGCCATCCATACACATATAGCCTTATTGAACCTAAACTTAAAAAATAACCATATACCAGCAGCATTTTTGCATAGCATCAGCTGTAGGCCTTATACTTTTTGGTAATCAACATGTATGTCTGGAACATTTTATACATATAACTGCAAGATAAGTCATCAAACAAGACAGTAAAGTAAGTATACATAGACCTGCAGCATGAAAGCTGCACTGGCTTGATAAGCAAAAGGGTTGGTGAAATATGTTTTATGTTGACTATACTGGGTTCTCAGACACCTGTTCTGGATATTTTAATTAAAGGGTTTGATGGCAATAGAAGCAATATTAAAGGTCCCAATTTACATTTGGGCAGCACGGTGGCTAAGTGGTTAGCACTTCTGCCTTACAGCGCTGGGTCTGGAGGTCAATTCCCGACCATGGCCTTATCTGTGTGGAATTTGTATGTTCTCCCAGTGTTTGCGTGGGTTTCCTCCGGGTGCTCTGGTTTCCTCCCACACTACAAAAACATACTAGTAGAATAATTGGCTGCCATCAAAATTGTCCCTAGTCTGTCTCTCTATCTGCCTGTGTGTGTATGTTAGGGAATTTAGACTGTAAGCTCCAATGGGGCAGGGACTGATGTGAATGAGTTCTCTGTACAGCGCTGCAGAATCAGTGGCGCTATATAAATAAATGGTGATGATGATGATTTGTTAAAAAAAAGTGTCACACGCCACAAGATGAAACCGACTACAATGACAATTGATACAAAGCTTCCCTACAAGAATGACTAATACAACTCTTCCAAGTCTAGGCCGTCTACTCTGAAAACAGGGTAAACCTGCAAGGTAAGCCTTCCTATCTCTCCCAGACCCCTCTTTTCTCTTCATACAGGTAGCAGAACTGAACAACACCCACACGTCTTTCAGCACTCCGCCATAGAAACCCCCAATACATTCTGACCTAAAGGACTGTAAGTCCTGAATATTCCATCAAGCAGCGATAACTTTACAAGATCTCTCTCCCACAAGTGCAGACAGGCTAACACTCATTTTCTCCCTCATACAGAGTTTGCGAAATCTGGCTACCCCTCTGCTAATGCAAGAACATGTTCAATACTTATTGTTTAATATATTGTGGATTGTGACTGTGAGCTTCTGTCTTGGTATATCTGTGATTTGTAATTTTATTGATAATATTCCTTCTGTGCACTAAAAAAACCGACAAAGCTTTGAGTGTCGTAAAAATAGTGATTACTATAAAGCTGACAAGCAGTAAATATAGACTTACCATATAACAGACAACCAGTATTTCCCCCACTTTTAATTTCCGTCACATCATGTAAAATGTGACTTTAGGAAATCTCAAGAAATGACATCAGTTCTACAGGCCAGAGTGAGACTCCCAATTCTAAAGCAACAATGAGTGGACCCGCCCATTGCACACAATATAATATGTAATGAAGTGTCATATACAAAAGAGAGAATATTGTCTTTACAGTGTTAGTAATAAAAGAAAGTCAATATAAAATGTAATTAAATACAAACACAAATACAAAATACATGTTTAAATGCAAATTATACTAAATGAAAAGCAAACATATGTTGTTTTTCCCTTTAAAAATCAAATGGGAATCCTTTTTCCTGCAATAATGCAAGTGGAAATGTCATTTAAGTAATGCAAATAGACAGTTGCAACTTCATATAATATAACCTCTAATGATTTTAGCAGCATCAGCTGGAGGGGTCAATATGCAATCAGCCAATCAGAGGTGGCTAAATAGTGCTGCTGATAGTCATTATCATCAATGGAGATTGTTGCACCAGCCCTCCTGTAACCCTCAACTGACATGCCTCCTGAAAGCCATATCTAATCTAAATGTGTCATGAACACACCCTTACTGTACTTAGCATATGACTGCCCTCCCCCATTCCACCTATCCAAGCGCAAAGAGAAAAAAAGCAGGTGTACATCCAACTCCTACTACTCCTGTAGTTAAATCTGTTCAATAAGTTACCATGTATATGAAAATTACTGCCAGAAATCATTATTAATTTAAATTCGGACATGTTCTTGATCCACCTAAACCAGTGTTGGCTAACCTGTGACACTCCAGGTGTTGTGAAACTACAAGTCCCAGCATACTCTTCCAGCAATAAGCTTCTATATATTGTCAAAGCATGCTGGGAGTTGTGGTTTCACAACACCTGGAGTGTCACAGGTTAGCCAACACTCACCTAAACCATATCTGTTTCAAGTGGACTCTCTTGTTCAGAGAAGGCTTCTCCCTTTTTGGGCTTCCAGAAATCAGGACTTTGGCAGGTGTGTACACAGTCTCAGTCTGTCTGCCTTTTAATACTTTGGTTTTAATTTAGCATTATAAGCAGATCCAGCTAAAAGGTGTAAAGCCTGGACAAACAGGGCTGTGGCAAGCACTGGGCACACCCTAGGTAATGCTATACCCCACCCCATTCAGAAGTGGTGCCCCCCATTAAGGAAGTTCCACCCCCACGCCTTCTGCTTTTTATATCCTTTATGTCTGTATGGTGTTGCTATAGCATCATTGTAAACACTATTTTTTAAATGAAACTAAACATTGCCGCCCTAGACCACCTAACAATAGCTCTGGCCCTGTGGACAAACCATGTTGCAATGCAAGGGGTTCAAATGCATTTTTTTAATTCCTCGAAATGAGCCCATTTATGTTGACTATATTCTATATGAATGTAGAGCACTACAGAATGTTAGTGATTTATAATAAAATTCTCATTTCAAAAAGTCTCTTTGTAAAAGATGATCCAGGTGATTTTTTTTTTTTGCATTTCCCTAAACTCTCATTTCATCTGGAATAATTTAAATAAATCTGCATTGAAAATTTTCCACTTGCAGTATTACTTCTCTGAGAAAAAATAGCCTTTAATTGTTCCTCTAGGGGCTGAGCTTCTTTATTACTTAGATCACATCTAAAAGATTGTAACAGGAAAGATGTTCCACTGAGACATTTCTATTCTCCTTAGCTTCCAATTATGAAACTTGACTTTTATCTTTCGGATATTGAACTTATTTTTAATTTGCATATTCATTAAAATATATGTAGCTAGACACTTATTTTCTTTAGGAGGTGAAACCTCAGGGCCGACAGAAGTTCTGTTGGTGCCCTAGTGGGCGCTTCCACTCCTCGGAAGTGGTGTCCTTGGGCATTGCACAATTCCCCTTGACGTGGGGGCGGCATTTCCTGTTCCTTTGATTGGGAGTGTGGTGCTGGGCAGTAACATTATAGCCCACTCCCAGCATATCAGAGACATGAAGGAGAAGCAGCTGACAGCTTCACAGTTAAGATTCTGCCAGCCGTTGCTCCACCATGTCAGCTGCCAGCTCTCAGTGTGATGGTACTGTATAGATATTTAAAACACTGAATGAGTTACCTAATTTCCCTCATTCAGTGTTTTTGGCGCTCCTTAACCATTGGTGCCTGGTTCATCTACTGATAGTCCGGTCCTGTAAAACCCACATATATAGCTTATTAATCCTTTTTCGTTATCTTTGCCACAAGCTGTATGCAGGTTCGGATGTATCAGTGCCAGAGGGTTCTGTTGAGGAAACCTCACATCTTAGCTCTGCTAGGCACAGGGGTGGTTTGATTGACTGCTCAGGTGAAGCTTACAAGTCACACTGCCTGCAGAAAGGAGTCAGTGCAAGTGCTTGTGCAGAGCTAGAAAGGGAATCGGGAAAAGATTGCCTAGGGTTAGACCGGCAGACATTGTTGAGTGTCTGGAAGCTTTCGTCTGACTCATGCCTCTTTTGTATATTCTGTTTCAATGGGAAACGTATACTGTTGCACCAGGGTGACAGAGTATATGGGAATATTTTAAGGATTAGTGTTAGTGATTTGAAACATTTAAGCAGAGAGGTCTGGGTCTCATGTAGAGTTGGATGTACATTTGTTTATTTTGATATATACACATTTTCATGCTGCGTTTTCTGCTCATTTTTAATGTACACATGAGTATGTTTCCTGATTTTTGCACATCTTTCACTTACAGCTCCCTATTACTGGAGAGGTGGAATAGAGGAGGTAAAAGGCAGAATGGGGGAGGGAACGGTGTGGGAGAGCCTAGGTGAAGTACAGTAAGGCCAAGTTCACTTAAGTGCACCTCAGGTAGATATGGAAACAGATGGGGATTGACCTGTCATGAGGCTTATCTCTTGTGGTGCTGGAGGACTGGTCTGAATATAAGAAATGATGATGATGACTATCAGCAGCACTATCTACCTGCTTCTGATTGTATAGTCTTGCACAAATGCTGCTGTTGTACAGCTGGATGCATCTTGAGATAAGTCCAAATGTGAACAACACTAAATCTTATGCTCTCTGATTGCTTTGGAAACTGGTTCAGATGCGAAGAAAAGATGTGAAGAAAAAGAGCTTTAGATGTTAGAAAGAGGTTTTCTCCTTCCAGGATTCACCTGTTTACTGCAATGTAATGTAGAGCTTGTGACCTTCAGAAAGTGAGCCCTGACAGAGGTTCACTTGATAGTAAAGAGATAATTATTTATATATCATCATAACAATTCTGAAACACTTAAAGGCTTGCTTTAGCTTTTACTGTTTAAGGACTAATCAAATAACCAAAGCTTCATTTATCTCCCAAGAGCCAATAGGTACAAAACCTTTGGTGCCCTAAGCACCTGCTATGAATCGGGTATATCCTTATATGGCAACAAGACTAATGTACAGAGCCTTATCTAGTGCCAATAGAAAGGGCTGGAGATTAAGCGCTCACCTCCTGGTGATTGCAGGAGCTGCAAACAGAGCCAGGGATCCCTCCCTAGTAATACAGTAATATGCAAAGAATATCTATTGCGCTCACTGACTAAATAAAACAATGATTGTATTAAAAAGGTAAAATGACCCCTATTATGAATCAATATATATTCATTTTATTGTCCCTATGTGAACAAACTATAAGGTAAAAACAACATATAATTACAACAAATAAAATTAAGAATATATACATACACAAGTATTTCCCTGGATAAGCCAAGGTGGATGATATAGGCACTGTTGTCTGTTAACAATGGATAGATTACAGATTCAAAATTAATATTCCTGAGTTACTGTAAACAGATAGTCCAAATAACAATAGTATATTGGGTACTGCCGATATGATGTAATGGTATTGTTCATATAAGGTCCAATTCCAATAGCGGAGGATGTATTGCAGATAATAACCTATTAGGGGATAGTGTTGATAGGTATATAACCCACAATTGGTGGGGCCAATACTTGCGATTTCGTGACTGGGAGTGATAGAGTCAGTCTCCTGTAGCAGTCCTGTTGCTGGCTTGCAGCGTGTAGCGTGCAGAGTGGTGTTCCAAATACTCCAGACAGCAGTGGGTGATCAGTTCCACTACTGTGAGGGTGAGTGAGAGATCCACAGGACGCGTGTCGCTCGCTTCCAGTTCTAGCTTGCGCGTCCGAGGTCACTTCCGGTTGGTTACTATTGGCCAATAGGTGAGATGTGGGCGGAGTCCCAACGCGTTTCGTCTGACAAGACTTTCTCAAGGGAGGTAATTGTGATGTTGATGGATGTTAATTTATAGAGCTCCCAATTGTATAATGATCTCTGATTGGGTTGTACTAAGTTATTGTGCTCTCTTTTGCTATGTAGGTAAGTTATTATTATCGATATCTCATAATCTTTATCTCCATCTCCCCAATCTCACTGTGTATCCTTAATCTGATGTGCATTTGCTAGAATTCAATTATGCAGTTCTGCATAGTGTGCATATTATTTCTATTTGATTTGAATTAAATATTTAGCCCTGTGAATAAGTTTGAGTTGCTGGCATTTGGAACGTTTTTTGTGCATTTAAGGAGCATGTGGGGAGGTCTGAGGGACATGTTGGGCGTTCTGATGCAATGTAAGGGATATAGATGGAGGTCTAGGAGCCATGTGGGCAGGTCCGATAGGCATATAAAGGGCAAGTAGGGAGATCTGATAGCATATGTAAAGCTCGGACAGCATAGTAAAATGCATGTGGGAAGGTCTGAGGGGCATGCGGGTAGGTCTGATGGATATGTAAGGGCCAGGGAAGGGCTGGCAGACTTTAGCCCGGGGAGCAAGCACACAGCACTAGCCCATAAGTAGCGGCCCATCCTTAAACGGCGGTTTTTGGTACAATATATATTTATCTATCTAAAAGAGGCTATTTTTACATTGCTTAATCCACATATATATTTGTATGCCCAGGCCCAGAGCTGGATTAAGGCTCTGGGGAGCCTGGGCACTTTAGACAGGGTAACCCCCTATGATGTAACATGGTTATCATTTTAGATAAATACACAGGCAATACTGTGTGTACTACAGTTATGTGCACGCATCTCTGCCTTCACAAGAGTAGTACAGTGTGAAGCAGGACATACCTCCCAACTGTCCTAAGTGAGACAGACACCCAAATTCGGGACTGCCCCACCATATTCAGGACAGTTGGCAGAGTGTCCTGTTTTCTCCTACCTGTTCTTGTCACTTTCACCACTTGTGAGTGCTGGTTTCTTAACTCATTTGCTGCTTATCTGGAACCTGGAATGTTGGATGCCCTATTAGGAAAAAAAATGGGTACATAAAATTTATAAAAATCCAAACAGTCTTGGTGTTAAATTAATAGCACCCACGTTTTATAATTAGGCCTCCCTCCAGCCCTAACCCTAAAATAATAATATTCTCATTTGCTAAATAGATCTAATTCTCTCCAACCAACCCTAACATTAAATAGCAAACACATTTAATATATAAACCTATTTCTCTCCCTCCAAACAGCCTCACCAATAAATTAAATTGTCCCACCACCTCCCCACAAATAAAATAGCACCCATTAAAATAATTAGCCCCCTCCTGCACTCCATCATTAAATAGCCTACCTCCAACACTAAATTAAGAACACCCCTTCCCTCACACATTATATTAACATGCTCCCCTTTCCCTCACACATTATAATGAAATTCTCCACACACACACACTATATTAACATGCTACACACACACACACACACACACTCTGTATTGACATCACACACAAACACACACACACACACACACTGTATTGACAGCACACACACACACTACATTGACGTCTCACACACTACATTGACATCTCACACACATTACATTGCCAGCGCACACACACACTACATTGCCAACATACCCACACACACTACATTGCCAACACACACACTACATTGCCAACACACACACACACACTACATTGCCAGCACACACACACACTACATTGCCAACATACCCAGACACACTACATTGCCAACACACACACACACACACTACATTGACAGCACACACATACTATATTGACAGCACAAACACTACATTAACAGTACACACACCACTTACCTTGTTCCGTCCGCGCGCTGATCTTCCAACCAACCCTAACATTAAATAGCAAACACATTTAATATATAAACCTATTTCTCTCCCTCCAAACAGCCTCACCAATAAATTAAATTGTCCCACCACCTCCCCACAAATAAAATAGCACCCATTAAAATAATTAGCCCCCTCCTGCACTCCATCATTAAATAGCCTACCTCCAACACTAAATTAAGAACACCCCTTCCCTCACACATTATATTAACATGCTCCCCTTTCCCTCACACATTATAATGAAATTCTCCACACACACACACACTATATTAACATGCTACACACACACACACACACACACACACACACACACACACACTCTGTATTGACATCACACACAAACACACACACACACACTGTATTGACAGCACACACACACACTACATTGACGTCTCACACACTACATTGACATCTCACACACATTACATTGCCAGCGCACACACACACTACATTGCCAGCACACACACACACACTACATTGCCGGCGCACACACACACACACTACATTGCCGGCGCACACACACACTACATTGCCAGCACACACACACACTACATTGCCAGCACACACACACTACATTGCCAGCACACACACACAAACACACACACTACATTGCCAGCACACACACACACACACTACATTGCCAGCACACACACACACACACACTACATTGCCAACATACCCACACACACTACATTGCCAACACACACACTACATTGCCAACACACACACACACACTACATTGCCAGCACACACACACACACACACACTACATTGCCAACATACCCAGACACACTACATTGCCAACACACACACACACACACACACACTACATTGACAGCACACACATACTATATTGACAGCACAAACACTACATTAACAGTACACACACCACTTACCTTGTTCCGTCCGCGCGCTGATCTTCACAACGGCACCTGTCATGTGGTGCGCGTCCCATGTGACACCAAGTCAAATGATAGGCCACACAAGGGGAGGAAAGGGAGGGAGGGGAAAAGGTGAGGGGCCACAGATCGGCGGCCAATGATGGAAGGTGGCTGGTCCCAGAGGAGGGTCCAGCCACAAAGTAATAGACTAGGGCCAGTCCCTGTACCGGCCCAATATAGCCTTTTTCGTGTGCGGCCCAAGGGGGGGGGGGCGGGGGTAACTGCCCCCCTGCACAGACCGCCTCTGGTAAGGGCATCTGTGGAGGACTGAGAGACATGTAGCAAGTTAGTGGGGAGGTCTGATGGGCATGTAAAGAGTATGCGGGTTATATAAGGGGAATGTGGGGAGGTCCAGGAGGGTGCTGGGAGGTCTGAGGCGCATGTTGGAGCATGTGGGGTAGTCTGAATGGCATGTGGGAAAGTTTTGTAGTACATGAGGGATTTGAGAACTTGTGGGAGTCTGAATACATGTGGGTGCATTTTGGGATAAGTGGGAGTCTGAGTAGTATATGGTGGAATTTTGGGCAAGAAAGGGGCATGTGGGGGCATTGTGGAATGAGTGATGTGGGTACGCTGAGGTCTTTTTAGGAGTGTTTTTCATTCTGAAAATTAAGGGTAATATGAGACCCCTTTGAAGATTGAATGTATGTATTATATATTGAGTGATCTATGTTATGTTTTGTGTTCACTTACTGATCTGCTTTTCATATTCATATGCCTATACATTTTCAAACAGGTCCCCACATTCCAGTATCCAGACAAGAAACCTGCAGGTTGTGAAAGCTGCCATAACAAGTAGGCGAGAACAACACTGTCCACTAATAGGGGAGGAAAGCAGTATTAATTTTTTTTCCAAGCATCATGGCTCCACCTCTGTGTTCTCCGGTCCAGGGAACACGGGGGTCAAGCATTGGTGGGACCCCCTCATTTGTACTGGGCCCCACAATTCCTGATGGCAACCTTGAGTATAAAAACTCCATCCTAGGTACTGTGCACATAGTAGTAAGGTCAGAACATGCTGCCAAGTGGCAGACCCCAGAAACCCACATCCTTAGCCTGCAAACCAATCACCCAAGTGTGAGTGACCTATATTTTATGACAAGATGTTTGAAATGATAGACTTTGAGAGTGAACCCTATATAACCATGTCTACCTGGGGTTTGAACCAAGATTGCTGTGGTATGTGACAATTGGTGCTATGTAAATAAACAATGATGAATAAATAGAAATGATCAGAATTATTGCCTTCAACATTCTGCCATGGGAGGTGGATCAGCTGCGCAATTCAAATTTTCTTCCATAAAACAATGCCTATTATGACTTTAATAACACAAAGCGTGAAGATAATATCTTTATTGGGTGTCAGGAATTCTGCTCATAGTTTGGTTTCACAGTAATACATTTTATGGTCTTTCTTGATAACCATGGAATGTGCATGTATGTAGTTGGCATGCTCAAGTTATGATATATAAGTAACTTCCACCTATGAATCATATTTACATACAAAAGAAATAAACATTTGTTTATGCATGAGAAATACTAAAATAGATATAGAATTTTATTTTTTTCATACAATTACTGGGTGTTTTTGAATTCTTTTAGAAGATTGGCCAATGTCAGTCAAGTTTTCTTAACCTATAACCATGAAGTGAAGGTTCACATGACATAAGGCCCAAGGGATCTCTGTATCAAAATGCTTGAACTCATTGTTCGAGAAACCCATCAATCATGATCATAGATAGATTCATTACCCCTGTGACTCTAAGGGGTTGTGCAATGTCAAGAGGTCTTTTCTTACCCATGAGCTGTCAATGACATTCACATTGCCATTGTGATTACAAAGAAATGGACTTGTATAGAAATGCCGTGTTCAGAAGACCTTTGAACGTAAAACGTCAAGATTCATTCAGTCGTGCTGTGGCCATTTTTTCCACTAAAGCAGCTACAGGCTAGAAAATGTAAGAGGAAAGCTGAATCAATATTAACCTTTTCACAATCACACATAAATATGATACAGTGGAATTTAAAAGTTGTCTTCAAATAGACTATTTCCAGACTCCAAACTTAGAAAATTGTGGCTATCCAGCTGGTGTAAAGTTTTAAGTCCCGAATGCCAAGATGGCAGGGCATGCTGGGACATATAGTTCCACAGCAGCTGGGGTGGTAATGGACTTGTCTAGAAACACTGATTAGAAGACCTTTTAATGTAAAGTGTTGTCAAGTGACCATTCAGTTAACTTTACTCTAAAGCAGTTGCAGATTGTAAAATATAATAGGAAAACTGAATTAAAATTAACCGTTCCAGAATCACACAAAAATATATAGATATATTGGCACATGAAAGTTACATTCAAATATAATGTGTCCAGGCTTATATAACTTGTGGCTCTCCAGCTGTTGTGAAACTCAAAGTCCCAAAATATCCTGCTAGGATGTTAGTGCGTGGTGTCACTTATAGTTTCACAGCAGTCTGGAGGTCACAACCTGCCTACTTCTGCTATATACACTCAGTGGCCACCTGTACACATACTCATTTGTGCATATCTAATCAGCCAATCATGTGGCAGCAACTCAATGCATAGAAGCATGCAGACATGACCAAGAGGTTCAGTTGTTGTTCAAACCAAATGCCAGAACGGGGAAGGAACGTGACCTAAGTGACTTTGAGCGTTGAATGTTTGTTGGTATCAGATGGGGTGGTTTGAGTATCTCAGATACTGCAGATCTCCTGAGAATGGTGCGCAAAAAAAACCATCCAGTGAGCGGCAGTTCTGTGGGCGAAAACGCCTTTGTTAATGAGAAAGGCCAGAGGAAAATGGCTGATTCATGCTGACAGGAAGGCAACAGTAACGCACAAATACACTTCTTTTATAATATCTAAAATTATGTTTAACACAAATCAATTTAAGAATATATAGACAACAATGTTTGTAACAAAGGATGATGAGACTACATTCCACACCTCCTGTACCATATGACTACTACGCCTCTATTTTTTATAATAACTCAAAATTCAGTTGAACATAGATGAATTTAAGGATAGATCTTTTGTTTTTATAACAACTGTCAAGTAATGACAACACTCAGGGGAGGGCTGGCAAATTTTAGCCCTTGGGGCAAGGCTACACAGCAGGCTATTAGGAACATTTTAAAGGAAAAAAATGCAAGTAGCCCAGTGACCCAGCCCAAGGTAGCCCACTATGGGACCGGCCTGGGGGGCAGATGCCCCCTGCCCCCAGCCCAGCCTGCCCCTTACAACACTCCACAACTCCTCCTTCCTAACCTTTTACCCATAGAATGAATGAACTATCTCAGTGCCTTATATTATTTTTTTAACTCAAACCTTAAACTCATACCTGACGACTTTCTTCAGCTCCCTTCCGGGAGCCAGCCAGTGGAGGGGGGTGTGAGGGGGGCGGGACGACCAAAACCGGGATCACTTCCTAGTGAAGTGGGCAGAATTCGGGAGATTGCCACATTCGCCCGGGAGTCCGGGAGACTCTCGCAAAATGCAGGAGTCTCCCGGACATTCCGGGAGAGTTGGCAAGTATGCTTAAACTTCGAACCACTAATTCAAGTTTGAAGTTCACCCTGGAATGGCAAATTTTAAAATCATGATGTTAAAAAAGCTGTTGCAGTACAGCTCAAATCGAGCAAACCCAAAAAAACACGATCGTACTGGCGGACCTAGTTTTTTTCTCTGGAGCAAGATTATTGAAATATAAAATTTAAGATAATATGAGGGCTTATTTTCAAGAGATTTATTTTTCCACTCCAGAGACGGACTTGAAGTATGTATCAGCTCAGAGCTGGTTTAGATTGGGTCTTCTCTTAATCTTTGTTCATGAAAGTTGCACTTCAGCGTAGAAGCACATTTCCAGGCCTGCTCCAGCCTTATCAGTGTTTTAGAAAAAAGTTAAGTGTTTTCAATTGAACGGGGGTGGAACAATAGTGGTAGGCGGTTGGACATTGATGTAAGGTTTAAATGTATGCAAAAGGCACCTCTAAAGTTGTGTTCACTTCCCTATACAAGGAAGCAGACTATCACTTTGTGGAGGAGAGTATATATGTAGGCATACCAGTGTAAAACCGAGGCATTTTGCAGTGTGCATTGGCTGTGCTCCAATTATGACCTGCAGTGTGTGCAGATTAGGTCATGTCCTTTCCAGCGAGAAAATAAAGGACCTTTTAAACACATAAAACATTCCATCCTACAGATTTTATGGGTTCTCTTTAATTTTTAAAACTTGTCTGCTTCCCTCTGCCAAAATACAGTTTTGGTTCAGTTTATGCTATTAGCCTAGTTTTTCTTTTCTCCATCTAAGTCTGATGCAGGATATAGTGAATCATTTTATATTCTTATGTCTATTTCTGAAGACCTATAGATTTTGCACAATTCACTGTAGCGAATTCTGCACAGCATTCATTAAGTTGCTGTTAATAGTTTCTGTGTGTAATAGTGACATCTTCTGGATTTTATTAGTATTACATATCACCATTGTTTTTAATTTTCCTAAGTTTATCTTTTTATTAAATAAAGAGTAATTGTTTCAATAATAATTCAGTTTCTTTACAGGTTGCTTTATAAATATTTGCACAAACGCGAACCTTTCTTGTATATATACCTACACAAGTTTATTTTTTTTTAATGTCATGCACCTGCTTTGTGAGATTGTGGCCAATTTCAGGATTAATATGACAAGCGTGACTTGAAGATTGCAACAATTGTGAGGGTGCATAATTTTACTCTAAATGAAGGTTAGAGACAATCTTTATAGTGATCTCAACTGAAGAAACAAGATTTGTTTTGCCTATGGAACAAGATATTTTAATAACTTCAAGATGTTTGAACATTTATGGTTGTATTCCCAGCAGTCCCACAAAACAACATGAATTTTCTGTACAATCTGACAGTGATTGGATGCCAGCTATGGCTTTCAATGGGACATTGTTTGCACCATCCAGCCAAATTCTATATACTTATTGTTAGGAACCCATCCAGCCGGCACAACACAACCCGGAGTCTACTCTGCCAATCAGGTGTTCACTGGAGCCCCTGATGGTGGGGACAGACTAGGCTTCAGACTGACAGAGGGTCGTGAAGTGTGTACCGGCTGGGGAGAACCCAGGCAAATGGGGTAAGGTCCAAGCGGAGGTCTAGGGCCGGCAGCAGGTAGCAGATCCGATAAACAAGCCAAGGTCAGAGGTCACGAGCGGACAGGGAGGTCGGTATTCAAGCCAGAGGTCAAGGTCACGAGAAACACAGGCAGGGTCAAAATCCAAGCAAAAGGTCATACACGGGTAGTCAGTAGAATTTCAAGCAAACAGGAACAAGGCAAAGAGCAGGTCAGCAAACTGGCAAACAGAAGCTATAACAGGCAATGAGGCAGCAGACCTCATTGCCTTAAATACACAGATGGCCCAATCAGAGCTTGCCTGCACCCCTGTAGACTAATCAGCAATATGGCTCCAGACCAATCAGGGCTAGACCCTGACAGACACACACCATTGCAGGCTAATGCCTGTAACTTCAGCCCCTGCATTATTTAGCCCGCAGGCTTGCCTTAGTTGCGCACGCGCCCAGCAGTTCTCCTTTGCTGGGACGCGGCGCTCTCTCTCTCAGCCTCCCGACTGTTGCCTAGGCAACGGCCGGGACGAGCCCCCGGAAGTGACGTCCCGGTCGTCATAGCGACGGCTGGGACGGAGGTAGGGCTGGGCACTGCCGTGGCTCTTAACACTTATATGCATGACAAGTAACAATGTAATAAGAACATTAGGTATAAATGTGACAAACGAAATAAAGACTTTTATGCTGTCCACTTGCTCTTATGATTTATTTAAAATGGAAATGAAGCATCAATGATCAGTATTTTAAGAGAGAAAAAAATAAAAGGTTGTAATAAATCAAGTGGGTGGACCAAAGGTTGCAGGGCATGACACGTGCATTACTTTCATCATCGCAATTCCGTACATGATAACTCAAGAATCTGCATGGATGCATTTTAAAATGTGTAATAGGAGTGTGCACTAGTGTGTGGCAGACAAATAGTTATACTTGCATAAGAAAAATGTGCGAGCTCTGCATTTTTCTTGTTTGTAAATGTGTATAGCTATATTTGGATCAAATCTCCTATGTAAGTAAAAAACTCACACAGGGGATTGTATCACAAGTCTGATAGCTGGATTGCCCATTGAAGTTACTATTCAGTTTTGTTGTTATCTCCTCCATATATATAGGAGAAGTGGCGGAATGGCATACCACCGTACAGGGCCGGACTGGGGCTAAAAATCAGCCCTGGCATTTGAAGCATACAGGCCCACCTCTGTTGATGAGCAGGAAAAAACTGTGGCAACACTGCCAAGGGCTTGGCCACATTATGTTGGGGGCGTTGTCAACATGGGGCATTGATACATACATTATAATAAAACATTACATTTATCAGGCCCTCCCCATCCACATCACGCCACCCCCACCCCAGAAACACATTACAACACCCCAGTCCACTGTACTTATCTATGCTTCTGATGCTGCTGACATCCATCAGGGTGGGAACTTCCTGTAGAGTAAGCAGGGAAGCTCTTAGTCTCACAAGATTAATAAATCTCATGAGACTTAGAGCTCCTCGGCTTGCTCTGCAGGCTGTGTCCTGTCCAGGGACTGGGAGCATCTATCAGATTTCTCCTGCTAACCAGAGCTGGATTAAGGCTCGGGGGGCCCTAGGCACTTAAGACAGGGGGGCTCCTATGATGTAATATGGTTATTAAACACATTTTCAACAAATACACAGGCAATGCTGTGAGCACTACTGTTAAGTGCACACAGCTCTGCCTTCACAAGCAGTACAATATGAAGTAGGACATATCTCCCAACTGTCCTTGCAGTCAGACCAAATCCTGACTAAGCAGGACAGTCACTCACCAAATTCAGGACAGTTGGCAGACTGTGCTGCTCTCTCCTACCTGTCTTGTCTTTGTCACCACTTGCGGCTGCTGGTGTCTTTAGATCAGTTGCTGCTTGTCTGGATCCTGGAATGTTGGGGGCCCTATTTGGGGAAAAAATGGGTACATGAAATGTAGAAAACTCCAACCAGCACCGCTGTTAAATCAATATAGCACCCACATTTTAAAATTAGGCCTCACTCCAGCCCCAACATTACAATAATAGTATTCCCTTTTAATAAATAAACCTATTTCCCTCCCACATACAGCCAATAAATGAATAGTATTTACATTTCATAAATATACCCATTTCCTGCAACCATCACTGCCATTAAATAATTCATAGTCACATTTAATAAAGAGTGTCACGGGCACTAGGAGTTTCTACCCAGGATTCACCAGGTGTGATTATGCTTACCAGAGGGGCGGAGTTTGTCACAGCGATCCTCTGGGCAGTATGGTGAATGGTTGTAACAGTACAACAACTAGGATAAGAAATGTCAATGGAGAGTCAGCGACTTGCAGCTATGCAGCAGGAGAGTCAGCGACTTGCAGCTATGCAGCAGGAGAGTCAGCGACTTGCAACTATGCAGCAGGAGAGTCAGCGACTTGCAGCTATAATACGGAGGTAGGTATAACAACTGATGTGCAGTGAAGACTCGTGTCAGTGCAGAAGGGTAGCGGGGAGAGTCAGTCGTCTGCGGATAGCAAGTTGTACCACTGCTGTGATGGGAAGAGTTGTCCAGGTGCAGGTAGGAGCGGGAGCGTAAGTGGTCTGCAGATAGCAAGTTGTACCACTGCTGTGATGGGAAGAGTTGTCCAGGTGCTGGTAGGAGCGGGAGCGTCATTGGTCTGCGGATAGCAAGTTGTACCACTGCTGTGATGGGAAGAATTGTCCAGGTGCAGGTAGGAGCGGGAGCGTCAGTGGTCTGCGGATAGCAAGTTGTACCACTGCGGTGATGGGAAGAGTTGTCCAGGTGCAGGTAGGAGCGGGAGCGTCAGTGGTCTGCGGATAGCAAGTTGTACCACTGCTGTGATGGGAAGACTTGTCCAGGTGCAGGTAGGTAGCGGGAGCGTCAGTGGTCTGCGGATAGCAAGTTGTACCACTCCGGTGATGGGAAGACTTGTCCAGGTGCAGGTAGGTGGCGGAATAGCGGGTAGTCTGTAGCGGCAAGTATACCACTATTGAGCAAGGGAGACTTGTTCAAATGCAGGCAAGCAGCTGAATAGCAATTAGTCTGTGGCGGGTACGTTACCACTGATGAGCAGAGCAGGCTTGTCCAGGTGCAGGTATGCAGCGGAATGGCAAGCAGTCTATAGCGGGTACGTTTACCACAGAAGAGCAGATAAGGCTTGTCCAGGTGTAGGCATGCAGCGGAGTAGAGGTAGTCTGTAGCGGGCAAGTTTACCACGGATGAGCAGAGATGACTTGTCCACAGCAAAACCGATCACACGAGCAGAACACAGGAAACACCTAGGAGTCTCAAAGGAATGAGAACCAAGAACAGGCAACGATACTAAGGACACAGGTGCCTTAAATAGTGAGTGGTGATTGATTCACTAGTAGGATTAAAAGCAAGGTTTTAAGTTCAAGAGTCCTGCACATGCGTAATCCAGTCAAGATGGCTTTGGACAGGCGCCGGCTGGAATGAGAGAGAGCCACGTACCAGACCAGAGGCACTAACCGTCCGGTGAGTGACAAAGAGACCTCATTCTCCCCAAACTCACCCCCACATTCAATAGCCCCCAAACCACCCATCTTAAATTATAGTCCCCACTAATACATTGTCTCACCATTACCCCGCAAACAAAATAGCACCCATTAATTAGCCATCTACCTCACACACACTACATTGCCAAAAGCTCCCTGTGCCATCACACACACATTACTGTGCCCCTTCATCACACTCTGCCATGCTGCTTTTTCCCCTTTTCATCCCCCTGTGCCATGCTGCCCCCCCTTTCTTCATCCCTCTGTGCCTTGTACCCCCCCTTCCTCATCACCCTGCGCCTTTTATCTCCCCCCCCTTTCTTCAACCCCCTGTGCCTTTTATCTCTCTCCCCCTTTTTTCATCCCTGTGACTTGTATCTCTCCCCCCCTTTTTTCCCCCCCTGTGCCTTTTATCTCTCCCCCCAATTCTTCATCACCCTGTGCCTTGTATTTATCTCCCACCTTTCTTCACCCCCCTGTTCCTCTCTGTGTTCCTCCACTCTTTTACTTACCTCTGTATTGCATTTTTTCATCTTTCTTTTCTTTTCTTCTCTTTTCTCACTACTTTCTTCTCTCTTTCGTGCGCCGCTCCTCACATTCAGTGCAAACAGCGGAGTGGGGGGGGGAGGTGAGCCTGAGTATGGGTTGCTGGGATGAGAGGGAGACTCCGGAATGCAGAGAGAGGTCAGCAATTCCACGGAAAATCAAGACTGCTAAGAGCTAGCGCACAGTCAGAGTGTGAACATGGGTGCTAGCTCAGAGAGGAACACCAGGTTTGAGACTGCACTTACTACTACCCCGAGTGTAGCCATGAATCGAGTGAAGTTTGCTGGTACTAGGAGGCGAGTGGAGTAAGTTAATATGACAGCAGAGGAGTGAAAGTGGTAGCGTGACAGTAACACTATGTAAAAGTGTCAGCTCTTCTGCCCAGTGAAGCCACTGCCTATGTAAAGTGAACTGTACCAGAAAGTAAAGTTGGTAGATAGAAATAAAGATATGACTCATTAATTTTAATTAAAATGAGACTGGTGGCCATTGATTTTAACGTCGGTATCTGTACACTGCTACACCTGCTGTAAGTGCACTTTACACACTGTGTGGTTACTAAACCTGCATTATTATAGACACCTGTTTGCTGGTCACACACAGCCGGGATGGTGCACAAATAGTTCTACAGAGATGGAAATAGTGAAGAAATAGACTACAACCACCCTCCAGGGGAATAAAGGGGTTACATAAACATGCACGAGTATCGAGAGATACTGAGCGTACAGAACCAGAAGTAGTACTGAACAGGTGATTGATATGTAAACAGGAGGGGGCAGAGGGACACAGGTGCCGCGATCATGTGAGTATTTGTATACTCACGTCGAATTAAACGAATGTAAAATATCGATCATGCTGTGACACAATATTAACATGGTATGAAAAGCAGAATGCTCACACTACCCATCAAGCATATAGACCTTCGGAAAAGAAGTGCATTTTTGGGCTTACTCTGAGAAATGTAACATTCCTGATGTCCTTCCCAGTCTCATGTCTAATTTAATCCATAAATAAAGTTAAAACAAGCAGTATTTTAGGAGTAGGAGATGGACTTTCATGTGATGTTGAACATTTGCTCAGTTTCTATCTTGTCATACATTCAACACCTATTTTTCTGCTTCTCAGTGGGGTGAGGAAGGATGTACCTTGAATGCAAATGCTAGGTACAGAAAATCTGTGGCAACCTGCAACTCTCCAGATGGTGGCCGTCCATTCTGAGAAATATAACTCCTCCTTACTTGGCTCCCTGGCTAGATTTGATAGGTTACCTGACAAGAGACACATCACAAGTAGATCCATGCACTTGACAATAAGGACAATAGTACTGCCATTACTGGTTAATTGTTAGAGAATCCCCAGGGAATACTTCAAGTGTCCCCTAGGGCTTCCAGAAGCCCTATATGGGAAGCACTGATCTAAGGTATACTTACCAATTTTTTTGCCTTTCCCCCTGGAGATCTTGAAGGGAAGGTGAACTGCAAGTCCCACCCCTGTGACGAAATGCCGTGCTTGTGAATTTCACCATGGGGGCAGGGCCAAAATGACGCATCATGGAGGACCCTATCCAGCCCACTTCACTGGGAAATGGACAGGATGCTGGCAGATTCTACCCAGCTAGGAGACCTACTGTCACGGGCACTAGGAGTCTTTACCCAGTATCACCCACTGATGGTCTTATCAGAGCAGTAGAGTTGGTATATGATACTCTGGTGGCAGGGTGATAATGGAACTGGAAACAGCAGATGGTTAGAGAATGCTCAGAAAGTCTATGACTAGCAGCACTGGTAAACAATAGGTAACTGAACACGAGGATCTGGATGGACAAGGACACGTGAGGGTAGTCAGTGGTCTGCGCACGGCAAGTTGTACCACTGCTATAGTGAGAAGGAATGTCCAGGAGTAATAAGGAGGTGGAAGTCAGCGGTCTGCGTATAGCAAGTTGTACCGCTGTCTGTAGTGAAGGAATGGAATCCAGGTGAAGGTAACGGGGAAGTCAGTGGTTTGCGTGTAGCAAGTTGTACCACTGCTTATGTGAGAGGATATATGCAACTGGTGACACAGGGAAACAGGAATCAGTGGTTTGCCTCTAGCAAGTTGTACCACTGAATATATATGTGAGGAAGGACACGAGGAGATAAATGCAATGCAGAGTCTACACGGGTACACTGAACTTGATCCCACGTTGAACTGCACACAATAATAATAATGAATGAACAGCACTGCACAGATAAACAAAGTCACTAGAATAGTCCAGCAAAAGGAAACACAGTCAATAATAGCAATAGTCTCAGAGGATGGAAACTCTGGAGGAGAACAACTCAGTCCAGATGGATATGCAATACACCAGCACAGTCAATGAGAAGTATGCATACCGTGGTTCAGATGAGCAGGCTGTTAGAGATAGCTGCAGGGATACCTGAGCGGCAGGGAACTGACGAGATGAGAAGTCCTTGCAGAATGGAAGCGGCAGGTAGGTGCAGCGCACTGTAGGTAGGCCAGCAAGGACGACAAAATACTCAGGAAGCAGTAGTATATCGAATTGAACAGCAGGAGACCACGGGAGAGCTGAAGCGATGTAGCAGAGCTGGAAGCCGAGGAGCGTAGACTCGATGCTAACAGGCAAGTTGACACAAATGGACACACTGTAGAAGCAGTAGGCAGCGGGTCAGCTGACGGCAGGTAGAATGCAGACTGGAGCGCTGAGACGAGCAGGACTCTGTAGACACACTGAAGTAGCTAACAGGAATCAGCTGGAACAGTAGCGATGTAACACAGGAGAGTTGGAGAGATCTGTAACTTGTTAGACACACGGAGGCAGCGGATAGGAATCAGCTGCTGGAGTCACGATGAAACACAGGAGAGTTTGAAGTAATCTGTAACTGTAGATATACAGAGGCAGCGGATAGGAATCAGCTGCTGGAGTCACGATGAAACACAGGAGAGTTTGCAGTAATCTGTAACTGTAGATACACGGAGACAGCGGATAGGAATCAGCTGCTGAAGTCACTAGGAACATGAGGAGTAGAAGTGGTCTGGAAACCACAAATGGCAAACAGGAATCAGCATAAGCTGAACACACGAGGAGGCACTGGAACACCTTCAGAGATTCATGAGGAATGAGACTCCAAGATCAGGCAACGTGGTATTGACCACAGTGGCTTAATATAGGGAGTGTTGCCTGATCAGCCAATTAAGTTAAAGGAACAGAACTGAAGGTTAGAAGGGACTGCACATGCGCAGTACCTCATTATAATGGACGGACACGGTTCCTAGCTACCTTAGAAGTAGCACTCACAGTCCGGTGAGTGACAGTACCCCCCCTTTTAAAGGTGGGCACAGAACACCTGGAACCGGGTTTGTCTGGAAATTTGGTATAGAACTTTTTCAAGAGGGCTGGAGCGTTGAGATCTTCAGCTTTGATCCATGAACGCTCCTCAGGACCAAAGCCTTTCCAATGCACGAGGAAACGAAGAACTCCTCGCGAAATTTTAGCATCCAAAACCTGAGTAATCTCAAAGTCTTCCTCCTGATGAACTTGAAGTGGCCGAGGTGCTGAAGGAGGGACCGAGAAACGGTTGATGATGAGAGGTTTGAGCAAGGAAACATGGAAGGCGTTGGAAATACGAAGACTCTTGGGAAGTAAAAGTCTGAAGCAAACTGGATTTATAACTTGAATGATCCTATATGGACCAATAAAACGGGGAACAAATTTCATGGATGGAACCTTCAAACGAATATTCTTAGTAGATAGCCACACCCGGTCTCCGACTTTCAATGGTGGAATAGCCCGTCTCTTTTTGTCCGCAAAAGACTTATATCTGGCAGATGTCTTCTTTAAACAGGTTTTTACCTGAGCCCAAATATTTTTGAAGGTTTGACACAAAGTCTCAACAGCAGGAACTTGGGTGGGCGGGAGGTCAGGAAATTCCGGGAAAGACGGATGGTGACCGTAAACCACAAAGAATGGAGTTTTAGACGATGACTCATGGTACATGTTGTTATGAGCGAATTCAGCCCAAGGAAGTAATTCTACCCAGTTGTCTTGATTGGCTGACGAGAACATCCTTAAGAAAGTCTCAAGATCTTGGTTGACTCTTTCAGTTTGTCCGTTCGATTGAGGATGGTAGGAAGATGAGAGTGCTAATCGTATGCCCAAGGTCTTGCAAAGGGCCCGCCAGAATCTGGAAACGAATTGTACTCCTCTATCTGACACGATCTCGGACGGACATCCATGAATACGGAAAATTTCTCTAATGAAATGTTCAGCCAGGGTAGAAGAAGAAGGTAAACCAGACAAGGGAACGAAATGCGCCATCTTCGAAAATCTATCCACCACTACCCAAATGGTGTTGCAATTCTTACTAGGAGGAAGCTCAGTAACAAAGTCCATACTAATATGGGTCCAAGGCTTAAATGGAATGGGTAGTGGCTGAAGCAACCCCGCTGGAGTTCTGCGGGGGGTCTTGAACTGGGAGCATAAATCGCATGCCGCGATAAACTCTTTGACATCTCTCCTCATAGAAGGCCACCAATAACTTCGAGAGAGGATTTCAAAGGTCTTGCGTTCACCAGCGTGTCCAGAGAAACGAGAAGAGTGAAACCATGAAAGGATTTTTTTCCTAAGAGCAGGAGGCACGAGGGTCTTCCCAAATGGTAGCACTTTAGTGGAAGAAGCAGCCAGAGAAACACATTTGGGGTCTAATATAAAGTGGTTAGGAATCTCTTCAACGTCTGAGGACGCCACAAAGGCTCGAGATAGAGCGTCTGCTTTTTTATTCTTTGCAGCTGGTTTGAAGGTTATGATTAGATCAAAACGGGAAAAGAAAAGAGACCATCTTGCCTGACGAGGATTTAAACATTGAGCAGACTGTAGGTATGACAAATTTTTATGATCCGTAAAAATTGTCACCGGATGATGAGCTCCCTCTAACAAATATCTCCACTCCTCCAATGCTACTTTAATAGCCAGCAACTCCTTGTCCCCGATGGTGTAATTCTTCTCCGCAGGCAGAAGACCCCGAGAGTAAAAGGCACAAGGATGGAATTTTTGTTGCTCCGATTTCTGGGAGAGAATGGCTCCTAAACCAACATTAGAGGCGTCTACTTCTAGGAAGAAGGGAAGCGTCACGTCAGGCTGTCGAAGGATGGGAGCAGAGGAGAAGGACTCTTTAAGAAATTGAAAGGCTTGGAGAGCCTCAGATGACCATTGCTTAGTATTGGCCCCTTTGCGATTTAGAGCCACAATGGGAGATGCAATTGAAGAGAAGTCTTGAATGAAGCGTCTATAGTAGTTGGCAAAGCCTAAAAAACGCTGAATGGCACGAAGAGTAGTTGGCTGAGGCCAAAGTAACACAGCATTCACCTTTTCTGGATCCATTTGTAGACCAACTCCGGAAACAATATAACCCAAAAATGGAATCTGGGGCAACTCAAATGAACATTTTTCTAATTTACAGAATAATGAATTTTTCCGGAGTCTGGAAAGAACTTCGGCCACTTGTTGGTGATGTGAAGGCAGGTCTTGGGAAAAGATGAGTATGTCGTCCAGATATACTACGACACATACATATAACAAGTCCCGAAAGATCTCGTTAATGAAGCCCTGGAAAACAGCAGGGGCATTACATAACCCGAAGGGCATTACTAAGTATTCATAATGCCCATCTCTGGTGTTAAAAGCTGTTTTCCATTCGTCACCGGACCTGATTCTAATCAAGTTGTAGGCACCATGAAGATCCAACTTAGTAAAAATCCGGGCTCCCTTGATCCAATCAAACAACTCAGTAATCAGAGGAATGGGATACTGATTTTTGATAGTGATAGCATTAAGTCCACAAAATCTATGCAAGGGCGTAATGATCCATCTTTCTTCTTCACGAAGAAGAACCCAGCTCCAGCGGGAGAAGTAGAAGGTCGAATAAATCCTTGCTGGAGATTCTCTTGGATGTATTCAGCAGTAGCCTGAGTCTCAGGTAATGAAAGTGGATACACACGACCCCTAGGTGGAGTCTTGCCAGGTAACAGGTCAATCGGACAATCCCATGAACAATGAGGGGGAAGACGTTCAGACTGAGCTTTATCAAAGACGTCGGCAAATGAAGCATACTGAGGAGGAAGTCCCGGTGAGGAAGGTGAAATGGAGGTTTGCTGTATTTTACGAGGAACAACACGAGAAAGACAATGTTGGTGACATTCAGGTCCCCAAGACGTAACTTGAGGAGTGCGCCAGTCAATCTGGGGAGAATAACATTGAAGCCATGGAAGGCCTAAAACAATCAGACTTGTAGTAACAGGAAGGATAAAAAACGAAATTTCTTCTCGGTGTAGAACACCAATCTGAAGGGTCACTGAAGACGTACTTTGGGTGATGAGACCGTTGATAATACGTGATCCATCGATAGCAGTCACCGTAATAGGAGTCTTCAGGGTAATCACTGGTAGGGACCATTGATTTACAAGGGATTCAGAAATGAAATTTCCCGCAGCTCCTGAATCAATCAGAGCTTGGGACTCAAAAGACTTAGTAGCAAATGAAATGGTAACGTCAAATGCACAGGTTTTTTATTTCGTAGAAGATGGAGAGGACTCCAGGGACCCTAACTTCACCTCTCCAGAACTAGTTAGGGCCTGGCATTTCCCGATTTTTTGGGGCATGACTGGAGCATATGTGTGGCATCAGCACAATAGATACAAAGTCTATTCTTAATTCTTCGATTCCTCTCTGCAGAGGTTAGTTTGGAACGTCCAATCTCCATCGGTATTACCGGAGGTGAAGCAGGACGAATTTGAGAAGTGGGACAAAGAGATGTTTTAGCTGAAGTAGTTCTCTCAGAGTCCCTCTCACGAAATCTGAGATCCACACGATGACAAAGAGAAATCAAATCTTCTAAAGACGTAGGGAGTTTTTGAGTAGTCAGTGCATCTTTAATTTTATCCGAGAGCCCCTGCCAGAAGGCGGCAATTAACGCTTCAGTGTTCCACTGAAGCTCAGAGGCTAAGATCCTAAATTGAATGACGTACTGTCCTACTGTACGAGAACCCTGTCGTAAACGAAGAATGCTGGAGGCAGTGGAAATAACACGACCTGGTTCATCGAATACATTACGAAACATGGAAATAAATTTGCCACTATCCTGTAACAACGGATCATTTCTTTCCCACAGAGGGGAAGCCCATGCGAGAGCTTGTCCGGAGAATAATGAGATGAGATAGGCCACTCTGGAACGATGAGTAGAAAAGTTTTGAGGTTGGAGCTCAAAATGTACTGAGCATTGGTTGAGGAAACCTCTACATGTTTTGGGATCTCCATCATACTTTGACGGAGTTGGCAGGTGAAGCGTGGAAGCCGTAGACACCTGGGATGGCACTGAGGAAACGGAGGAAAGCACAGGAGCATCAACAGAAGCTGTAATATTCTGCCCAGACGTTCTTTGGGAGACTAACGTCTGGTAACATTGTAGTAATAGTTGTTGACGAACATCCTGTTGTTCCACACGGGTGACCAGATGCTGCAGCATCTATTTAGCTGTGGGTTCCGAATCTGGGTCTGTCATGGCCTGATCTTACTGTCACGGGCACTAGGAGTCTTTACCCAGTATCACCCGCTGATGGTCTTATCAGAGCAGTAGAGTTGGTATATGATACTCTGGTGGCAGGGTGATAATGGAACTGGAAACAGCAGATGCAGAGAATGCTCAGAAAGTCTATGACTAGCAGCACTGGTATACAATAGGTAACTGAACACGAGGATCTGGATGGACAAGGACACGTGAGGGTAGTCAGTGGTCTGCGCACGGCAAGTTGTACCACTGCTATAGTGAGAAGGAATGTCCAGGAGTAATAAGGAGGTGGAAGTCAGCGGTCTGCGTATAGCAAGTTGTACCGCTGTCTGTAGTGAAGGAATGGAATCCAGGTGAAGGTAACGGGGAAGTCAGTGGTCTGCGTGTAGCAAGTTGTACCACTGCTTATGTGAGAGGATATATGCAACTGGTGACACAGGGAAACAGGAATCAGTGGTTTGCCTCTAGCAAGTTGTACCACTGAATATATATGTGAGGAAGGACACGAGGAGATAAATGCAATGCAGAGTCTACACGGGTACACTGAACTTGATCCCACGTTGAACTGCACACAATAATAATAATGAATGAACAGCACTGCACAGATAAACAAAATCACTAGAATAGTCCAGCAAAAGGAAACACAGTCAATAATAGCAATAGCCTCAGAGGATGGAAACTCTGGAGGAGAACAACTCAGTCCAGATGGATATGCAATACACCAGCACAGTCAATGAGAAGTATGCATACCGTGGTTCAGATGAGCAGGCTGTTAGAGATAGCTGCAGGGATACCTGAGCGGCAGGGAACTGACGAGATGAGAAGTCCTTGCAGAATGGAAGCGGCAGGTAGGTGCAGCGCACTGTAGGTAGGCCAGCAAGGACGACAAAATACTCAGGAAGCAGTAGTATATCGAATTGAACAGCAGGAGACCACGGGAGAGCTGAAGCCGAGGAGCGTAGACTCGATGCTAACAGGCAAGTTGACACAAATGGACACACTGTAGAAGCAGTAGGCAGCGGGTCAGCTGACGGCAGGTAGAATGCAGACTGGAGCGCTGAGACGAGCAGGACTCTGTAGACACGCTGAAGTAGCTAACAGGAATCAGCTGGAACAGTAGCGATGTAACACAGGAGAGTTGGAGAGATCTGTAACTTGTTAGACACACGGAGGCAGCGGATAGGAATCAGCTGCTGGAGTCACGATGAAACACAGGAGAGTTTGAAGTAATCTGTAACTGTAGATATACAGAGGCAGCGGATAGGAATCAGCTGCTGGAGTCACGATGAAACACAGGAGAGTTCGCAGTAATCTGTAACTGTAGATACACGGAGACAGCGGATAGGAATCAGCTGCTGAAGTCACTAGGAACATGAGGAGTAGAAGTGGTTTGGAAACCACAAACGGCAAACAGGAATCAGCATAAGCTGAACACACGAGGAGGCACTGGAACACCTTCAGAGACTCATGAGGAATGAGACTCCAAGATCAGGCAACGTGGTATTGACCACAGGTGCTTAATATAGGGAGTGTTGCCTGATCAGCCAATTAAGTTAAAGGAACAGAACTGAAGGTTAGAAGGGACTGCACATGCGCAGTACCTCATTATAATGGACGGACACGGTTCCTAGCTACCTTAGAAGTAGCACTCACAGTCCGGTGAGTGACACCTACCCAGAATTCAGGAATCTCAGAGACATTTTGGGAGAGTGGGCAAGTATGATCAAAGGCTGTGTCTTGGACCTGCACCATCCAGAGGCCTCAATAGACATCAAATGTGAGCAGATTTATATGTCAGAGCAACTGTGCACTAACATAACTGCTGAAACCCCCTCCCAGTGACCTTCTAACAACTCCATCTTGACCTTTGCACTCCTGAAGTTATATATTCCATTGGAGTGCTGTCACTATCATCTGAGGCTGAATTACATCTGGATCTGTAGCTGTAACTGCACCATTTGAGGCTTCAGCAAACCTTATATATGATTTTATCTGTCATCACACATACAGCCTATTATACCCACAATATTCAGTTTGTTAGCCAAATTACAACTGGTTCTAAGGCTGTCACACTTCTCTTCAGCTTTCTACCTAACAATTGTGCTTTCTCCCTAACTACTATCTAGTATTATACCCCATGGTTATTCCCATATTCTATTCACAGGGGTCCATCCTCTGCTCCATTCCCTCTACTCCACTTTACTTAGAATCATCAACATGTGTCTTCCACCTACCTGTTTTCCCTCCTAGTATTTCCTACTCTCTCCCTCATCTAATTTCTCTCACTACCGGTACCCAAAAGTACTACCTTCTTTCTAACATAACCATTTACCCACCTTTGATACGCTCTCCTGTCTTTCCTACATCATTCCACCTTATCTTTTGTCTTTTTTCTCCCCCCTTCCTCCCCAAAGCTTTCACCATTCCCCCTTAACTTCCATAACCTCCCCACTCTTAAACTCATTAGCCCCACCTTTCATTCCTCCCTTCCCCTCAGCCACAAACTCTCTTCTCTGCATCCAGCCTCTACCTTCCTCACTTCCCACTATTGATTTCTCCAATTTGAACACCTGATCCCTGCCCTTATCCGCTATCTGACCATTGGTTACATGTGGGTTCTGTTCCCCCATCCCTGGGCCTTACCATATTCAAACTATCCACCTACTGTCCATGTCCAACCAATATCCTCCCCTCCCTTCATGATCCTCCAACTACTACCTTATCACCATTTGTCCTATTAAGTTCCTCCCTTTTATTTGCACACTCTGGAATGCCAGATCAGTCTGTAAGAAGCTTGCTCCCATCCATGACATTCTCTTCTCTCGCTCCTTCCATCTACTTGCCCTCACTGATACCTGGATTCCACCTTCTGACACTGTCTCTCCATTTGCCCTTGGATGTCTAACCTTTATACACACTTCTTACCATGATGGCCACCAGGGTGGTGACGTAAGTATCCTTTTATCTCCTAACTGTACCATCAGCACTTCACCCCTGTTCCGTCCTTCTCCTTCCCATCGAGACTCCCATCATATATTTTCTCCACCTCTGTGTTGCACTCATCCACTGTCCCCAGGCCCCACTTCCCACTTCCTTTCCTCCAACTTAGGAATATGGTCTTGGTGGCATTCAAGGAGATGAAAGGGCAAATCTTGGCGAAGGTGGAGGTAAGAGAATTGGGCGAGGGACTGTATGTGTTGAGTGAAACTGAGGGTGGAGTCAATGATGTCTCCCAAGCAGCATACATGGGGAACAGGGGAGAGGATGCCGAAATTAAGCTTAAAGGAGACAGAAGAAGGGGGTGCGAAAACTGGGCATTGGAACGATAAGCTCAGTTTTGAATATGTTGAGTGCATAAGTATGTTTAAATCGAGTATACATCCAAGTATTGTGAAATAGTGTGTGTGGTACAATCCCCCAACTGAGGTGTTCAAATTAGGAACTAATATGTAAATATATGTATCTAATACAGGTGACAGTGGAGCTTTAAATGATATTCTTGCACTGTAATGTATTCATATGATGAGAAGGTAATAAAATCAGTTGTATTCATCCATAAATCCATTGTTTCACACAGAATAAATTAACTTTTGTTTTATTTTGAAATAAATGTTAAAAAATCATGGTGCAGTATTTTTGCCAAATGCACTTGGTTTCTTTCTGTGAAATCAGCACGGTGTTATCTCTTATTCACTTAAACATGTTTCACAGAACCTGTCTGCAAATATAACTTTATTGTTTTCACAATGCTTAGATTGAAAAACA